>NC_138552.1:142891344-143550094 GCF_964273705.1 Natrix helvetica
CTGAAAAGTCTTAAACTGTTGTCTCCTCAGGTGAAATTCCCACGGGTGTTCCTAAACATATCGCCAGGCTCCAAAGCAAAAGTGTTTGCTCACTAGCTTTTGGTCTCAGGTTACTATTAAGTAGGTAAGGCAGGGGTGTCCAAACTTGGCAACTTTAAGACTTGTGGACTTCAACTCCCAGAATTCCCCAGCCAGAGCTGGCTGGGGAATTCTGGGAGTTGAAGTCCACAAGTCTTAAAGTTGCCAAGTTTGGACACCCCTGAAGTAAGGCCAGAAAAAGAAATAAGTAAGCAGCTGTAGGTTTTGCCATTTTTATGCTGCCTTTCTTTGCCTCTCAACTTAAAAGGCTCCTTTGTATGAAGTCCAAAGTTGTGTTGTAAAAGTGTTGCCAAAATTCAACTCCTTTTTTTCTTCGACATCTTTGTAGCTGTTTATTGTTCTTCCCCTCCCCCCCCCCAAAAAAAACCCTTCCTTAAAGTGCCTGTTGAGGTCCTAGCAAGCTGAAGAGACCATTTCCTTTAAGGATACTCTGGTGACTGAACTACAGTTCCCAGCATCCCTCACCATTGCACTGGATGATGGGGATTCAGGCTGTGCAGTAACTTATCACGATTTCTCCCCTTCCCAGAATTACTTCATTCCTTCAGTCCAATGGCTTCCTTTATGTTATTGCAAACTTATATATCATATATGGAAGCCAACATGGTCTGGGAGAGCCAGTATAGCCTAGCACCAGGCTAGAAAGCAGGTGATTGTGAGTTCTAGTCCTGCCTTAGACATGAATGCCAACTAGATGACCTTGGGCCAGTCTCTCAGCCCAAATCACCTCACAGGGTTGTTGTTGGGAAGATAGGTGGAAGGAGTATTAGGTATGTTTGCCACATTGAGTTATTTATAAAAACAGGATATAAATAAATCTCTGTTAAACTAATCCTGATATTTATGCATACTGCATCTGCATTGCTTATTGGTAAGAATAAATAGGAAATTTGGATTAAGCTTGGGTTAATTCACAAGGATCCCTTCTTCATAGCTACGGTATTTAAACAGTGCTGTCATCAATATTTGCTGGAGATAACTTCTGTTTGCAGTCTCTCATGGGGACAGAGAAAAAAAGAGAATGGAAAATACAGATAACTTGTTTACATGTGGTTAGGCTTAAGGTGAAGATGCCCTCGGGTCAAACTTTAAAGTGACGTAAACAGACAAATTAGCTTTGTGTTTTCTTGGCAACAGCATGGACAAAAATGAGCTACTTCATTTTCTGAGATGTTTTCCTACTCCCATCCTACTACTAACCAGGTTGAAATGAAAGAGGCTTAGTTGTGAAATACGTGTCTTGGTGTACCAAAACATTCTGTTGTGAAAAACAAAATTTTCACAGTCCAAATGACAACGCCATGCAGGAGTTGTTCTGCATCACAAGATAGGCGTATGTGGAGGGATGCAGCTTCTTGAAGGCAAAAACATACCATATTTTTCGGAGTATAAGACGCAAAAAAGAGGCTGAGAATCTGGGTGCGTCTTATACATTGAATACATCATTTTTTGCCTCCTGAAGCCCCCTCCTTCACCAAAAGGGCCGTGCATACTCTTATGGAGGCTTTCAGAGAGATCCTGGGGGCTGGGGAACGACAGAAATGAGTGAAAAACGGGCCGTTTTTTGCCCCCTCCCATCCCCAGCAGCACTCTATAAGGCTCCGTATGGCTATGCATGCAATTTTTTTTGACAAAAAATGGGCCTGTTTTCACGAAGAACGGGCTGTTTTTTGCACATTTTTGCCCCACCCCCACCCCAAGGAGCACTCTGCAAGCCCCCCCCCAAGACTATTCATGCCTTTAATTTGGAAAAAAAACATGCCCGTTTTTGAGAAAAACGGACTGTTTTTGGGAGGTTTGCAGAGTGCAAAAAAATTTTTTTTCTCTTTTGGAAAGCTCTTAACTGATTGATGAGAATTACATTGATCAAGTGCTGTTCCAGCAGAAACAAAGTGCTAGAGATTGCCAGCGATTACATTCTCCAGCACATGGATAAATACACCTGGAAACATCTACCTAACTACCTACCTCTCTCTCTCTCTCCCTACCTACCTACTGTATTTCTCTCTCTCATCCATCTACCTACCTACTCCCTCGCTCTCCCTACCTATCTACTGTATTTCTCTATCGCTTTCTATTTCTCTCTCTCTATCCCTCTCCCTACCCACCTACACACTCTCTCTCCCTACCTACCTACTGTATCTCTTTCCCTCTATCTACCTACCTACTCTCTCTCTTTCTCTCCCTACCTATCTACTGTATTTCTCTCTCTATTTCTCTCTCTTTCTATTTCTCTCTATCCCTCTACCTACCTACCTACACACTCTCTACCTATCTACCTACTGTAATTCTCTATCTCTCTCTATTTCTCTATCTCTATCCTTTTATCTACCTACCTAACTACTCTCTCCCTCCCTCCCTACTGTATTTCTCTCTATCCTTCTATCTATCTACCTACCTGCTTTTTAAAAAAATGCCTCTTCAAAACCTTGGTGCGTCTTATACTCCGGTGCATCTTATACTCCGAAAAATACAGTAGCTTGTGCTTGAGAAGTGATTTAATAAAGTAACATTAGTTACTGATTCCCAGTTCCTTATTTAATGAATGTTCAGAAGGGAGTCAGTTTATGTAGCTCTTCAGCCCAAAAATAAGCCTTGGCCTGTCTTGTATAATACAAATTTATGGTTGTTGGGTTATCCTTTGTAAGTTCTAAGATAATTATTTCTATTTTTAAAAAATCAAGATCGTGCATTATATTATTTCAATGACCATAACAAATACGTAGAGTTGGATGAAATGACTTTAAATAATTTCTGATTTAGCAATCTGATAATAATAATAAATATTAGGAAATCTAGGGATTGGGGTATGCATTCAAAACAGCCACTGAAGTTTACATCCTTATACCACATTTACGGAAAGTTGACCAAATCTATCTCAACTTTGACTCCTGAGTTGGAAGGGCCATAGGATCTGCTAAGTCCTCTGATTTACGATGCTGTCAAAAGCATTGCCGGCTTCAGGACTCCCCTGATTGGCTAAGACACGAGCAGCCTTTCAGTGGGAAAATGCAGCCTTCTGATTGGTTCAGCCATCTGACAGCTACTATATAGAGAGCTGTCAGACGGCCAATGTTGTTATTGCCGATTCGGGAGTTGCCTTGCACTTTGCATTGTTACCTGTTACAATAAAGGATGTTTGTTACTGTGCAACTTGCCTCGCCTCAGTTCCTGCCTGCCTAGTTCTCTATACAGAGCAGGATCAATCCTTCCTTCCTTCCCCTTCCTTCCTTCCTTCCTTCCTTCCTTCCCCTCCCTTCCTTCCTTCCCCTCCCTTCCTTCCTTCCCCTCCCTCCCTTCTTCCCTCCCTCCCTTCCTCTTATAGGGCCACCTATCTCACATAGTGATTCTAGGTAGCTCAGAACAATCCATAAAACGTAGCTGAAAATATACCTGTCCCCTATTCAGGCACCAGACCAAGCATCCTTAGAGTTCAACCCTCCATTCTAGCCCAGTGCTTGGGGGAACAGCCAGGTCTTCGCAGACTTCCAGAAGGCTAAAAGGGAACTCTGATTTCCAGTGGGAGGCTGTCCCAAAGGTCTGGGGCAGCCACTGAGAAGGTCCGCCTCCTAAGTCCCAACAGATGGCAACATTTATGGAAGGGGATTATCTAACCTCTTTGGATGGACAGATACCATCAGAGAAGAAGTGGTCCCACAAATAACCTGGGCCTGTAGCATGTAGGACTTTAAAGTAATAATCAGCACCTGAAAGGAAATGGAAGCCAGTGCAGCTAATGTAGCATTACTGTTACCATTACAGTTGTGAACTGGTCCAAAGGTGTTGCTGGAAAGTTTTGGTTACTTAATTAATATTGAATGCTTCCCCATGCAACTATGATCGTACATGCTGATTCTGTGGCAAGGAAGAGTCACCTAACTTGCCTGGTGGCTATGAAACTAAAGCTATTTAGAGACCTATCATATATCTTTTTTTAAAAAAATAGATCAGTTGCTTTGTATTGGCAGAAAGTTTTGTTTCTGTATCAAAGAGACAAACTTGTCCTAAATAGAATAGCTTCACATTTTCTCTTTTTTCCTCTCTTAAAAATTTCAAATTAGGCAAAGGTGCTTTTTCAAAAGGCAACTGGACTTTGTTTTTCCATTTGCCTTTTGAAAAAGCACCTTTGGCAGGACCTGGATCAGAGCTGGTATTCAGCAGGTTCTGATCAGTTCTGGAGGACCGGTAGCGAAAACTTTGAGTAGTTTGGAGAACCGGTAAATGCCACCTCTGACTGGCCCCGCCCCCATCTATTCTCTGTCTCCCAAGTCCCAGCTGATTGGGAGGAAATGGGGATTTTGCAATAACCTTCCCCTGGATGGGGAGGGAATGGCGATTTTGCAGTATCCTTCCCCTGCCACGCCCACCAAGCCACACCATGCCCACCAAGCCACATCATGCCCACCAAGCCACGTCCACAGAACCGGTGGTAAAAAAAAAAATTAATCCCACCACTGCTCTGGATGACTGAGAATCTCCATAATCAAATTAGCCAACTATCCCAGCTCATTGTGTAATTTTTACTTCCAAATGATAATACCTCTCCCCCCTCCCCAGATCTGAAAACCAGTGTCAGAATTAGAGAATATCTTTGAAATTTATGTTTTTACCTCTGCAGACCTCTTCAGAATGGCCATACAGGAATAGATCTGTCAGTCCCAGAGTACCAAGAAATACGAGGAAAGATGATGTCTGGGCATGTGGAATATAATATTTTAGTAGTTACCAAACTGGCTGTGTTCAAATCTGCCAAGCACAAATCGGAAGACAACGTTCAGTTTATGGTAATGAAATCATTTTTAAATGTATTTTGTACGTAATTCACATCATAACAATGAGAAACCAAACTTATTAATTTCATTCCAGACAACATAAATTAAAAATATGTTATGAATTATATTATGAAAACAGACCAAGAATAAAGGAACATAAATAAAATTAAAAAAAAAAAAGGGGGGGGGGGGAAGAAATAAAGCACAAAACCCAAACGTAGTAAAATCATTTCTTTGTGGATGGGAGAGAATATGAATAAAGCTATGTAAGATTTTTGAAGCTTCATAGCTAATGGCAGTGGCACCAAAGTCCTTCCTCATGAAGAATTAGGCACATGCCTGGTCTTAGTAAAAGGATTCTTGGGGGAATTTTTCTCGGATATGCTTACATTCTATGTCAGGGGTGTCCAAACTTGGGAACTTTAAGACTTGTGGACTTCAACTCCCAGAATTCCCCAGCCATGCTGCCACGCCCCATGCTGGCTGGGGAATTCTGGGAGTTGAAGTCCACAAGTCTTAAAGTTCTCAAGTTTGGACACCCCTGTTCTACGTGGAAGGGTTTTGCTTGTTTTAGTGGAGGAATACTCAGTCCTGTAAGATTAAATGTGAAATTTTAAATCCCAATGTAAGAGTTAAAGTTGGTGTTGCTCTTTACACATCAGATGCTGTAACAAGGTCGACTAAAAGTCCAAAGTTAATTTTTCCTAACTTGGGAGTCCTCCAGCTGTTTGGACTTCAGTTCCTAGAATTCCCCAGGCAGCGTGGCCGTTACTAAGAATTCACAGAGCTCAGCCAATCAGAGTGAGCCAGAGTCTAGAAAGCCATCTGAAGTATTTTGCATTCTGTATTTGTTGGTAATTTTCCAGCAGTTGCCATAGGTTCCTAGCTCCTGTTCTCAAAACTACTTATTATGAATTCCTCTAAAAATATTCTTTCCTTTGTATTAAGCTGTCAAGGTTGAGAAATCTGGCTCATCATAATCTTTTGAAAAGCCAGTCCTGGAAATAAGTGAGACTCTCTAAAGCGATATTGTGTTGTGTTTTGCACTAAATCCCACCGTATCTGGTAAACTGCTGGTCAGATTAATAATTTGAATGTATAAGATTGCCCAACGGAGCTGTTTTTAAAATTTAAATGATAAACCTGTACATGTTAAAACAAAACCCAACTAGATGACATTAATAAAGAAAATAAGGAAATAAAAGAGGGCCATAATTGAAAACAATCATGCTACAACTTTATTAAACACTCCTATTCAGATGGATATACACCTCTGCCTATGCCACAGTATGGGAAAAAAGCAAAGTTTTTCAAAGTTCTTTGAAGGGGTAATATTGTTAGGTCTTTGATGTTGGAGCCTACGGGGTTGGGTTTTGTATTGTATGTTTGTATTGTATGTTGCTGTTGTATGCATTTTGTTGTAAGCCAATTAACGAGCAATGTGTGTTTGGGTTTACTTTAATTGGAGAAATGTTGCTAATGCTGTTCTAGATAACAGAACTGAGGAAGGGATTTTGAAGTGCTGCTTCAGTAGTAGGGCAAGATCCCAAAATGCAAAGTGCAATGCAACACTATAGAGTAGTGTAATGGCTTCCAGATTTGCACAGCTTGAGAAACATCACTCAGACCATAAACACACTTCTGCACACTTATTCCGTTCAGCTGCTTTGACATTATTTGAAAAGACATGGATTTTCTGTAGCAAAATGAAGAAAAACAGATTTCCATTCTTTTGATTGGAATAACATGGCCAGTTCCAGTAGAGGGCACTCAAGCCCTGTTGAAACTGTAGTCATGTTGGCAGGATGTCAGCCTGAAATCTGAAATAATGATTTCATGCTAGACAAAACCATTGACGCTTCTCTGACAGTTGTGTAACACTTTGCTCTCTTTTGAAACCAAATGGTTTCCCTACATTTGTATGTAACTTGCATTTATTCTATAATGGAAGGTAAAGAGGTTTTTATAATGTCACAGAATAAGTTTTAATTCTGTAAACAAAGGCTAATGTTTGAAACAAAGATTGGGTATTTGTTCTGTTTCTCTGATGAGATGCTCAGTGCTGCTCTGAGCAACAGGACACAACATGGCTCAATACTGCTTTCTCTTTGCTTTCAGTCTTGTTTAGTTGCCTTTTAGCTACAAAATGGCTTTTCTTCTTCAGTTAGCTTGTAAATTATCAGTGGACAATGGAGCCTTAGAAAAAGTGTATGCTCTTTTTTCAGCGTATTCTTTGTGAGCATTGCTGGAGTTAATAGTTGTAAGAGATCACCACTCCAGAAAGAGGCAGTAGAATTAAACAATGTCTTAGCTTCAGGGGACCTTCTTAAACAAGCCTCTCTCAAGAACCCTAGAATTCCACAAGAGATCATGATTTTTTTTTAAAAAGCATTGTCCTTTTAACCTCCTGTGCCACAAAGAACTAAAGTTTGAAGTGTGGTGGGTATTTTTACTCACTGTCTGTGACTCTGCTTACTTATCCTGTAAATGTTCTGTGAGCTGTAGATATAATACTTTTTATGCATGGGTTCCCCGGGATTTGAAAGTTATTTCAAAAGTTCCTCCAGTGGGAAAATGTTGAGAAAGGCTGGTTAAGGCCTCTGGTTCAATTCCTTGTTCAGTGTAGGAATCCATAAAACCATCTCAAGCAAATGCCAGCCAGCCCCTGATTGAAATCTCCTAGCGCTCACCACTGCTTTTGATAGACAGTTCCGCTGCTTAATATTTCTTCCTATCAGGAAATTCCTCAGTATTCCTCCCGATTCTCCCTGCTTATTTTTTTTAAACCATTGGTCCTTACAGTGGTAGATTCCTACTGGTTCGGACTGGTTCGGCCGAACCGGTAATGGTTTGGCGGCCTGGGTCACTGGAACCGACAGCGACCCAGGCCTGCCATGCCCCCGAACCGGTTCTCCAGGCCTCAGTGGCGCCATCTTCTTTTTCACTTCTGTGCAATTGTTATTGCCCTGCGCATGCATGGCGCGCACACGAGTGAACTGGCAGTAGTGCCTGCCAGAACCCACCTATGTCCTTATCCTGCTCACTTTTAGCAAGGAATAGATGGTCTCCTTTATGCATGTGATCTCTTTTAGATATTTGTAGATGTCTGTCCTATCTCCTTCTAATCTTCCCTTTTGCTATCTAAATGTGCCTGATATAATTCTTCCTTTACAGAGATTGGCTTCCCGAACACTTGTCGTAGTTGTTCTCCGAACCTACTCCATTTCTCTTTTAAAGCAGTTTCCCCAAACTAAGCACACAACTCCAAGAGATGCTTTTCCAATGCAGAGTACACAATAAAACTACTACCTCCTGTAATGGATGCAGCATGCCCATGTTTCTATGGGACAACTTTGCATTGGCCTTTTCAGCTCTTGTATTTATATGCCTTACTCATGTTCACTGGGTGATATTTCTTGCATACACGACTGCCAAACCTTACCTCTCCAGTTCTGTACCTATGCATTTGATTTATCCAACCCAACTGTTGGACTTTATATTTATCACTCTTGAACATAGTCCTGATGGAACAGACTCAGGGCTTAATCTGTCAAAATAACTTTGTAATGTAATCTTGTTCTCTAAGGCAAAGCTCCTAAGGCTTGCTGTAGTCAGCAAAAGTGATAAATACCCCTTCCATTCCATCCAGTAAATTATTTATAAAGCCATGTTTTAGTCATGGAGGCAAAAATGGCCTTTTGGGCAATAGTCCCCCTCCCCCTTTCATCTGCAACACACGCTAGTATGTACCATCTTTCCCTTCATTCTGTTTATCCCTTGCCAAAGCAACTGAGGATAGAAGTGGCGGAAGTTTGTCTTAGCTTCTATGAATTCTGCAAAACCTGACTGACCACTCACTATCAGAAGCAAAATCTTTATTTATGAAGATAGTCTTTTGTATTATTCACTTTTTGTTCCATTTACTCTGGCCCTTAGTATGGCCATACTAGACCACATAAATTCCATAATAGGATGGAATTTATGTGGTCTTTGCTGAGCATATGTCCCACCTAAGATCTAAGCAGAGGCCATAACCAGTAATATTTTACTCTTCTTCCTGGGCCCAAGAGATGTTTAATGTGAGATCACCCACCTTTTGTGGCAAGGGTAGGTAGCCCACACGATTCCTTAGCCCCCTCCTCTTTATTGTAATTCACAAAGGATCCATGATTCTACCAGCAAGTTTCTACGGAAAGGCTGGTGACTGCTATCTAAAACATTCTATAATGTTTTAAACACCAGTCAAATAGATCTGTTGTGCCCTTGATATCCTTTCTCTTGAAAAAAAGAAGAAGCAAATTCTCCAATTAAAATAAAAAAAGGTGGGAGACCGAAAATATTACTCTATCTGACAATACCACATTAATTCTCTCACATCTGCTATAGGCCTTAGCATTTGAAAAAAATAATTTTTTTTTGTTATTTCAGGTAGTTTAGTGACATATTTTGATTTCTCCTTCATATTAAGAAAAATCTAGAAATTTAGAGCTCATTTTAGCTAACCCGCTTGGTTTTTTTTATGCTTGCTTTTAGATCTGTTAGCTCGAGCTAATAATAAAGCTTCAAACCCCTTTATTCAGTAGAGGGTTTTTTTCTCTCTGGATCCAAAAGAACCAATTGCCTGGGCCCCCGATCACTGCCCTGGCTCTTGCCAGTACTCACAGGGTCATAAATATGTTCTTTTAGAGCAGGAGTGTCAAATTCAAGGCCAGCGGGCTGGATATGGCCCACAGGGTGCTTAGATCTGGCCTGTGGGGCTGCCCTGGAAACAGTAAAGGATCAGCCCATGGTGCCTCTACCAGTGAAAATGGAACTAGTGCATGTGCACGCTGGAAACCGCAAGAGCAGCCGCTTGGTGTGTGCATCTGCACTGGGTGGCTGCTCTTCCGGTTTCCGGCGCTCCCGTGGGCGTGAAGATCAGCTGGCTGGCGCACCGGAACCCGTAAGGGCAATGGTTTGCATGCCCAGAGAGATGGCTCTGTGTGCCACTTCTGCCATGCGTGCCTTAGGTTCGCCATCACAGCTCTAGGTGATACAATAATTTTGAGAATATTAATAGTCCACTTTGCTGAAATCACCAAGTTCACGTACTGCAAGAATGGAAATTTAGGGTAAATGGCACAGATCTATTTTTCTCATCCCCAGCACCACTCACAGTTGGCAATAAATTGGCACCTTTAGTTGTGCGCACTTCAAGATATAAACTTTAAAAGAGATCTATTAAACTTCTGAGAGGCTTAACGCATTTATGTAGTTTATTCAAGGTCACTAAAAAAACAACAAAATGAAAATGTCCCTACTTATTCCTGGCCTACTAATTACCCACATATGATGTGTGGGAAATCTTGTATTTTCTTTCAGAATTGTTAGTCTAGTTGGTTGCATGTTTATGCCTGTCGCTTAGAATGATTTTTTTCTCTCCCTACGTTACAGGTTTCTAAGAAGTACAGTGATATTGATGAGTTTTATCAAAAACTTGTCACACATTACCCACAAACCTCTCTACCAGCTTTGCCAAGAAAAGTGCTTTTTGTTGGAGAATCTGATATTCGAGAACGAAGAGCTGCCTTCAATGAGATTATGGGATTGATTTCTAAAGATGTGGTTCTCGCATCAAGTCCCGAGTTACTGGAATTTCTGGGTAAATTAAAACATTCTTTACATTGAGTGGAGTTTTAATAAATAGGCCACGGATCAACTCTTGGAACTTTGCAAAATCAGCAGCATTCCACTTAAAATCTACGTTAAATTCCCATTGTCACAAATATTTAATGGAGGATACTTTTCGTTTGCTTCCCTACCAATATAATACTACAAATGCACAGGAACATGTTATCTGGATGTGAGAATGTTAGTTTCTGAGAATGTTAGCTTCTGGGGGATACAGAAATAGAAAACTATTGTTCAAACGGGACCTAAGTAACATGTATTTATTGTCACAAATTGTTTACATGATGTGGAAGTGTACCGGTTTTCACATGCAAAAGGCTCATTTTTCTCCGGTATAAGAATACTTGGTAGCTGTTGGTGATACTCATGTAGAGAAATAATACCTGTGTCCAGGGGGTGGGCTGCTATGGTTTCGCCCGGATTCAGGAGAACCCGTAGCTAACGTTATGGCCGGTTCAGAGAACCTCCAAATCCTCCCCCCCCCCCGGCTGGCCCTTCCCACCCCACCCCTCCCTTCCCAGGAGTCTCCATGTGGCCCATTTTGGATGCGAGGTAAGGGCAGGGCCTGGAAACAGGTACGTTTCCAGCCTCCAGAGCCTGGGGGAGGCAGTTTTCGCCCTCCCAGAGGCTCAAGGAAAGCCTCCGGAGCCTGGGGAAGGTGAAAACTCCCCCTCCTCCCCATGGTGCAGGAGGTCGACTAGGCCACGGCCACCCAGCAACTGGGCAGAGAACCCTTGCTGAAATTTTTAAAGCCCACCCCTGCCTGTGTCTATTGTGTACCGTTCCATTAATTTTTCTCTGCCTCTTTTGTCAGGAACCAGGTCCCCCAGTGTCATTGATGTGAAGAGTAAAAACCTTCCCAAGAAGGAAGAAGAGGATGAGGACACCGAAGGCTTTGATTTTTTCAAAGAGGAAAAAATACCCGATGTCATTTCTCAATTCAGTTCGTTTAAAAGCCAGGAGGCCAAAAAGGAAACAGAAGAGGAAGAGAGTGACGTGGATCCACTTGGTGTCCTCAAGTATGCCTTTTTCAATTTTGTTTTTCCTATAGTAGAGCTAGGGACGTGGTAGCTCAGTGGCTAAGATTGCAGTTAAGCTAAGACTAAGATCAGTAGTTCGGCAGTTCAAATCCCTAATGCCTCTAACGGAGTGAGCTCCCGTTACTTGTTCCAGCTTCAGCCCACCTAGCATTTTGAAACCATGTTAAAATGCAAGTAAAAAAATAGGAACCACCTTTGGTGGGAAGGTAACAGTGTTCCATGCACCTTTGACATTTAGTTATGCTGGCCATATGACCATGGAGACGTCTTCGGACAGCGCTGGTTCTCCAGCTTTGAATCAGAGATGAGTACTGCCCCCTAGAGTCAGGAACGACTAGCACATATGTGCAAGGGGAATATTTACCTTTACCTTATCCTAGAACTATCGTATTTACGGTTGTGTAAAACTACAGAAGACTATCAGGCAGCCCCAAAGTGTTAGGGTCTCCCCGCCTGCTCTTTGCTGCCATCGAAGTTCTGAATTTTTGCAGCCAAGTTGAATTCAGAATTGATTTCTTAAAAAGCATTTTAGAATTGCCAATAGTTGTTCTGAGGGTTACTAAAAGAAATGCAAAACAACTTAAATAAAGGGAGGGGGAGAATGTAGTTTGCATACTGACCGGTGAAAGTTCAAACAGCGTTGGATGATTCATTAACTTTCTGTTCATAGTTAAGAGATGGCAACCAGTAAAAGAGTTGGAGTAATTGCTATTATTTCACCTTTTTTTTGTAAGCTAGCACAATCAAGGTTGTAGACAAATAGAATAAAAATACAGAATACAAGAAAGGCATGAAAGTAATAGAAATCCCCTAGATGGCCAGTAGAAACCTTTCATCTTTTGCAAAAGCATGGCAGAATAGTATTGTCTTAACAGCTGCATAAATTATCAAGGGGAAAGGGAATCCTTCAAACTCCAGGGGCAAGAAATCAGATGTTTGATATATGAAACAAGATAGTTTCCCATTTTTTATGACAGTTATCACTTTTATGTATTTATTAACACTCACAAGCATCCTCCGAGTCTCATGACAGTATACAATAAATCAAAATAAAAGTAACAGTAATATAGAAATACAAGAACAGTAATAATTTTTTAAAACTGTCAAACTCTTACCACCCATTTTTGTAACAACAACAATAAAAGAAATATTGAAGACCGGTATGAAATAAATGCCCTTCTGCACCAATCAGTATTTAAGGCTTCTTAAAAGCTCAGTAGTGATAAAACGAGGTGGGAGGTGGTTCAGTGATTAAAAATAACAAACATTTCTTCTGAATGTCACATCTCATATGGGGGAGGAATCTTAAGCATCCAAACCAGAGGTGGTATTCAGCAGGTTCTAATCAGTTCTGGAGAACTGGTAGCAGAAATTTTGAGTAGTTCGGAGAACCGATAAATACCACCTCTGACTGGCCCCACCTCCATCTATTCTGTGCCTCCTGAGTCCCACCTGATCAGAAGGGAATGGGGATTTTGCAGTAACCTTCCCATGGAGTGGGGTGGGAATGGAGGTTTTACAGTATCCTCCTCCTGCCACGCTCACCAAGCCATGCCCACCAAGCTATGCCCATCAAGCCACATCACACCCACCAAACCATGCCCATCGAACAGGTAGTAAAAAAAATTGAATCCTACCACTGATCCATATGTTACTGGATCAGTAGGAACCATTGAAGTCAGTGGCTATGTAGGTACCCAAAGGCCAAGCCATTCTGGGTTTTAAAGATTAAACAGCAATAGCACTTAGGCTTATATACTGCTTCATGGTGCTTTTCAGCCCCTCTCTAAGCAGTTTACAGAGTTATTCTTTTGGGTTTTTTTAAAAAAGCCATTCATACACTGGCACTTTAAATTGTACCTGGAAGCATTATGGTAAAGTATTGGTATTAATATGTGAACAGTAGATCTCATCCATCAGTGACCAAGCTGATGCACTTTGGATAGGGTGCAGTTTTCAAAGTATTTTTCGAAAGAAACCCTGTGCGGTGTGCGTTGCAGTAATCCCATTGGGAGAGGACAAGGGCATGAGTTGCTCTGGTCAAGGCCTCCTAGAGATATGTAGTCAGAATTAAACCTGCTTAAGTTCCTTGATTAGGCTGGAAGGGCAAACATGAAAGCTGACACCTATCAGATTTTTTTTTTTTTTGCATTACATGTTAATACCACTTTATACTGCCTTGGTAAGGCCACACTTGGAATACTGCATTCAGTTTTGGTCACCATGATGTAGAAAAGATGTGAAGACTCTAGAAAGAGTGCAGAGAAGAGCAACAAAGATGATTAGGGGACTGGAGACTAAAACATAGGAAGAACGGTTGCAGGAACTGGGTATGTTTAGCTTAAGAGAAAGAAGGACTAGGAGAGACATGATAGCAGTGTTCCAATATCTCAGGGGCTGCCACAAAGAAGAGGGAGTCAAACTATTCTCCAAGGCACCTGAGGGTAGAACAAGAAGCAATGGGTGGAAACTAATCAAGGAGAGAAGCAACTTAGAACTGAGGAGAAATTTCCTGACAGTTAGAACAATTAATCAGTGGAACACCGTGTCTCCAGAAGTTGTGAATGCTCCAACACTGGAAGTCTTTAAGAAGATGTTGGATAGCCATTTGTCTGAAACGATATAGGGTTTCCTGCCTAGGCAGGGAGTTGGACTAGAAGACCTCCAAGGTCCCTTCCAACTCTGCTATTGTATATTGTATGTATAATTCGAGATCACTTGCATGGGCTTTGTTGGTCGAATCTAATTTGAATCAAAATCCAAACCTTTGGAAGGGAACCAATTTATCCATTGTTGGATTTGATTTTGCATTTACCTTCTCCTCCCTTCCTCCTTGAATACTCTAGATGTAGAATACAGAATAACAGAGTTAGAAGGTACCTTGGAGGTCTTCTGGTCCAACTCCCTGTCCAAGCAGAAGACCCTACACCATTCCAAACAAATAGTTGTCCAATCTCTTCTTAAAAACTTCCAATGATGGAGTACCCACAATCTCTTCCAAAGTCCAGCATTAAAATGTAAATAATTAGTCCAAATAAACTTTCTGATCTAAAAGATATAGAAAAATTTATTATTCTGGGATCACCTGCAGCAAAGAAGTAGCAGAATTTAATTTTTCATTTAATTTAATTTTACAGTCCATATTTTTAGAGAGACATGGGACTTGACTGTGGGAGATCATGTTCTATTGTATTTTCAATTTACGTCAGCTAAGAAGTCCCCAGTAGTAATAGTTGCTATCCCCTCTCAATTTTTAACTTTTGCTTTCTGTTACTCTTTTAAAGTCTCTTATTTCTTTGTTGGTTTTAAAATTCCTTAGTTTACAACTTCTTTGGTTTTGAGTGTGTTTCAATTAAATGAATATTCTTTTCTTCAAATATTGGGTTGTTAATATGCAGTATTTCTATTTGTGTCATCTTTAATCATTTTGTAGAATGTAAAATTTTGTAGAATGTAAAAATTAAAGTTAATTTGTTTTATTAGTAGTTTATGTTTCCTGCATGAGAAAGATCTTCATTCTAGATCAGACGAACAAGTATATATCAAGTATATATTAATGGAAATTCAAAATCTGTGTGAGATAGAATAATTTAGATTAGGAGTCTCTAAAAGTTGTGGCAGAATGAGAAATGACTGAGCCAGAAGGATATTTTTAATACTTGTGATTAAATATTTTATTAACTATATAGGATTTGTTACTATGGCTCTGCTAAACGTTCCCTGATATTCTCCATAAGTGTATGAAATATGTTTTTAATTTATCTGTGGATTAGATAACTATGACTAGAAAGTTTAATCAAGCTTAGATCCTTTTTTACATTAAAGCTGCTCCAACTAAATTCAAAATGGAAAGTGTTAATAAGCTGATATTCTTAAATGTAGTTTGATGGCCCTTACAGCATTTAATCCTTCACAGCATGGCGTGTATGTGTGTGTATTCAACTTCCCATCAGACTTGTTTCCTATTTGATTATTTTTTTAGTATTTCACTCCTAAGTGATTTGCTATCTGGAGCTGAGATTTGAGTCTTGAAGGAGAAACATTAAATTGACTGCAGTGGGAATTGGATACTTAAGTGTGTATGATAAAACAAGGAGAGATAGAGTCAAGAATGAAGGGGTGATGAATGAATGTTGAACCAGTACAAAATGTAGTAAGATAGTTTGGTCATATAAGGAAAAGGAATGATGAGTGAAGCACAAAGCAATTATATGAGGAAGAATAAAGTGAGGGAAAGAGAAATTTAAGGTGGCTGTGGCTGGAGAAGTTGATGAAATCTCCTAAAAGAAAGAGGCGAAAAAATTAAAGAACAAAAATCAATTACAAAATGGTGTATCGATGGGATGGAAGCAAGATGGATCTCAAGACCTGAAAGATATGAAAAGATACCGTGTTTTCCTGAAAATACAACCTGTCCCGAAATTAAAGCCTTGCCACATTTTTCACGTGGGCAAAAATATAAGCCCACCCCCGAAAATAATCCTTCTGGACAACCCCCCCCCTCCGGCCAGGCAGAGCACTGCTCAGTGACCTAGCGTTATCCCGAAAGCGCCAAGTCGCAGAAGCCGGGGGGGGGGGGAGCGCTCACGTTGCTTGCCGCCTTCGGGATACCGCTAGGGTGGGGAGTAGCGTTCTGTCTGGCCAGAGGGGAGAGTTGCCGGGCGGCTGCTCCCTTGTGAACTGGCTCCCGAAGAGCCGGGCACAGCCTCAGGGGCGAAGCAGCCATGAGGTAACCATGCTCACGAGCAGCCGCCCGGCAAATCCCCTCTCCAGCCGGGCAGAGTGCCATTCACTGACCTAGGGGGTATCCCTAAGGTGCCAAGCCATGTGGTGCTCTGCCCGCCCCCCAGCTCCCATGGCTTGGCACCTTCGGGATACCCCCTAGGTCATGGAGCTCTGCCCGGCTGGAGAAGGGGGTTGCGTGAGCGCCTGTTTCGCCCGCAGCTTCACCAAGCCCTTGCGCAGCTCTCCCAGGCCACCGCCGCTGGCCGCTGCTGCCTGCCGCCCCCCGCCGCCGCCCCGCTCCGAGCATAACTTCCAAACTCCAAAACTCGGGGCCGAGTGCTCTCTATGGTGAGCCAGCTGCCGGACAGAGAATCTTCTGGACAGAGAGTCTTCCAGCAGCCGGCCCACCATAGAGAACACTCCTAGAGCAGCCGATGCTGGAAGACTCGGCCCCGAGTTTTGGAGTTTGGAAGTTATGCTCGGAGCGGGGTGCTGGCGGGCGGTGGTGGGCAGCAGCGGCCAGCGGCGGTCAGCGGCGTTGGCCTGGGAGAGCTGCGCAAGGGCTTGGTGAAGCTGCGGGCTGAACAGGCGCTCGTGCAACCCCCTTCTCCAGCCGGGCAGAGCTCCATGCACTGACCTAGGGGGTATCCCGAATGTGCCAAGCCACGGGAGCTGGGGGGCGGGCAGAGCACCACATGGCTTGGCACCTTAGGGATACCCCCTAGGTCAGTGAATGGCGCTCTGCCCGGCTGGAGAGGGGATTTGCCGGGCAGCTGCTCGTGAGCATGGTTACCTCATGGCTGCTTCGCCCCTGAGGCTGTGCCCGGCTCTTCGGGAGCCAGTTCACAAGGGAGCAGCCGCCCGGCAGCCCCAAAGCAATAAGCCCTCCCTGATAATAAGCCCAAGGGCATATTTCATGGGGCAAAAGAAAATAAGCCCCTGTCGTATTTTCGGGGAAACACGGTATATTGAATGGTGTAGCTGCAAACTAGATTCAGTTGGCTGTCCTGTTCTTTCCTTTGTTTTTAATTCCTTTGGCTGCTGCTTATTTTGTTTATGTAATTTGTATAATTTCACTTATCCTGAAAGGAAGTATGCACATTTAAAAATTTGAAATTTATCACTGAATGAAGAAATATTTATTTTCTGAGATGGGGTATATTAAAAAAAGTATAGCTTTAGGCTGAAAAGGCAATTCCGTCCTGGATTTACAATCTTGGGTGGGTGGATGGATGTATTCACACTCTATTTATGAGATGGCTTTTGATCAACATAATGGGAAGACTAATAAGAATATTTCATATGGTCAGGGTTGTTTTAAAAACTAGGCTCTTCTCATATAATAAAATGTTTCCTCCTTTTTCTTTCTTTTTGTATTTTCCCCCCACAAAATCTTTTTCTATATAGTAAAGTAACAAAAGAAAAATAACCTATCATATTTGGGCTGTAAAACTTTAGATGTTTACAAGGTAGCAACAAAAGGATATGGAATATTCTCTGGGGGGTCCTTGGTATTGTTTGAGCTCAGCTGTATGCTTGCAGATATTTCATTGCACCACATAACATGCACCCCTGATCATCTCTATTGATGTAGGGAGCAACAAGGGAAGCCTTTAAGAACTGCTCTTTGAGAGCACGTCAGGTGCCTTGAAGGAGATATTCCCAGTGGAGACAATATCTTCCATCTTTTCTTTTCTTTTTAAAGAATTTTATTGATTTTTAAACATTTATAGGAAAGGGTAGGTGGATATACAAAAATTTTGGCAGCTCCATCGTGCTAGAGGTAGAAATCTCTCCAAATCTCACAACTTTTACAGAAAAGAAAAAACAAAAGATAAAAGATAAGCAGAAACAGCGTCTTGTTATACATTGTATCAACCATGTGTTCAATCATCTCTTTTGCCACTTTCTAATATATCAACAATTACAATGATATTTCAAATACATTTATTTTTGTGACCCAAGTCTTTTCAATATTGCTCCCTCCCTCCTGCCTTCGGGCGTAGCCGCTGCGCCTCCCCCCTTCATATCTTGTGCATTGTCACCTTTTTCACTACCTCTTATATTTTCGTCTTCTAGGAGGGCACTGTGTTTTTTAATGAAGGCCTCTGCCTCCACAACTGTGTTAATTCTAATTCTGTTCCCCTCCCAGAAGATCAACATTCCTTCTGGCAATAATCATCTAAACCAAATTCCTTTATTATATAATTTCTTTGATAAGGAGGAATACTTCCTCCTCTTATCTCTTATTTTTTTCGGAATTTGCTTAAGAATGGTAATTTCTTTGTCTTTATATTTTAGTGGTCCCCCCCTTTGGCCCCTAGCATCTCATCCCTCGTGGTCTTCCTAAGAAATTTAACATGTACTTCCCTTGGAACATTATGTGTTCTGGCAATTGCTGAGTTAATTCTGTAAACCAGATCCATATCCCACCACAACTGTTCTTTATCTCTCTTAATATATTCTGCTAAGATTGTACTCATAATACCCTTAAGATCTTCATCGTCTGTCTCCGGTAGGTTCTGGAATCTGAGAAAAAAGGACATTCTTTCAAGTTCTATTTTTACCATGAAATTTTCCAATTCTCTATTCCCCTTCTGGACTGCCTTAACCTCCTCCCCCAGCCCGACTGCACCATCCTCCAGCACACCAATTCTTTATTCATTTTCTGTTGTTTGCTGCTGTATACCTCTGAGCTGTTCTTTAAAATCTGCCACCTCTTTTTTCAATTCATTTTGTCCCTTCATAAGAGCCTGGAACATTTGGGTAACATAAATCTTTTGAACTCTCTCCAGTCCCTTCTTGTTGTAAAAATGATGAAATTTTTGTCTGTTGAGTTGTTGGGCTGGATGTAGAGGAAGTGGGTGCCGAGGCTACCTTGCCTGAAGGTGGTTTTCTGGGCCCCATTTGTCTGAGTTCAGAGATGACTATAAATCTTTTGCAAAAGAAATTGCATCTGTGGAGCGTGCAGCTGAGTGAGGCCGAGAAGACAGACAAGTCCAAAAGTGAAAGTTAATCCTCAATCACAGTTCCAAACCAAAAAATCACCAAAAAAAGAATCAAATAATCCAAATACAGAAAGACCACTTAACAGGAGGAGCTCCAGGAGTCCTTCGGGGGGAGTAGTAATATAAAGCCAGGAATTTCTTCAAAGGTAGTTTCAAAAGGCAAATTTCATTTATAAGTGCGAAGAAGAAGATGGAAGCAGGCCATCTTGGCTCTCCCTTTCACGGAGGACCAGGGAGCAGAACAACAAAAGTTTCCATAAAGTTTTTAAAACAGCTCAGCAATCACCTCTTGCAGTTGTGATATAGATCTTTCTCACATAGTTAGTACAAGTGACTAATTCAACCTTTACTCTCTCTCTCTCCATTCCGAGATTGAGAGATAGTCCAAGTGCCGCTTTGCCCGAGGGGGGGTGAAAGAACCCCCCTCCAACCTTCCAACTTCAAATAGATTGAATCCACAAACTTACAAAAGGCTGCTGCTCATCAGTTAACGAGGATTAGGGAGATTGGAGCGAACTTCTCACCTCCAGCACTTCAGCCACAACTTCTAATTAATTACTTCCTTCCGGAATCCATTCAGCGAAGGTGCAGGCAGCTGACTGCTGCGCTATGCACCCCTGTCGCTCCCCGGCTCCTGAGGCGAGGCTGGAAACCCCCCCATGGCTGCCGCCGATTCCGGGGGTTCCAGCAAGCCGACCTACAGCAGGTGGTCCCTCCGAGACCGCCTGTGCTCCTCAAAGGAGCCCACCGGAGAGGCGAACAGCGGACGCCCAGTGTCCATTGCCTTCGGAAACTGGAAGCCGTCCATCTTCCATCTTTTCTAAGGGACAGGGTTTGTTACATATGAGGGCATGAGGCAAGGGTGTGTGTCAAACTGATAAAAGCTGCATTGTGGCATTGCTCTGCAAGATCCATCCTTTTGTACATCTGGCACACCCTCACAGATATGTATGAAAGGGCTGAAGCTTTCAGCAAATGCTGTAGTGCTGCTTTCATGATTCTGGTGACAATCCTATGGTTGCCGATCAGTGGTGGGATTCCACATCTTTTCCTACCGGTTCTATGAGAGAGTGCTTAGCGTGCGCGCAGCACTCAAAGGCTACCCTCGGTGTCAGTGCTGGTGAGCTGAGCTGTTTTTTAGCTCAGCTGAGGCACGACAACCCGCTCTGCCGCGCGAATCAGCTGAGCTAAAAAACAAGGGCATATAGGACAGGGAACAACGGGGGTGGGAGGACGGGGCCAACCAAATGTGGTATTTGCCGGTTCTCCGAACTACTCAAAATTTCTGCTTCCCGTTCGCCCGTACCAGTCCAAACCGGCTGAATACCACCTCTGTTGCCAATGAACAGGCTTTGATGGAGGGGTTCGGGAAGTCCTTAGAATGCCACATTGTAGTTTGAAAGTCACTCTTCATTTTAAGGTAAGCAGTTAATTGCATTAAAATTTATCAGTGTTGTTTTGAATAAGTGCCCTGCTTTGGTCATTTTGGTCACCACGCTGTCCTAAGCAATTTTGGGTTTTGAAGTAGTTTCTTTGTTATTTTAAAAAGTAGAAGAAAATGTGAGAGTAGGTTTTTTTTAAATAATAAATTCATTGAGTAACTAATTGCCTGTATGACACCCTAAATAACAAAAATAAAAGGTTGTCTTGATGCACAGGTAGTCCTCAGCTTATGACCACAACTGAACCCAGAATTTCTGTTGTTAAGCGAGACATTTAAGTCAGCTTTGCTCCATTTTACAACTTTTGTTGCCACATTTGTTAAGTGAACCAGTTCAGTTGTCAATTTAATAACACTGTTGTAAATCTGGCCTCCCCATTGACTTTGTTTGTCGGATGGTCGTAAAAGGTGATCACATGACTTCGGGACACTGCAACGGTCATAAAAATGAACCAGTTGTCAAGCATCCAAATGTAAACCATGTGACCGTGGGGATGCTGCAACAGTTATGAGTGTGAAAAATGGTCATAACTCATTTTTTCAGTGCAATAGTAGCTTCGAATGGTCACTAAATGAACTGTTGTAAGTTGAGGACTACCTGCATAAATTGAAGCCTGCATCTCCTTTGGCCAACAGCTCAGAGGTGCTTGGGTTGTTCAAGTAGGTTGCGGCACAGTTTTTGTCATTTTACTTTTGACGTCCAAGTTACAAGCCAAGTCCTGAAAGAGGGATGACCATTAACTAGGACCAAGTGACATCAGCCCTGTCATACTTCCAATCCCAGCCACTTGTCAACACCATCACAATTGGTTAGTAGATTTTCAGTACTATGATTTTTCACTTGACCTTGACTTCTCTCTTTCGTTCTAACCATGTGTTTTTATCAGGCACTTATACAGTAAAAAAATTCTAATAGAAATTATACTGGAATACTTAATTTGATCAGGATGCACGAAAGTGAGCATATAGACAGTTTATCTACCCAGTATTCTATCTCCAAAAATAAGATATTATAGAAACTGTCCATAAACAGATATCTCTAAAAATAGGAGATATTGGGATTTATAAAGTTTTCCTGAAAGGGAAATATGTTTGCATTTTATGAAATGTGGTTCATTGTTAAATTTGTATGCTACCCAACTCCAACAATTCTGGTAGCTTACAAGAAAAAGAATATAAAAACAAAGAAACAAAAATAAAGAATAAATTATAATGAAGATGATAAAAACTGGACAGACAGGAGGGAAGGGATGAAGAAAGGAAGGGAAAAAAGAAGGAAAGGAAAGAAACAAAATAAATGCAAGAGAGTTTCATTCACTCTCCCTAAAGGTGTTACCGGGTAAATGCAAGTTTGTGTCATACTCTTGTTGGGTATATGGGCTGAGTCACATTGATTCTTTGGACAGTAGAAAAGTGGTTGGCTGGTATCTTTTTTGGGGTGGGGGGAGATTTTGCTGTTTTCCAATCTAGTCTACAGCCCTGAGATTTTAGCATAGATTCCCATCCAAGAATCACTCAACTTTGCTTAGATTTTCTCACAAGATAATGGCAGTGTTGAAAGATATAGGTATTTAAATCTACCTGAGGAGCTCTTGGTCTAATTGACACAACCTAGCAAGAGCCCAGCAAATACAGAAAGACCTCTTCATGCTTTCCCCCACTCTTTTCAGTGCACTTTGCCATTTACTGTAAATGACAGTTTCTGTAAACTGATAGGCAGAATGTATCTTGATAATGGATCAGCAAAAAGCATCTACATTCCAATTCAGAATAACCCAATAATTTTTCCCTCTGTGTTGGGAAAAAAAACCTCACCACAGGTACCCGGTAAGAGCAATTATCACAGAGTTATGGTGATTTTACAAGTTTCCCTGAGTATAGATGGTAGTTCTGATTTTTTTTTAAAAAATTAGAGTGCTCTTGCAGGAAGTTTGTTCCTGCAGTGCCAAATAGTACTTTAGTCCCAATTAACTCTCATTATTTCTTGATTTGGTCTCAAGGGAAGATTGTTCCTACAGTGGCGAACACTCTTTCATCACCAGTTACTAATATATTATATTGCTGGATTTAATCCCTTTAGAGTTAGCAGCATGCAGGCAGGGTGAGGAAATAGGAGAAGAAATACATGAATAAAAACAAGTTTGTAAGCGTTGGTATGTATGTATATTTATCAAATTTATATAGTTGTTCATTTCATCAAAAGTGACTCTGGGCAGCACACAGCAATCCACACTTAAGAAATAAATAGAGAAAACAAATATAGAAAATCCCTAGGTGAAGTGAGAAGTTTTGCAAGGCTCTTCCTAACAATGATTGCCACCAAAGATGGCCAAGTCCCAGCTGGAACCATAAAGTCTCCATATCCAGAGGAGCTTAGTCTTGACAAAGTTCAGCTGAAGCCTGTTATTCCCTGTCCAGAACCTCAGGCTCCAGACACCAGGACATATATTCATGGCAGAGGTGGGTTGCTAATTTTTTTACTAACTGTTTGGGTGCGCTCCTGCGCGCGTCCACGTGACGCTTCTGTGCATGTGCAGAAGTGTCCAGGTGGGTGGGCGGAGCCTTCCGCCGCCACTACTACTGGTTCACCCAATTCGGGCCCGAACCGGCAGCAACCCACCTCTGATTCATGGCATCACTTAATTCACCAGGGTGGAGATATACAATTAGGTAGCAGCAGCAGCAAACTGGTGAAACCTCACCCCATGGCAATGGTGGTGTTCACACTTAAAGTAGCTTTAAGTCATCCGTAGCTGCACTGAGGTTTCCTTTCTTATCTAGATGCATTTGTTGTGCTTCTCAGCTACTCCATCATAAGTGGGATCCAGTGGTGGGATTCAAATAATTTAACAACTGATTCTCTGCCCTAATGACCGGCTGGGTGGGTGTGGCAAGGGGGTTTGACAGGCAGCACTTGGCCTCCTGCACCTCCCTGGGAGCTGCATTCCCCCCATGCCCCGTTTTGGGCCTAGTAGGCCTCCCTGCAGCCTCCTGGGAGCAAAAAGGGGCCACAGGGGGGGCTGTGCTGTCCCCCCCGCGCCCCATTTTGAACCTAGCAGGCCTCCCTGCACGGACCTGGGAGCCAAACGGTGTGTGTGGGGACTCCTGGAAGGGGCGGGGCCAGCCAGAAATTCAATAACCGGTTCACCAGAACTGCCCCGAACTGGCTGAATCTCACCACTGATGTGACCCATTCAGTTCCTATTGGCCACTTTAGACTGATTGAGGCCTGGCCACTCTGCCTTAACCTTTAAGTGCTATTCTCCATAGCTGTTCTGGTGGGGCCAGCAGGAGGACCTGTGCACTGCCCTTGTATTTGCGAGAGACATAGCTTTGTAAGAGGAATCACTTATGAACAACTGTCTGGAAATGAATGATTATCTATCAGGCGGAGTATTTTTAATTACAATGAAGGAGGATGAGGATTTTTGAACGAGTAGTAAATCCATATTGACAAATGACCTAGCAAGCATTGCTGGGTGCAGGAAAGGAATTTCCTTCCCATCCTCACACATATTTCAGAAATAAGGGATTCAAACTAAAGTCTCTAGGTCAACCTAGGAAAGGTGGCAACCCTACATTTAGGCCTGCGAATATCATTTTTAAGCGTTCAGAAAAAAGACATGTATAGCTTTGCTTTGTTTGAACTTTTAACCTAAATCAGCAGGAAAGCATATTTTTACAGCTGTTATAGCTAGTATATCTGTACATAATTATACAGTGAGCTAAAGATCCATCAATTGTAGCATTACATTTCCCGGAAAATATTTCAGCCTCAAAATAAATCTCATTTCCAAGTTCTATCAAAATTCGCAGCAAGCATTTTTAGGGCAATAATTTTAAATGCTTAACGGGGAAAAATAGTTCTCAATGTCACAGATCCTTAAAATATCCCACAAAAACAAAAACAAAAAAAAAACCCATCCTTGCAAAATGCTTTAATGTCCTACTTTTTTTTTTTTTTACTGTTTCTATTGTGTTTGCCCTTCCATGAATTGTGTTGCAAGCTTGCTACTTCAATTGTACAAACTAGGAAAAAGTGAAATTGAGAGATATCATTTATTTGTTCAAAGCTATAAAATCTGCTTAGGTCAGGGAGTTTGCCTGTCAAAATAATTACGTTATGGTCTACAAAAAGAACAACTGAGTTTACAAAAATGTTCATCTTCTGCAGCATATCAAACTTCCAATGGTGGATCTCTCTCTCCCTCCCCCTCCCTCCCTCCCTCCCCTCCCCCTCTCTCTCACATACAAACACTCTTCCCTGCACTGAAAATAGGTCTAGACCAGGGGTGTCAAATTCAATTTAATTGAGGGCCACATCAGCATTGTGTTTGACCTTGGGAGGCGGGGTGGGGGTGGCCAGCTATATGTCACTTGTGTCAGGGGTGCCTGTGGTGGCCCGAGAGTTCTGCCAGTGAAAATGGCTGTTTCCAGAGTGGCCCTGCGGGATAGATCTAAGCACTCCGGGGGCCAGATCCAGCCCCTGTGCCTTGAGTTTGACACCCCTGGTCTAGACATTCACAGTAAAGATGAGTGTGTTTGGGAGAATGCAAGTCAATCGCATTAGGACTCTTGCCTTGGGCAGTGGGTTTGACTAGAAGACCTCTAAGGTCCCTTCAACCTTATGATTCTATCAGAAATCTTGTTCCTGACGTCCTTTTTCTACCTAGAGAAGTTCTTCTTTCAGGTACTTGAGGAAGTGGCTATTTTGCTACGCCACAACCATTTGTGGCCAGCAGCCCATTTGCAGGGCAGAATTGGCGAGACATCCACAAATTCACATCTGTAGCTTAAATTCTATAGCCGCTTTTGTAGGCATTCCACCTCTCTTCTTTTTTTCTGTAGTGTATTTAGCTATCAGCCAGTCTTTTGCAGCTTCATTTCACTCACTCTCACTCACTCAATCAGAATAGAGCTGGAAGGGACCTTGATGGTCTTCTAGTCCAACCCCCTGCTCAAGCAGGAGACCTTATACCATTTCATATATGAAATTGGACGGCATGATACAATGAATGTTCAGTGCAGTGCAGTTCAGCCTGAGCAAATGACTTTGGGAAAATGTTTCTTTGAGTGGGTTGGTGAGACAATGGAAGTGGTTAATGGTTTGGGCTTTTTTAACCAAATGCAGACCTTTGGAGTCCTTATTCTTAGATATTTAAAAAAAAAAAACCCGAGTATGATGGGAAAGGCTAATCTTCGGTGAGGTGACTTTTTCATCAAAAGGACCAAAGGCTTGGAGACTTGGAAAAAGAAGAAAAAAAAAGAATTTTGAGAGGTTATTGTGATCTAAAGAGGTCAAGCTGGGGGACAGCGTTCGTAGCCCCTTTGCAATTTGGGAGCAATAAGCAAGTACCTTTTTCTTTTTAAAAAAATAATTTTTATTGAACAATTTTCAATTTCAATCTTTACAACGCACCGGTATCGGTATATCTCATATGTACATATAAGTTATTTACATTATTCTTCCTTTTCTTTTATGTATGTATCTATTTTATACAGTATGCCATTATTATAGTTGCATCACTATATATATTGTATTTTTGTCACCTCTTAATTTACTTTAACATTCTTGAGCTTTACTTCTATTCCCTAACCATGTGTCCCAAATCAAATAGTATTCCGTTTCTCCTCTTTCTTTTACTTACATTATTAGCCTATCCATCTCTGCACATTCTAACACTTTTTTTTAACCACCATTCCTTCAAAGGGGATGCTATCGTTTTTCCAATTTTGTGCATATATGATTCTGGCCAAGCGGGTACCTTTTTCAAAGTACAAACAGACATGTGCCACAGCATATTTGCCTTCTTTCTTCTCCAGCCATGGAGCTGGGGAGGGGAGACCTTGAAGCCTCTTTTGTCTGAGAGGATTGATAATAATAGCATGACTCAGCTCTTCCGCCCCGAGAATTCCAAATCTGCATTACCTCATCAAGTGTGCCCAAGGCTTCTGCCTGTGAGGAACAGGAAATGTTGAATCATTCGATTCACAGAGCTCTTTTGTTGACAGTAGAAAGTGTTAATGGGAGTGGATTTCAATTGCCTTTTGTTCATCCCTCCCCTTTCTCTTTCTAATAAGCTTCAACCCAGTTGGGCTTTTAAAAGACTTATTCGGGGTGTGCATGTAGATAATTGTGAATGTAAGGCCTCCTCCTTACGAATAGTCATTCAAACAAATTGGCATTGACGTGGCCAGTACTCTTCCGAGTATCCTTTGCTGGTTGTCACTGGCTACTAGAACAAGGAGTTATTGGAATGCCCGCTTTAGCTCTTCGTTTCAGCTGGGTTTTCTTTGCTTTTGCTGCCACGCAAGAAATATCCATCAAGTAACAGCAGCAGCCAATTAGCTGTAATACAGTGCAAATAAATGCTTAAATGGACAAATCATTGGGCGGTTAAATTTATTGCAGACAGAACTGGCATTCAAGAGCGTGAACTTGTTCCCAATGTAGCCGGTGATTTGGATATCTGGCTGGTGAATTGAAATTGGGGCCCTGAAGCAGAAATTTTCAATTTCTCTTTCCTCAGAACAGTTCATGTCCTATCTCCCACCATACTTACTTCTGTCTGTCATTGCTGTTGGCCTTTGGTCAACCTCCAACCTTCATAGCTACCCCATGTCGGATAATAACAACCAACTAAAAGTCATCTATAAATGTGATACAAACCTAACTACATTGTTTCCCCACCATTCTCACAATGGAACAACTTTAGCATAAGTCATTTTCTTAGTTTTTCAGTGCTTGTTTCTTGGAAAGGGGATTGCACGGAACATAGCAATAGCACTTATATACCACTTCACAATGCTTTACAGCCCTCTCTAAGCAGTTTACAGAGTCAGCATATGACCCCCAACAATCTGGCTCCTCATATTTACCTTTCAGTAAATGTTGGCTTATAAATTCAAGCATTGTGTTGCCTGTTTTCCTTTATCTGGTTTCAAAAAAGCATGCGTAGAATTGCAGACTTAAGTACGCTGTAATTCTCATGGTTTCGATGTGCCAACTCAGACTTAATTTACATTGTAAAATCTTAAAATAAGTAAGTCTGGTTCCTTGACAGAGTTATGTTTATCTGTATTTTAATAGGATGTTATGTTTTCCATCCTTACTTTTTTTTTTGAGTGCCTGGCCAAAATAGTAACAAAGAGTAGAGTACAGATAAGTGCAGAAGCACAGAAATGACTGAAGAGCAACATTTACTCTTGTCCTGTCCTTTTCAGATCTGTAGACATTGCACAGACCCTGGCCAGATTTCAAAGGACAGTGCAACTAGCTCTGAAAGTCCACTGACAGGGCCAGGTTAGCTCTGTTTACTTGGACCAGCTGCTTTGTCCCCTTTCTGCTACTCATGCTAAGTCCCAAAGTGATGTTTCTATTCTCATCCAAGAAGCTTTTTCAGCTCTGAAGCTTCTTGGATGAGAAGTGGAATGCCTTCAAAGAAAAAGCAGAAAGTCCAGTTGCCTCATGAAAAAGCACCTTTGGGACAACCATGACCTGGATCACTGAGAATCTTCATAGACGTTTACTCATGGTAAGCCTCGTGTGGAATGAGGCGAGCCTAAAAAGCAACTGGCTGATATTTGCCCCAGGAATATATGCTTCAAGAGGGGGGGGGGGATCAACTTCCACCAGGTCATAGCATCTTTATTTATTTTATTTATTTATTTTATTTGATTTCTAGACCGCCCCCTCTCCCCGAAGGGACTCGGGGCGGTGTACAGGTACCGAATTAAAAAACCTTACAAATAATCATAAATATAGTTTAAAACGAATTAAACATTAAACCCCTGTACAAATTATAAAAATTAAAAACTAAGCCTAAGACCAAAATTTAAAAATACAGGCTGGGGTGGGAGAGCTGGAATTAGGCCAAGCCGGCTAGATTGAACAGGTGGGTTTTGAGCTTCTTACGGAAGGAGCGGAGGTCCGTGATTATTCTAATATCAGGGGGAAGGTCATTCCAGAGGGTCGGGCCCATCACAGAGAAGGCCCTTCCCCTGGGCATCGCCCGCTGGCACAGCCTAGTGGACGGCACCCGGAGGAGTCCCTCTCTGTGTGAGCGAATCGGCCGAAGGGATGTGTGCGGCAGGATACGATCCCGCAAATAACTAGGCCCTGTGCCATGGAGCGCTTTGAAGATGATAATCAGCACCTTGAAACGCACCCAAAAAGCTACAGGTAGCCAGTGCAGCCCGCGCAGGAGAGGTGTTACGTGGGAGTATCTAGTGACTCCCGAGACTGCCCGCGCGGCCGCATTCTGAACCAACTGCAGTCTTCGGGTGCATCTCAAGGGGAGCCCCATGTAGAGAGCGTTACAGTAGTCCAGCCGGGACGTCACAAGCGCATGGGTGACTGTGCGAAGGGCGTTCCGGTCCAATAGGGGACGCAATTGGCGCACCAGGAGAACCTGGTGAAACGCCCCCCTTGCCACGGCTGTCACATGGTCGTCCATTGACAGCCGGGCATCTAGGAGGACGCCCAAATTGCGTACCCGATCCATGGGGGCCAGATGTTCGCCCCCAATGGCCAGTGATGGAATCAGCTGGTTGAACCGGGGTGCCGGTAGCCACAGCCACTCCGTCTTGGACGGGTTGAGCTTGAGTCTGTTACTTCCCATCCAGATCCGTACGGCTTCCAGACACCGGGACATCACTTTGACGGCATCGTTGGGGTGGTTCGGGGTAGAGATGTACAGCTGGGTATCATCCGCGTACAGATGGTAATCTACCCCGAACCCACAAATGATCTCGCCCAGCGGCTTCATATATGCATTGAACAGGAGAGGCGAGAGGACCGACCCCTGTGGCACCCCACAAGTGAGCGGCCTCGAGGTCGACCTCTACCCCCTGCCAATACAAATTGCACTCGGCCAGAGAGGTAGGAGGAGAACCACCGCAGAACGGTGCCCCTCACCCCCAGCCCCTCCGGTCGATGAATCGGGCCAGCCCCTTGTCCCTAGTTTGATAGCCCTTTGAATCCCAGATATCATTTCTTAACAGGTCTGTCATTTAGCTTATTAAATGTGAGTCATGTGAATTGTATTTGTTGGATCTATCTCCAAACTGAATATTCACAAGACACCAAGGTTTGTTCAAGTTAGTTCGAAAGCAGGTAAGAAATCCAAGTGGAAAAATAAGAACCACCTTTGGTGGGAGGGTGACAGTGTTCCGTGCGCCTTCGGCATTTAGTTATGCCAGCCACATGACCATGAGTGAAAAGAGTTTTGAGGTGCAGTCCCTGCTTAGGACAAGAGTTTATCTTATACAGAGTTTTAAGAGCTTGATTAACATTGAAAGTATCATTAATAATCATTTCAATTCAGCAAATCGTATTTCCTATCAAACTTAAAACAAATTCATGCTATAATGGTAATTTATGAAGTAAGTTTTATCTATTCCTTTTTCTTCTGCAAGAAAGTTATAACCCAACAGAGATGATCTTAGCAAAAGTGTGAACCAATTCTAACCTAAATTGGCTTTATCACGTATATAGAGCAACGGAATAGAATTAATAGGGGAGATCTTGGAAAACTATTGTTCATTCTTCTGATAAGAACACATAGGCCAGCGATGGCGAACCTTTTTTGGCTCGCATGCCACAAGTGGGGGGAGCGCAGGGGGGGTCGTGTGCGGGCGTGCCGCACCCATAATGCAACGTGCGACGCCCCCAGTGCGCATGCACGCACAACGCGCGACACCCCCCCCATTTTTACATGCTTTTTTCGCCCTCCCCAGGCTCCAGAGGCTTTATAGGAGTCTGGGAAGGGCGAAAAGAGCCTCCCCGCCCCCCCGGAGGCCCTCCGGAGGCTTCAGAGACCGTCCGGAGGCTTCCCTGAAGCCTTCGGAACGCTTAAAACCACCCTCCGAGCAAACCGGAAGTGGCTTCCGGGTTGCTCGGAGGGTGGTTTTAAGCGTTCCGAAGGCTTCAGGGACCGTCCAGAGGCTTCCCTGATGCCTTCAGAGCGCTTAAAACGACCCTCCGAGCAACCCGGAAGCCACTTCCGGGTTGCTCGGAGGGTCGTTTTAAGCATTCCGAAGGCTTCAGGGAAGCCTCTGGACGGTCTCTGAAGCCTCCGGAGGGCCTCCGGGGGGGTGGGGGAGGCTCTTTTTGCCCTCCCCAGGCTCCTATAAAGCCTCTGGAGCCTGGGGAAGCGAAAAATAGCTTTTAAAAAGGTGAATTCAGCTGGCCAGCGCGCACAAGCGCGCTGGCCAGCTGACAGGGCAGCGCCTCGCGTGCCCTGACAAATGGCTCCACGTGCCACTTGTGGCACGCGTGCCATAGGTTCGCCATCACTGACATAGGCTGTATAAAGGAACACAAATTAAAGGAATATGTATTAAAATATTATTTTTAATATCTCTGAAGCAATGAAAGTTATTCAGCAAATGGAAATATTTGTGTCTATATATTTTTATTCTAAACATTCTTTAGTACTAAATTATCATTTTCCTGCAGAATTTTAACAGGTTCTGGGAACATTGCAGTTTTATTTACTCAGAGTGCTAGCAATGAATCAACAATGACTGGAATAGCAGTGATAATTGGAAGCTCGTAACTGGTTTAATCCAGCAGCAACAAACCCCTAGAAAGAGCCTTCCATATTTCAACTTAAAAAAAAGAAAGAAAGAAGAAGAAGCACTTGGAGAAGTTACAAACTGTGTTATGTGAGTGAGCCCTGACAGCTGGGTAGGCATCTGTCACTTCCCACAGAACATGTTATGCTTTCTCAGCTCCTTTGGTTGATGTCATGCTGGATAAATGGGCATTTCTGATCAATCATCTTGGTCTGTGTTCTCTCCCTTAATTTAATCCCCATTACTGGAACTTGACAGCCTAACCAGCCTTATTTGGAAGAAGGCATTCTTTCAACCACTGTTGACTTGGGGTTGGATGTATTCTTAATATGATTTGCTCTTGCGTTTGTACATCATATGCCACTGACGGATACTCTTATCAGAATGGCTTGTCACAGTAGGAATTTGTTACGTACAGATTTAAGAAGCCTGGAGCCTCCTTGGTTTGAAGTAACCTTAGGAAATGTACATTGCTAGTTATTGTCAGTCACCAAGTTGTTCATCACTGATGCTTACAGAAAAGAAAGCTGTAAGATGTCTGGCAACAATGTACTTCCTAAGTATCATTAAGGGACACGGTGGCTCAGTGGCTAAGATGCTGAGCTTGTCGATCAGGTTGGCAGTTTGGCGGTTTGAATCCCTACTGCCACGTAACGGAGTGAGCTCCCATTACTTGTTCCAGCTTCCGCCAACCTAGCAGTTTGAAAGAATGTAAAAATGCAAATAGAAAAATAGGGACCACCTTTGATGGGAAGGTAACAGAGTTCCATGCGCCTTCGGTGTTTAGTCATGCCGGCTACATGACCTTTGGATGTCTTTGGACAGCACTGGCTCTTTGGCTTTGAAACGGAAATGAGCACCCCCCCCTAGAGTCGGGAATGACTAGCACATATGTGTGAGGAGAACCTTTACTGTTACCTTTTAAGTATCAGTAATGGTTAAAATTAGTTCATAACCAAGTTTCGTTTAGTAATGGTACTCTTAATAAATTTCCAGGTTTAACTTTCTTTCATTCTTAAGTCTATGTCTGTATTGTTCAGTCCAGTTAAGTTCAGTTATTTATTTATCAAATTTATATGCCACTTATCTTGCGGTGCGGTCATGACATATATTATATATGATGATGTGTTATCAGGATTCACTATTGCTTGTGGTCCTAGGGCAAAAAAAGAAAAAAGGCCTCACAAAGTCTGTCCCCAGCTTCCCCATCTGCAATATTCAGTTTTAATGGATGCTTTGCTGAATTAATTTGAGCTTTGCCTTCCCTCTGTTCCTAAACTGTGTGCTGCCATTACTTTCAGAAGACATGGGGATATGTTTCTCGGGATTGTCTTCCATTCTTTATGAATTGCTGGGGGCACATGTCAATATATTTTCAGGATCTGTATTGTTTTGTTTTTCTTCCAAGTAGAATGGTTTTGTTTTTAAAAAGACCTGACAAGTTTGGCTGTTACTACTGTATTTATTTTTTCCCCACAGTATTTCATGATCAACTATAAATATTCTTCCCATTAGTATCTTTCATATGTCATCTTTAAAGCAGAAGACGTAGAAGGAGTTCCTTCAACAGCTCCCTGGTTATAGGGTAGACAGTTCAGTGTGTATATGTGTATGTATGCTGATATGCCTTTGAGTTAGTGTTGACAATCCTGGCAATTGCCTGAACAAGTCCCTGCAGTTTTCTTGGCAAGGTTTCAAAAGTGGTTTGTCATTGCTTGCTTTCCAGGGCCGAAAGAGTGTGACTGGCCGAAGGTTACCCAGTTGATTTTGTGCCTGAAGTGAGACTAAAACTCACAGACTTCTGGTTCTAGCCTGAGCCCTATAACCACTACACCACACTGGCTATAGGCCATGCAGATCAAGGATCAAACTAACATTGGGTCAGAATGGCAGAGTGAGGATTCTTTATTTTTCTTTATTTTTCAATAAACTTTCAGAACCATGGAGCAGTTCAACCAGGGAGCAATGGCAGCATGTTTCTTCTTTCATGGCTAATGAAATCAAAGTCATGACATAGTTTAAAAGGATTTAATACCGACGTCCCAAATTGAAATCCTTCCTGTCGGAAGGTTCTTAGTAATTTCTGGTTTATTATTTAATTTTTTTAGATCTAAAAAAACCAAGAAGCCCACATCTTCTCCTGCTCAAGAAGGTAAAACGGAATTAACAATTTTTCATGGAGAAGTGGATCCCGGAGAAGAACTATTTGGCACATCTGAAGATTTTTCATCCGTCGGCAACAAGAAGAAATTGGCAGTCAAAGAAGGTATTAATGAATAGCCAAGTTTCTTGTTATATACTCTATAGGATTAAAAAAAAAGTGTCACAAAAGATAGAATCTTTGGTTGTAAAACTCTGTTTCCTGAAAATAAGACCTCCCCAGATAATAAGCCTAATTGGGCTTTTGAGAACATGCACTAAAATAAGCCCTCCCCTGAAAATAAGCCCTCATCAAAAATATTGCAACACAGCAGCAGCCATGAGGTGACCACGCTCGCTGCCTCCAGTACCTCAAAAATAATAAGACTTCCATGAAAATAAGGCCATGCGCTTATTTTGGGGGTCAAAAGAAAATAAGATCCTGTCTTATTTTCGGGGAAACACGGTACTTATTTCACAATAAAGTTTATTTAGCTAGGTTTATTTATTGCATTTCTACCATGAATTTTCTCTGACAGATCAATTCAATGTCTTGGATCATCCTCTCCTCCCCCCTCATCTTATCCTCGCATCAATAACCAAAGATCTCATAGTGAAGTTCTATGGCCAAGGGAAAGTTTGAACTTAGTCCTTGTTCAACATATTAACTGTTACTATTACATAAGTCCTTCATGCAAAATGTTTAAAAATACTGAGTTAATTTAAAGAAAGAAAATAATACTTGCATCCCATCTGTAAGATATACAGTATCTGCTTAACTTTTCAGCTTACTGTGTAAAACTGGAATGGGCTATTGGTTATGCTTGGTTAGGCTAATTCTCTTAACCCTAACCAATTCTCTTAGTTAGAGAATTGTAATGCAACAATATTTCAAAGCTTCCTCGAAGCCGGTATGAACTATGCTTCACTTAGCATCGTAATGAATGAAATAATTCTATGTTTAAAAAAGAATAAGGATCATTTTTTTCTGTTTCCTATGCAGAAGCGAATTCGTATCATAAAATCTTATTCTCTCAGGATTGATTTCCTCTCAAAATAGTTTGGCAGTGGAAGCTAGTGATACAACTTAGCATAATTCAGGATTCATGACAATGTGACATAGATCAATCGAATCTCATATTCCCCACTTTGCAAGCCTCTTTATTCTTCTATGTGGGTGGGGCCTACATGAAACTGGGTCATACGAGTTCTATGTTAATTCTTCTTGCACCCATGCAACCCCAATAGGTTCTTTGCCCACTCAACTCATTTAGAACCATGATGGTTCGGTGGTTAGAATACAGTAATGCAGGCAAATTTTGCCAGCAGTTCAATTCTCACTCGCTGAAGGTTGACTCAACCTTCTATCCTTCTGAGGTTGGTAAAAAGAGGACCCAGATTGTTGTGAGCAATATGCTGACTTTGTAAATTGCTTAGAGAGAACTGTAAAGCACTGTTAAGTGGTATATAAGTCTAAATGTTATTGCTATTGAGGCTATAGTTGCTGTTTATCCCAGTATTTTGGCCTGATTCTGCCTGTCTTTTGTTTACATGTTAGATGTGAAATTATTTGAAGGACCAGATCTTGGTGGAGTGGTAACTCTTGGAGATCCACTGCTGTTGCTGACAGCCAGTGAAGACAGAGAACCTCTGTTAAATGTTAGTCCTGCTGAGAACGTGGAGGAACTATTGAGGTATTCAATTGAATTGCATGATAAATTTAGTGTTGTGTGTTTATCATGTTTCCTCAAGCCTGTCTGCCTCAAGCAGCCCAAGACTGGAAGAAAGCTTCTAGGCTTTCGCCTACTAAGGCCACGCTGTTTTCACAACTGGGATTGTATAAATAAATGTGAGTGGGTATGAATTTTAGCTATAGTTGTTTCCTCCATTCTTCTAGTTTTTCAGTTATTCTTTATCATCATGTTTTCCTCTTCAGAACTTCCATCCACCCTTCTTCTAGGCAGTTTCTCAGAGCTAAAAGAAATTGTGTACAATAGTCAAGAGTTAATCAGTTCATTCCAGCTATAGGAATCACAGCAATAGAAAAAGCCATAAGGACATTGAGTCCACCTCTACACTAAGGGAAGGAATCAGTGCTAAAGAATTTCCGGATTGATACCTATCCACCCACTTGAACAAATCCAGTAAAGGGAGATTATTGCCTCCTCAGTAATTGGTTACATTGCTGAACTCTTCTTAGCAAGTTTTCCTAAAGTCCAAGTAAAATCTGTCTTATTGTGACTTAAGTTCATTATTTTCTGCCCTGCGTACATTTGTTATTCAGCTCACGTATACATGCATCTGAATCAATTCACCTCATAGGGTTGTTGTTGTGGGGAAAATAAGAGGAAGGATTAATAGGTATGTTTGTCGCCATGACTAATTTATAAAAATAGTAAAGATGGGAGATGACAGACAGACACACTATTACCTGGGTACAAATCACATAATAATGCTTGTGGGAAGATTCTTATAATCTCTGATTTAAACCATGTACAGTATGAAAAATACAATGATTACACATAGGAATATACTAGATGCAACAAATATATAGTGGTTCTCTCTACTAAATTAAAAAAAAAACAACTACATTTCCACTGGTGTATTATTGTTGTTGTTGTTGGCATATGGTGTTACATTAGCCAGGAGACCACAATGCTATTGCAGAGTAGTAGTTTGGCTGCCAATTGCCAGCTTTGCTGTAGGATACTCGCTCTTCCCAAGAAAGACAAGCGGCTTTTCCTGCAGCATTATCCTAGAACCCCTCCCTTCCCTGGAGCCGCCTCGTAAATGGGTGCTAAAACCAGCAAGGTTCAGAGCCGGCAGTAATCTGACTGCCTGGAAGGAGTACCAACTCATCTCCTCACCAGTGGTACCTATTTATCTACTTGCATAGAACATGTTTTCGAACTTTTAGATGGACCGAAGCTGAGGCAAGTGATGGGAGCTCACCTAACATACAACGCTAGGGCTTGAATCGCTGGAGCAGAGATCAGCTGCAGTTTCATTAAGCTACTAAGCCACCAACCTCTACACTGGTGTCTGAAGCACATAGAGACTGGAGAGTAATTGGGAACTCTAGATATTTATGAAGTCATATAAATTCTTGCATTTTGATAGAGAAAATATTTCTTACAGGCATAATCCAAACACTTTAAAGCATTTACTTTTCTAGCAGTTCTTTGCTTTCTAAAAAAAAATATTGGATTGTTTACAGACTGAATTATTCAGATCCATTGAAATCAATGGATTAATCACAATTAATTTACGCCTTACTGATTTCAGTGAATCTGCTGATAATTTGACTTAAGACTGGAACTCACCAATAGTATAATTCTATATTACAGTTTCAATTTACTGAACTATGCTGCACATTTTAACTAGAGTTCTTTGAAATTCAGTCGAATCACTTATCACCAAGGCTAGGGAGGCACTTGCATTTAAATTTGGGGTGGGAGGAGAGAATGGAAGTTAGGCTCTTAGAAACATTTTAGAGCTTGAATAACCTATTCATAATGGAAAGAAGAAGAAAAACACTCTAATGCACGAAGTCTCTTGGAAACATGATTCTTCTTCATTGTTTATAATGGAACATTTTGTAATAACACGTCTCATCAGAGACACTTACCTTAGTTTGCTCAGAAGAAAATGTTAATGCATTTTTTATGCGTAAGAGAACACCTGAACTTTTAAGACATGAAGTCTCCAAGGTATAACTCTATTTTATTTGAATTATATAGCTGGGAAATGTGTGTGTGTGTGTGTGTGTTTTGTCCCTCCTCTTCCCCCCTCCTCCATTTTATGTTTTATTCTTATAATCGGAGATGGATGTTTTGTTCATGTAAGAAAATCCTACTTTTTGAGGCCTGTGAATTAAATATCAATTTCTGGGAACCAGACCATTCACTAATCATATGTATATTAAGTCAAATGATTTCTGAATAAATCAAGTAAAATAAGCCTGAAAGTCTGCAACCTATATTTTTATGTAGCTTGGAACCTATTCTGGATTGTCACTGACACAGATAAAGTAGGGCAAATGTTCTACTCCCTCATATTCTCTCATTGTTTACTGGAAATTTGTAATGGTTTCTACAAAATAATGGATAAGCAAGCATATGCTGCAATATATATTTGTGATTGTGATTAAGAAAGGAGATAACTCAAAGAAAGGGAGGGTAGCTGAAATTGGTATTTCAGCAAGAAAGTGTGGAAAAAGAAAACAATTTAGGAAGTTTATATTGTTTGGACACATATAACTATAAGACTCTGTTATACACACACACACCCAAGTATAACGTCTGTCTTTAAAATGGCATTTACAGCCTACCTTTTTTAAAGGTCTCATTCAAGAAATGTATGTCTCTTACATTTTCACAAGACTTTCCCCTTACATGACCCACACCTGACCTCTCACAAGATCCAGCACAAGACCTTCACCAGACATGACCCACACCTGACGCCTCCTCACAAGACCCATCACTAGATCTTCACCTGATGTGATCCTACCATCACAAGACCTACTGATAGACCCACATAAAGCCCTTATAAGCAGAAGAACACCAACACTGACATTTGCTAAATTCTGTTGTTACCTAGTCTGGTAATGAAACATTCAGAAACCAACCCACAAGCTCAGAGAACCATCCTCATCCTCCACCCACAGATATTCACCACTACTGCAATCTTACTTTATATCACATCCTTATAAACAAGATTTCATATGATTCTCATCCTTCAGGATTCGGTTTCTCTATTTTTACACATTGTATGTATACTTCTGTTATTTTTACTTGAAATGGCCACCAGCTGGCAATGCCATGGACAAGTTTGCCTGTTTGGGATTCATCAGACATACTTAGCCACAAATCTTTCTAGGAAACTCAACATTCTATTGAGAATTGAACTCATGATTATATATAGTGCATTAGTTTTTATGAGCCCTCAAGGCACTGGTATTTAGCAGTGTTACAGGAAGGGATATATGGAAACTCTCTTTAGAATTGTATATAAAGTCTACTTCTTCCTTTTCTTAAAGGAAGATGATCTGTGTATAATGGAAAGTAGATAATATGTAATCTAAAGTATATACCAGTCTAAAGGAAGTACTTCAGCTCAATATTTATATATATTTAATATGGCAATGACAGAAAATAATAAAAATATATAAATAGTCCATAGTATAAAATTGTTTGTTCAGTTGTGGATTCCCTGTTTGTCTCTAGTTTGATCCTTACAGGAAATTGGGTAATGGACCTTCTTGTTTTCTAACCCTGGGTCTTCTAACATGGTGTCCACAGATACTTGGATACCCACCATGTTCCCTGACTTTGCAGATTACATGTTTAGTTCAAGCATGAAAAGCCATGGCCTCTGGAAAAGTAAAATGGATGGATGAGGGTTTTGATAATCCAATGCATTTTGTGGGTACCTGTTGGAGAACTGGGAATTCACCCTAACTAGTTTACCTCAGAAAATTACTTCTACACAGAAGACCATTAACTGATTAAAGATAAACCCAACAGACCACCTTGTTCAGACATTGCTTGGCACCAGAAGGCAATAATCCTAAAGCATATCAACTTCATTTTAAGGCTTTCCTTGTATCCTTTACCCAAGTTCCTGTTTCTACCTACTTAAGAAATGCTGCCTTGTGTGATAGAGATCATGGATTTAAAGTAGGGATTAATTTAATTTTCAGTTGACTATCTTAGCAGGAAATCATACTGAATTTGGCTCCCCCCCTCCCCCATTGATGCTTGTTTGACAACTGCAATTATCATAATTACTGGGTTGGTAATTTCAAACATTTTAAGCAGGATTGCTGTTCAAGCCAGGGACTTGACTGGAGCCTACAGAGAGAAAGAGAGAGAGAGAGGGAGGGAGGGAGGGAGAGAGGGAAGGGGGGGGTTCTGTAATGATATCTATATTAAATATTTGCCTTGACTGTTACCTGTAACCAGGGACGTGCGATCAGGGGAGGCAGGGGAGGCAGAGCCTCACCGCTCTCATCATGAAAAGAAAAAAAAAGGAAAAGGGAAAAGGCACACGTGGTCCGATTCCCTGCCTTCCTGAGTCAACTTGAAGGGGACTGCAGAGCGGGCTCCGCCAGCTTGCGCTCCGCGGTCCCCTTCATGTTGACTCAGGAAGGCGGGGAATGGGACCATGTGTGCAGGAGGCTGAGGCTGCCTCAGCCTCCTGCACATGTGGTCCCATTCTCCGCCTTCCTGATAACGTCACCAGCCATAAACCTCACCGCACGTCACTGTAACGTTTAGCAATTACAAAGGAAGCATGGCGGGGATTCAGAAAAAGTGCTAGTTGGAACATAATCTGTCTAGAGTCACAACAAACCTCAATCTCCTCTTAAAGTGCAGCCAACAATTTTTCAAGAATCAGAGCTACAAACATCAGTTGATTTGATAGATCAACTTGAATAGCTGTTGTTACAGATCGGTGAGGAACCTTTTATTGATCTCACAATTCTGAACAAGTTCCTCAGTGCTCCTTCATTTTCTCTGCCTTCTCTCTCATCAGAGAAACACAGGTGGCTGCCGGGAAATACAGTAGCCTTGAAAGGTTGATTAAATAAATGAATAAACGCCATAGCTCTTGAATTACAAATAGATGCCTGCTTTATAAAGAATTTCATTAGAGAAGATTATAAGGTCAAGTTGCTATGGGAGTAAGGAGAGAATTATACCTGCTGAAATCACTCTTACTATATGGTTAGCTAAGGCCTACTTACAGTATGTTATTTTTTTGCTCTGGGAATGGGGCTTTTTTGTCAGTGGAAAAAGGGCTCACACTTTAACTACCGAGAATATCAGGAAACCTTTGATGTAAAAGCCAGATAAATATTCAGAGAATGAGATAATTGTAGCAATTCAGAATGAAGATGAAATTGCAGAATTGATCAAAATCCTCACTCACGGGGAGTAAGTGTGTCAGCAAGGGAGGATCCACTAGAAAAGTGAGCCCAGTGTTACAGGTCACAAGGATATTCTGTTTTTGTTGAAAAACACTTTCTCTTTAAAGTGGAAAGAGTGGTGAGGAGTGAATGGTAAGCCTACAGCAGTTTCACATCAGTGGTGGGATTTAAAATATTTTAAACTGGTTCTGTGGGCATGGCTTGGTGGGTGTGGTAGGGGAAGGATACTGTAAAATCTCCATTCCCACCTCACTCCAGGGGAAGGTTACTGCAAAATCCCCATTCCCTCCCAATCAGCTGGGACTCAGGAGGCAGAGAATAGATGGGGGTGGGGCCAGTCAAAGGTGATATTTACTGGTTCTCCAAACTACTCAAAATTTCTGCTACCGGTTCTCCAGAACGGGTCAGAACCTGCTGAATACCACCTCTGTTTCACATGGTCTCTGCTGAATCTCCCTCTAAGGCAACGATGAGACGCGATGGCCGATGCAAGATAACCTTTATTAACTTGAGTAACAATGAACAGAACAAACGAACAACGCAACCCCCGCCTGACAGCTATTTATACCATAGCTTTCAGACGGGTGGCCAATTGGAGGGCTGTGATTGTCCCGTCAGCCGGCAGGTGCACCGCAGCCAATAGGAGCTTCTTCCGCATTTATTGACAGGCACCGGTTGACTCTCCAAGGACAGTCTCATTGATCGAGTAGGTAAAGGTTGTTCTTGACTTACAATGGGTCACTTAGCAAATGCTCAAAGTTGTGACAGACCTCCCCAGTGCTACTTACATTCCTGATTCATAGTTCTAATGACTATCCCTTTTCCTCTATGGTCACATGATAGCTTTTTGGTTATTTGGCAACCAGCCATACAAGCCCATGATTTACAGTGAGGGTTTTTGTTGTTGTTGTTGTTGAAAATGCCCATTGCAGACAATGGATTCACTTAATGTCTAGTGTGTTTGCAATAATTTATTTAATGACTGCTACAAAAAGGATAACATTGGATGTGGTCCAAAGGGTGGCACAGCTTATATGACTACAATTCTGAAATCAATTATGGTCATAAGTCAGGGACTGCCTGCAGCGTCCATATTACCGTAAATATAATGGAATTCTCTGAACCTGAGAATGAATATTTGCAAAATATTGCAGAACCAGACAGCTGTAGATTCCTTCTTCTTTATCAGGCATATAAGTAATAACATCTCGCTTCTGTCAAGAGGCAGTTAGGAATATGATAAATTAAGGCTCCACTTTAAACATACTTGTTAATGCAGGAAATGGGGGCTGATATCCACCTTCCAGGACTCTGTTAATGTCATTATTTTTTCTTTGCAATAAATCTGATGAGATTGAATAATCATCTATCTTTCTTAGTTATGAGTACCCTGTGGGTGCTCAACATTAATATTTTCAACACAGAAAAGTTTCTGTGTTTACACTGCAAGTTTTGAGCCATTATGCATGATTGCTGAGATACTTTCTTGTGGCTTTCATATCAGAAATGCAATTATTTATCAAATGTGTTCTTGTCCCTAAAACAAATACCTTACATTCAGTGGCTTTGTACAGATGAATAAATATTGTTTTTGTTCTATGGATTAGATGCAGTTCCCCATTGTAGAATCTCTTTTGGCTGAATAGTACTACATCTGTGGTGTGTTATTGTCTTTGGACATTACATAGCAATTATCTTGTGTTTCCATTTTTCTTTTTTTTTGGCATATTTAGAAACCATAGATATTTTTCCATTAAGAGTAGGCCGAAGTTAAATCATGATAGTATTATGATAAGATATTCAAACAATGTGTTTCCTTTTTTAAAGTGGACTTAATGTGTTTAGATTTAAAAATAGAACGTAGATTTCTTTGTTTAGAGACCTTTAAATAAAAATAGTCCATAGATGTCTGAGCTGCTTATAAATCTCTTTTAAATAACAGCTACACATTTTTTTCCATCAGATGGCATTGCTTAATATTTTCAGACAGTTGCTACGTTTCGTTTGTTTTTCTGACTCCATAAAATATAATGAAATTCATACCTTCCAAAGTTGCATTTCCCTTGCCAAAAGCTAAAGTCCTCACTTCCATATTGGGCCTGGATTTTTAAAGATCTCATTCTTTTATAAGATTAACCATTCATCAGGATTTCTGTAGCTAATCCATGCGGAGTTTTCTAAATGCCAACAGTCGGTAATGCAATGTCCACGTTCGTTATGCTTTTTTGGACACAATTTAATGATTGTGAATAGGTGATGCTTTTTGTTAACACAATCACATATCTGAGCATAAGACAATCTTACCAAAAATACCCTGGTCAACTGTATTGGGGCAATATTTTCACATGGCTGCACAAACTAAAAATAGAAAAGCACCTGGATATAGACATGAAAAAATTCTGCTTGGCTGCTGCCCTGTGCTTCAGGAGGGGGAAAAGAATCAACCTCATTTTAGCCTACATTTTCCTCTGTTTAGAACAGGATGGTCAGTCTCTCAGCCAGGGTCATATTCAGCCTCAGGGACCCCCTCTTCTGCCATTTGGAGATGGAATATACTGAAAAACATTAATGCAGGGAGTTCCAACCTCAGCTACTTTAAGACTTGTGGACTTCAACTCCCAGAATTCCTCAGCAAGCCCACCATGCTGGCTGAGGAAATCTGGGAGTTTGAAGTTCACAAGTTTTAAAGCAGGCGAGGTTGGAGACCCCTTCTTTAATGTACAGGAAGTTTTTCAATAAGTTGAATATCATTTTTTTTTTTAAAAAAAAAGAGGTGGATAGTAAAACAAAGTTTGGGGGAAAGTTCCACTTAGGGGCAACTGAGATGTGTTAGTACAGAGATAAGCTCCTACCGGTTTGGACCGGTTCAGCCGAGTAGGTAGTCACATGGCCTGCCACGCCCCCGAACTGGTTCTATCGGCAGCAGCGCCATCTTGATTTTCAGTTCTGTGCATCTTCATTGCAAAATTTTTATTTTTTCTCCCTTTTCTAACGTTGTGCTCATGAGCAGAACTTTTTAGGTGCAAATATGTGCCGAACCGGCAGTAATGCCGGTAGCACCCCCCCCCGGGCTTTCCCTTTCAAAAGATAGAAAGATCATGGCCACCAAACGTTTGCCCAGCCCTGATTTAGATAATTGCCAGGATTCAGATGCCCAGGAAATTGCCTGATATTAATGTCATTCTCTGGTCCCAAGGGTGTCTCAAGTATTACAACATGAAACCTTATAAGGTACAGGAATTCTTGGGCTTGTGTGACTGGGAGATGGCTGTTGAACATTCTTCCCATGTTGTTTTGGGCTGGTCTTGGAAAAGTAACCCAAACTTTATGCTCCCTTTATTAGAAGCAGGGGTGAAATTCAGCAGGTTCTGGAGAACCGGTAGTGGAAATTTTGAGTAGTTCGGAGAACCGGCAAATACCACCTCTGGCTGGCCCCATAGTGTGGTGGGAATGGATATTTTGCACTATCCTTCCCCTGCCACGCCCACCAAGCCACACTCACAGAACCAGTAGTAAAAAAAATTGCATTTCACCACTGATTAGAATGATTCCAGGCAGCTACAATCAGGAATATTGGAGAAACTCTTTCCCCACTTCCCTGGTATCCTAAGAGTATGCAGGTAATCCTCGACTTAACGACCACAGCTGAGCCCCAAATTTCTGTTGCTGAGTGAGACTTTAGCTGAGTTCTACCCCGTTTTATGACTTTCCTTGCCACAGTTGTTAAGTGAATCACTGCAGTTGATATTTTAGGAGTTCAGTTTTAAGTGGATCTGGCTTCCCCAATTGACTTTGTTTGTCAGAAGATTGCAAACGGTGATCACATGACTCTGGGGACACTGCAACCGTCATAAATATGAGTCAGTTGCCAAGTGTCTGAGTTTGGGATCACGTGACCATGGGCATGCTGCAACAGTTATAAGTGTGAAAAAATAGTCATAAATCACTTTTTCCCATGGCATGGCTAACTTTAAATGGCCACTAAATTAAATGTTGTGTTGTAAATTGAGGACTATCTGTACTTGATTACCACCTGAAGATTAAGTGAGCAGTTTGCATTTGAAACTCCCATGTGCAAAGCGAATGTGGCCCTTCGCCATGTTTGTAATGTGTAGAGGAAGACAGGCATTTACTACAGGTAGTCCTCAACTTACAATGGAGCCCAAAATGTTTACGGTTAGGGGAGAAATTTGTTAAGTGAGTTTTGTTCCATTTTACGACATTGTGAGTTAAGTGAGTTAAGATAGTAACCTGGTTGTTCAGTGAATCTGGCTTCCCCATTGACTTGGCTTGTCAGAAGGTCACAAAAGGGGATCACATGACCCTGAGACACTAGATCAGTCATAAATGTGAGTCAGTTGTCAAGCATCTAAATCACATGACCATGGGGGTGCTACAATGATCTTAAATGTGAAAAATGGTCATAAACTCTGCTGTTGTAACTTTGAATGGTCACTAAACAAATTGTGGTAAGTTGAGGACTATTTGTGCTATGACCCGGGGCGTGAAGTAGAAGTGAAGTAGCACAGCAGTAAATCTAACCAGCTGAGAGGATTCCAGGAACTCAGATAAGCAGTTAAACTCAGTGTTTGTTCCTGACAACCACCCCTCCCATTTGCCTCTCCTTTAAACTCCATCCCCAGGTGTGCCTTGTGAAGGGAATCAGGCGCCTTTCCTCCCTTGTAAGCTACGGAACCTACGTTGCTCTCGTCTCCGTTCTTCCCTGCATGCCCTAGGACAGTGCTTCTCAATTATTTTCTGTCATGCCCCCCCTAGGAAGAAGAAAACATTTCGCGCCCCCCCCCGCACGACTGTAAATAGTATCATTTGTCTATTACAATTATTGTTCCAAATCCAATTACAACTGCAATGATATGATATAATCCTTTCCTTGTAGGGTCCTATCAGCAGGATCAAACAAAAATACAGTCCAAATGTTTCCTATAAATAGGACATGTTATGAACTTTAATAGTGAAAAAAAATCAAAGTTCGAACCCTTTTAGATAAAGGATAACACCCACCAGATACAAGGAACTTCGAGATTTTCAAAAGACTTTTTAAAATGCTATTTCTGTTTCTTGGGATACCGTGTTTCCCCGAAAATTATATTTTTTTGACCCACGAAATATGGCCTTGGGCAGCAACGCAGCAGCCATGAGGTGACCAAGCTTATGAGCAGCCGCCCGGCAACCCCCCTTTCCAGCCGGGTACAGCGCCGCTGACCGACCTAGCAGTACCTGGAAGGCACCAAGCAACGCGAGCGCCTGTTCGCCGCCCTCTGCCTCCCGCGGCTCGGTGCCTTCGGAATGCCCCTAGGTGAATGAATGGGGCTCTGCATGGCTGGAGAGGGAAGTTGACAGAAAGAATGAAGAGACTTTTAAATGAATTTATACCCATAGACCACGTTCAGCAGTTTGCTTTTCCTCTCCCCGCTTGCGCAAAGGGCATCTGCGCTGCTGGCGCCGTCCGCCGCTTGGTTTTTTTTTTCAAAGCACGGAGGATGGATGCCGCTCTGGAAGTACGCTGTATGGTTGTACAATCTGCAGCCCACAACCATAGAGCGTACTTCCAGAGCGGCATCCATCCTCCGTGCTTTGAAAAAAAAAACCAAGCGGCGGACGGCGCCAGCAGCGCAGATGCCCTTCGCGCGAGCGGGGAGAGGAAAAGCAAACTGTTGAACGTGGTGGCGGGACCCCGCCTGTTGCTCCTGGGTCCTCGTTTGCACCCAGATGGAAAGGGAGCCTTCGTGCCCCCCTTTATGGAGCCTCGCGCCCCCCCTGGGGGGCGCGCCCCACTATTTGAGAAACACTGCCCTAGGATGAGGAGGGGGTGGGCCTTGGTCTTCATCTGAACCCCCTCTCAATTGTTCTACCTCTTCCCCTTCTCTGCCCAGCCTGACTTTGTCCTTCCCCAGTTTCTTCACAGCCAACAGAGCCACTCTCCCGCTCTCTGTCAACTGTTCATCTTCCCCCTTGGATTCAGACTCCAACGGGGGCATAACAACTTGTATCATGTCGGACTTGCTCAAATAAAATAAAAAAGGCATTTCTTTTTTGTTTCAGAGTGGAAGATGACTTTGAAAAGTTTTTGCAGGTGAGCTCTAAGCCCAAGCTTAAACCCAAACCCAACGTGGCATCTAAACCCGCAATACCTAGGAAGCCGGTGGTACCTGAGAAAAAATTCTCATCTTCTCCAACCCGAACGGGACAGCCGACGGAAGAGAAGATCCAAAGGATGGATGAGGTGGACATTCTCAAATACATTAAGGAAAATGAATCCCTCGGTAGTGCAGAGCCAAGCCTTTTCTGAAGCACTTGCCACAGGAGGAAGGTTTTCCATCGGCCACCTGCGTCCTGGATGTCTAGCATGTCCTTGCTTGCCCTTTTGATTGCTCCTTTGGCTCCATTGGTTTGTTTTAAAACAATGGAACTTGATATTGGGGTTAGAATTCTGCAAAAAGCTATGAAGTTTGCCACAATGTTTTAATTAACAATGCCTTGTTTTTAAGAACGTAAAAGACTGTGGCCAGAACTGAGCCGATAAAAAGAATGCCGCTAACCTTTGAGCAAATGGATTATTTGGCTTGAAAAGTATCAGAGGTCAGAATTAATAAAAGGAACTAGCACGGTTGGATTAAATATTGACACTAGGTTGGAATTGTTGTTGTTAAATAGAAGTTGTTCATTTCCAGATTGTTTTCAAAACTTCTTGGAAAAAATACCACTGAAGTGCAAGGAACATGCATAAAAGCATTTTTTCAGAGTCGTATTTCTTCTTTAAGGGTTATAATGCATTGAGTCTAGGATCCTTGGGAGCCTGCCTAAAGGGCTTTCTGTATGAATGGCCTTATTTGTGTCTCAATTTTCTGATCAGATGGTAGGTTTTTGTGGTACGCTGGAGCCAGCTTGAAATGTCTGCAGAACATGGCAGGAAAGCGTCTGCAAGAAATTCCAGAATAATGATGTGAATGATGGCTGTTTTTAATGTCTTTTTAATTTGGGAATAGTCCCATCCTCAGCGTTAAGAAGGGTGCTTCTTTTTGATGTTAAAGACTCGCATCTCTCATCATTGTTCGGTGGGAAGAAAAGTATCATTTGTTAGGTGCCAAACCCCCACCCCCACTGCTTATGGCAGGATTAGGAAAATGAACACCACCACCTCAGTTTTGATAGCTGAATTATATATGATAGTTGAGTTAGATAAGAGCTAATTAATTATTTGACAGCATACTCTTTTTATATGAACAGTCTGTGTTTTTCACTCAGGTGGCCCAGCCCCAACAAAGTGAATTAAGCCATAATACCAAATATTTGATAACTCGTTAACCTGTCTGGAATGCAAAAAAAGCAATTAAAGCACTTTAAAATGCGTACATGTTTAATGCATACTGTTCCATTTATAATGCTTTATTTTAAATAAAATGAAATGATGAAGCACTACTAATACAGTATTAAACATTTCCCTTGAGGAGTAAATAACAAACACAGCATGGAACAAAACATAAGGTGGTACAATAAAATTAAGGGAAGTTAGTACCGTTTGTTATCTTTTCTCATCTGCAATCAGAATGGATAATTCTCTCCTGTTGAAAGTCATTATTGTAAGGGGGCGATGAATAGAAGAGAAATGCACAGCAAAAGGGTGACCCCTACCCATTTGCCCTCTTTTCGTCATCCCTTTTTCTATTTCAAACATCCCTTTCTTCCATGCCAGCTGCAACCAACTCTTCTCAAAGGTCTATATTCAACACTTTTCAAGTATTTTTGACATTAGTCCTAAGAGGGCTGTATAACATCGCACCTATTCTAAACAGAACGGTATCCTTAAAAACAATCCCTAATTTAGAAATGTTATATTACATGCAGTACAGTACTAGACAAGGGGTGCCAAAAATATGTTAGCGTAGTTTTTCTAAATATAACTGGGTTAGTGCTGAGAAACATCTTGACTGCAGTTGAGTTATGGTCAGTTGGGGAAACAAACTGCAACGTGAGAAAGAAGTCAAGTAGATATAGACAAGAGAGAGCTGTGACCTTCCCAGATGTCTTGTGGGTTTGGCTGTGCCAAAAATGAGACTCCCTTGTTTCTCCAGCCCTATGCCATTGCCTGTTCTTCTGCCAGGTGGGAAGAGTCAGAATCAGACCAAATCACAGATAAATGATCCAATAAGAATACAGAATCAAAACTAGAAATTGTTGGTTGCACAAGCATCGTAGAATGTATGGATTTGTGACAATATACATTGGATTTGATCTCCTGTGATAATGTTGCAAAACACTTGATATCCTGAAGAATCTTTAACATTCTGTTTTTCCACAGGATATCTGATTTGTTCTTTTAATGTCATCATATCAAAAGGCCAAATAGAATTCCACAGATTTTTTTTCTCTTCAGTTTACTTTGGTGATTTGATGATAACCAAGTCAAATTGTTTTAAGTGTTTCTATATTTCCTTGTATTTTCTATAGAAGGCTTTGAATTTTAAAATAATTATTTACATTCACAGCATATTGTATATTGCCCTAAATATTTCATTGGAAACATATTTTACATAATAAAGTATATTTATGTGCTATATTTTGCCTTTGAGAGATGAGGTGGAATAAATACACAATAAAAGTTGTTGGCCTAAACTGGAAGAAAGAATTCTTTTACTTTAAAAAGAGTTATGTCAGATTGTGTATTGTGTACAAGTGATCTTCGACTTAAGGCCATTTGTTTAATGACTGTTGAAAATTACTCCTGACTAGTTTTCACACTTACAACCACTCTAGCATCCCTGTGGTCATAGGATCAAAATTCAGGCACTTGACAACTGGCATGAATTTATGAAGGTTGCAGAGTCCCAGAGTCATGTGAACTGCTCTGACCTAGTCTTCCCCAAACTACGAAGCAGACTCCTTGTCCCAACAAAAAACTCTTTTATTAATTTACTGTGAATTCTGCTCATTCACATCTAGCAAAGTCTTTTAAGGGTGAATTTACAGTCACAGACCTTATCTGTCTTGGAGAGCTGCCAGGCCGATATCTTCAAAGGAACCTCTGAGAGTCACGAACCAATTAAACGAACTAATTGTCTTCTGCAAACTCCACTCCCCTTTCGCTCCTCTCTTATTCCCTCAGGGAGGGGGCATTTAACGTCCACCTGTGGTCTTATTCCCAAGTTGGCCCTTATTCCTTAGCTGTTCCCTTCATCTGGCAACTCTGCGCATGCGTGCACATGGAACAAGCTCCAGCTGTTCGTCTGCCTCACTGATGTCTGACTCCGAAGGCAGCTGATAACTGTCAGACGGCCCCAACTCTGCCTCCAACACAGAGCCCTCATCAGAGCCTTCTCCAGACTCCAAGACTGGCTCATGTTCCTCCCCAACCTCCTCACTGTCCGAATCTGCCACCAGCTCCGCTGACCACTGGTGGGCCACAACATGATCATCCTCTGTAACCTTCCCAGCTGGCTTCTGACGGGCAGTGTCAATGGGGGAAGCCGGATTCACTTAACAACTGAAGTGTGAGTCACTTCTGCAATTTGCTTAACAACTGTGGCCAAAAGATTGCAAAATGGGGCACAACTCACTTAACTGTCTTGCTTAGCTATGAAATTATGGGGCTTAACTGTGGCCATACATCCAAGACTAACTGTGGCATTGGTTGCTGGTTTTCTCCTTTTCTCCATAAAGGCAAAAAACACTTTGTTGTAAGACTTACAAAGCAAGAGTCATTTAACTCCATAAAACACAACATGCCCACATCGACCTCTCCTTCTCTGATTTAAGATCTTAATTCATATAGGGCCATGATGGCGAACCTATATGAACTTGGCCAGCTGATTTCAGCCTTCATTTTCGGCTATTTTTTGCCCTCCAGGGGCTTTCCTAAAGCCTCCGGAGGGCGAAAAACAATGCAACGTGCAAACTGGAAGTTTGGGAATGGACTTCCGGGTTGCCCATAGGGGTGGTTTTTTGCTCTCCAGAAGCTTCAGGAGGCTTCCCTGAAGCCTCAGGAGGGCGGAAAACGGCCCTACAGGCAACCCGGAAGTTTGGGAATGGCTTTCCTGGTTGCCCGTAGGGCTGCTTTTTGCCCTCTGGAGGTTTCAGGAAAGCCTCCTGAAGCCTCCGGAGGGCAAAAAATGGCTCTAGGGGCAACCCACAAATAAGAAAACGGGCCATTTCCGGCCTCCGGAGGGCCTTGGGGGGGGCTGACAGGCTGTTTTCACCCTCCCCAGGTTCTTAGAAACCTCTGGAGCCTGGGGAGGGCAAAAAACAGGTCCACCGTTCCATCGCACACCAAAAGTGGGGGGAGAGTGAGGAGTTGCACCCACATGCATGACCCGCTCGCACTCCCCCCGCTTTTGGCACGCGATGGCAAAAAGGTTAGCCATCACTGATATAGGGTAAAAAAACCAAAATACTAACATCATTCACAACATTCAGTTAACTATGCCTAAAAGTCAAGGGGCTATTAAAATAGCATTCCATTATTTATTTGGCCAATCAACTAAAATAAAACAAGAGGAACAATTCTGGGACATCTACCTGTTACAGCAATTCTAAACTTCAAAGGAAGTGAAATACAGAAAAGTAGCTGGGGAGGGGAAGATAATAGGCATTGTGGTTCGTTACGCTATGTGTTGCAAAGTGATAACAGCAAGCAACAATGGTGAAGCAACTAGAACTGAGAGTGCTAGAACTGGAAGGCAAGGACCTTTGAATTCAGCAGGACTTTCTTTAGAAAATGGATGTTCCCTTTGAGCAGTTTCCCTACAAAGAATTTTAATCATACTGAATAAGGGACATCAGACCTTTTAAGATCAAACACTGCTTAGTTTTTCATGCCTGAATTCTCTGTTATAGCTCCTTTGGCTAACAGGATTATATAAAATAAATCTTTAATATTGCAGCTAGGGAATTAAAGCCAACAAACTATTTCCCAAGACAACCACTGCTGAGCCGAGAGTGGAATACAGCTTCCTAAAGTTATATCTATTGGCATCCAAAAGAGCCCCAATGGTTCACGGACACTAATGATTTACGACTTAAGCAGACGTGGAATTAAGCCATAAATGGTACTCAGAAATAAATCAAAATTAGTGGCAACGCTTCTTGGTTTGCTCAGCTATATCATTCTGGACAGCAAATAATAGCTTGTCTGCTGTCCAAGCCAGCATGAATAACAGTGATAGAGTGTTGCGCCCTATAACATCTGGATGGTCATGGCTTGCTCATTCCCGTCCGAGCAATAAGCATAAATATTTAGGATCTTGAATGTGTTCCTGCTGAAAAAGTGTCAAGAGTGGATTTCTATTCACGAGATGCTTGAATAAGTGAAAGAAATCTTGACTGTTACCAACTGCAAATTTGCTTTCTGATAATTTACTTTTGAATATGCTGGCTCATTTTCTGTGCCATCAGAAATTATGTTCTAATGATACTGCAAAAGCTGTAAGAGAAATAAGAAAATGATTATTCAATGTGAAAACTGCAAACTTAACAACTAAAAGAATCAGGAATAACAATGATTAACAGCACTTGAAAAATATAGGAAGAACAAAGAAGCATGATAAAATCTACTCATGCTGCTTATTGTCATATCTCTTCTACCTGCATGGAAAATCACATAGCCTATGCTTAATAGTGAGCATATTTTCCCAGAAATAAACCCTGATGTGCTCAATGGGCACTTAAGAATGCAATTATAAAGTTCTTGACTCTGCTTTGATGATCCCAGCAGATGTGCTATTTATTTCTTTGTTAGTCATAATTTTATGGAACTATAATATTGGGGAGGCGGGGGCAGGGCAGCCAGAGTCATTACTCATTCTTCTCTGCAATTTATGCCTACACAGAAAGAAAATGTTCAAATAACTTGCAAGAGCTAAGCCTTTATTTGATCACCTTTGCTGAGTGTCTCATTTTATATGCTCAAAAGTTTAGCACATGCTGTTTTTAAAAATGACGATGGTGTTGCAGAAAATGACAGACTTAGACTTCTCAGGATACAGGAAGAGTTTATTTGGCAGCCAGGTTCAGAAAGCTAGCCCATGGCTAGCATTGCAAGTTCTGAACAACCTTCGTTATCAAAGCACGCATTCTTATACATTCTCAAAGGCAGCGTAACACGGAAACACTTAACTCATTTCTTATTAGTTACCTTGAGGAAAAAGCCTTATAAGGAGATGGGGTCTTACTTCTCCTTTTGTCTTGGGCCATAGGTACTGACTACGTATCATTAACGAACTTTATTTGAACCTTGTGGTTTGGACTTTTGACATAGGGACGTTGGCTGGAACATATTGTGGTTAGAGGCTGATGACATTTCCCTGTCCCTTTAAGCAAGCTTCTAACTGTCCCTTTTATGCCACATCTTCATTCTTATATTTTAATCCATGTTTTATTCTACTTTAATGGGACTGTGCACATCTCATTTCTGAAGACAGCAGATATGTCAAAACACTCCAGAAGGGTGATTCCTAACAAAAACTTCTTGGCTGTACTGGGAAGAATGAGTTTTTATGCCTTCTAGACATTTTGAACCACAAGTCTCCAGATCCCTGGACACAGGCCATGGCAACTGGAGATCATGAAAGTTGATTTTTTAAAAAAACATCATCTGGAGGCCATCTTGTGCTGATTTCAAACATCACTCTGACAACTTTGAAGGATGAAATTCAAGATAAATTCCCGTCTGATCCAATGTTCCCTCTAATTTTTTTTCAATGTGAGCAGAAAAGTATAGTGTTTGAGCGGCACATTTTCATGCCTGAGCACCTGAATTTTTTTCACAGATGTCACCTAAGACAACAACGAAATCAGTATTATTTGAAACTCAAAGTTATATTTCTTCAAGGTACCCACTTAATTAAAAGTGTTATATAATATCAGTATCACTTAACAACGCTCCTGCTTTGCAACCAAAATGTTGGCTCAGAAACTCTGGCATTTGAAGCACGCAACTCTTAAAGCTGTCAAGTTACAAGACCCTTGCACCCCTAACCCTTTAGAAAAACAAAACCCAGGGGTGTTCAAACCTGACAGCTTGAAGACTTGTGGTCTTCAACTCCCAGAATTCCTCCTCCAGTCATGTTGGCTCAGGAACTCTGGCATTGAAGTGTGCAAGTCTTAAAGCTGTCAAGTTACAAGACCCTTGCACCCCTAACCCTTTAGAAAAAAACCTCAAAGGTCTTCAAACCTGACAGCTTTAAGACTTGTGGACTTCAACTCCCAGAATTCCTCCTCCAGTCATGTTGCAGCGACGTCATCTGCGTGGATCTGCTCCATCTTTGGTTTCTTCATCGTGGGCAGCGCTGCTGCTGAAGATGCCAACGAGCTGCCACCAGAATAACTGCTGCTACCTCCTCCTCCTCCAACAGCACCACCAGATTTGCACCCGAGCTCAGCGCCGCATTACCCCTGTCCCCTCCTCCTCCTCCTCCGTGCTTTTGAGGAGCCATGAGGCTTTTTTTTCCTCCTGCTCCCCCCCACCTTCCTATTGGCTCCTGCAGCCTCATGGCTCCTCAAAAGCATGGCGGCGGAGGAGGAGGGGGCAGGGGTAACGCGGCGCTGAGCTCAGGTGCTCCGAGTGGAGGGGAGGCGCCGCTGCCACGCACGGAGATGCCGGCTGGAGCTTTGGCGGCTTCATCTCAGCCGCAGCGCCAGGCGGCAAATCCGGCAGTGCTATTAGAGGAGGAGGAGGTGGCAGCAGTTATTCCGGTGGCGGCGGGGGCTTTGGGGCTTCACAACTACCCTCAGTTGCCCCATGCTCATCAAAGCAAATCTGGGGAAGTCCTTTGCGGGCGGCCCGTTCTAGCTGCCCGCAAAGGACCTCCCCAGCTTCTGGAGCCTGTGGCAATAGAAATCACTGCGCGGCAGTTGAAAACTGCTGCACGGTGTTTTCTTGCCACGTGCGCGGCCGCGCAGCTGCACACCTTAGAGGGAACATAGGTCTGATCTGGAAACTTGGAGGAGGAGTTCAATCAGCTTATGTCTGACTCAAAGGAGGGAAAAAAAAACTGGAGGCCCAAAAGTCTATAAGAATAAAGCTGTGGATAAAGGTAGAAAGCCAAAGATGGAAAGTTTTCAGTCCACTAAATCAGCCAAATGAAAACAGTTAATTCAAATCAGGACAAGCTAGAACCAGAGTAGCTATAGCTGCAGGTGATGTCCTAACCCTATGCATGTCTTGTAAAAGCTCAATCGTGTGCCAAGAACTAACAAAACTCAGTCTCCATTACTTCAGCTTCTTACAGTTGCTTTTTGAGCTATGGATTCCTGGATGTTGACCTTGCTTTGCTTCACTGATTTGTGACTGTATCTCCTGATTTCACCTGCTTTGTTTATGCTTACACCCAGCACTCATTCTTGATAATAGATTCCTGCACACTGATTTTGCCTCCCGCTTGCAACTTCCAGCAGAGACACTGTCCTTGTGCAGAATAGTTTGAAGAAATCGATTTAGAAGCTAGACATTGTTTTCTATTTTATTGTAGATAAATTTTGAACTGATGGGATGCTGTACCTGTCAAAGTAGACAAGGTAGGATTGTACAAATGCATTTAATATGGAGTTCTGTTATTTGGAGCGGGGGGAAAACCCTGAGCTGTCTTAAAATTGTGAGGAACCAGGTGAAGATCTTTTTCTTTTTCCTTTGCTATGTTTTGATGAAAATTATTTTATTCAATAGAAGGGAAGCCTCCACTGTCATTAGCAGAGACTTTTCTTGAAAATCTAAGGGGGAAAACATGCCCAAATGTCTTCTAACAGGCTCTAGAATAGAGTAGTGATGTTGATAAGGCATTCTGGTTGTAATTTGTTCTTTAAATGTTATCAGTTTATCAAATATCCAGGGTGTTCCTCATTTCATGAGATGAAATAAACTTTTTTGATGATCCTGATGCTTGGATAGACTAAAAGACTCGGTGTCCCATGCAGACATTAGGTGGTATTATTGGGTTGTGTGCTAGAGGATGGCGCTATTCTTAAACAAATACTTACAAGAGACAGAGAACGGGCATGGCTGCTTGCCAGTTTTCCATCACTGTATGAGAAAAGTCACATTGGCGAATTTTTCAGTGCAATTTTTTTTTAACAGCACACATGTTTTCTCGGTGTCTCATCTTGGGTTACTCATTCCAATGCCATATTGTAACTAAACGTCTGAGAAAATGCAAAAATAAACATGGCATCAAGAATTGTATCTGTCACCTTACAAAGTAAACACGAGATTAACATGAGGCTACAGAACCATTCCAGTAATTGAATCCTTGACGTAGTGCAGAGGCTGAAACCAGTCAAGGGTTTCTGGATTTGTTTCCTGGTTTTTTTTTTGTCCCATGCATTCATGGGTGTCTTAAAGCAGGGGTATCCAAACTTGGGAACTTTAAGACTTGTGGACTTCAACTCTCATAATTCCCCAGACAGCCATGGACTTCATCTCCCAGAATTCATGGCTGGCTGGGGAATTATGGGAGTTGAAGTCCACAAGTCTTAAAGTGGCTGAGGTTTGACACCCCTGTCTTAAAGCATGCTGGCTGGGAGATTCTGGGAGTTGAGGTCTACGCAAGCGGCTGAGGTTCAGAAATACTGCTTTATATTAGAGCAGTGAAGGTACTAAAACCCTCCTCCATGGAAACTCACTGGTGTCTTTGGGCTAAGTACTTCTTTCAGTTCAATGGACCTCAAAGAGTTCTGGGGGGGAAATGGAGGTGGAACTGCGGCCAACTTTGAGTTCATGGAGGAAAAGTGGCATTTAATCTAATAAAGAATCATTTATTGAGCTACCATTTCCTAATATAGGAAGGATTTGAGTTTGTTGGCATTGTTGTTGCAGTCTATTTATTAATGATAAACACCGTGTCAAAAATCAGGTTCTGACTTGGATGTGGATCGATTTCAGGGCATTTGTGGACCTGGATGGAAAAAAGACAACATTACAACTTTAATTTCACTAACGTTTTTCTCTTCTGAATTTGATTTGTGTTACCTTTTAGTATTTTTAAAAAGTTCAATACAAACGATATAAAAACAACATCCCTGAGTTTGAGGCAGGGGAGAAGAGCATATATAATGCTCTTTTATTATTATTATTATTGTGTCATTGTTTTAAAATATCCATATAATGTGGACAATTTTCATAGTTCCACATCATCTGAAGGCTATTAAAGGGTGTGTCTATCACACACTTCAGGCATGTACAGTATATATTTCATCAATCTAATTTAAGCACAATGTCAACATTAATTATTTTATGCATTTTCATGGAAATATGGAGGTACAAGCAATTTTTGCAACCTAGTTTGCAAAATATTGCAGTTCAAGAGACTACATGAACAAATAAAAATGTTGAGGGACATTTACACGTTCTTATGTGCAAACATGCACACTTCCACATCCACTTCCACACATAAACACAAGCTGAAATCACACATGCTGAAGCATGATTTGTGTATTGACTTGTTGAATAAGTAGTAATTTGCTTGGTTCACAAAGCTTACTTCTATCTACTACAGCATTTGGATTCATGGAAATATCATTGATATTTCACACATGCTCATTTGCACACATTTATGTACTCAATACACACTTCTCACCAAAAATATTGACCCCTTAAAACACATAGAAATGTGTATCCATTCATTCACATATGTTTATATGTAGAATATGTTCATATTCTAACTTCTATTTTACCTTGCTCCAGTCATATATGTTCCATTCTCTTATTTTATCTTACTCCACCTGGGATAACAACAAAGATAGGAGGAAAAATCCCATCAGAACCAACTATCAAGCTGAGAATGAGGAGACTGATATTATAAAGATCTGCAAGAATCACCAAATTTTCCTAAGATTCCAGATGTTGTAAGCTTTTGACCATCTCACCCTCCTCCCCCAAATATCCTCCACAGATTCGTGCCCAACCACTGAAGATTTGTGAGGCATCAGAAATAAAATCTTGAAAGGTTTGGCAGTCTTGTGAGATGTTGACCACTTATTTTAATATTTAATTGGGTATTTTAATTATATTTAATTATTTAGGGTTTTTTTAATCACTGTATTCTAATTGTTTTTTATTCATCAGCCGACCTCCTCCTTGTGTATGTCTCGGTATATGTCTCTGTTATATGTTTGTTTTGTCCACATATTTATTTCATATGTTTCATTGTACGCCGCCCCGAGTCCTTCGGGAGAGGGTGCAGCTAAGAAATAAATATTTATTTATTTATTTATTTATTTATTTATTAATATTGTTATTTTGTAGATACTATCAAGATATGTTGGAGTGCTTTGGTATCCATAATGTGTGGATAAAACCTGTCTTAAAATCATCCATTTGCCCATCAGCTATCATCACAATGAAAAATTCATTCAATGAATTCAATGATCTATAACAGGGCTTGGCAACTATGGCCCCTTTATGACCTAAGGAGTTCCTGAGCATGGCTAGCTCAGGAATTATGGGAATTGGAGTCCACAGGTTGTGAAGGGGCCATAATTCCCACCTCTGACCTATAGAATAAAAAAGCTCCCTCCCTCCCACGGATGCATCTGTTCTAATCTGTGACTCAATACAGTGAAATGAATTGTGGCCTGTTGTGCCAAAATCTTTAAAAAGTGTGGAAGTTACATGTTTCCTTCCTGATACTAAAGAAATATACATTCCAGTTAAGACTAAAGGCAAAAATCCTAAGAATATGAAGACTTAAAGTCAATTGCACAGAATACAAAGAATTCTGAATGCAGTGTAGTAGTGGGATTCAAATAATTTAACAACCGGTTCTCTGCCGTAATGATTTCTTCCAACAACCAGTTCACCAAACTGCTCAGAAAGGTAACAACCGGTTCTCCCGAAATGGTGCAAACTGGTTGAATCCCACCACTGATGCAGTGCCGCTGACAAAAAGAGTTGGATATTATAGTCTGCAACAAAAGTTCATAATGATGAAACATTTTACCCACAAGCTATTAGTTAAATAAGAGGAGAGCAATGATAAGAACGGGGAATAGATTTTTCTTGGTCACTGTGGCAAAGCAAATGATCATCCTCTGAAGTCTTTCGGTTTTCAAAATCCCTATCTTCCCAAATGCTTGCTAACATGTTCTAACACACTTTGCAGTCTTAGCCTCTTTGGTTGGTGTATATATTGTTTCAGATGAGCAGGATGGGACAGCGGCAATATTCCCTATAAGGTGCGTGGCTGCGCGGCCGCACACGTGGCAAGAAAACACCGCACAGCAGTTTTCAACTGCCACACGGTGATTTCTACTGCCACAGGCTCTGGAAGCTGGGGAGGTCCTTTGCAGGCAGCTAGAACTGGCTGCCCGCAAAGGACCTCCCCGGACTTGTTTTGATGAGCACGGGGCGACTGACGGTAGTTGTGAAGCCTCAAAGCCCCCGCCGCCACCGGAATAACTGCTGCCACCTCCTCCTCTAACAGCACTGCCGGATTTGCTGCCCGGCGCTGTGGCTGAGGTAAAGCCGGCAAAGCTCCAGCCGGCATCCCCGCCCATGGCAGCAGTGCCTCCCCCTCCGCTCGGAGCACCTGAGCTGAGCCCCACGTCACCCCTGCCCCCTCCTCCTCCGCTGTGTTTTGAGGATCCATGAGGCTGCAGGAGCCAGTAGGAAGGCGATGGAGGGGGTGGGAGCAGGGGGAAAAAAGGCCTCATGGCTTCTCAAAAGCACAGCAGAGGAGGAGGAGGCAGCAGGGGTAACGTGGGGGCCAGCTCAGGTGCTCCGAGCGGCAGGGGAGGCGCTGCTGCCATGGGTGGGGGTGCCAGCGGGAGCTTTGCCGGCTTCACCTCAGCCGCAGCACCGGGCAGCAAATGTAGTGCTGTTGAAGGAGGAGGAGGAGGAGGAGGCAGCAGTTATTCTGGTGGCGGCAGTGGCTCGTCGGCATCTTCAGCAGCAGCCCTGCCCATGATGAAGAAACCAAAGATGGAGCAGATCCATGCAGATGACGTCGCTGCAACATGACTGGAGGAGGAATTCTGGGAGTTGAAGTCCACAAGTCTTAAAGCTGTCAGGTTTGAAGACTCCTGTGTTTTTTTTCTAAAGGGTTAGGAGTGCAAGGGTCTTGTAATTTGGCAGCTTTAAGACTTGCGTGCTTCAAATGCCAGAGTTTCTGAACCAACATTTTGGTTGCTAAGCAGGAGCGTTGTTAAGTGATACTGATATTATATAACACTTTTAATTAAGCGGGTACCTTGAAGTAACATAACTTTGAGTTTTAAATAATACTGATTTCGTTGTTGTCTTAGGTGACATCTGGGAAAAAAAATTCAGGCATGAAAATGTGCCGCTCAAACACTATACTTTTCTGCTCACATCGGAAAAAAATTAGAGGGAACATTGGACAGCGGCTTAAACCGAAATTTCTTTTCTCAGAGCTTTTCTGTATGTAAGCTTTGCTGATGTGCCCAGAGGAAAAGCTTGGATTTGTGTGTTCACAATCAAGCATTAAGTTTGCATTAGGGCAAGATCCTTCTACCACATTCAGTCCTGTGTGTGTGTGTGTGTGTGTGTGTGTGTGTGGTGGGTTGCTGCTGGCATTGTTGCCGGCTCCCTGCGCATGTGCATTTGCAGCCAAAAAGGTCTGTGCATGCGCACATTAGAAAAGGAAAAAAATACATTTTTGCAATGAGAATTGATTTGCGCATGCGCAGAACCAAAAATCAAGATGGCGGCGCCATCGATAGAACCGGTTCGGGGGTGTGGCAGGCTAAGTTACTATCAACTCGGCCGAACTAGTCCAAACTGGTAGGAACCCACCTCTGATGTGTGCATGTGTTGCAGGTCTTTGTTTAAAGCACAGATGGACAGTATTTTGTTTTTGCTTAAGGATCGCATTTTAACTTGATCTCTGTCTCTAGTGGGTCAGAATAATAATAATAATAAGAGCGAAATTTCTGGCTCCTTCATTTCTCAAATGCATTTTCCACCCTGATTTTCTTCAAAGGCTCCCGGGAGAAGAAGAGAGCTTTCTTGGAAGGATTCTGATTTCATTATTTGCAAAGTACTTATGAAATTAGGCTAAGAAAGAATATGAGCCTAGAGCTACACCCTACGTGTGATTTTTATTATTTGTTCAATTGACTTAATTTATTTGACTTCTGCTATCCACTTCGGGTCTAAAGTCGATGCTATGGTTAACAGATCCAGGTTGCAAAAATCCACAGCATAGCTCTAGAGTTTTCCCTGTCTCTTTTGAGGCCACCCAGCAGTTGCCCGGCCTTCTGCAACTCAACTATACCAGCCATTCAACTGAATGTTTATATACAGAGCTTCTATTGATCAGGATTTACACATCCCCGCATAGTGCTCTGACGCGCATTGATTCAACTGTGTTTGTGTCAGTGCCTTCAGTGATCCTCTGTTACATTCATGATTTCATTGGCTGGGAATTGCAGCAATTGATATTCCACACATCTGGGCCACACCAGATCAGGAAGGCTGAGCTAAGGAAACAGTATGTCCATTATTGAGAATAACAATTCTGCATGGTATTCTCCCCATCCAAATACATATAGTACAGCCACAGATCAGCTGGCCTGGGAAACAAGATGCTGGCAGAAGATCTTAAAGGACTTCTGCCAATAGTTCACAGTCCAAGAGAATGTCTGGAAAACTTTCAATGATTTTAATTGTGTTCTTCATTCTATGTCATTCTGCAAGTGATTTAAATGAGGTAGATAATGTTTTGTTTGCTGGGGGCAACATTTAACGTCTTGGAGAAAGTCAGATCGGCAATGAACAGAAGAACGATACAAAATAAGTAGAAGCACAACATACGCATGACCAGGAATAAGTTTTACATCCCCCCCCCCCATTCCTAGGCCATCCATATGATGTAGTTCTACTTACTTTGATTTGTATGGTTTTGAGGGAAGCTTTGGGCTTGGAAACAGGAGTATGTAATATTTATTTATTATTTGTTCAATTAAATGTAGTTGACTTGAGTACTAATTTATAGGGAGTACTCAAAAACTCATAGCACAAAAGCTAAAGACTACAAAAATAAATTATTGCTAAAATTAAATAGCAATTAATTTTTTTTTTAAAAAAAGGCCGGTCTTCATCCTTGTTGTGAATTCCTAGAGCCGTGATGGTGATCCCATGGCACACGTGCCACAGGTGGCACACGGAGCCATTTGTTAGGGCACACAAAGCATTGCCCTGTCAGCTCCAGTGTGCATGTGCGCGCTGGCCATCTGACTTCAGCCTTCTTTTTTGGCTGTTTTTCATCCTCCGGAGGCTTCCCTGAAAAACCACCCAATGTGCAAACTGTAAGTTTGGGAATGGACTTCTGGTTTGCATGTTGGGCAGTTTTTCGCACTCTCTCCAGAAGATGAAAAACAGCCCTATGGGCAAGGAGAAGTCACCGTTCCTGAACTTCTGGGTTGCCCATACGGCTGGTTTTTGCCCTCTGGAGCATTCAGGGAAGCCTTCTGAAGCTTCCGGAGGGCCTTGGGGGGGGGCAGGGAGGCTGTTTTCCCCTTCCCCAGGCTCTTAGAAAGCCTCTGGAGCCTGGGGAGCAGGGGTGGGTTCCTGCCAGTTCTAACCTCTTCTATAGAAGAGGTTCCACAAATCTATAGTGCCATTTAGAACCGGTTCCAGCTCCGTCCTCCCGCCCGTCTGCACATCATCAAGATGAAGAGCGAGAGGAGGAATTCTGGGAGTTGAAGTCCACAAGTCTTAAAGCTATCAAGTTTGAACACCCCTGGGTTAGGGGTGCAAGGGTCTTGTAACTTGACAGCTTTAAGACTTGCACACTTCAATGCCAGAGTTCCTGAGCCAACATTTTGGTTGCTGAGCAAAAGCGTTGTTAAATTAGTTTCACCACATTTTGCAAGTTGGGCCACGCCCACCCAGTCAAATGACTGCCAAGCTGCTCCCACTCGGTCACATGGCTGGCAAGCCACTCCCACCCAGTCACATGGCCAGCAAGCCACTCCCACAAAGCAGGCCACACCTACAGAAGAGGTTCTAAAACTTTTTGAAACCCACCATTGCGGGGAGGACAAAAAATGGGTCCATTGTGGGCCAAAAACAGGAGGGGGGAGGGCACGCATACGCGCAAGGGAGAGTCACACGTATAGCATTATGGATGTGGGCACGCCCCTGCATGACCCCCCTGCGCACTTCCCGCTTTTGGCACGCAATCCGAAAAAGGTTAGCCATCACTGGCCTAGAGAGTAGGAGCCAAATGTTTTTTTTTATTAAAAGTTTTAATAGATTTTACAAATGTTTCCCCTTCCCTCTCTCCCCCCCAACCCTCCCTCCCCCCAACCTCCCAGAGCAAAATACAGGGTATAAACATTTAACAATCATACGCTAACATAAGCTAACTAACTTTAACGTCCTACCTCCTCTTATGCTTTAACTCCCCTTTTGTTAAACTAACTTTAGATAAATTGTAACGTTCCTTGTGCCTTCACTCATAAGCTAATTGAAATTTTTTAGTCTGATATTTACTTTGAATATAGTCAATCCATCTTCTCCATTCCAACTTATATTTCTCATCTGAATGGTCCTTCATATATGCTGTGATTTTGGCCATCTCTGCTAAATTTACTACTTTTAGCATCCATTCTTGAATAGTAGGCAATTCTTCCCTCTTCCAGTACTGCGCCACCAACAATCTTACTGCCGTCGTTAAGTTCAAGATCAAATTAGTCTCTGTAACTGTACAGTCTGTAATTATTCCTAACAAAAACAACTGGGGAGTGAACTTTATCCTCTTTTTAAGTATATTTTGAATAACCCACCATATTTTTATCCAAAATGCTTTGACTTTTTTGCAAGTCCACCATATATGGTAATACGTAGCGTCAGCACAATCACATCTCCAACATTTAGGTTGTAAATTTGGATACATACAGGCTAACTTTTTAGGATCTAAATGCCATCTATACAACATCTTATAAAAATTCTCTCTCAAGTTCTGAGCTTGCGTACATTTTACATTTCTTACCCAAATCTTTTCCCATGTTTCCATCATTATTGGTTCTTCAAAATTTTGTGCCCATTTTATCATGCAGTCTTTAACTAACTCTGTTTCAGAATCTGTTTCTATCAGTATATTGTACAACCTTTTTATATGCATTTGACTCTGGTCCCTAATTTGTTTTACCAAACGATCCTCATTTTGCATGATACCAATTGTCTGGTCTTTTTTCCATCTAGCTTGTAACTGTCCATACTGAAACCAGGTTTGAATTACCCTTTCCTCTCTTAATACATTCAAAGCTTTAGCTGTAGTACACCTCTTTCTATATTAAGAAGTTCTCCATATGTAATTACATCCTGTTTTTGTTCTATACTTATATTCTCTATCAGGTGTCTGGGTACTCCCAACATAGGTATTGTATCCCTCTATATTCAGTATTCTATCCTCTGTTAGATTAATCCAATCACTAATTGTTGATAAAACTACTGCTTCATAGTATAATTTTAAATTGGGCATTTTCAAACCTCCTCTTTCACGTATGTCTTGCATTATTTTAAGTTTTATTCTTGGTTTCTTCCCCGCCCAGACAAAGTTATTAATACCTTTCTGCCATTCTGGAGCCAAATGTTGATTTGAGGGGGGAAGTTGTTTCACACATAAGGCCTCCTCCCATGAGATAGAAAGATAGCTCTTTGTTTCCCCCCTTTTTTCAGAACTAGATTAAACCTATTTTAGAGTTTATAGCCCAGATTTTCAGGCATTCCATTTCTATCCTGTATGTTTAATAATTCTCCTCAGAAGGACCTCCAAGAGGAGCCTGGGAGCCACATGCAGACTGCCCCCTTGTTTGAAGGGCAGCACAAATTTTCTGGAAAGAAATACATTACTTTTCTCTGTTTTCTGGCCTCTTAAGTAACCAATGATGTCTACCGAAACAAGATAAGGGATGGAAAGATGGAATGTGGGCTTGAGAGATTGGAACTACTTTTGGTGTCAGACAGCAGTGTCTGCAGAAGTCACAAGACAAACCCTACTCTTGCTGTACATCTGTCAATGTTGCATGTATGTTCAAAGGCTCTGAGCTTGCATCACTATGTGCTGTCCACCATTTTGCTAATTCTGACCCGCCCCTTATGTATGGGGATGGAGTCAGAAACCAGAAAGGAGACTAGATAAAATAGTGGTCATGATGATGAACTAGGAAATCCAAATCCCTATTCACCTTTGAGGTTCTCTTTATGACCTTGAGGTAACTCTCTGATGAAATCAGGTAAGACCCTATCTTACCTAAGATCAGGGGTGGGCTGCTGGGGGTTTACAGGGGATCGGGAGAAGCTCTAGCTAAGATTCTGTGCAATTCGGAGAACCATCAAATCCTACTCCTGGCTGACCGTGCTCACCTTGCCCTCCCCCTCCTAGGAGTCCCCACATGGCCAGTTTTGGATGCAGGTAAGTGCAGGGTGCATACAGAGGCTCAGAGAGGGTGAAAATGGGCCTATCAAAGGTTCAGGAAGGCTGGAAATGGGCCTCTGGAGTCTGGGAAGGCCATTTTCGCCCTCCTGGAGGCTCGAGAAAAGACTCCAGAGCCTCGGGAGTGCAAAAACAACACCCCCCCCCCCGCCGTGGTACAGGAGGCCATGCAACTGGGAAGAGAACTCCTTGCTAAAATTTTTGAAGCCCACCCCTGCCTAAGATCATAGGCCGACCTATCTAGAAAAAGGAAGGGCACAAATCCAATAGAAAAATAAATGCAATGCAAAAATAAAAAGGTGGAGGGAGAAGATCATCACTGCCTGCATGATGAAAAAGCCATTTCTTCTCCCTTTTGACACTTCAACATAAGGCTTACTGGTGTGAATCAGCAAAAAACAATAATCCTCCCAGCTCTCAATCTGTTTCCAAAAATGGCCAACAGCAGAAGCTTTGGATAAATGTTTTCTGAGAAAAATAGGAACATATTTCTGACAACCTTGGATGATCTATGGGCTGAGACTTCAGAAACTGTTTTAATTCCCCTATTCTTCTAAGTGCTGATATATCATCCTGACTTTTTTTTTTTGGCTAGTTGTAGGATTTACAAATATGTCTTTTTGTATAAATCATGCTGCTTAAGACCCTCAGATCAGTCATGTAGTGATGGAAAAAGAGGAGTGAAGAAAGTGTTTATTATTATTATTATGGGCAAAAAGCAAAGAATTGAAAAAAAATCACAAGAAACAGAAGCTACGTATTTCATGAAATATTTGTTTTCTTTCAGATAATCCTGCAAATCACAGTAGGTGAATATATATATAAGAACTGAAGGGGAAAAGCCTGTCCTGTCAATCAAATCTGGTTAACCAATAAATGGACATCTAAAGCCCACCAATATCAAAATCTGAGGAACCAATCAGGAACAGAAGACTTCCCTCTCAGGTGGCTTTTTAAAAAGAAACCTGGAGTAGAAATATTCAGCAATATAGAGATAAGGAAGTCTAGATGTGGATTAGAATTTGGTTTGACTATGACCTCAGTGCTGGGTCTTTTGCTGGGTGTGATATGTTCTGGAAAGGCTGACTCAATTTAGGTTTTTTTTTTTAGAACCAATTGTTCAGTTCTTTCCTCTTCCTTTCTCCTTTGTTTTTCCAACTCCCTTTTAGCACTTTGACCTTGCTATACATAGAAAAGATTTGAATTCTTAATAATAGTGATGGTCAGTAAGAACAAAAGGCAGGCAGCCTTCCTTAGTACACATTCTACTGGCCAGTTAGCTCTTGAAAAAAATGGGCATGAGGATTGTTGCTTCTCTCCTTTGAATCGGCTGGGGTTAGAGAAGGATGTACTTGAACTAAAATGGTAGTAACTGCACAATCAAATAGGTTCTTCCCAGAAGTTATGAGAAGACACAGTAGAGTTTTGAGAAGAGAGTTTAGAGAAGGCAGAGGGCCTTTGCAATGTGCCCATTATGCCTACTATTAACCATAACAAAATAACCGAGTTGGAAGGGACCTTGGAGATCTTCTAGTCCAACCAGGAAACCCCAGACCATTTCAGACAAATGGTTGTCCAATGTCCATGGTGAATTGGCATCTTTGCAAAGGACAGTGGTGGTGGGGACAGAAGCAAGGTGCAAGGGGCATAGAACAAGACATGTGACACAATTGGCCACAGCTCTCTTAATATAGTCTGGTCTACCTTGGTATTTAGGCAACAAAATAATATCGTACAAAAATGAATTAAAATTCAACCGAGTGTCCAATCCAGTCACCCGCAAACCATGAGGGACAGGTGCTGTTTTGTTGTTGCCTCAGGCAGCAAAATAACCTGAATTTGTCCTGTGCTAGAAAAAGAATAGATTTTCTTCCCCGCCTCTTCTTGAAAAATATCAGTTGTAGTATTAGGCATCTGATTTTTAAAAGCAAAAACCCAGTTGGGTTAATTCCAACTCTATTTAGAAAGAGGCTCATAACCTGCAGGACTGAAGTCTAAGTCAGTCACTCTGCACGGCAAACAAAAGAGCCAGCTTGGATAGCAGTAAGACACCAAGCTAGAAAGTGGCAGTCTACGTGTTCTAGTGCTGCCTTAGGTGCAAGGCCAGCTGGTGACCTCTGGCCAGTCCCTCCATCTCAGCCCTGGTAAGCAGGCAATGGTGAATCACTTCTAAAATCTCACCAAGAAAACTGTGGGGGGACATAGAGCCGGGAGTCAGCATTGTCTGGAAGATACCTTCCAAAAGGATAAACAAAGGACATCCTTCTGAAGGAATGAGACAAGAAAAGGCAGGATCCCTGCAACATTCAAATATGATTATAAGCATGTTCATGTTTCCATTAGCAATCCTGCAATGGCAAACTGTTCCTTTTCTAAAAGGAAGAACAGTCCTTCACATTTAAATCTTCTGATTCTTCCTTGAATTTCATTAAAGGTTATGTCTGACATTCTTCCAAGTGGACAAATAGCTTTTTTACAGGATCATTAGAACTGAGATTGTTCCAAAGAAAGGCAAGATTTCTGAAAGATTTCACTTAAATTGACAACCGCAAGCTGAAAAGCTAACAGGTACATAAAAGCCAGTGATGATTTTAGGCCAGTTCCTCACTTACAGGCACTTACAGTATCTTTACAGCTATTCCCGGCCATCATTGAAAGAACATAAAGTCTGTCCTCATTTCAGCATGACAATAATTGGATAACATTAGCATTATAAATCACCAGTGAGTGGAAAAAAATGATCTGAAAGAGGCTCCAGTCTTCTTAAGGCAAATAACAGCACATCCAATATGCTCCCAACATGTTTCAGTTGCTTCTCTCCCAGTAATCTTGCACAACTTCAGAGACTCTGGCTGCTAAACTTTTCCCAAGGTATCTTCAAGATGTCTAGACAATGACCTATTGTGCAGCATGATCAAAGGTCTCTTACTCAGCAGCCTTAATCTACTACAAACCTGAAGATAAAGCTCCCATCTGAATCCAGTGAAGGTTGGTTTCCACCCAAACAATTAAGACCTTAGAAGAAAAGTCTCAGCATCATGAATAAGTTCTGTTCAAAACAAGTGTGACATTAGACTTCTAATTAATTAATACTAATAATGTTAATTAATTAATATTGATTAATAATTAATTAATTAATTAATTAATTAATATTGATTAGACATTAAACTTCGAGGTTGCTCAGTGGCTAGGACGCTGAGCTTGTCGATCAGAAAGGTTGGCAGTTTGGTGGTTTGAATCCCTAGTGCCGCATAACGGAGTGAGCTCCCATTACTTGTCCCAGCTTCTGCCAACTTAGCAGTTCGAAAGCCTGTAAAAATGCAACTAGAAAAATAGGAACAACCTTTGGTGAGGAGGTAACAGCGTTCTGTGAGCCTTTGGAGTTTAGTCATGCCGACCACATGACCACGGAGATGCCTTCGGACAGCGCTAGCTCTTTGGCTTTGAAACGGAAATGAGCACTGCCCCCTAGAGTAAGGAATGACTAATACATATGTGTAAGGGGAACCTTTACCTTTACTCCAAAGAAATAGGAAGGCAAATAACTAGTGGTCATGGATAGGTAAAATCTAAATGTGATGACAATTTGGTTGGAATTAAGTTAAAGCTATTTAAATATGATAAGCTTTCACCTTAAAGTTACAATTAGATAGTAATTTATAAAGGAATTTTCAAGGCTTGTAAATGCCACGAGGCCTCAAGCTGTCTTTGCGATGGTCTACAGTGAAGCAGCAGGTTCCCAGGAAAGTGGGAGCACATTCCAAGAAGAGGCGGGAGAGAGACAAGAAGCAACCTAGCCCAGAGCTGGATACAAAACAGAGGGAGAGAATTGGGATAGTTGTTCCCTTGAATCTCCCAGGGTAGATCAATTGGAGTGATACTAATGAAGTTTAGTCTGGCAAGATTCTGTCTGTTGTGCTTAAGGAAATAAAAGAACTGAATTCTTGCTTGATTGTTCTGTGTTGCTCTTGGGCTGGACCTGACAGTCTTCCTGTCTCTCCTAAGAAAAGTAAACTTGAAATTGTGTATGGGTTAGTGTTTGATCCAAGCTTTACCAAATGCAGGCCAAGGGATTATAGGAAAGCATGTTGCTTTTGTTGTAGAAGCAAAGTATATCAGAACAACAACTAAGCTGTGAGTAATTCCCCAGCAAGCTGACCAAATGATCTAACAACACAGTTGTTCTACTAATGGAACAAGGGGGGAAAAGATGAGGTGCAGTGGGCGTGCCTATTGCTATTTGCAAAATGTCATTGTTTTTCCTAACACCTGCTGATATGGCCCATCTCTATGGCAACTCCATAAAGTTTTTAATTCTTTCCATTGTACTGTAGTCTCTGGAAGTCAAGGAGGAAAAAGGCTCCCTAACAGAACAGCAGGGCAGTAAAAATAGCATAGAATAGAATAGAATAACAGAGTTGGAAGGGACCTTGGAGATCTTCTAGTCCAACCCCCTGCTTAGGCAGGAAACCCTACACCACTTCAGACAAATGGGACTGTTCTTTTAGCAGCCCTTCCCCTCTCAATGCTAGAAATGGGTTGAAAGTATTGTTTTGCCTGGCATTTATTTCAAAGTATTGCAGTAAATAGATGATAAACTGCAATTTACATGAATCGTGGAGATTTAAGAAAAAAAGGGGGATGGGTGGATAAAGGATCCAAATATTTTCCCATCCCTACTTCCATTTTGCTCACTTGCAGCCGTTAGAGCTTTTGAACTTTGAGCCTCCAGAATCCCTGCACGGATCAAATAAAGTGGCTCTATTAAAACGAGGTTACCGAGATCTTCCTGTTTATGAGCAGACATTTTTAGTAAAAGGATGGATCCATCCTAGAGTTTCTAATTTTTTTCTCTCTATCAAATATCAAGACTGACACCCGATACCTTGTTTGTAAAAGCTTGGATTATTTGGAAGTTTTAAACAATTAAACAAATGCCAGACCTTAAATGCGGAGGGATGTTGATTAAAGCAATTCAAAGTATGCACTGCCCAAATTGGATAAATTATTGGATGTATCAGCCATTTTCTTAAAAAAAAAGAAAAGAGAAAGATTTTGTGGTAATGCTCCCCAAAAAATAAGTTAGGATTTGCCCATTTAAAATTGCAATGCTTTCTAGTAAACATGCAAGCTTCTGATTTGTATAGACTTCTAAAGCACCGCGCGACTATTTTGTTAGTCTGGAATATAGGCAACCTACTGGTAAGTAATTTTTCTCATTCTCCCTTTTCAAGCGAGAGAAGTCTGTTCGCATAGACCAGTTGACTTTGACAGAGCTCGTGGGTGGTTTTACTCACTTGCACTTTCAACTTAATTTTAAAAAAAAACTTTTTTTCCCCATTAGAGAGAATCAGCCACTTTTGATTTTCTGCCAATTTCGGTTTTAGGTACATATTTAAGGGATGGCTTAGAACTGTGCTTGGCAGTCTGGTGCCCTCCAGTGATTTTGAAGCTGAACTTTAGTAACCCCAGATGTTTGGCTGATGGATTATGCAAAATCCAAATATTCAGAAGGGTAGATTAGGTTTATAAACATGAATATTTCTTTAATGGAAATACAGTCTCACCAACCCTGAAATATATTTTTTAATTCTCTCCTCCAATTTAATGATATCACATCACACACTTATAAATAAGGGTTTCACACTATTTAAAATTCTTTCAATGGTTCTGTATTGTATGCTTAGCTATTCTGCTGATCGTTATCCACAATTCAGAAATACCAATTTAATTATGACCCCAAACTTTTCTGTGCTACATTGAATTGAAACATCATTTTTTGATCACAATGGGACCATTTTTTTTTTTAGTTTCTAGTAAGGAATCTTCTAACATTGAACTTATTTGGAATCCTGCAGTTTCCAAGTACACGTTTTGTGAACAAACTTAAATGTGTACATTAGTGGACAAGTTAAAAATATATGGAGCGAGTGTCTTTTTGTGTTATTATTCTGCCTCACACTTAGAGAAAATAATAAAAATAATAATGAGGCAGGGGGTAGGAACTAACATTATCACAGTCCGCAACAGAACTAAAGGTCATAAAAAGATTCTAGAAATGGCCAGTTAATTGGTGCTACAAAATAGACAGATAGATGTAGATTTAGATCATAACTATTATATCTAATAGATCTATTTTATCTGCCGGCCAGCAGACAAAAAAGGATGGGGAATTCTCCTGCCATTCCCATGTTTCAAATGGATTTTTGAACACAAAGGATGGGTGTAGACATCATCCTACACCATAATAACCATTTGTTTATGATTGACTTAGGTCAAAGCCATTGACCATGAACCAGGACATTCAATCTGTATTAAGAATCATGGCACAGTGTTAGGTGCCAATGCAGCAAATAAGTTCTGGAATTTAAATTGGTCTTGTCCCTGCAATGAGGCAGCAGATTCTGAGAAGCAATGGCTCTCAGTGTTGACTCTAGCTCAGGGGTCTCCAACCGAGGCGGGTTCTGGCAGAGACTACTGCTGGTTCACTCAGGGGCGTGTATGCATGCGCACTTGATGCGCACTGTGCACACATGTGCAGTACAATTAAAATTGCTCTGCGCATGCGCAGAAGCAAAAAACCACCTACGGCACCACCGGGAGAACCAGTTGGGGGTGTGGCAGGCCTGGATCGCTTCTGGTTCGAGTGACCCAGGTTGCCAAGTTACTACTGGTTCAGCCAAACCGGTCTGAACCGGTAGGAACCCACCACTGGACTCCAACCTTGGCAACTTTAAGACTTGTGGACTTCAACTCCCAGAGTTCCTCAGCCAGTTTTGCTGGCTGAGGAACTCTGGGAATTGAAGTCCACAAATCTTAAAGTTGCCAAGGTTGGAGACCCCTGCTCTACCTGATGTAAGTCTTCCAGAAGCCACAGTGTAAGTTCATCTTCTATCCAGAGTCTCTCTGCGAGTTAGATGAGGACTCTCTAAATTTGAGATATCAAATAAATAAATAAAGTATCCTGACTATCCAGCTACTATCATCAGTCTCAGAATCTGATGACTCCCAGAAAGAACATAAGAGCTTCAATTGCTCTTCTCCCCAATCCTGACATAGTCAACAGAACCTAACTGAACAAGGCTTATAACAGCCAGCACCTATTGCAGTGAAGGCTGAGCTAGTCACTTAAAATGAGTTACAATACATCCCAGTCCATAGCTCCTAATAATGATTTCAGTCTCTGTAGCCAATAGTGGAAATCAATATTACTACCATTGCTGCTGCTAGTACTTCATTTTCTATTTCCTGAGGTGTCTAGTTATCCTTAACATCAAACCCAGGTGGAGCTCTTCTAACATCAATAAGTGCTAAAACTATACATGGAAAAAAGAAGAAGGATGGGAGTGTTTGTGCTAAATAACAAACTAGAACAGAGGCTGCTGTGAGCAGTTGAAAAGGCACACCCAGGTAGCCTTCAAGTTGGATCTGATTTCTTGTTTTATAGCCTTGTTAATCATCTGATAATTACTGAGATTTGTCAATGGGTGTCTTTGTGTTAATATCTGATCCCTGGACAGAAATAGGACTTGATCATAGTAACACATACACACACATACACAGAGAGAGAGAGACAGAGAGAGAGACAGACAGACAGACAGAAACAGAGACAGAGAGATAGAGAGACACACACAGAGAGAAAGAGAGGGAGACAGACAGACACACACACACATAGAGACGGACAGTCAGACAGACACAAACACACAGAGAGACAGACAGATAGAGAGAGAGAGACTCAGAGACACACAAATAGAGAGAGAGAGAGACAGACACAGATAGAGACAGATTCAGACACACACACACACACACATATACACACAGAAAGAGAGAGATGGAGACAGACACACACACACACAGACAGACAGCAGGACAGACACAGACACACAGAGAGACAGACACAGATAGAGAGAGACAGACTCAGAGACACACAAACAAAGAGAGAGAGAGACACACACGGAGACAGAGAGAGACAGACACAAAGACAAAGACAGAGAGAGTTAGAGACAGAGAGACACACACAGAGAGACAGAGAGAGAGAGACAGAGAGAGAGAGACAGAGAGCACAGACTATTCAGAATTACACCACCACCACACTCACATGAATCTAATCCATATTATTTCATATAATATATCAGATAGTGATAATTCATGTAAGGTCTAGTATGGCAGGGAAGGGGAGAACAAGTGAGATAAGATAAATGTTTGGGAACATTTGGATTTAGTTGCCATGATGACCAGTCAGTCATGACATATTCAACGTATTCATATATCAGAAAGCATTTATGCCATCTTTCCTAATTACCAGTCCTCTCAGTTTAGATCCTCCCTTATCTTTATCTTTGGTTAAATTCCAAACAAAGCACAACATTGAGCCGGAGCCACCAACCCACCTTCTTATTTTGGGGCAATACCTTTGGCCTCCAATGGAATTCTGCTTTATAGCATGTCTGGATTTCTGTATGCCATTAAAAGGTTAACTCACTTTACAACTGTTTCACTTAGCAACAAAAATTTGGGCTCTGCTGTGATGGTAAATCGAGGACTACCTGCAGTCTCTTTTCTCCTAACTCAGGGTGGGAGGAAAGCACATTGCCGGCCTCCACGATTGACAGCTAACGAGATAATTTCTCTTACTTAAAAGAAGAAGAAGTAAACAATCCAATTCAAATATTCTTTCTATCGCAACCCAAAACCCCAACGCTAAAGAAAATGTATAAGGCAGGTTTTCCTTGGTGTGTAAGGAAATTTAGTTTTTTTTTTAAAAAAGCTCATCCTTTTGACCTCCCTTGCCTGGACTGTTGGAAAAAAAAAATCAAAACTAGGCTTCCTCAAAACCACCTGCCTTGCATTCCTTTAGTCCTTGGAGCCAGAAAAAAATGCACACCGAGGTATGCTGCCCAAGGCAAGCCTTTTTCTTTTGTTAATTGGCTTCAGAATTAGCCTGGCAGATAAGCTCAATAGAGCAGTGGCTGATGAACCCAAATCCTTTGAAGTGGGGTTTGGAAACTGGGCATTCTCTGAGAGTGCACGCCTTTTGTCACGCTAGACCAGGGGTGTCAAACTTGATTTTACTGAGAGCCGCGTCAGGATTGCGTTTGACTTCAGGGTCAGAGGTGGATTCCTATCGGTTCAGCCGAGTAGGTAGTAACTCGGCCATACCCAAACCAGTTCTATTGTCGGCGGCACCATCTTGATTTTTGGTTCTGCGCATGCGCAGAACCATCTGCATTGCAGAAATGTAACCCCCCCCTTTTGTAACATTCTGCGCATGCGCATAACTTTTTGGTGTAAATGTGCACGTGTGCAGAGCGCACGTTTGGTGTGTGCGCGAGTGAAGCAAGCGTGCATGCACAAAAAATGTAATGCCGGTAGCAACCCATCCCTGCTCAGGGGGTAGGGTGGGCGTGGCCATCTCAAAACCACTCCTGTCTGGGGCGCCTGAGATGGGCTGAGCACTCTGCCAGTGAAAACAGACTCCCGAGCTCCGTTTTTGGCTACGACAGCTCCCTACAATCCTCTGCAGTGAAAACGGAGCTTGGGAGGGCTGCTTTTAACCCTCGTGAGCTCTGTTTTTGGCTGCAATTGCCTCCTGCAATCCTCTGCCAACAGAGGTACCAAAGGCCAGTCCTCTGCTGTTTCCAGGGTGGCCCTGTGGACCAGATCTAAGCACCCCACCAGCCAAATGCGGCCCGCAGGCCTTGAGTTTGACACTCCTGTGCTAGAGGGTTTTTTCTTCTTCTTTGTTTGTTAGAAGGGTTAGGGGGAGAGGAACCACTATTAATTAGCCATCTAACAAAAACTACAGCATATTTCTTCACAAACTGCAGTTGAATTTAGCATACGTAAACGCTGTTGAATTCCAGGGATGCCTTACTTTGTGGCAAGACTGATTTTAATCTACATGTAGTCTTGCCAGAACTCAGTATCAATACAAATGCAAGAAAGTGATGCCAACGGTTTCAAGCTGTATCTTGTTAGCTTAAGCAGGCTTTGAAGACCAAGATACGATCTCTGCTGAGTTATGGCATCACCTCACCATGGCTTTCGTTTCTCCAATTTTCAGATAATGAGGGTGCTTGCAACTTATATAGGCTTGCCCTTAAGAAATCTGGATTTAATTACCTCTATTATTAGCCAGCAGCAATTTAATTCTATCATGCTTTTCCAATTCTTATCAATTGGAAAATGCAAGTAGCTATAAAATGAATGAAGCGAAATGAGATGCTTTATTTATTGCGGTATTAATGGAGTGTCATATTGCCAGTGCATGCAATTATACAATAAAGTTCATCCCATGCCTCTGGATGGTATTTATTTGGCTTCCCTTTTGATTTGCAGAAAATGTGCATAAAATTCACCCTGGATAATCAACACTACATCATTCTTGGCACCTAAGAAATGAAAGAACAGGTAATGAGCCTGCTGTTGTCCGTCCAGTGAGATGATACATTTGCTGATAAAAAGTGTTAATATGTTTTCTAATTGGTTTAGAAATCAATCAGCTAGTTACTGATAATAATTGGGCTTAGGAAAATGAATAGTAATTAGGCTATTTTCATATAGTTCTAGGGATATGCAGGTATCTAGAACCAAAACAAATTGGCTAACTTCCATACTATCAGATTTTGACACCTTCCTTTTTTCAGAGAATTATATTGGTATTCCTCCTTTCAGCTCATCTTACAATCATAACTTTTTGTTTTGCTTTGTTTTGTTCTGCTGTACTGTACTCTACTCATAAAGTATATTAGTCATCCTGCTGTTGGAAGAAATGTCTTTCTGGGTTCGGCTCCAAGTGGGGAAAAAGACACTGGAGACATGGAGGCTGCTTGGAAAGATGGTTTTAATAGTGGACAGGACCACATGGCTTGAGTCCTGAACAGAAAAGGTGATCACATGCTTCAGTGTTGGTGGAGAAAAAGAGAAGAGAGGGCTGAGATGCTGAGTCCCTGGTTTTATGCCCCCTCTGGCCTTTGATCTTGAGCTTGTCTTCTTAATAGTTGTCAGACTCCCATGGGGCCATGCAGGGGCAACTCTCTAGGCTGCGTTTTGAATCCAGGTTTGGTTGAGTTCTCAGATGCCATGTTGTGAGTTGGGTAAAGGGCCAATATTGTCATGCCTTAATCCCATCCCCCTGGAGCTGAAGGAGAGAACTCTTTATTATGTAAAGGGACTGGCTTGGCCTTCTTAATGGCCCATTGACAAAGTGGGTGGGGGCAGGAAGCTGCAGGGAGCTATTCTGTCTTTATAAAACATGTTTCTTCCTTTTCACATCCAGAGAAATATTCTGCCTTTTCAATATTTCCTAGGATATTTCATTTTTTTCTGGGAGAGGGCTGGGTGATAACCTCCTACACTGCTAATGACTGATAACAAAAGCCCAGAGTATTATAAAACACAAATAAAATCATGACTGTCAGATCAAATGTAAATCATAACGTAAGAAAGCAAAGGCTTGAAAGCAGCAATCCATTAACCTAAGCAGAAACTAAACAACAGATTTTATAGCAAAAAAACTCCAACAATACCTTGATGATAAAACTAAATCACATTGTAGGAATACTCATAAAAAGAGACTTCAAAGATCAAAAGAAATTTTTAAAAACTGTTGGTTTTTTTTCTCGAGCCACATTGCCAATTAACACCACCAGTTCAATTGGGAGTGAACAAAAACCCTCTGGTCATCCCAACACCTGCCATACATGTGAACTGATTGAAGCCTGGAATTCTACCAAATGAGCAATTAACAAGCATATTGATTTAGATCCAGCATATGAATACGTAAGAAACCAGACCATTTGAACGACCGACCAAGAAGAGGCCCAAATGGCTGCTTGGAATTTAAATATAGCTCCAAACAAACAACCATTCACAAGACCAACTGACCACACCGGCACACAAGACTAAGCTAAAGGGGAATAGGAGAAGAAACTCCCGCTGATGATGTTACCTAGTCCGATAAAGAAACATTCAGGAACTAAATGGAAAGAAGCTAAAAGAGCAAATCACTGCCAAAAACTTTGGTTAGTATCTGAAAAGTAAAAACTGTGATCCTGTTGATTATTAGTCACAGAGAGCTTTTTTTTTTAAAGGAAAGCACTCCATAGAACGGGACTATGGCTGAAAAGATCCACTTCTTGTTATGGACATGAATAGAATAGAATAGAATAGAATATCAGACAAATGGTTGTTCAATCTCTTCTTTAAAACTTCCAGTGTTGGAGCATTCAAAACTTCTGGAGGCAAGTTGTTCTACTGATTAATTGTTCTGTCAGGAAGTTTCTCCTCAGTTCTAAGTTGCTTCTCTCCTTGATTAGTTTCCACCCATTGCTTCTTGTCAGGTGCCTTGGAGAATAGTTTGACTCCCTCTTCTTTTTAGAACACTGCTATCATGTCTCCCCTAGTCCTTCTTTTCATTAAACTGGACATACCCAATGATGGTACAAGCAGATCAGTAGATTGTCTCAATCTCTTTGAGGAAAAGATGGGATAGAAAGACCACCAACAAGAACCTTTCAACCTAAGAATGAAATATTTTATCCCAGAGAACGCCTTACGACTACTAAATCCAGGGTCTAAAATTATTGAGCGTGTTACACCACTGACATGGGGAGAGTTAATTCCACTTAAAACCATCCTATTTATGAGTAGGTGTATGAGCAGCACAGGCTGGCAGGTGGGGCATCCGAATCTGAGTAGCTTGCTGTGCAGAGAGGAATCAAGCAAGCAGGACGTCCCTGTGTTGCCACGTACAATATTACAGCTTCTGACTTTACATTTACAGAGGATAAGTTAGGGAAAAAGGAAACACGGTGTTGTTGATACAGCCATGCATTTTAATGCTTCTGATATTTACTGATTTATAGTTATGTTTTCAGCTGGAATCTGGCCTTTCCACTGCAAATAATACTCCAGATGACTGTAAACTTTCTATTATTGCACCAGAGAGGAATTAGAAAGTTGAACCAAGGCCGTGGAGAGCCACGTTCTGCATTTCACATGACCCTTCAGGGTACCTCTTGGGGTTTATTTTGAGGGTAAATGCCTCTCTATCACAAATCAGCAATCTGTGCCCACTTCCATAGAACCATCCTTTTCCTTCTCCAGTAAAGCAAACACCATCATGGCTACATTGGCCTTGAAACGTAAAAAAAGGCTAAGTTCACCACCAGACTATCTCTGCTCTTTCCTGCTACCTAACAAGGAAGAAAGCAAAGGGAAGATTTCCATTTTTTTCTGTGTCCTGAGCTATTGGGACTTCCAGAGAAGCAAAATATAGTGAAGGCAAAGAAATGACTGTGGTCCTCTCCACCCTGCAACGTTATGTTGGGAAAATACACCCGAGACAGAACCTTGTATTTTGTTTTCTTAAAAAAAGAAACCATCTAAGTTATCTTGCCATTATTCTTGTATTGCAAATAAAAGTTGTGCATTAGCATTTCAATAGCGTTGCAACCAGATGCACTCTCTGGTATATTAGTATCCCCTGCTATAGAAGCTGCTGTTGGGGTGGGGGATAGGAACAGAGAGAGAGAGAAGTCCTAAATATTGCAGTCAAACTTCAGAAGCTCCCTTTCTAAATACAGCTGGGGTGGATTGTTTCCACCTGTTTTTTAGTAAGGAAAAATACAGAGGACTGGGCTGTTTGACTTCTTATTTTTCAATCTCCTGGAAATGGCATAGCTACCCTGAGTCCAAGAGGCAGGAAGAGACAAGAGTTTCCAGCATTGTGAGAATGGCCTTGAGAGGAGACCAGCTTTACTCTACAAATGAGTCAAAGTCATGTAGTTAGCTGAGAATGGAACCACATTTTAAGTGGCACAAAACTCCTATGTATGTTACAAAACTCTCCCGCAAATGAATCAGAATTCATAGCCTATACCAGTGTTGGAGAACTTTTTCAGCAACAAGTGCTGAAACAGGAGCGCCCGTGGGAGGAAGCACCAGAAACAGGAAGAGCAGCTCCCCGGAACGCATGCATGGGCACCCCAGAAACTGAAAGAGCAACAGGCAACTACTGGTCTGCCTGGAGAGATGGCTCTGCGTGCCACTTCTGGCACATGTACCATAGGTTCGCCATCACTGGACTATACGATGTCACGGCCCTCCACTCCCACATTCCCATGTAGCTTCCCCCTCTGGAGTTTAATTTCTATATTCATGTATTTATAGAGCAATAGGGAGCTCTCAGAGGCTGGTTTGCATTTCACCAATGAAAATGAAATAGTGCTGTTATTTTTCTTTCCTCGGTGTTTCATTTTTCCTTCCTTCCTGGGGAAAAAAGATTGAGAATGTGAGAGGAAGGGACAGAGAAGGCTTACAAATAAAAGACAGCTTCTTCTTCCACCCCTCACTTTCAGCAATTTATTTTCTTTAAAAGGCAGCAAATCTCATTCCCCCACGGTTGCTGTCTGGGGAAAAGTAAAGCCGGCATACATTTTAAAAAATGTTTCTTGAAGAGATTGGTACATGGCTATGTTTTCTGCATGCTGTTGCCAGAATGCTTCCATCCTTACTGGGCAATAAATTGGCAATATATATGGGGAAGGGGAGTGGGATAAAAAGGAAATTGGCTTTGGGATTTATCACACTTTGCACTCCAAAAATTCCACATTCCTTTAAGGACCCATTCAGAGTCTTGGAAAACTGCTGGCAAGTGCCGCAAACGAGACTGTTTTAGACTAGTTTCCTCCAGTTGTGCTGGATGGATAGGATAACGGTTATAATCCATCACATCTGGAAGTACCAGTTTGGCAAGGATTGCTTTAGACACACTAATCCTTCAAACTAGCTAAAAGAGGTAGAAATGGGGAAAATGGATCCTAAAGCATCAGCTGTTCACTGGCCCTGTTCCCTGCAGCCCTCAAAGGAAGACAGGAACTGCAGGCAAAAATCATTATAGGGGATGAAGGGTTATTAGATTTATTTATACGTATGATGAGGACTGGAGATCACTTTTTATATATATCTTTTTCTTTAAAGTTTTCTCTTTTTCTCTTTTCTTACACTTTTTCTTTCCGTTCTCTTCTCTTTCTTTACGTTTAGCTAGTATTCGTTTTTACTATTGTATTTAAAGTTCTTAAAAAATTATATTTGAGGAATTGTAGGTGGAAAACATTGCCACCCTCTTGCCAAATGAAGTGTAAATCTGACCTGCATACATTTTTAAAAAATGCATTCGAATTGGCTGTTTCTAAATACCTGCATATCTTAATTTTGCCCTTGATTCCTCCCTACATTCCACAGTTTTTTTTTAAAAGAGCCGGCATTTTTAGTGTATCCACAAAGAGACTGGCCAGATGCCTGTAATTCTCCTATTACTGTGTTTCCCCAAAAATAAGACCCCCATAATAAGCACTTATTTTCTTATCTTATTTTCAGGGAGGTCTTATTAATTTTGAAGTGCAGGAGGCGGCGAGCGTGGTTACCTCATGACTGCTGCTGTGTTGCAATATTTTTGGGGGCAGGCTTATTTTAATGCATGCACTCAAAAGCTCGATTGGGCTTATTATCTTATTTTCGGGGAAACAGGGTAGTAGTAGCTGTTCTTGGGAGGTCCACTGGCTGATTTGTGTGCTAGATGCAGAATTGGACTGGCAGTTGGTTTGATTTTCACCAGTGACCTGGGAAAGTCATTGTCAGATCATGTAGAAGAGATGAAGATCTTTAGCATTGACCTGCACATTGGCAGGTGTGGAAAAAGGAGATCCTTTCAATTTAGTGAAAGGATTGATTGGGAGTTGAATTGGTTATTCATGCATGCATGAGGAAATGGATGAAAAATATTCTTTGATAAATCTATAGTAAGCGAACACTTAGAAGAGTTGCCCTTTCTCAAAAGCATAGTGAACGAGAGTTTTCATGTCCTGATCTGCAGGACCGCTTTAGCCAATGTGTTTTATTAATGTAGTACTGGTAGTCCTCAACCTACAACCACAATGGAGCCCAAAATGTATCTTGTTAAGTGAGACATTTGTGAAGGCAGTTTTGCCCCATTTTACGACTTTTCCTGCCACAGTTGTTAAGTGAATCACGGCAGCTGTTAAAATAGTAACACGGTTGTTAAGCAAATCTGGCTTCCCCATTGACTTTGCTTGTCAGAAGGTCGCAAAAGGTGATCGCATGACCCCGGGATGCTGCAACTGTCATAAACATAAACTGTCATCAGTGGGAGTTATTTGTCAAGCATCTGAATGTAAATCGTGTGACTAATGCTGTGACTGTCGTAAGTGTGACAAATGGTTATATGTCACTTTTCCGATGATGTTGTAACTTTGAACGGTCACTAGATGAACTGTTGCAAGTGGAGGAATACCCATATTGTATTAGCTCCTTTGGCTGCTGTCGCACACTATTGGCTCATGTTCAGATTGTTTTCCTCTAGGACTTCGAGATACTTTTAAGCTCCTTACAGAGGATCCTCACGAATGTGTGAGAAGTGGTTCACCCCTTCTCACCAGTGGTGGGATTCATTTTTTTTACTACCGGTTCTGTGGGCTTGGCTTGGTGAGAGTGGCAGGGGAAGGACACTGCAAAATCCCCATTTCCTCCCGATCAGCTGGGACTCGGGAGGCAGAGAATAGATGGGGGCGGGGCCAGTCAGTGGTGGCCTTTACCCGTTCTCCGAACTACTCAAAATTTCTGCTACTGGTTCTCCAGAACTGATCAGAACCTGCTGAATACCACCTCTGCTTCTCACACATCTGGGCCCCAACAGCTGAAGCAGTGCCTCAACTCATCTTTTAACCAACTTGCTAGCCAGTTGTCCTAGAGTGGTTAAACATGAGATGAAACTCCAAAGATTCTCTCAAACTGATGCTTGGAGACTCTCTGCTGTACACCAGAGGTGGTATTCTGCCGGTTCGGACCGGTTCACCCAAATTGGGAGCAGAAATCGTGGGTGACTCCGCCCACTCAACCCGGTGCTATGCCATCCCATTTAGGCACTTATTTTCACCAAAGCACATGCACGGAAGGCCGAGCACATGCGCGGACGGTGTGCCCGCTCACATTTGCAAACCGATAGGGAAGGTAAGTGACAACCACCCCTTTGCTTGGAATTGTGACACAGTAGTTGTTTGTTGGCAGATCAGGAATCCAGTGGATGAAATTCTGGTTCCCAACTTTATTCTTCCAAATAATAAGGACTAGTCCTATTTTACAGGTAAGGTCTTGTATTCATTCTGTGACGAAGCTACCTCCCCTTATCCTTTCTGAGGGCAGGCAGGCAGAATATTAAGAAAAAGAAAACACAGTTTATTTATTAACATCTAGCAGGGTTGTTTGTTTTGGTGGGAGATGGAGCTCAGCCCTGTCCTCTTTCAAATACTGAACTTTGATTGTTTTACGTTTTGAAACCAATACTGGGCATACGCTTCCCAAGATTGCTCCCAATTACTTTCAGTTAATGTTTAAAGTGAGTTTTAAAAGTTGTAACCTGGTTTCTTATACTAAAACAGTTGCCAATTCTGCAAGCAGTGAAAATGTTGAAACATCAGCTGAAAACATTTTTTTAAAATCCCCCTGTTGTTCTGGTCGGGTTGTTGTGCCTTCTTTTGTCTTTTTTAAATCTATTTTTTTATTTATTTATTTATTTATTTATTTATTTATTTATTTATTTATTTATTTATTTATTTATTTATTTATTTATTTGTCAAGCTTGTGTAAGACAACAGATATAAGTATAAACATGATTATGAACACAGGAAATGGATACGAATAAGTGGGGACAGTAGGACAGGGGCGGTAGGCACGCTGGTGCGCTTATGCACACCCCTTACAGACCTCTTAGGAATGGGATAAGGTCAACAGTAGACAGTCTTAGGTTAAAGTTATGGGGGTTTGGGGAAGAACCCACAGAGTCAGATAGAGCATTCCAAGCATTGACCACTCTGTTGCTGAAGTCGTATTTTCTGCAATCCATTTGGAGCGGTTTACCTTAAGTTTGTATCGATTCAGAGGTGGGTTGTTGCGAGTTCGCCCCAGATCAGGCGAATCGGTAGTGGCAGTGGCAATGGCAGGAGGCTCCGCCCACTTGTCCGGATGCTTCTCCGGATGTGCACACGAGCGAACTGCTAGTAAAATAAATAAATAAATTGCAACCCACCAGTGTATCTATTGTGTGCTTGTGTATTGTGGTTGAAACTGAAGTAGTCATTCACAGGTAGCACATTGTAGCACATAATTTTGTGTACTACGCTCAGGTCAGACCGAAGGTGACGTAATTCTAAGGTCTAAGCCCAAAATTTCAAGCCTGGTGGCATAAGGTATTCTTTTGTGAGCAGAGGAGTGGAGGACTCTTCTCGTGAAATATCTCTGGACCCATTCAATTGTATTTATGTCTGATATGCAGTGCAGGTTCCAGACGGATGAGCTGTATTAGAGAATAGTATGTATGTACGTATCCTTCGGAAGGAAAGCATGGTTACAGCATTGTTTGCTTTTGCTACTCCAGGTAGTGATTTTCAGTTCCTGGACTTTATTTTTGACTTGTGGCTCACCTTATTTTTCTAAGCATTTCTTATTCTTAATGCAGCAGGAATGAACCACCTTGTACATCTTTGCTGTGGTGTGCAATATTCTGTGTTTACCCATATTTAGTTCCCTGAGGCAGCTTGGAAAAACATCTGATGTGATTAGGAGGCCACTATATCATTTCTGTTTTTTAGTTCAGTAAAGTCAGATTGCTTTGATATGCAGCAGGGCAAGAACAGCTCAGAAAACAAAGCCTCAGCCTTGAATATTTTGATATTTTTCTCCTCTTCTTACCTCTTTTTGTCACAGGAGTTTTGGGTGGCAAGCTTTATCAAAAACAGTTCTTTGGACTAAATGATGTGAACTGTTAAAAAAGTGGAATTAGAGATGGTTGTGCTGGGTCAGTGTTTCCCAACCTTAGCCATTTTAAGATGCGTGGACTGCAACTTCCAGAATACCCCAATCAACACTGGGGAGATGAAGTCCACAATCTTAAATGGTTAATGTTGGGAAACACTGGGCCTAGTCACTTTATTATCTTTACATTGTGTTAAGCACTGCATCACCCAACCAATTTCCATTCCATCATCACTCCTTCCAGAGTTAAAGAAGGGACTTTGGGCAGAGGTGAAATTCACATTTTTTTTACTACCGGTTCTGTGGGTGTAAACTTGGTGGGCGTGGCAGGGGAAGGATACTGCAAAATCCCCATTCCCACCCCACTCCGGGGCCAGCCAGAGGTGGTGTTTGCCAGTTCTCTGAACTACTCAAAATTTCCGCTACTGGTTCTCCAGAACCTGTCAGAACCTGCTGAATTTCACCCCTGACTTTGGGTCTTTGTAGCCACCACTATGACAGCAGGACCTAGTGAGCTCTTCAAAAGTCTTCCTCATTTCTGAACAGGGAAATTGGGTGGATGATGGTTCCTCTGAATTTCTCTTGGGAAGTAAAAATTCTTCCATATTTCTGAAGGATAAGACTGTCTGGTGACATTAGCTACGGACGTTTTTCCCAATGGTCATCCCTTGTTATGTAATTATAGTATGAGGAAAATCTGGGCTTCCAGATAAATGAATAAACACAGGGTATGAACAATTTGTTCTTGGTCACTTGTATATACATGCACTACTCACTGCTCCTGCAGTGGAAAAATTTCTAAAGAATATTCCTTGTCCTCAAAGAGAGGAAAGAGGGGGGAAATGCAGGATTTCTCTTCCCAGCATCAGTTTCTTATGCAACTTATATCCCTAATGTAACCGAAGTTCTAAATCATGCAAATGCCGTCACAAAAAATATATTAGGCTTCCTGTGTACAAAGTGTGTCTTTAACATACGGGCTGCAGATGGATGGGAGAAGATCACCCACAATAGGTAGGACTTCTCAATGCCTCCTCATCAGGGGTGGGTTGCTGCTGTTTTTACTACCAGTTCGCAACCCATGCGCCATACGCCTGCACTGTTCAATGTAAATTGTTCATGTGCAGAACAATTTACAGTGAACTGCGCAGGAGCAGTCACTAAAATCCAAAATGGCGGCAGGCCAGTGGCGGCGAGGGAACTGGTTCAGGGGCGTGGCAGGCCTGGGTTGCTGCTGGTTCTGCGACCCAAGCCTGACTTCCACTATTGGTTTGGCCAAACCAGCCCAAACCGGCAGCAACCCATCTCTGCTCCTCATATTCCTTCATGTGATTTTATAGGCATAACCAGGAGGCCATTTGAAGAAGAAAGGAGGCAGATTCTGAGGTCAATGGAAAGGTCATGTTAAGTATTAATACCACTTTATAAACCTTAGTAAGAACAGCTTAGTAAGAATACAGCATCCAGTTTTGGTCACCACATTACAAAAAAGATGTTGAGATGCTGGAAAAAGTGCAAAGAAGAGCAACTAAGATGATTAAGGGCTTGGAGACTAAAACATATGAAGAACGGTTGCAGGACCTGGGTTTGTCTAGTCTAGTGAAAAAGAAAGATTAGGGATGATATGATAGAAGTGTTTGAGAGGCTGCCACAAAGAGAGGAGGTCAATTTATTTTTCCAAATCACAGGAAAAAAGGACAGGACAAGAAACAATGGATGGAAACTAATCAAGAAGAGAAGCAACCTGGAATTAAGGAGAAACTCCCTAACAGTGAGGACAATTAACTAGTGGAATAGCTTCCCTTCAGAAGTTGTGGGTGCTTCATCACTGGAGATTTTTAAGAAGAGATTAGACTGCCACTTGTCTCAAATTGTGTAGGGTGTCCTGCTTGAGCAAAGGATTGGACTAGAAGATCTCCAAGGTTCCTTCCAGCTCTGTTCTGATTGATTGAAAGAGCATCCATTGGCATACATTTCACACTTGTAAATTTAGTGGTGTATATGCAAATATAGAAAATGATTTTTATTGTACACATAGATTCTTCCTCTGCGTTCTCAACGGCATCTCCAAAAGATGGTCAAAGTCTATACAAACATGGATGGAGCATCATGGTGCAATGTGTATGCAGTGTCAATGCAGGTTAAAAATAGGTGGGGCTTGCATTGTGGCATTTCATTTGCTATCTTGCCAGGGATGATGGCTTTTGCTCTTAAACTAGACAAACATTTCTGAACAATCCTTATTATATTTAAATATTTAAGAATCTATCTTCCAAATTAAATAGGTTTGTGTTTCAAAGAACTACTTCTGTCATTACTTGCTCATCTATAATGAGTACCAGCTTACCTAACTGGTTTCAGTAGAAATATTGGAATAATTGTATGCAAATTACATTACTTCAAATTGGGTGCCAGCTTTTTGCAGTAGTAGTAATAATAATAATAATAATGCCCGTATCCTGAGTGTTACTTTTCCTTCCTTACAAAAAGAAAAAGGAAACATTTGGGTACGCTCCAGTTTTAAATCTGCTCAAATCTTCTCTTCGAATGTATAGAACTAGCTACGATTGTTATATTGTTCCACCAAATTGCGAAGGGGAAAAAAAAAAAAGAAACCTGAGGCAATTAGAGCCGACTCCTTGATTAATATAACAGATGGTTGCCACCAAGTAACATATGAAAATGAAGATTGGAACAAATAAAAGGCAACGATCTGTGTCCAATGAGAGATTTCAAATGGCTCAAGTCCTTCATGCCAAACACCAGTTTTTGAGTGTTAGGCTCTGAATCCTTTTTAAGAATCTAAAGGGCTCTTGGTTATTTGAACCTCCCTCCATTTCCACTCCACGCCTCCTATGTCAATGCCACTCCACTCCCCCAATGTCAATGGAATTCATTGCCCAGGACACCAAGCACGGTGGGAAAGGTATAACTTTGGTATAACTCTTGAGATTTCTATTTTACTGCCTAGAATATAATGTGACAGTTTTTTTTCAATGTGTACACTGTAGTTAGACAGGACAGGACAAGACACCTTTATTGTCATTTTTTTACTGGCAGACATTAAACATGAAATTTTGTTACCCGGTCTCAAAAAGAAAGGATATACTGGTATTCACCCATACCTTATACATTATATATATGTTATTCACTGTTCATTTGGAATACATAGCTAGAAGAAGAAACTTTAGAGTTCCCAAGGTTGATACTATATGGAACAAGGTAAGGTAAAGGTAAAGGTTCCCCTTGCACATATGTGCTAGTTGTTCCCGACTCTAGGGCCGGTGCTCATCTCTGTTTCAAAGGCGAAGAGCCAGCGCTGTCCGAAGACGTCTCCGTGGTCATGTGGCCTGCATGTCGAAGGTCCACGGAAAGCTGTTACCTTCCCACCAAAGGGGTTCCTATTTTTCTACTTGCATTTGTTACATACTTTCGAACTACTAGGTTGGCAGAAACTGGACAAGTAACGGGAACTCACTCTGTTATGCGGTGCTAGGGATTCGAACTGCCAAACTGCCGATCTTTCTGATCGACAAGCTCAGCGTATTAGCCACTGATCCACCATGTCCCATATGGACATGGTGTTCCCATATTGTTCCCATATGGAACAAAGCTGTGGCTAAATTTAGATGTTCTGCTTCAGCTACCACGAAGCCTCCTCCCATGTGTTACTTCTGGTACTCTCATATTAATGTTTTAATTGTGTTTGCCGTCTAGGCTGTTTCTGCTAGATGGGCAGCCATTTGCATTAAATAAAACAACAACAAAAAATAAAAGCAACTAAATAAAGCAAAAAAAAAAAAACCTCCCTCAAATGTTCTTGAGAGTTGGTAAAACAATGATTTCAGATGGGATGTAACACAAAGGCTGAGCACATGCTAGACCTGGATTAGTTGTCAGTTGTCTGGATTAAAAGTCTTGTCAGAGTTCCAAGTAAGACCCCCAACGAAAGAGGACTCCGAGGCTTGAGATTCCTCAAAGTTCCATTTTATTCGAGATGTCATATTGGCACATCTGGGAAAACCCGAATCTGAAAGCTCCCAGGTTTTCCCCATTCAAGTGAAAGTTCAAGTCCCTGCCCAGCACCCACACATACATCACATGGTCCAATCAAACACAGGAAATGCCTCCCAATCACGCCACTCCAAGTGCAGGGCAAGATGTCCTTGACTCTTTGAGAAAGGAATGTTATTTTGACTATATCTACTCCACTCCATATAATCCCCCCTCCGTTTCCCACAGCAATAAATGTGACAGGCCTGAAGGCCCAACACAAAAGATGGCTTCCAGGCCTGACATTGGTATGTGTGAAACATCATTCTATATTCTCTGCTCACTAGAATGGCTCCCTTTGTAACATCGTATGCATGTAAAAAGAGGTGGGGCTTTGATTGAACAATCACGTCCACCATTTGACTTTTTAATCCATCCTACAGAGACAGCTGTTTGCATCTTCAAACTCCTCTTGGGATTAGAAAGCTGGTATAAGATTTCATATGCTCTTGGTATTTCCTATCCAAACTGCATGATGAGCATCCAAGACCTACAGACGATATCCAGAAAAAATCCCTCTCCGATTGTAATGTGTTGCACAGGTTTCATGATTAAACACTAGTTCAAGATTTCAACTGCTGAATTTGTGGGGTGGGATTAAGGACCAATCCATCTTGAATGTGCATCCAGTCCTTTTCTCGCTTTCTTATCAGTTGCCTCAGGCACCACTATCTTTTAAGATAAATTATTAGTTGCAAGCAATCTAGGCAAAATCTACTTCTGATACAATGGCAAAAGAATATAAGGAGTTGAGTGAGATGTTGCATTTAGGACAGGACTATTATTAATGTGGAGGCAGGATAAATATGAGCAATTAGCAGTAGGTATCTCAGTATTAAAAGGGACGTGGTGGCTCAGTGGCTAAGACGCTGAGCTTGTAGATCAGAAAGGTTGGCAGTTTGGCGGTTCGAATCCCTAGCGCCGCGTAATGGAGTGAGCTCCCGTCACTTGTCCCAGCTTCTGTCAACCTAGCAGTTTGAAAGCACATAAAAATGGAAATTGGAAAATAGGGACCACCTTTGGTCATTGAACCACCGTGTCCCACCATGTCTTCTATGCTAACTTGTTAATATTCATTTTGCTTAAATTCTTCTTCAACATATATGCAAAAGAGAGAAAGAGCATGCTTACTTTTTATGAAGTGTGCCTTTATAAATCAGTATCTTACATGAGGATATTTTTTGGCTAGTCTTCAGCTTTCTGCGGTGTTTATTTTCCATCTTTGGATATAGCCAGATGTAGCATTGAGTCTCTGAAATGGCCCATGAGCACAATTTCTTTTCCAAGCGATCCATTTCTACCTTTAGATGGCTGAATAAGGTAAACATGTGCAAGCCATCCCATCCTTCCATCTCTTGTGCCCTTTCTTCTCTGAAGTGGAGCTTAACTGGCACAATTCTTCATATTGGTTTGCCCAGAGCAAGGCTCACATGTTTGAAAAGTTTGCTTCAAATGGTGGGTTTTTACCATTTGCCTTCTGTCTAGCTAGAACATTCTCTTCTGCTGCCTGTGCTATTCCATCCTGGGTACGCCATCCATCTGGGCTATCAGAAAAGAAGTTCTGCACCAGTGACCTTAGTATAAATAACAGCAGGCCATAAACCTAAAATACAAAGTACAAAATGGCTCTGGAAGAGAAATTCCCTCTCTCTGCTAAGCGGTAATTGCCAAATCCTCTTGAAAAAGAAGTCGGTGGAAGTGGAATATTGTGAGCTTCCTGTGCTGCAGAAATAATTGGAGCTCCTGGCTTGCCAAATCTTTTCTTTTTAACCTAAAGCCTGTGAAGACCATTCTCACGTTTAGAAAATTGCCTTCTAACCAGGAATTGGGGGGGGGGGGGGAGAGATGAAATTAGAACCCATTGTTATGATCCATATGCTTCTTGGCTCATCTGCAGCACGGAAAACACTACAAGTGGAAATAGGCCCAGCACCTGTATCAGGGTGTCAAACTCGATTTCACTGAGGGCAGCATCAGGGTTGTATTTAACCTTGGAGGGGGGCGGGTGTGTGTGGCCAAGGTGGGCATGGCCAACTCAACATCACTAGTGTCAGGGGGTGCTGTGGTGGCCCGAGCATTCTGCCAGCGAAAATGGGCTTCCCTATCTATCAACCTCCTGCAACCCTCTGCCAATGAAAACAGAGCTCTCGCGAGCTCAGTTTTCAGCTGTGACAGCCTTCTGCACCCCTCTGCCAATGAAAACAAAGCTCGGGAGGGCTGCCCTTGGCCTTCGCGAGCTCAATTTCCACCTGCGACGACTTCCTGGAACCATGATGATGAGAATAAGTGACAGAAAATCTATTACCTTTAGGGAGCATCAGCGTATTGAGCATTTAAAGAGCAAGTATTCCTATGATAAACTGAGTCATGATGATGTCATTATTTAATCCATACAACACACTGAATCTTAATTACAGAGGGTGGGTTTATGCAACAATCTAGGCTTGTGTTTATTAGCTAGTTTGTGGGACAAACACAATACATTGTGGTGAGACCTCATAATAAAAATGCTGTCCAATCCACCCCAAATTAGAAAAATGTGGATGACCAACGATAGCCTGAACTTTTTAAATTATTCAATTCATTAATCATTTTTTAAAAAATCATTTCTGGTGCTGAACAGTAAATCTTTTGATTCTAACTTTATTTTCTTTGTCAAAAAATAAAAAAAAAGTTAATTTCACTGCATCTCCAATAACAAATAAAATCATTTCAAAATAGCACTTGTTATTGAAAAGGCCGTAATCTAAAAAACTCAAATGGTTCAAATTTTATTCTTTGTTAAGACATCCAAGCAAAGCAAAACTTCCTCTACACTTGGATGTTGCCCTTTGGTCACGGCTGGTGCGGCCTCGTGGTACCGGCAGTATCGGGGTGTGGCTGCTGCATGTGTGGAACAATCGGACCATGGCGAATATGGAGTTTGGCACTTTGAAATATGATGTCATTGCCATCGATGGCGGCTCAAGTTGAACCAATAGATTATTCCCCCCACTTCAGAAATACATAGCATACGTTTTATATCAAAAATGCATTTCATGAAAACACTTTGGTGTCCATATTACCAGCTATTACTAGCTGTACTCATATGATAAACTGAGTTACAATGATGACTTGATTTAATTCATATCACACACTGAATCTTAATTACACAGGCTGGGTTCATGCAACAATCTAGGCTTGTATTTCTTAGCTAGTTTGTGAGCATGTAATACACATTCATTGTGGTGAGACCTCACAATAAAAATGGTGCCCAACCAATACTAAATTAGGAAAATCTGGATGACCAATGATAGCTTGAACAGCTTTTAAAAAAATAACTGAATGCAATAAATAAATAAACCCCAACAGAAAATAATAAAATTATAAAAGGGAGAAAAAAGTAAGAGAAGAAAGAAAAACACATGAGATACGCCTTTGTAGACATGCACATTTCAATAGGATGAAGCCATAATTCATTGCAGACATCCATAACTGATCTATAATAATCAATTCTATGAATGTTTTGGAGTCATTTTTTTGTATTTCTATTCCTGAACAGTAAATCTTTTTGACTCTGTCTGTTTTCTTTTTCTAAAAACCAAAGAAAAAGATCTAATCCAACATCTGTTGATTTGGAGGGGGGGATCTATTATTGGCTAAGAAATGAAAGCAAAACAAAAACAAAAAAGAATTGCATGTACATCCTTAAATAATCTCTTTTAAAAAATTAAAAAGCAAAAAAAGGGGGGTCAATTTTATAAAAAGTGTATTCAAGAAGCAATTCTTCCTTTCTCCCCCCTCCCTCCCCATATTTTCAGCTATTAATTGTTATTTGGATATTTTAATCCTACTTTGGACATTGTTAACTTATATATGTTTGGATCATTTGAATTGTAGGAGGTGAGGTGGCTCAGTGGCTTAATGATTTTGGAGACGGTCTCAGCTCTGGTGGTTTCGAGCCCTAGATCTGTGTGGCAGAGGGAGCTCCTGTCCCTTGCCTCAGCTTCTGTTCACCGAACAGTTAAAAAGCATTTTCTATGCAAGCAGATAAATAGGTACAACTTTGGTGGAGAGACAAGCTGGTGCTCTGTGCAGGCAGTTAGGTTCCTGATGGCTGTGACCTTTCCTGGTTGCAGTGCCCTTTTATGATGCAGCTCCAGGAAGGGAGGGAGCCTTGAGTGATGCTGCAGCAAGAGCAACTCATCTTGGCCTTTGGAGGTCACCTAGTCCACGGAAGGAGATGTGTCCTGAACGTTTGGATTTGAAATGTTTCAAAAATGGAACATTTTGCACGCCCCAAATTTTTGCACTCCCATGAAGTGCCATTCAAGAGTTTTTGCCATTATTTCTCACCCTTTTGTTCTTCTACCTCAACCTCAAAGCAAAGAAGCCAAAGTTTGACAGTTGGGACATGAAGCTGTGGAAGGTGAAAATGGAGAGGTCTTAGAACATCGTACCACCCTCCATCCTTTATCAGGTATCCATTTGTAGGTCAGTTCAGAGTGATGGTGGTGAAAGCAAAGAGTGCAGAAATGAACCTTTAAAATCCACATTCCACGATTAAAATTAGCATTGAAACATAACACTTCTTAAAAAGGCAAGCAGTACAAGGCAGCCTGTATTGCCGGCCTACCAATGATGTTAAAAGGAGCTGGTATCATCCCTGGGAAAGTCTTGGTGGGATAGGAAAAGTCACTGAAAGAAAAGGATTCTAATCTCCATAAGAATTCTTCTTCTTCTCCTTCTCCTTCTCCTTCTCCTTCTCCTTCTCCTTCTCCTTCTCCTTCTCCTTCTCCTTCTCCTTCTCCTTCTCCTTCTCCTTCTCCTTCTCCTTCTCCTTCTCCTTCTCCTTCTCCTTCTCCTTCTCCTTCTCCTTCTCCTTCTCCTTCTCCTTCTCCTTCTCCTTCTCCTTCTTCTTCTTCTTCTTCTTCTTCTTCTTCTTCTTCTTCTCTGCTTCATGACTGATGAAACCTCAGCAGGCCCTTTATCTTCCTCTGCACTGCCAGCTGTCACAGCAGTTATTTTGAAGCAAGCAAAAAAATTCAGCTAACCAGAAGTAGGATTTCAATGCATATCTTCCCCTGGTGACTCAATTGCGGGCTGAGTTGAAGCTTACTGGCTCATGATCCCCAAGGTTGGGGAATTTGAGAAGTGCTGGTTGGTAAGCATCGTCCTCCAGTGCGCACACTGACCTTTTGGGGAAAAGCAGAGCTACATCAGTCACAAAGGTCTTGCACGAAATGTCATTTGTTTGTAAGAACTGTATCCTGCCCATTTGTCATGATTCTGGAGAGAACATTCTTTTTTAAAAAAAAAAAAAACTATTTTTATTTATTTATGAACAAAGAGAAACAAACATAAAACAACCCATCTTCCATTACAAATTGTACAAAGTGTGTCAGTTGGTTACAGTATTTCCATGCATCTCTTCCATAGTCACCACCTGCTTTTCATATCAAATCGCATATTTTAAAGATTTCTCTCCTTATCTCTGTCAATTTTTCTCTTTTCTTCTTCTGTGCTTTGAAGTCTGGGGTAGAGTTCCAATCCATCTATCTCCCCTTTCCATATTCTGCTCTTGCCATTACCAACCACGGTCACTTTGTTGTCAGTATCCACAGTTTTCTTATCTCTTTGCTCATTTTTTTCTTCCATTTTTTGAACTTTGTCCTCCACATTCTTCATTTGATAAACATCCTCAGTTTTTCCATCAAATTTTCCTGTTTTGTATTCCATATTCTCCAATCTCTTTTCAATTCTCTCTGTCACAACTAATAGATTTTGAATTCCAAACATAATCATTTGCAATGTTACAGTTTCTTTTTTCTGCTGCACCATTCTTCCAATTTTGCAGGTACTGCCACCATAGGATTCAAGGCTATTTTAATAAACTTCAAACAGGTTCATTTATTATCTTTCAAGTCAAAATGTTGTCTTCCCTCCAATAGCTAGTGATAGAACTCCCAAAAAGCACCTGCATAAACAACTTGTGCTCTTCCTACTATCATTGTCAGTAAACAAACCGAAAGTACCTTGAATCTCAAGTGATCAAAGAGAAAGAAGAAAAAACAATGTATCCAGCCTCCAGCCTCTAAGTGGCAGTGTCCTGCTTTTCGTCCTGTTGTTACAACCCTCTTTATAATCCTTCTTATTATCTTCTTTATATTCCAAGCTTAAGAAAGAAAAAAACCCTGAAATGGAGATCAAAACAATCCAATCAAGTATTATAAAAAAAGAAGGAACATTTTATTTAATCCATAGATGTAAGCAAAAGTGAAAAAAGAAGAAGAAAAATTAATCCATTCAGTTTAAAAAATAGGGAGTCTTTGCAAAAATTCCATCCATGAAAAAAAAAAGAAACAGGAAAACACAGTTTAATGTAGATTAATTTCACCACTTACAGTCTTCTATTTTCAATTTTAATTTAACTTAATTTTGGGGGTAGTCCTTTTTCTAATAATAAAATTTCCTCACCTATTTGACACACTTTCTCTTTTCGCTTTCTTCCCGTTCCCGAGCTGTCCCAACTTCAGCAGCTTCATTAGCTGTGTTTCTGTCGCTGGAATAAAAGGCTATTCCTGGATCTTTCAGGGATTTTGCGGTGTCCCTGAGATCAGCCCTTCTCAATCACCGTCTCTGCGGGACGGTTTAGGTCCGAATGGGCCGTCCAGCAGCAGAAATATCGACTGCGATCTCGGAGCACCAAGATCGCACGTCGTGCCTTCGCGACATTAGCCCCTTTCTTGAGAGAGAACATTCTTGAAGCAATGCTATTAAACACAACTTAAAACAAAATTAAAAACCTGCCTGAAGAGCGTCCCCTTTATTTTATCCTTACAAGAACCCAGTGAAGTTTTAGCTGACCCATATTTACCCACCAAGTTGTAAAACAAGTCCTTGTCCCCACAGCAGAGGGCTATTCAGAATACAGTTCTTCTTCCGGAGCCAATTTCTTTGAAGAAATTCCAGCAAAAAGAGACAGAATCATAACAGAGAAGATCAAGAAAGAAAACTGAAATGAAGTCAAGGTACACAAATCAAACTGTTTCTGCTCTTTGTCTGATGGAAAGTCCACAAGATTGAGTGAAAAATCTGGTATGTTTAAAATTTGAGGGAAACCCCAAACCTTAATCGGGGATGGAGGAGAAATGGCCACATACCATAGGCTTTCTGTAAAGGTAATCAGGAGATAAGGTGAAATTTCATATCTTTCCCTGACATCAAAATTCCTGTCCAGAGATGGAATGCATGTTTTTAAAGTCTGCAATCTCTACCTTTACTTTTCTTACAAAAAATGGCATGTGTTAAGGTAAAAAAAATTCAGAATACAGAATAATAAAGTTGGAAGGGACGTTGGAAGTCTTCGAGTTGAACTCCCTGATCAAGCAGGAGACCCTATACCGCTCTAGACAAGTGGCTGTCCAATGTCTTCTTAAAAACCTCCAGAGACAGAGCAGCCACAACTTCTAAAGGCAAGCCAATCTACTGGTTAATTGTTCTCACTGTCATGAAATTTCTCCTTAGCTCTAGGTTGGTTCTTTGCTTGATCAGCTTCCATCCATTGCTTTTTGTCTTCCCTTCTGGCGCTTTGGAAAATAGGTTGACCTCTTCTTCTTTATGGCAGGCCCTCAAATATTGGAACACTGCTAACGTGCCACCCCTAGTCCTTCTTTTTACTAGGCTAGACATATCCAATTCCTGCAAATGTTCTTCATATGTTTTGGTCTCAAGCTACCTAATCATCTTTGTTGGTCTTCTCTGCATTCTTTCCAGAGTCTCCACATCTTTTTTTTATCACACTTCATGTGATCTTGATTCCATCCCTCTGTTAATACAGCCTAGGATTGCATTGGCTTGGGGGGGGGGGGGGGGGCTGCAGCACACTGCTGGCTCATATTTAAATTAAACACATTACTTATAAATCAGCTAATATCAGAAAACAGTAACATTGTTACTTAAAGGGCAATGGGTAGCCAAGATATGTTCTGTAGATGACCAGAGAAATATTGTAAATTAAAACACATTTGAAAGGCATTTTCTTACCGGCTTGCTCCGGCGTGCACATATGCATACACGTTCCAGTTTTGGCACTTGGTGCTGAAAAGTTTCATCATCACTGGTCTAGAGGAAAAAGAAAATATTAGATAGTATTAGATACTAAGATATTAGTATTGCTGTATTTAGCCTATGTCACACATGAATAGATCAGCTTTTTCTACCTTGATGTCTTCTAGAAATTAGCTATAGCTCCTACCATGCCAGTCCCTATTGTGATGGAATTTGTGGCCCAGCACAACTGAGAGCATCATTAGAGAAGGCTAAACTAATTGATTTAAAGAAGAGTCAGGTGTCTCCCCAGGTACAAGGTTTACTAGATAGCCTTGCTTCAGTCACTCTCTTCAAAGGATCCGTCATGAGTATATTTACTTCAGAATATTGTTTTCAATTGAGCTATGGTATTCAATAGGGTGTACTTCAGGGTAAGTGTTCACAGAATTATAGCCCTAAGGCACCTCCAAGGGTAATTAAGAGGATAAATGTTGATTAATCGAGCTCAGAGAAATGCAAATTGATGAGGATGAACAAATTCAATCTAGATAAAATTATCATAGGTAAGAAATCTAGGTGATGGGCTTAAACTGGTTTTAGATAGATTTGTATGCCTATTGAAGTAGTGCATATTCAGTTTGGGGATCCTGAACTTTGTATTGTGAGAACTGAGAGGGGTCACAGTGGCCAGAAATAGTTGTCACTAGTTTAGGTTTAAACATGAGCTCAATCTTGCCTCATTAGCTTTGCAAAAGGAATATCTTTATTGGACTACTGTGATACTTTCAGCATTAGGCTGAATTTGAAAGCTGTTAGAAATCTCTAGTTAATAAAGACTCCTATACCAAAGGCACTGCTTTCTGAATCCAGTTCCAAGGGTTGGATGTAAGGTTTAAAGCCTTAAATGTTTTGAAACCCAGTTACTCATAGGTAGATCACATCAAACAGTAGATCACATTGCGACTGGCTGTAAGCTTAGGGCATTTACTGGTCCAGCATCTATCTATCTATCTATCTATCTATCTATCTATCTATCTATCTATCTATCTATCTATCTATCTATCTATCTATCTATCATCTATCTATCTATCTATCTATCTATCTATCTATCTATCTATCATCTATCTATCTATCTATCTATCTATCTATCTATCTATCTATCTATCTATCTATCTATCATCTATCTATCTATCTATCTAACTAACTAACTAACTAAAAGTAACTAACTAACTAACTTCTGTGCTTCCCCGAAAATACGACCTGTCCTGAAACTAAAGCCTTGCCACATATTTTGGGTGGGCAAAAATATTACCCCCCCCCCAAAAAATAAGCCCCATGGACTTCCCCCCCCTCTGGCCAAGCAGAGTACCGCTCACCGACCTAGCGGTATCACGAAGACGCCAAGCCACGGGAATGAGGTGGGGGGGGGCAAAGGCACTCGTGTTGCTTGGTGCTTTCGGGGTACCACTAGGTCAGTCAACAGCGCTGTGCCCAGCTGAAGAGGGGGGGTTGCCGGGCAGCTTCTCTCTTGCAAGATGATAGATAGATAGATAGATAGATAGATAGATAGATAGATAGATAGATAGATAGATAGATGATAGATGATAGGCAGGCAGGCAGGCAGGCAGGCCGGCAGACAGACAGACAGACAGACAGACAGACAGACAGACAGACAGATACTGTGTTTCCCCGAAAATACGACAGGGTCTTATATTTTTTTGACCCACGAAATATGGCCTTGGGCTTGTTAAAGGGGAGGACTTATTGTTTTTGGGTTGCCAGGTGGTTGCTCCCTTGTGACCGGGCTCCCAAAGAGCCGGGCACAGCCTCAGGGTCGAAAGGCTTTACCCGGAGGTAGGATACCGCTCTGGGACTACTATGGTTGTACACTACCATAGAGCATACTTCCAGAACAGCATCCGTTCTCCGTGCTTTGAAAGCCGGAAAAAAAAAAAAAAAACCCAAGAGGTGGGCGGTGCCAGCAGCGGATATACCCTGGCTCTGCAGGTACTGTAGAGTTAGCCAAGGGCGTTGTGAGCCTAGGTTACCGCTAGGTCGGTCAGCAGTACTGTGCCAAACTGGAAAGAGGGGTTGCCGGGTGGCTGCTCACGAGTGTGGTCACCTCATGGCTGCTGTGTTACTGCTGCGACAGCGCAACACAGCCATTCAACCCTGATGCTGTGCCTGGCTCTTTGGGAGCCTGGTCACAAGGGAGCAGCCGCCCGGCAACCTAAAAACAATAAGCCCTCCCCTTTAATAAGCCCAAGGCCATATTTTGTGGGTCAAAAAAATATAAGATCCTGTCATATTTTCGGGGAAACACGGTATCTATCTATCTATCTATCTATCTATCTATCTATCTATCTATCTATCTATCTATTATCTATCTATCTATCTATCTATCTATCTATCTATCTATCTATCTATCATCTATCTATCATCTATCTATCTATCTATCTATCTATCTATCTATCTATCTATCTATCTATCTATCTATCTATCTATCATCTATCTAGACACATACACGATGCTGCACTTCAATGGTTAGATGGAATAGACCTTGGTATTTGAACATAGATCTTTTTAACATTTATATTTTGTGTTTTACTAATCTAGATGAAATGTTAATATATATTGCTAGTGCATGCATGATATGCCATATGCTAAATAAATAAATACTCAAAGGAAAGCTTTCAACTATATAATCTGCCTTCACGTTAAAAGCAGGAATTGAGGTCCTTCTGGCTATTTAGCTGATTCCTATAGGAGAAAAGAGTTATTTCTGTAGTGGATTTAAACCTATGGAATTAGTTGTCCTTTGGGACTCCCCAAACTTCATTTTATGAATAATCTAAAGACTAGTTTCCTCTTTTAAGTTTATCCTGAGTGAGATTTCATGCTGAATGTTTGATCATTCATAATAATTGCATCTGATTTTGATGGGTAAGTGCTACTTCCTTAGCTTTTTTTATCTTACTTTTATGCCTTTATTTTATATTATTATCTTCTAAAGCTACCTTGGTATGGTTGGTATCATTTTATCTCTTAAATTTCATTAAGACATTTTATAATACCATTTTTATCTACATATACAGTTGCTAGATCTACTTTCTTGAGATTCTAACAGAATCAAAAGGGTATTTTTAAAAATCTCCCAGTAGAGGTACTGCATAACTTTATTTTAAGGAGAATGTGAAGTTTTATACTGTAGGAAGTTAGCACCCACTCCTCTCCTAGGAAAATGAAATATTCTAGGAAATGTTAAAAAGGCAGAATATTATATTTCCCTGGATGAGAAAAGGAGAAACATGTTTTTTGAGGCAGAAAGCAGACTCACTCTTAATAGCCTCCAACCTCCTCAATAGCCCACAGCAGATGTCAGCACTTAAGAGATAAAGAGATAGGTAGGTCTATTCATAAGCAAATGCCCTCACAAGATTCAGCAAAGGTAGGATTAGCCCTCAGCCATAATAGGAATTGCCCAAAGCCCCTTCATTACATCATCACCCAGCAGGATTCAACCTGGCCCCATGGGAATCTGACAACCAATCAGAGCACATTTCTTACACAGAAACAGGAAGCTCCAATGCGGGGCCCAAGAGAGGGTATAAATCTATCTCCCTCTCTCACCCATGTGCTTTTTCTTTTGCCCAGGATCTCAAACCATGTGGTCCTGTCCACCATTAAACCATCTTTCCAAGCAGTCTCCACGTTTCCAGTGTCTTTCTTCCCGCTTGGAACTGAACCCAGGTGGACATTTCCTCCAACAATACAATCCTGGTTTTTGACTGATACAAATAGAAAATATTGCTCTTTTGACCTAGGACCTCATTGTAATGCTATTGTATATGTGCTGGTAAAATTTATTCTCAGTAAATAATTACAGTGGGGAAAAATATCCAAACTGATCTTATCAATTTCCAGCCAAGGAACTTGTTTCCAATAATTTTTCAGTGTTTTTATTTCGTTATTGTTGTTATAACTGGACTCCTATCAATTTGTCGATAAATGGCAAACATTGCATTTGCCATTTTAGATGAATTCTTCAACTCAATAGTGCTGCTTCAAAAATGCAGTGAACTTCTTTGATCTGATTCTGTAAAATTACATATTTCAAAACATTTTTTCTTGAGTTTGAGTCAGTCTCAAAGGACAAGTCCCTGCAACTTTCTTGACAACATTTTTCAGAAGGGGTTTGCCAGTGCCTGCTTCCTGAGGCTGAGAGAGAAGAACCGACCCATAATGTCCAGGCTGGCTTTGTGCCTGAGGCAGGATTAGAATTTACAATTTCTAGCCTGGCTCCTTTAATCACTATACCAAATTGGCTTTCGCCAATATTTTGGGTCTGATAAATTGATTACAGCTGAAGAAAATAATATTTCATAAAGAACAAGTGTTGCATGGTTCCAGATATCTTTTGTAAATAAAACATTGACATCACTTCTGAATGCTTCTTTATTGCCCTGAACTATTGCCAACAACATAATTATTTATACAGAAAACTAGTAATTTAAATCAATTGCTAGGAAAAGTTTTATCTTTACAGGATAATATTTTCCTTTCAGAACAAACTCGGGTCGCTCATGATAGCATGATTTTTCATCATGAATTAAGGACTCTTGTGAGAGGGAGTTGTCACAGCAGATGGCAGCAGCTAGCCATCTTGATCCCAAGAAAGCTAAGCAGGGTTGGGCCTGGTTAGCATTTGAATGGGAGGCTACCATGAAATCCAGATCTCTAGGCTTTGCTCCCACTGGGCAAAAAAAAAAAAAAAAATAACACCATCTGAGAGAGGTCAGTGACAAAGGGCTTCACCACTGTTATCATGAAAATGGCACTGGTGTCATTTTGGTTAGTGAGAGGAATAGCATATAAATTAAAGAAATAAACATCTACTTTTGGGAGGAGGATGCAGGCTTTGAACTTTCCAAGCCTGCTGCCTTATAAACAAAGTTATAATTAAATATATGCAATTATTAAATAAAACTAGGTTCAAAATTTGAGCAAACAAAACACCAGCTCACACAATTTCGAATCTGGCTAGCAACAGTCACACCATTCTGTGGTTTACAGAAAAGAAACTGGTGAAAGAAAGAAAAAGGACATGGATTGAAACGCAAAGTACTGTACTTGAATCTGAATGGCTCTAGGGTTTTTAACAAGGTGTTGCTAATTTAATCACCACAAAAATAACTTTTCTGTTAATATCAATTATACCTGTCTGAGGAAATAAAACAAAATTTATTTTTAACAGCATGGGTCTTTCAAGTTCCTAAGTTAAAACTGCTTCATATTTAAGGGTATGTCCAGTATCAAAACATTCTGGAATGTAATTAAAAGTCAGTTAAACAGATGACAATGGACTTTATTGTAAGATTTTGTTTTAAGGCAGCCTGACTCTACATAGATATGAGTAACTCCCAGTTTTAGAAGATTAAAAATACCAATTGATTGTAAATAGTTTTGTATTTCAACTGTATAAAAGTAAGGCTCATTGAATTAACTGGGTTTTATTCCCAATAAATGAATATAGGATAGCAGCCATGATCTACTGTTAATAGAGAAAATGTAGAATCTATGACTAAATGACCTATGTTAAATTTGTTGATGGCCGCCAGCATCTACAATCTGCAATGTGAGAAACTGATAGAATGAGTTAGCTAGTCCTGCAGATTTTTTTTGGGGGGGGGGGGGGAAATGTAGAATATAGCTTTTCTTAGAGTTTTAGAAAATCAGATATATCCGATCAGAACTTGTACACGCTTGATTATTCTCTATTAAGTTTGCAATGATATGCTTTAAAGAGCAAAAGACCAATTTTGTGAATTGTGATGTGAGTTTTGACAACTGTACAATTTGATTTAAATTGTAGGTTATATAATTTCTCGCTTTTGAACCTTTAACTCATTTTTTAAAAAATGATTGCGTTACTTGATATGGTTGGTAACTGATTTTTGAAATTATAAAATATGAGTAAGGATGAAGAAATCCGTCTAGCGTGTAACTTTCTGAAACTTTCTAAAACTGGTGTCAATGAAATTGAAATACTGAACTCTGATCCATTAAAACCAGTATCAGTCAGAGGATCAGCCGAAAACATCAGTATAGACTTGTGTACAAATGCTTATAGAACTATAAGAATTTAATATGCCTTAAAATTATGCTATATGTCCAGGAGTGTGATTCAGCCAGTTCGGATCAGTTCAGGGCAACAGGTAGTTCTGGTGAACAGTTGGCCCCGCCCACCTGCCCCTGCCTTTTCCTGTCCTATATTTCCCTGTCTTTTAGCTCAGCTGATTTGCGTGGCACAGCGAATTGCCGCATGTCAGCTGTTTTACTCACCGGAGCTGACATAGAAGGTAATTTTTTAAGCTTAAAACGGGCAGTTTTCGAACGCTGTGCGCGCTTGCAAAGCATGCATGCATGCGCTCTCCGAATTGATTGTTAAAAACCGATTGCATCCCACCACTGTAATATGTCACACAGTACACAATATAAAAAGAAGGAAAAGTTGGGACTCAAAACTAGAAAGAACAGAAGCTGGGAAAGATTGTTCAAATGCAGTGATAATTCTGTGAAGGCTTTTTGTTATGTTTCTGTCTTGTGAGTTTCTAAAGAGCAGTCTTGTAAATCCATGCAATAGATATATAATTAAAGCCATGACATTTGATCAATAGTAAACCTGATCAAGTAGAATAGAATGCCAAAACTATTATAGAAATCCAGACAAAGCAAATAGGTTTCATTTACTTTTCCAGTGGGTTGTTATTGTTTCCTCAGGCTAAAATAACAACATAAACAATACATTCCTGACAGTACAATTGTTCTTAGAGAATCCTTTGGCAAAAACAGGTACATGCACCAGCCAACTCTAAACTCTGTGAGATAGAGTTTTAGATTATAACATGATTGTTTATAAGAAGGCAGAACAGAGATGCAGTACTGAAACTACAGTAAGTGAAGATTGTGAGAGTTTTTAATGTGTCTGGAGAGCACCAGGCCAGAAAAGTCTTCCTCAAGGGGTGGTGTGGGGAAAATCTTAATTAATAACTGTTTTCAGCAGTGTTGGTTGTTCTTTCTTTTAAACTGTTATATATATTTTTTGCTGGCCAGTTCTTCGCATGTTTATCTGTGAAGTTTAAATTCAGAAAAGTTAAATGTAAACTTGGACTGAAAACTATTCAATTTGTCTGAACAAGTTCTCTTTAAAATAATATTTAAGCCTTAATAGTCTTATGAATGAAAAAAAAAACTCAGTTCTGGCCTGCAACAGATTGCATATGGAATAAACATAAAATAAACTCTTTACTGATCAGCCTGATTTCATTCAGTATTTTGTATGAAAGGTTAATTATCACATTTGTCTCCTACATCCACTTCCAGGTGGGTTTTGCTCCATGAACGGATAAAGCTTTGTTTTTGTGGTCTCCTTTTAAACAAAGATATTCAAGATGAACTAAAAATGTATTTCAAGAATCATAAAAGAAAAGTATAACAATCCAACAATTCCTGTTCCACAGAATTGATATTAACAATCCATGTAATAATGGGTGGTGTGTGTGCGTGTGCGTGCGTGTGTGTGTGTGTGTGTGTGTGTGTGTGTATGCTGCTGTTTAGATCCCTGGTTCTGGTTTCTTTTCCTTTAAAGGTGCCTCAATACAACGTCTCTTATTAAAATTCCTCTTTTAATTATTTATGGGTCTCTTTTTTTGTTAAATCCATTTATACTGCTATGAACTGCTGCTAACAGCTTTTGCATTGGAGGTAACTATTCGAGTGTATCCCTACAGATGGGAAATGTAACCTGAACAAGGATCAGCGAAGCAACTCTTTGTGACATTATTGAGGAAAATAAAAGATTGTTTATAGGACGTCTTTGGATGGGGGTGGGGAAGACAGGATAGGAAAATTTAGTTCTTATATCCTATTAGGCCAAGAGTCAGAGAGTAAGCAAGCTGAGAAGATAAAAGTGAACCTGCTTTTAGATTCACAATCTCTCAAAAAGAGGCAGTGTGTATTAAAGACAGAGTCTATTATAAGACCTTAACTTTCTATCCCAATTATTGTCTGTTATACTCAGTAGGATTTGAAATACTGAAGAATTGCCTTAATACATATCTCCAGTACTTCGTATATACAATGGCTTCTGAATCAAATCACAGTGTGATTTCCATGAAAATAGAACATCATCAGAATTGGAAGAAATCTTATAGGTTTTCTATCCCAACTCCTTGGTCAAGCCAGAGAACCTATACTATTTCAGACAAATGGCTGTCCATCTCTTCTTAAAAGCCTCCAGTGATGGAACACCTACAACTTTTGAAGGCAAGGCACTCCACTGGTTGATTGGGCTGTCAGGAAATTTCTCCTTAGTTCAAGGTTGCTTCTCTCCATGATTACTTTCCATCCATTGCTTCTTGTCCTGCCCTTCTGGTGCTTTGGAAAATGGGTTAACTCCTTCTTCTTTGTGGCAGCCCCTCAAATATTGGAGAACTGCTATCATGAATGATTTGTGTCATCATGATGGATGTCATTTGCCCCATCTTATAAATACCCATGTTCAGATCATACAAAACTGGATAAAATAGGAGAAAGCGTATGATTAAATCCTCCACATTTTCAATTGCTTCTTAGAAGTGAATTTAAAAACAAGGACCCTTCATCAGATGAGGCCTGGAGCTAAATGGAAACAGCATCCTTTTTGCTCCACTTCATTTCTATTTTCTTCATACAGAGTAACATTTCATTGAAATTCCATTTATTTTGATTTGTAAAATTGGAACATTGCTTTGAATTTCCTTTCCACATTGTTCGTTTTGCTGAGCAAAGTCTATTCTTCTCTGCCAAACAATGCCTCTTTAGTTTTCCAGTCCATTAATAAATGCTTAATATGTCCTTTACACAATTATTCACAAATAAACCTAGGAGAATCATTGGGGGCTTTTTCAATTAGCAACTCTTATGAAGAAATATGTTTTTTTCCCCCACGAATCAGATTTAATGAAGCTAAATGCAAATAGGTTAGCAATCTACGAAGACCATTCCAAGGTGGTTTCTAGAAAATATAAGTGGCAAATTTGGGATAATGTTTGGGATCTTTGTAGAACACCACAAAGAAGCATCAAAACTCTATTCAGAAGTAAGGAGTCCACATTAAAACTCTGGTACTATTTCAACAAGCCTCAAAATTTCCCAAATGCAGAAATTCAACAAGAAAAGGCAATTTAGGGATATGAGATTTTTGTTCTTACTTTCCCACCCCCTCAAAAAAAAAAAAAACCAAAGCACTAAAATACAGTCTGGTAAGCCCATTATACTTATCTGAAGAAACTTTCCCAGCCTGCCCTACAGAAGACCCCAAATGATCAAAAGGTTTCAGCTCCACATTTTGGAGCGACCTCCTTCTATTACTGTCCTGCCATGACCCCTATGAACCCTGGGGGCTAGTGTGGAAAGATTGCCTGCTCATCCTGTAAACTAGCAGTGGCATCTCATTTTCTCTTAACGAAAAACAAGGTCTCTGAATGAGACACCTTTCTTTGTTAACAATGCAGTCTGTATTATTTTTTTCCACCTCTCCAAGCACTGTAATGGTGAAATCTCCCCCCCTCTCCATGCTACATTTTAATGCATTTATTAAGCCATGACAGAGCTAATGGTGTTAAAAACAGAGGCTCCACACTGTCTGGCAGCACTGTAATTGCTGTTTCATGCTGCTGGCCAAGTTAGGCAGCTGCCGGACTTTCTCTTTTTCCAGAATCCTCCCCCTTTTCCCCCTCCCCCAAATGCTCATTTAGGCAACCGAGCAGATTCTGGGTTCAAGTAGAAGCAAACTCCCCTACCAAGGGATAATTGCTAAGTTTTTACACAGTCAGTAACAAGCATCCTGGTAGAACTGTTTTTATTTTCTTTTAAGAGCTGCGTAATCCACTTGGCGAAGCTGAAGTCGCGGAGTGATTAAGAATGTTAACATAAAATAAGGCAAACAAATGGGGTTTTCAGGTTTCCTGGGGCGGGCCCAAATCTCTGATGCTTGGAAGAAGGAAGCCGTACAGTGACAGACAAGCCTCATGGCACGCAAGAGAAGGAAGTGCTCCACAGAAATCTAGAATTACAGCATCCTCAACAGGTGGCTGTGCAGGCGCTGTTTTAAGCCACCCTGAGCCCCTCCTGGGGTCATCCACTCCGCTGGTCGCTTGCTTTCATCATCAAGAAAGGGCCTTGATTTGCAAACATGTCATTTCTTCATAATCCTTTTACTAACCTGTATTATTTTGTTCTTTTCTTTTTTTGTATATTAAAATCACTTTTTCCCCATAATTTTTCTCTCTCACACAATTTCATTTAATTATTTTTATTTCTTGATTTGATTTCTATAGCCACCCATCTCAACAAGTGACTCTGGGCAGGCATAGACCATCAAATATAAGAACAAATTTAAAACAGTTCAAAAATAAATGTACACATTTACTGAGTAAAACTAAGGACGTGGATATTAATATGGGGCCAAGAAATGAGGCCCTTATCGTACTCAGGGACCCAGGCCCAGATACACAACCAAATATTTTTGTTCCTGACTCTGTGTGTACAGTTTAACAATTATTATCAAGTTTTTCAATGATCTAGTATAGCGTATATTTACTTATCTTCAATTATTTATTGAAAAAACATTTTTATCACATTTGTAAACCTTTTGATTATTTTTACGATAAAATAACCTTTATTGTCACTTTTTTCTGTGAACACACTGGCACACATTAAAAAAATGAAATTCTGATGTCCGTTCTAGAAAGATATATATATATCTTTTGATATATACACACATATATTTATACATAGATATATTAATCCAGACCAGTTTGAATACATAGCGGGGAAAAAAGAGTCTTGAGAGTTAAGTAGGCTGATACTACATAGCAGGAGTGTCAAACTTGCGGCCTGCGGGCTGGATGCACCACAAGCTGGCCCCGCCCATCCCCATTTTAGCGAAAGGGATAAAAGTTGTGATACGTCACTTGATGACAATGTGACGCCACGAATTTGCCACACCTGCTATATGGTATAAAGCTATCACAGAATCTAATTGTTCTGCTTTGGTACTGCGAAGCCTTCTTCCAGAAGGTGACCAAAAAAAACGATCAAGGAGAGGATTTTCTTTCTTTCTCCCCCTCCTCTATGTATCTACCTTATTAAAAGAAGCATATGTGTATATTTATTTCTTTATTTATTCATGTATTCTTAATCCTCTGTTTGCCAGCTTTAACATAAGTCAATATATTAGAATACTGAGCCCCATGAGACACTAGGGTTAGCAGATCCACGCTACAAATATTTAGACAGTGATTTGTTGATTGCGAAGAGATGCAGAAAGAAACTTCCATCTCCCCCTCCCCCTAAAAATCTAATTTGGACTGTCCTCTGGGTTTTGCAACAGCATTGCCTTACTTCCACTTAGTCTTCTAATTCTAATCAAGTCTCTCAACGTTTCCTCACTCGATTTTCCATACCATTCATCTCCTTTGAATCTATTGTTATTTTCATCACATCCTTCTTGAAGTTGTGATAATTAAAACTGGGTATAAAGCTGCAGATGAGGTCTTGTTCATCTTAAGGAGATTTTATTTGGGCTGCAGAAATGCAAGGGGGTTGAGTTCCCCACATCTCTGCTGCTTTCTCCGTGGGCTTGCGGCCCAGATACTATGTGCCCGTAAATGTGGAAGACAATGAAAGTATATTTTCTTGGGATCTGGAAACAGGGAAAGCTACTTGGTTGAAATGGTTCATATTTGAAAGTTAGCATGAAAAGAACAGAGTGGTCTTGGCCAAGGCCAGGGTGCTGTTTTCTTTTTAAATTAGCCTTTGAATATATATCTAATTGAAAATATTTTTAATTAATTTCAGTTTAGGACAACCCTGTTTGGAATTACATTTAGATTGGCATGATGCCAACTGCATTCTTGTAGAAACTAATGATACTATTTTTAGTACTGGAAGAATATGGTCTGCAAATCTATGTAACCATTAATAAATTTGTACTAAAATCTAGAGTTGGCATATTACAAAATTCTCAAGAGTTTAGAACTGTACCCTGAATCATAGTGAAATTATAGTTAATGTAGAAAACAGGCCTTTTGCAACAAGTTTGTTTTCATAGCTTCTAATAACCAGCTACATTTATTGTTATGTCCCCAACTCTGGGCTAATTTTACTACATTTCCAATTCATTAGCTTAGTTGCTTTATTTTTCTTTTCCCAATCAGATCCCTTCGATGTCTATTGTTCTACAATTCCCTCATGTCAACCAGGTTAAGATTGCTGGTTTGTTTTTAATTGTTGACCATGTTGGTAGATGGAGAAGGAATATGTAATTCCAACCCTGTTGAAACCACTAAAGGAGGAACAAATTTGGTACTCAGGTTACTGTTGAAAATTTGCTCAATGAACTACATCAGTCTTTGAGGTCACACAATAATAACACTAATAAAGCACCATCTTGGATCACCACTACACAAGAATATCATATATACTCTTAATCAGGGAGGGTGTATATTTGATATTAGGGAAATGATTGAAATCTGACAATCAGATTTCAATGTCAGTCAACCAGCTTATTAAGTAATCAACAAACCAACCAATTCAATCCAATCCAATCCAATCCAATCCAATCAATCAATCAGAAAAGAGCTGGAAAAGACCTTGGAAGTCTTCTAATCCAAGCCCCTGCTCAAGCAAGAGACGCTATACCATTTCAGACAAGTGACTGTTCAGTCTCTTCTTAAAAACTTTATTTATTTTGGAAGCATGTTCTTGGCAGCACAAAGAAACAACAACCAACTACTTAATAGCCAGCCATCAATACCCAATCAACAACTAAAATACCACACACAACCAGGCACTATTAAAATACCACACACAGAATAGCCTAAAGCACACACACTGCTAGAGAGAAATTCCCTGAGGTTGGGCTCTAGCACAAGTCCGAAAGCTCAGAAGACTAAACCTCTGGTACCAGTGACTGATCCAGATTGGATCCTGTATACACCTAATCAATTTTAAACGTAATGCAGAATGGTTAATCTGTATGAAATTCACAGATATGCATATACTCTTTTATAGCCGTGGGGGCACAGTGGTTAGAATGCAGTATTGCAGGCTAATTTAGCTTACTGCCAGCAGTAGGATTCTCACCGGCTCAAGGTTGACTCAGCCTCCCATTCTTCTTAGGCCAGTAAAATGAGGACCCAGATTGTTGGAGGCAGTAGGCTGACTCTGCAAACTGCTTAGAGAGGGCTATGAAGCACTGTGAAGTGGAATATCAATCTAAGTGCTATTGCTGGTGCAATTAATGGAGAATCAATGAATCATAATATTAGAGATGACCTTGTAAATATTGGGAGATTGGAAGTGATCTTGAAAGTCCAACCCTCTGCCTAGTGCAGGAATCCTCAGATCATCCTATACAAATGACAGTGGGAGATTCATAGAAATATCTCTTGTTTGATGAATCATATTGCAATAGCCTTGTGGAATCATCTCCTAAACTGTATGCACACACACACACGCACACGCACACACAGTGTAATCACAGAGTTGGAAGGCCCCCTCGGGTCATCAAAGCTAGTCCTCCCTCTCAATGAATCCAAATTAAAGCATCCACAACAGATAATTTTCCAGTTTCAACTTGGGTATATCCAACAAAGAGAAGCCCGCGTCTCTTTAAAGAATCATAAAGGTAAATATGATTTGGATTATTTCAATTTTTGCCCTTGGGAAGATTTATATAACTTTCCAATGGAGATCTGCCTTTCTCAAGGTTAACCATTCTTTTGAATTCTAAGGTTAGTTTGAATTTTCCGTCAACATGATATTTCTTTAATATACAGTAGTATCTCTTTCAATCCATACCTTTAATAATTTAGGACCCTAGACAACTCCTAGAGTTCAGAGGCTAGATAACTGAATTCGAAGAATTCAAGACCTGATTTTTTTGTTCTTTCCACCACTCACTTGTTGGTTACTTTCTGAATAATACAATGGGAATGGCTGAAAAAGATGAAAGGCTTCATATCAGACTTAGAGTCTCTGATAAGTAAAGCTTTCTTGCTCTACCACACCCCATTTCGTATTGCTCAGAAAAATCCCACAGTTCTCCCCAGACATCCCCCCCCCTTTCATAAAGGGATTTAAGCAACCTCAGGGAGAGACAACGATTTTAGGATGTTCCTGAAAATAACATTATTCAGGCTTTCATCCCTCATTCTGAATCAATCAATAGAGTAGAAATGAAATAATGGAAAAGGAAAAATGATTTGGGTTATTGCAATTTCCAGCTGAAACTGGAAATGTCATATTTGACTTTCTCACTAAGGGAATGAAACTGAGTAGGTACTATACATTGAGCAATTCCCCCCCCCCTGTTCTTTTAATTTAAGCAAGCCAAATGAGAGCAGCAGATGTACTGCTTCATAAGTAAGGGATGTTTTGACTATTCTTTCCATTTTGGAATTCCTTTAACATACACTAGTCACTGAGTTTGATTGTTGTCAGTCTTTCGTTACCAGACTAGTTCACATTTTTAGTGCTTAGAAGGGAGTGCGGTTTGCTGTCTGTTTAGATGCAGTAACTTGACTTGTTATTATTGGCCGAGGTTGGTTGTTTTTTCCTTGGTAGTTCCTTAATTAAGGTGGTGTTTATTGCTTGCTTACTTGTATAGTGTTAAACCTGGTGTTGGTTTTAACCCCTGCTTATCTAGGGATTGATTGCTGATTACCCTAATCAAAGAACTACCAACTCAGACAAACAATCAGGCAATAAGCAACAGCCTAATCAAGGATCTTCCAAGGAGAAAAAAAAAACATCTCCACCAACACTCATAGGACAAGCTACTGTATATAAACAGAGAAAAACCCTATTCCCTTCTAGTCCTGAAGGAATTACCTAATCTGGTAATAAAATGTCTGCAAACAAATAACTAAACCTAGAGATCACTAAGGACTCCACAGTTCAACCCTGAGCAAAATATATTGCTTTCTAAGTACTTCCAAGTACACATTTGTTTGTTGGATTCTTATTTTCCAGCAGCTCCAAGTGGCTTATGGAACACCCTTCATTTTATCCTTGCAAACTCTACCTCATAAACAAGGTTAAATTGAGCAAGAGCCAATGGCCCAAAGTCACCCATGGACATGAATCAGTTTCCCCCTAATCCACATCTTAATCTTGTGGAACCAAACCATCAGGAACTATAAACATACAGAATTTCATATAGTGGTTCAAATATGAGGAAGGCATTGCTCTTTGTGTATTAGCAATGTTATGGGGGTATAATGTTCCATTTTATATTGGCCATAATAAGCTATATACCAGTGATGGCTAACCTTTTTGTCGTCATGTGCCGAAAGCGCACTCATGCACAACAACATGCGCATGTGCCTGTATTCATAATGCAATGGGTGCAGGACACCACCCACCCCCGCACCCTGGTTTTGGCCTAACAGGCTACCCTGCAACCTCCTGGGACCAGAAACAGGCCATGGGGGTGTGCTTCCCCCACCCCCCATGCATGTGTGTCACCCCATGCATGCATGAGCATCTCCCACATGTACCCTGTCCCCCTGCATGCGTGGCAGAGACCTGTAAATCAGCTGGCTGGCGGGAGGCAGTGTGCATGCACAGTGGAGCTGAGTTGGGGCAACGGCTTGCGTGCTGGCAGAGAGGGTTCTTTGTGCCACCTATGGCATGCATGCCATTGGTTCGCCATCATGGCTATATAAAATTTGGAAGCTTCCCAAGGACAAAGTAAAAGTAATTCGAATAGCCAATGGTAGAATAAGCCATTCAAGAACCATAGGCTTGAAAGAGGTAATATCAACCTTGTCTGGACAACTATAAACAGGTTACAGTTGATTTGTGCCAGGAAAGCAAATCTGTCCTGGATTAACTTCCTGTTCTTTTCTTTCCAAAAGACGCTACTCGTATTGGGGAAGGGGAGGTTCTAATAATATATTTCATCTATGTATTTACTAAAACCCCTTTGTCTGTAACCTTTAACTGGGTGAAATGGTGCATCATAGGGCAATATCTTTTTGAATCCAGTTATCTCAAATGGCCTGACTTACAGAGTGCATCCAAAATCCAGAAGCCATGACACCGATGGAATTGAGATTTGTCAAATTTCATGAAACATTTAATGACATAAAATTACCATAAAAGGTTTTATGGCATAATACAAAATATAGAAAATATAGAAAATATATTTCTTGGGGTCAACTCCTGATGTTCGACTGTGGTGCACAATTCAATCTGGGACTACTTTCAAGGCAAATACAACTTTTAATATCTCCCTGGTTTTTAAGAACGTTTCAGGTAAATTAGAATCTCTGCCATTCTTGCACGCATTGAGGAATCTGGCAAGGAAATATCTCTGAAATGAAGATTTGAAGGGTCACGAGATGTGTAGTATTATTTAAACTCGAAAAACCAACAATTTCCAGCCTTTGCCAATGTCCCTTTGGCACATGCCTGGCTGTTGTTTTTCTGCACTAATAGGATTTCAGCTGGGCCTTCAGACATCTGTCAAGCTGGGAAGACATTTCAGTCATGTTGCTGAGGTAAATTAGATGCAACTGAAGTCACCTCCTGTCCTAACAACCTGGACTCATCAAACACCCATTCCCAGAGACCATGCTGTCTCAGGTAATTGCAGTTGACATCGAATCTATCTGGAGGGTGACAGGTTGGAGAAAGCAGGTTGGAAGCTTTAAATTAAGGTTAAAAAGGTTTGAATCTCATCACAGGGCTTTCTGCTTTTATTGATACTCTCAGCACTTTTGTACCACTGGAAGTTTTCATTACCAGTTGGGCTTCTTTGCAATTTTCACTAACGCCGTGCCACCTGCTGCATTCCTTTAATCTTTTGCCATTGACTTGGAGGGATTTTCAAATCTAAAGTAGTATTTCTAGTAATGGAAGTATTTATTGATGGTGTCGGGACACCTCTATTGCATCTTATTGTAATCCTATTGCAGCAAGATAAATACTAGTGAAAAGACTTTTGACGTTATATCAGTCTTGTTATATGCTATACCATGTGAAGTAAAAGAGGAACATTATTAGTCAACCTGTTTGGAGAGATAATTGCTTTCTAAATGTTCTTTTCCATATGTGTACACACATATGCAGAAGCCTAACACTGCTAATTGTTTTAAAATAATCCTCTTTCTTTCCTTCCTTCCTTCCTTCCTTCCTTCCTTCCTTCCTTCCTTCCTTCCTTCCTTCCTTCCTTCCTTCCTTCCCTCCCTCCCTCCCTCCCAGCCACCCACCCACCCACCCACCCACCCACCCACCCACCCACCCACCCACCTACCTACCTACCTACCTACCTACCTACCTACCTACCTTCTTCATTGCTAATACAATTCCAAAATAGAAAATGTAATTATGATGCAGTAGATGGGGAGAAATCCCTCCCCCCCAAAAAGGAAAGAAAAAATTGAAACAGATTTGTCAGTCAAACCTAATCTGATATAGAAAGAGACCATCAAAGCCTGTGGAAATCAAAATGTATCTCCCAAGAATGTAGGAAGAAGAATAGGGTTATGAATGCAACAGCAGGATTATAGATCTAGAGATGCTCTTATGGGCTCAGGGAACTCAGCGCATACATGTGCAAGTGCACGCTTCATTATTTTTGATCAAGCAGCCAGTGACTTCCCTCAATAGATCCCAAGTATCTACTTTTATAGTGAATTAATTTTGAATCTTTTTTTTTAAACAAAGTTTTATTGGTTTTTTGGTGTTTTGCAAAAGGAAAAGGTATGGGGAAAGTTACAAATTGTGGCAGCCACAAACTGCGGTAGGTATACGCCCCCTCCAGACTCATGGTGTACATTTGCATAGCATTCAAATATTACATAATAACATATAGTCAGTGTGGTAAATTCAAAAATAATTTCAATCAATTTGTATCATGTGGATTTTCTTACTTATTTGTGTGATCTGAGCTTTCTTGATGTCGCCCCATCTCTCCCCGTTGAAAGTGCTCCGGCCCCTCCCGTGTCTTTTTGAATCTTGAGTTTTCTCATCATACAGTTGTATGAGATAAGTAGGAAAAATTATAGCAACAACCTAAAAAAAAAAGTACCATATTTTCCGGTGTATAAGGCGACTGGGTGTATAAGATGGCCCCTACGTTTCCTGTTAAAATATAGGGTTTGGGCTATACTCACCATATAAGACTACCCCTCTTCCGAGGCACCCAAATAACCAATCAGCCTCCATTTTATTTCCAGCGCCTTTCTCCAGTTTGGAACTGAACCAGGTGGTTTTTCCTTCCAACACTCCCGTTCCCCAAACTGGATCCCAGATAAGTTGGGTCAGCTTTTTCTGGTGACGGGGATGAGGTGGGGGGAACAGACTTCAGTCCAATACAGGCCGAATATGCGAGACCCGCATCGGTACTTTGAAAGCATCAAGGCACCCTATGGGCACAAATTTACCAACATATTGTTTCTGGCACCTCACTTAAGCGGTGCTTTTACATCTCTGCCTTCTCTCCACACCATCTGAATTACTCTGAGCATCTCCCTCCTGCAATGCCTACGAGGCTCCACTTTCGACTTTCAAAAGAGAGCTTAAAGCCACGCCTGCCTTCCTCTCAACACCATCCTTTTCTTCCTCTTCCTCCTCCTCTAATTCTAATTCAAGGGCTGAGAAGCACATGGAAGCTTGCATGATCAGATGAGGTTTCATGCAGAAATGACAACTATCAATATCAGATCGAGGTCCCTCAAATCTGCAACTCCAGACTTGTGGATCCAAGACAACTCTTTTGAGAGCGTTGAGGTGGCTCTCTTTGGGAGATCCTGGGAATCTTGGTACTGGATAAAACACATTTAATTTTGTCTTGTGGTGGGTTTGCTCTTCCGCATTCATTTTGCTCATCCATTCCATCTTTTCGACCCTTTCCCTGTTGGGATATGGAGCCTTTGCAGGAAGATCCGTGTGGGTGTATTTTCTTTCTCTCCTCCCGATATGCTTCGGCAAAAATCTTTTGTTTCTCATCCAAGAAGCTTCTTCAGAACCATACTTTTGGTTTTATATATGTAGGAGTGCTATAATTTCTAGATGTTGTATTGTGGTCTTTGCTATGAGTCATGAGAATGGTGGTCCCATGTTTTCCTCTGATTTGTTGGTATATTTGTCCCTCAACTTAAAGTGGGCAGTGAGGCAGAGATTGAGGAGATCTATGAGTCTGGGTATTTTCAGCTTGGTGTATTTGATGAGGTTGAGTGTGTTGTGTGGTACTGCAACCATGGTTTCTTTCACCAGTTCTGGATCTATGGGTGCAAGGAGTGCTGTGCCATTGAATGAAACAATAATGCCATCTTCTTCTATTATTAGATCTTTGATTTTTCTGAAGGCGCTGTAGTGGGGCATTGATGGAACATTCACTCCCCTCTGTTCAAGCTTTTCATAAGTTATTTTCTTATGTTGTAAGTTGGGGTCCCTGGTAATGATACAATTGGACAAAGAGGTTATCAGGCTTGTATATTTTGGGATATCCACAGAGGTGTGGCCAGGAGGGTCTATTGTTTTTCACTTGCCCTGTTCTTTTGTGATTCTTTCCTGGTTGGTTTGTTGATCAACCTCTTAATCACATTATCCAGCTTCTGTACTGGATTGGTGTTTATTGAGATGTAGGTTTCTTTGTATCCCACTAATTCTTCACCTTTTTGAATGTATTATGTTTTATTCCTGATAACCATGGTTTGGCATTTGTCTGCTGGGAGGATGGTAATGGCTTGGTCCTTCTTTAGGTTTTGAGCACTGCTTTGTGTCAGTTCCGCTTCTGTGCACTTCCGAACTAAGGTATGATTTCTGGATATTTGTGGCAGGTCCTGTGGTTTTACAGTAAATGCTCCTTGCAAGGCTACAAAAGGCTACAAAAAAACTCTAACTGATCAATATTGGGTGTGTTGAGATTTTCTGCAGGTTATTGTAGTCTGCAATGGATAGTGATTAGCTAGATAGATATTGATTACCCATTCAGGTTCAGGTACCTCTTCGCTTCTGAGATTTAGCTTGAGCAGCTTGGTTTTGGAGTTTTGTTTTCCTTTTTTTCAGCTTGTCTTTGAGATATAGCCTTGATGCTGGTTGTAGCTTTTTTGTATTGTTCTAGGGTTTGTTCTAGTTGTTCCTTGGGGCTATCTATGCCATGCTGGTATTTAGTCTGAGGTGAGCATCCATGATCATTAATGGTATCACTTTTCAGTCACTGTTGAGCCGAAAATATTTTCCTGGTCATTTTGACCTATTTGAGATCAGCTTCGAAACAGGATTGCAAGTAAAGTCATCTACAGTCAGTAATATCTCAGTTGGATTTCTGCAAAGCAATATACACGGACTGTCTTAGATGACAGAAGCTTAAAATAATACCAAGCATGGAGCTAGAATTTGGATTAAGGTGGACCATTTTATGTCTAGTATGGCAATTAAAAAATGATTGCCTGCCTGCTTAATTATTTCCAGTTCCCTGCAAGATGGGACTTTTTTTTTTTAAAGTCCTAAGTAACTCAGGACCAAAATCACAGAAACTTTGTGGATTTTCACCTTCTTCCAAATTGTCCGATATTTCAAATGCTGATAAGAAATGGATATTTTACTATGGTCATCTGAACCTATATTATTCACAGCAATCCACCATAACGCTGACATGAATTGCATGATGATGCAATCAGGCAAATTCCCATGATTTTTTTAATTTTTTGTTGCTACTGTCTTAGATTCAAAGTTCTGGTCTGAGATACATTTAACAGAAGCCATTGTGATTTTTGTACCGATCCCCAAATATTTAATTATGTTTCACACGCCATTCATCCACATGTTGATGACCTGATAGAGAAATCCATTTAAAAATAATATTGGTTCGTTTTGGCACAGGAGTTGCTTCAGTAATTGTGGCACCAGATAGGGATGATGTCATGAATAACTGTGTTTGATCTGAAATGCAAAGGGTGGTGCTTGTCTCCAACCATCAAAAGAACAGTGTTCCAGAATGATACAAACGAAGAATTCTTTTGTTTCTCTCACAAGAGGTGTCCTGACTGAACAGCAGCCAGATCTCAATGGATCACTAGTTTCATTCACTTCAGACCAAGCTCGAAGAGATTTGGAAAAAACATCACTGGCAGTGACGTGCAGTGAAGTTTATGGCTGGTGAGGCTGGTGATGTCACCAGGAAGGCGGGGAATGGGACCACGTGTGCTGGAGGCTGAGGCTGCCTCAGCCTCCAGCACATGTGATCCCATTCCCGCCTTCCTGAGCCCGCTTTCAGTGCTTTTCTGTGCGTCTGGCATTTAGGACATCCGGCTATCTGCCTCAGCCTCCAGCACATGTGATCCCATTCCCGCCTTCCTGAGCCCGCTTTCAGTGCTTTTCTGTGCGTCTGGCATTTAGGACATCCGGCTATCTACCTAAACGCCAGACGCACAGAAAAGCACTGAAAAGCACTTCGCCTCCAAGCCACTTCGTCTTGATGATGTCGCCACAGCTGCTGGGCGCGGCCAGACGGAGATAGCCAGAGCGGCACTGAGGGGTCCGGGCGGACGAAAGAGCGAGCAAGTGAGCGATCCTCGGTCGCTCGTCCGCCAGACTGCCTCGGCGCCACTCTGTCTACCTCCGTCCATCCATGCCCGGCAGCTGCGGCGACATCATCAAGAAGTCCATCGGAGGCAGAAATGGCAGTGCTCCCAGACTTCGTCTTGATGACGAAGCCATGAAAGCGATTGGGGAACGATGAGAACCTTCCTGCCTCTGCTGGACTTCGCGCGCTCCTCGCGACAGCAATATATGTCCAGAAGCGGCTTTTGTGGCTAATGGGGTTTGGGCTTCCAGCCCAACAGCCCCTGCCACTTCTGGACGTCTATTGCAGTCGCGAGGAGCGCGTAAAGTACAGCGGAGGCAGGAAGGTTATTGGTGCTTCCGAGAAGCCTCCTGCCTCCGCCGGTTGCCCAGCTGGCACCACCCCATGTGCGCACCTCCTCCTCCTCCCTCCTCTTTCTCTTCACTCCCCAAAGGCTCTTCTCCTTACCGGAGCTTAGCGGGAGCCGTGTAAAAGGGATGGGAGGAAATATATATTATTATTATATATTATTATTTCATGATAAGAGGTGAGGCTCTGCCTCCCCTGCCTCCCCTGACCGCACGTCCCTGATCACTGGATATTTTTATGTCTCTTAGAAGCAGGGGTGGGTTCCTGCCAGTTCTAGCCTCTTCTATAGAAGAGGTTCTACAAATCTACAGTGCCGTTCAGAACCGGTTCCACCTCCCTCCCCCCGCCCGTCCCCACATCATCAAGATGAAGAGCGAGAGGAGGAATTCTGCGAATTGAAGCCCACAAGTCTTAAAGATGTCACGTTTGAACACCACTGGGGTTTTTTTTCTCTAAAGGGTTAGGGGTGCAAGGGTCTTGTAACTTGACAGCTTTAAGATTTGCGTGCTTCAAATGCCAGAGTTTCTGAGCCAACATTTTGGTTGCTAAGCAAGAGCGTTGTTAAGTGAGTTTCACCACATTTTACAAGTTGGCCATTCCCACCCAGTCACATGGTGGCAAGCCACTCCCACAAAGCAGCCACACCTACAGAAGAGGTTCTAAAAAAAATTGAAACCCACCACTGCTTAGAAGCCTTGTGTATTGCTGAGAGCTCAAGGTAGCAATCTAGGGGTCTTTTTGTATGCTGAATTATACAGAAGCGGTTACAGCAGCTGGGTGTGACTTTCTGCTCAATTGAACCTTCCTCTCTCAAGAAGTATAATGGCTTTCAAAATTACCTCATTGTCCTCTTTTTTTTTGTCCCCCTCTCTGGGTTCCAAGCTGGCTCGATCGGAGATGACTCGTCTAGTTTCCTTTCCAAAAGAAAGGAAGGAACACTCTACACTCTGCAACTATCAATGACTCATGCAAGATAAATAGATAATTTAATGTGTGCTTTATTCTCTCTAACTGCAGCCGCAGAACTTGAGATGGGTTGGGGAGGGATATTTAACTAAGTAGATGATCTCACTAAAGAAACCCCTCATCAGCAAAATCCCCAAGGAGTATTTGCTTTACAGGACAGAGGCCAGCCCTTTAGCCTTCACCTCTGTATTCGTCCTGCGATGATATAACTGGAAGTCAGGTTTGTTTTCCTGATTTGGCAGTCAGAGAAAGAACTGTTGACAGACAGTTTATGCAAGGAGTGGAAAGAAATGACAAAGCCTTTCTATGTGTTGCTTATTGCTGTGTATGTTTTTTCTTAATAACAGGAAGCATATGTACTCCCCTGTCAATCAGGCAAAGTCAAATTAGAATATGGTGGAGAAGCCTGGTTGGGCCCACCTACTTTTAACCAGCTACGCCATAATGAAGCGGTACAGATTTGTTAGCGAGGAAGGGGGTGCTGGGATTGTCCATAGTTAAACTAAATCCCCGGGATTCAGCAGTTTCAATTTCATGATCAAGTTAAGACAGAAAAAATTTTCTGCCTCTCAGCAGAGTTTCTGAGTGAACTGATACAAACAGCCTAATAAGTGTTTCTCAAACTTGAACTCTTGAAGATGTGAGGATTCAATTCCCAGAATTCATGGCTGGCTGGGGAATTCTGGGAATTGAAGCCTCATCCTCATGAGTGGAATTGGAGTCCACTCATCCTTCAGCCAAGGGTGAAAAATATTTCTCTAAGAAGTAGTGCTAGAGAACCAACTACCTTTATGTTTGAGGTACTTCAGAATTCATGCTGTGGATGATTTAACAGGCATGGCTCAGAAGTTCATGGCCTCCAAGGTTTCTACAGATTTCACAGGAATTGTTTCAGGATCTAATCATGAGGTGTGTCATAGCCTTGATCAGGTTTTTTTCCTCCCACCACTTAGGATCAGAAGTAATACTCATGTCATTTATGAATCACTACCTAGTAAGGTTGCAGACTATTCTCTTCTCAAGGGGAGGGGATCAAATTAGGCTAGGTCATTTGTAGAGAATGAAGAAACCTAAGGGATTCCAGGTAGCTCTGAAGAATGATTTCTTAAATGTATCTGGCCTTTAAATCTGTCTTGCTGAGAAGTAGAAACTGAAGTCACTGAGTCCTTCATATGGTGGCTCTTGCATGTCCCCCCACTCCATGCTGGAGCCCAACATACACTGTAATTTACTAAGCACTTGCAAGCAATGAGGCATGTAGGCACTATGGCACAAGTCCAGTGGCTGCTTTCACTCACAGCATAAAGGTGAATTATTCTGGAGCTTAACTAAGAACAGAATTCCACAGGAGGAAGATGATCTGGTCTGTGGTCTGGAACAAATGGAGCAGGATCATTTTTGGCCATTTATTTGCAGTTTCAAACTGTGAATAAATACTTTAGATTTCTTCTGTATTATGAGGGAAAGCTTCAGACAGTATGGAAAGAGAAAATGAGGGATTTATTTACTGGCTTATAAAGGCTTGCTTTGGTTACCTATTTTAAAGTCTTCTTTTCCACCCCTGAGCTTTTCTACTCATAAGTTATCATCTTAAAAGAGCTACTGAGAAAACAATCCATTCTGCAGCATGGGAAAATGCTTCATTTTTGTGTGAATTTCATACTGGAATACATTACAATATGTTTAAGTAATTGAGGATTCTGCATTCTTCTAATCTTCTTGGTTCACCAGATTATTGGTGATTGATTTGATTGATCCAGACTTGTCCCAATTACAGCATGTAGAACATACCTTCTAGAAAACATCATCAGGTTTGGGGCAGCTGTTCCTAGCCCACACTGTCCAGAGCCCTTCTGCGCAGTGAAATAAGAGGAACATGATCATCCCTTTTTCACATCAAGTTCATAATTAAGGTGTTAATCAATTAATCAATGAGGCAACATACTGTCCTAGGGAGCAAACACCGTGGAAGGATTGTATAGCATGGTGTTAAGGAATAGATCTTTGTCTGTAGCTCCCAAAACTGTTTGCTTTAGATGCAGGGGCTGACTCAAGCACTGAGATAAGTGGCTATTGGTAATCTTTTTGATGTGCAGCCGTGAATGGGTTGCCCCAGTCTAATTCAGGAGATCAGAGTCAGTCTTCACATTTGGTATGGGGCTGGAAGATGCAAAGTGGATAGGGTCCCATAAGGATGGAGCTTGGGTTTTTTCTTTGTTCTTAACTGTGCTAAGCTTATTTTTAGAGTGTTTGTGGAAGTTTTCATACATTTGCTCTGAAGATGGTAGGAAATGTTTTTAGTTTTAAGCAAGCATGACTGGATAAACCTCTAGTTCTTCTTCAGTTTGAAATCTTGGGTTGTTTCTGGATGAAGTGGACATTTTATTTTTATATGCTGTTTCATTCCTAATGCCATCATTTATTCAACCTCTAGGTTTTTTTTTTTTTGAGTGAACGGTGAATTTACTTTCTTCCTCCTTCCCCCCAATCTGATCACATTTATAATGCATCCTTTCTTTGAAGAGGAAAAACAAAGAAGCCAATACTCACCTGCAAAATAAATCAGTTAAAAGCAAATTTGTCACACTGACATTTCCTCTGGAATGTAATTGTTTTTCAGCAGAGATGAAAAGGAAGGAATAGTTTATATCCTGAAAGCCTTTGAAATGTCTATTCAGGGGACAGACCCAAAGACAAACACGTCTGGAAGAAGCAGGCAGCCTTCCAAACCACAGATGGCCCAATGTGATATGTCCGTAATGCTGTTCTCCAGGTGCTAATTGCATGCCAGGAGGAATGAGAATGACCTTGCTAGATCCGACCCAGCAAGGTTCACAGAGATGTAGTACTGATGAAGGCCCAGGTGCAAGTGGAGAAAATGCAAATCGCACAGATTTATCTTCTTTGTTTTCTTGACATGGTTCTCTTTGGCCAAGGATACAGAACTTGTTATGATGGACAAGATAACAATGGAATTGTAAGATGCTATGGGGATTTGGTACATTTCTATGAACCCAGCTTAATAGATCCGACTTCTCTCCGGATCACTTTGGAGGGAAAATCGCTACATTATGTGTTTTCCAACAGCCCCATGCAATCTATGTTGAGATGAATTTGAACAGTCCTGAGCATTGTCTCCCTTTGCTATGATCTATGTTGGCACTTATGCCAGTGTTATTTCAGGTCTAGAATTTGCAGAGAATATTCACCCAGCAGTCTGTGCAGTAGCTGCCCTGAAACGGTTGAGTGTTCCTTCACCCACCCTCCCCCAGGACTTTTGTTCTGAATTCACAAAAAGCAGTCAATAAACATAATCTGCCTGCATACCTTCCCCTCCCCAAGCCAAAATATATTGTGTACATGTGTTGAGCTACACTTGCTTGGCAGTTTGCAAAAGACAAACTCCCTCCCTGAGAGGCTGCTTTATCAAGAGTGATGATGACAGAAGGTTAATTAGAAACAAGGTGAACAATTCTATGGCCTAGGGATACAACCACAATCCTGAGTATGAAAACCTTTCTGTAAGTATGGCAATCATGAAGCCAAAGAAAGCGGCCCGGGGAGGGTGGGGGATCTTCGTATGTAAGGTTGAGTCCGGATGCTGCATCTTCCTGGTTTCAACCCAGCATCGATGGTGGAACTGAACAGAGGAGCAGGGGACATGGAGGCTTTTACTGTGTGGAAGTGAGGCTTTCTTCTTATGCAGTGAAAGTGTAGGAAGTGAGAAACCAAAAGCATTAGCACAGTGGAGTCATTCAATATCTCTTTGTTCCATGATTAATTTGTAGAACAGAAGTGGGCAACCAGGGATTGTGTGAGTTGTAAGCAAGACAGCTGGAGGGCACCTGTTGTAGAGGAGGAGGTGCAAAGCTTCAAGCTGACTCAGAATCACATCCTTCAACATTCTTCCCCCAGAAGGATGAAGGCTGGCAAAGTGACTTTCATATTCCAGCATGTTCTGTTGTGAAAAGAAGTGAGGACAGGTAGACAGTTTTTCAGATGACAAATTAATGCCAGCAGTAGATTCTACTATTTCTTCTCTTCCTTAGACTTAGAATAACTTTATTGTCACTTTAAATGTACACTAATCGGCATACATTAAAATGAAATTTCATTGCATACAACTCTCAAAGGGTCACCACCAGAGGTGGTACTCTACCGGTTTGGACAGGTTCACCCAAACCGTTAGCAGAAATTGTGGGTGGCTCCGCCCACCCACCCCTACTCTATGGCATCCCATTTAGGCCCCTTTTTTTTGTCAAAAGAGCATGCGCAGAAGGCTGTGCGCAAGCGCACACTCACATTTGCAAACCAGTAAGGAAGGTAAGTGTGTACCACCCCTGGTTACTACCTTCAAAATACAGAACATAAACATGACAAAAATCTAAAGAAACAAATAAATAAATACAAAATTATGCATATACCCACATGTAATATATGACCCAGAGAAACAACATAGTCTAGTTCAGATGTATATGTGTACAAGGCGAGAGAAACGAATCTTGTGAGTTTACCAGACTGATGGCATAGGGAACAAAGCTGTTGCAGAATCTGGTAGTCCTGTTAGAAATACTTCGATACCTCCTCCCAGAGAGGAACAACAGAAACAGGCCATAAAGTTGGTTTGTGGGGTCTCTGCCATAGAAACAATGAAAAGAAGATGGTAGTATTGCTAAGAACCACACCCACCTGGCTTAAAATATCAGCTGAAATGCCAGAAGTGAAAAGGGAGTTCCTTTTCATAAATGCATGATAACTTTGTTCTTTTGCTTATGTTTTGATTTAGAAAAAGTAAAATGGGGTCCTTTGAGTTTCTGTAATTTATAGTAATTAATTAATTAATATAGCGTTTGTAGAAACCTACATATATAAGAAGCCGGTCGGTTCTAATTAAGGCATCTGGTTAGAAACCAGGGGACTGCGAGTTCTAGTTCTGCCTTGGGCAGAAAGTCAGCTGGGTAAAATCTTGCCAAGAAAATTCAGAGACCAGTCCATGCAATCCGCAAAAATTGGATATGATTGAACTTAGGGGGAAAAATTCCCATATGTTCATGCTCATTATGCTATTAATTTTTAAGGTAGCAGTTATTAACCAATTAGCTTATTTGAATATAGTCGACAAGCTTTAAATTGCAAGAATGAATGGCTGCTCCAAAAAAATATGTCACATTATAGCCCTGTGCTGTCTGAATGAGAAATTTAATAGTATACCTAAATCTTCCCTTTGGGCCTTTGCTGATTTTAAGTTTAGATTTTTCTTTGAGACTTTTAATAGGAAAAAGGCAGGGACACTGATATTGATTGGTGCCTGCTCTTTTATTAAAAAATAATAATGACATAAGGAGTCCAGAATTAGAGTAATATGTAATCCACAAGGCTCATTATCAGATAAAATCTCTCTCTATAAGTGAATTAGAGTTGCATTTTAGCTCCTTTCCTTTTCAATCTATGTATGCATACTTGCAAATAAACTCTCTAATTTGATCTTTCAACATCCCAAAATAGTAGATGCGAATGTTCCACTTGTGCTGTATGCAGAAGGCATAGCTATTATTTCAAGGACTCCAACTGACCTCAAATGATCCTTCAAAAGCTTAATATAATACCGCAGGCAAAACCAGCTGATAACTAATTTTCAAAAGATTACAGTGATATCCTTTGTCAAAAAACTTAGGAACCTAGGAAAGCATTTCTGAGGAGAATCTTGCAAGACTGAAAGTATTTCTCCTTTCCCCTCTTTTTAGTCTCTGGAAAACTAAGAAAGGTCCCTTCTGAAATGCTTCCCATGTTTTTGTTCCACCTGTGGACTGAGCTTCCTATTATCTGACCACTGCCAGCTGCCTGTCTGGCTGCCTGTCTTCCTTCTGTCTCCCAAGGTCATTCCCACACACCTTTTACAATGCGAGAGAGTTCTCATTCTCTGGTGTTTAAAAGGTCAGAAAATACCACATGGAAATGATAACGTGACTTCATTTCCCTCCTATTATCCCCAGGTTGCTTGTCTGCGTTCATATATAGTTCATACTTCATTTCCTCAAAGTTGTCATTTTTCTGACCCAAAAGGAAAGAAAGTCACAAAAAGCACAACTTAAGAAAGGTGTGTCAAAAGATCCTTAAGAGTCACTGGAACTTAAAACTGTAAGCACTGTGCATTCATTCCCATTGGATTCAGTAGGCTTATCTTCACTGCCTAGTCACTCTGTCACTTGAATAGGTAGACAACTGTTTTGCAAGAACAGAAATGGATCATGAATTGGATCCATTTGGATCTCTATTAATTTCCCCTGTCCTTCAAAAACAACTTATGGCATGCTTCTCTCTTCCACTTCTGAAGTGGTCCCTTTCCTAAGTGACCTTGTATACATCTGTCAACTTGGTACAGAGTATGTCATTGGCTGCAGGCTAAGTTCAACAGTTCATTGCATGTGAGGCAGAACCATCCTTTATCATGTAAATTAACAGTAGTGCTTTGAATTGTATCAAATAAGCAATTGGTGCTACAGCTGATGTTTCAAAACAGGCATCAGTTGATCTTTGTACATCAGTCAAATACGGATTCTAAAGACTTTGAGTGTGATTGTTAATTTTCATTAGGTAAATTGCTTAACCAATCTAAATGCTGAAAGTATTAATGGTCAAATAAACAATTTTGAAAGTGCTAAAGTGAAGTTATGAAATGAATTCTTATCATTTTAATCTAAGTTGATATATAAACATAAAAATGAAATGTTTCTTCTAAATCAAATCCTAAAAAAAAACTCTTTGTGGAACTTGCAGCTCCTTATGAAGCTTTGACATTACTGAAGTTAATTTCAGATAAATCATGAAAGCGGGGTCAAGAGATAGGACAAGTAAAGATGTGTATAGGATGATAAACAGGTTTGTTTATTCATTTATTTAGTCACACATAAATACACCACACCCCCACATAAACTTGCATACCCAAATAAAGCTTTGTCTAGGAAGCTTATACCCATGTTTCCCTGACAATGAGACCAGGAGCCACAAAATAAGCACTGGGGCTTATTTTCATGGGATATCTTATTTTTTCCCATGTATGGGAAGCCCACTTCTTCTGCTTACTCGCGGCAGGGCAGGAGGCCACGTGGTGCATCAGTGCCACTGCAAGACAGTGGGATTGGAGCTGCCCCACGTGCCCACACCAATTTACCTCAGGTCCCCTGTAGGCAGGCCACCCATGCCCCAATATTTGCCTCATCTCATGACTATGGCACCAGCACACAACTCAGCCTCCTGCTGTGTTGCAGCCACAAACAAACAGAAGTGGGCCGACAGCCACATAGGCTCCTGTTGTATGTGGCTACTGGTGCTGCTGTCATGAGGCAGGTGTCAGGGCATGGATGGCCTGACTGCAGGGGCCCTGAGGTAAGCCAGTATGGGGCACATGAGGCAGCTTCACCACCACCCGCCTTATCTCGTAGCCATGGCATATTGAGCAACGAGACAGAATGGGCAGCCAGCCAACTGCACAGCTCTTAAGTAGGGCTTATTTTGGGGGTAGAGTTTATATTAGTCACATGCATAAAAACATGCTAGGGCTTATTTTTGGGATAGGTCTTATTTTCAGGGAAACGGTACTATTCTGAAATTATGCTTAAAAATGAATTAAAACTCAAATGATCAACACAGAGCATATAATCAATAACAGCATCAATAAAAATGCAGCATTACAAAACTAAAGTTAGTGATCTAATAATACCAACAAAAAACCCTGGTCAGTGTAAATATCTTTGTCTGGCTCAGGAAGGCTGCTGAAATAACAAGGAAAGGCATGCTATAGCTGGGGTGGGGACACCCATGAAAAGACCTTCTTCAGGACATCCATTTATTGCCCCTCAAGTTATATAATCCAAAATTTAACTTAACTTTGTTTCCAGACAGGCAGAAAGATCTGCACTGCAGAAGTGATTAAGAAGCATCATGAGCCATCCAGCCTTCAGGCCAAAGATCCATCACTTTTCCCTTTTGCAAAGCAAAAATGAGATAAATGGATGGGATTGTTTTTGTATTTTTTAAGCATGAACAAAGAAAATAAAATTCAAACAAAGTTTCTTATACATGTACATAATCCTAAATACTAATCCCTCTGCCTTCTTCACTGTTAGATTTTGGGTAAGCAAAACAAAGTGTAAGGACAGAAGTGGGTTGCTGCTGGTTTGGCCAAATTAGTAGTGGTGGCAGTGGGAGGCTTCGCCCACCTGCCCACCTGCATGCGCAGAAGCATTGCACACACGCATGAGCTCAAGCATGAGCAAACTGGCAGTAAACCAGTTAGCAACCCACCACTATGTATGGAAGGCAGAATGGAGAAGCTAGGCTCCTGCAAGAATCCCCCTTAATTGCAGATGGAGGTCTTCTACCTTCCTTCTCTTGATTTGGCTTGCCACCTCCTAAAATTTCCTTAAAAGAACTTTTCTTTTTATAATTTGAAGTGTTAATGTTAATATTGGATTTTTTTTCCTCTTTGTTTTTCTACCAGCTGATCTGCACATTTCTAGGTGCTTGGGGAGCATTTCAACAGGTCTTTCTTAGCATCTTGACAATAGTTGGTTAATGTTCCATCGAAGCATTTTCCCAACTTTATTCATATTCTTTGGTTAAAATAGTATATGCTATTCAGTTGCCCCCAACTGCACCCCAATAAAAGGGTTTACTGAGTCATAAAAATAAATATATATATTTGATTGGTCTTTGTGATTATCTTGTGGAGACAGCTGTGGACTTCGCCTTCCTCTTATTTTCAATCCTGTGTTTTTGTGAGCTCTTGGTGATTTTTCTAGCTTATTTCAGCTCCTATTGCTCAAATGAGCAATGCCAAATCAAAGTTTTAGTAGGGCTAGTGGAAAGTGGATAGCAATGATCACAGCATGTAAGTTATCACAGCTTTTTCCAAACCACTAAATCACTTCTGTAACACTGGCCTTCAAAGTGGGTAATGGTTAGGGGCAACGGTTGTCCATGCCACATTTTGGATTAGAGCTTTGGCAGCTGATTTTTTTTTAAAAAAATTACAATACAGAGTTGTGAAAAGCCTTCATAAGTCTTCCATTGGATGTCCAAACCTACTGCACAAGGGAAGGGAGGGGAAGAAAAGGGAAGGGAAGCCCAACACTGAGATGAGCAGCCTCTAAACTGAATGAATAAAAATAAATATAGAGGAGAATTCAGATTTGGCTGACAAAAGTGAGATAATTATAAATCTACCAGAAAAAAAATGGATCTCATCTGATTCCACATTAAAACATAGTTTATATGTTTCAAGGAGATATTTCAGGGATGGAGGACACCGGCAGATTCATAGAGCAGCTTAGGCCTTGTCTGTGCGATGCATTTATCATTTGTTCCAAAGTGCCAAGGAAAGGTGAAACTGCCAATAAAACTATCTTACATCCAAACAGGGTAATTTATTTTTCTTAGGGCCTCTGTCACTTGCAATATTCATTAAACAAGCATTACTGTTCTGGTCAGATTAATCTTCTTGGATTATAAATATGCAGATCAACTCTCTGTCTTGCCACATTATTCTCAATGCTCCGTTTCCAACAGAGCTCTGTGGGATTTTCTCTCTCTCTCCTTGGATCTATCTTTATCAAAACTCATTTGCATAGACCAATGAGATTGTATGAGTAGAAGAAATTGGTGGAAAGTAGGTCAGACCACACAAAGGTTAGCCAGCAAATTGTTTAAAGGATAAAAGGAGGCAGGGTAATCTTAAGGGAGAGAAGTGGGGCAGCTATTCAAAGAAGGCAAATGTTGGTTTATTTTGTGAGTGAGGACTCACAAAAGCCGGTTCTGAATGCAACCAGCCAGAGCAGCTTTGCTCTCTAAAAAGTTTGTACTCATGTTCTCCCTGACTGGCCGTCTTTCTGTTATTAGGATGAGAAACAGAGCATTAAAATATTAAGCACTGAGGTTGAAGCATTGTATATCTATGATACTGTGACAGTGATGCTACTTCTCTTGTCACAACATTTCGCTACCAAAACATGTACAATGTGCAAAATAGAAAAGAAGTACTGTAGTGTTTTTCTAGACAGCATACTAAAAAGTAGAGACATCACCCTGCCAACAAAAGTGCGTATAGTCAAGGCTATGGTTTTTCCAGTTGCAATGTATGGCTGTGAAAGTTAGACCATAAGAAAGGCTGAGCACCAAAGAATTGAGGCCTTTGAACTATGGTGCTGGAGAAGACTCCTGCAAGTCCCTTGGACTGCAAGGCGATCAAACCGGTCAGTCCCAGAGGAGAGCAACCCTGACTGCTCTTTAGAAGGCCAGATCCTGAAGATGAAACTTAAATACTTTGGCCACCTAATGAGAAGGAAGAACTCACTGGAGAAGAGCCTAATGCTGGGAAAGATTGAGGGCAAAAGAAGAAGGGGGCAACAGAGAATGAGGTGGTTGGATGGAGTCACCGAAGCAGTAGGCGTGAGCTTAAATGGACTCCAGAAGATGGTAGAGAACAGGACTGGAGGAATGTTGTCCATGGGGTCACGATGGGTTGGACACGACTTCTCGCAACTAACAACAACTGTTTTTCTAAACAACACCAGATCTAGAAAAAGAAAACCACGGAGAATGTTTCATCCATTTAGTGATGAGACAAATTTCTCAATTTGACTCCAAACTAGGTAGCTCAGGAATAATGAAGCATTTCAGTGAATTTTCAGAGAAATGGGATTCCTTCCTGTTTTCTGATTATTGTATCCTAGCTTGTAGGTCCCATTTGCAAGGGTATCCTCCACAGGGTATTCTCCAGCACCAACTATGGAGAACTGTTTTGGAAAATGATGAAACTCACCACTGGTATCGCCTTCCTCCAAGAGATCTAGTAGTAGATGGGATAGGAACCATTCAATACATTACAAGGAACCATGAAGAGGATTGATCCAGAGAGAGAGAAACCAAAGTGAAAGCTGGTTTGTTGGGGGTGGTCACTGAAGTTGAATCAGTCAATGTGTTTCATTGAGAAAAGGGCAAATATGAAAGTGACCTCTAGTCTTTGTAGTTCACAATAATCAAAGGGAGTTTCAACATGAATAATAGCTTTCACATTAGAAGACTCTTGCACAGGGGACTGCAGTGTAACTGGCTTTGTAGTTCTCAGCAATAAGAATATCAACTAAAGCGACTATTTTCATATTAAGACATTTTGTAGGAGCACCTATTCCTTGGTGTTATTTGTTTAATTAATAAGTTAAAAGCAAATTTTATCAAAGAAAGTGATCGCTCTCTCTCTCTCTTTCTCTCTCTCCATCCCTCCCTCCCTCTCTCTTTTTATACACCCCCCCTATATCTCCCAGTACTAGAAAGATTCCCATTTTCTCCAAACATCCAAGATGAATGTGAGATACAATTAAAGTAAAATGCATATTGTAAATACACTAAAAGCACTATGTAATGTTCCTGTAATATTATTCATACTTTAGTTGACTGATTGCTGCCATCAATTGACAATTTCGTATTATCAACACTTTGTCAGGATTAAATTATCTTTCCTGTGGCTCCCAATTACAAGGTGAGGCACAGACACTTCTAGTTCCGGGCAACATGGAGCCAAGACGGATTGACCCTTCACGCGCGGTTCCTGGGACAGGAGTGCCTGGCGGGCTCAGGCTAGGCTGGCTGGCTCACGAGGCGGTGGTGACCGCTAATGTTGGGATCGCCGCTCGGGGGATGCAGCCAGGGCTGGATGCGGCAGGCTGCCATCGCCTAGGTGGCTTCAAAATTAAATGCTTCCTTTTCTTGCAAGTACATACAAACATAATTAAAGGGAGAAATGATGACTGAAGGAGAAGGGAAGTTCAGAAAAACCTAGAATGCAAAACAAGGTATTCCAGTTAAATTAGAAGTGATTCTTTATGAAGGATCTGTGAAATTTTGGAATATTGCAATAAGGCCCAAGAAAAAAAAATAAAGCAGAAAGATTTAATTAAAAGCGAAGAGAAAGAATGGTAAGATATCCACTGACTGCTTTGAAAATGCCTTTTAAATGTGTTTTAATTTACAATATTTCTTTTTTTTTTTTTTCAAAAAGTTTTATTGGTTTTTTTAAAAACATTTATGTGGAAAAGGGGTAGGTGGAATTACAAATTTTGGCAGTTGCAAATGTGGCAGACGCCCCCTCCCTCCAAACTCCTAGGTTACATCAAAATATCAAATCTTAATACATAATCATAAAAAGTCAGCATCTTAATTCTAGAAAAAATAATTTTCAATCAATTTATATAATTATAATATATAGTCTAGTTATAAATTCATATTTACTTTCGGTCTGTTTATAACATTGTGATTTCCTTATTTATTTTTGTGATCTGAGTTTTCTTGGTGTTGCCCCTTCACCCCCCGCTGGCAGAGCTCCGGCCCCTCCCGTGTCCTGTATGACCGTTGTAGTATCTTCTGTTTTTTCTAGGTTGGCTTTGTTTTTTTCCATAAAGGCCTGTGCCTCTATGGGTGTATTAATTCTGATTCTTGTCTCCTCCCAGAATATTAGCATACCTTCAGGCATCAACCATCTAAACCACACCCCCTTCTGGTATAATTTATTCGCCAATTGCGAATAATTTTTCCTTTTTTCCCTAATTTTTTTGGGAATCTGCTTTAGAATGGTTATCTCCCTATCACAGTATGTCAATGTTTGCCCCCTTTGCACACCCAGTATTTCATCTCTTGTGGTTTTCCTAAGAAATTTAATGTGAACCTCTCTGGGTACATTATGTGTTCTGGCATATGCTGAATTCACTCTATAAGCTAGGTCTATCTCCCAATCCATCTGTTGTTTATCTTTGTGTATGTATTCAGCTAAAATATTAGTCATAATGTCCCTTATGTTTTCCCCATCTGCTTCTATTACATTTTGGAATCTAAGATAAAAGGACATTCTCTCAAACTCTATTTTCATTTGTTGGATGTCAAGTTCTTTGTTCCCCTTCAGAAGGGGAGTTTAAGTAACAATGTTACTGTTTTCTGATATTAGCTGATTTATAAGTAGCTGTTAACAGAGGGATGGAATCAAGATCACATGAAGTGTGATAAAAAAAAAGATGTGGAGACTCTGGAAAGAATGCAGAGAAGACCAACAAAGATGATTAGGTGGCTTGAGTTGAGACCAAAAATATGAAGAACATTTGCAGGAATTGGATATGTCTAGTCTAATAAAAAGAAGGACTAGGGTGGCACGTTAGCAGTGTTCCAATATTTGAGGGCCTGCCATAAAGAAGAAGAGGTCAACCTATTTTCCAAAGCGCCAGAAGACAAGACAAAAAGCAATGGATGGAAGCTAATCAAGCAAAGAACCAACCTACAACTTAATTAATTTTGTTTTTCGTTGTGTTTAATAGCATTGCTTCAAGAATGTTCTCTCCAGAATCATGACAAATAGGCAGGATACAGTTCTTACAAACAAATGACATTTCATGCAAGACCTTTGTGACTGACGTAGCTCTGCTTTTCCCAACAAGGTCAGTGTGCGCACTGGAGGATGATGCTTACCAATCAGCACTTCTCAAATTCCCCAACCTTGGGGATCATGAGCCAGTAAGCTTCAACTCAGCCCGCAGTTGAGTCACCAGGGGAAGATATGCATTGAAATCCTGCTTCTGAATTTTTTTGCTTGCTTCAAAAGCACTGCTGTGACAGCTGGCAGTGCAGAGTAAGGAAAAGGCCCTGCTGAGGTTTCATCAGTCACGAAGCAGAGAAGAAGAAGAAGAAGAAGAAGAAGAAGGAGGAGGAGGAGGAGGAGGAGGAGGAGGAGGAGGAGGAGGAGGAGGAGGAGGAGGAGGAGGAGGAGGAGGAGGAGAAGAAGAATTCTTATGGAGATTAGAACCCTTTTCTTTCAGTGACTTTTCCTATCCCACCAAGACTTTCCCAGGGATGATACCGGCTTCTTTTAACATCATTGGTAGGCCGGCAATACAGGCTGTCTTGTACTGCTTGCCTTTTTAAGAAGTGTTATGTTTCAATGCTAATTTTAATCGTGGAATGTGGATTTTAAAGGTTCATTTCTGCACACTTTGCTTTCACCACCATCACTCTGAACTGACCTACAAATGGATACCTGATAAAGGATGGAGGGTGGTGCGATCTTCTAAGACCTCTCCATTTTCACCTTCCACAGCTTCATGTCCCAACTGTCAAACTTTGGCTTCTTTGCTTTGAGGTTGAGGTTGAAGAACAAGAAGGTCAGAAATAATGGCAAAAACTCTTGAATGGCACTTCATGGGAGTGCAAAAATTTGGGGCGTGCAAAATGTTCCGTTTTTGAAACATTTCAAATCCAAACGTTCAGGACACATCTCCTTTCATGCGCAAAACAGGTTTTTCTGGGTGTTGAAAGCATTTTAGAAGCGTTCTGAGCCCCAAACGCAGCTCTTCCTTCCAGCTGGGCTGAGCACACTTTATTTCGAGCTTCAGATATGGGCAAGGCAGGTCGAACGGATTTATTTTACTGGCCTGACTGAAAAGGATTGCGATGCAGGTAGTCCTCGACTTAGGGCCACAAATGAGCCCAAATTTCTGTTTCTAAGTCGGACAGTTAAGTGAATTTTGCCCATTTTTTATGCCACAGTTGCTAAGTGCATCATTGTGGTTGTTAAATTAGTAACAGGATTGTTAAGTGAATCTGACTTCCCCATGGATTTTGTTTGTCAGAAGGTCGCAAAAGGGGATCACGTGATATTACAACCGTCACAAATATGAACCAGTTGCCAAGCATCTCAATTTTGATCACATAGGGATCACATAGGGATGCTGCAAAACATTAACTCTCCATATATTGAGCAAGAAGTAAAATACATTTTAAAATAAAATATATTATTTCATTCTTATTGAAGAAATATATTCAAATAACGATCTTTTGAAAGGGCAGGAAAGGTAACCTAATCCTGAATTCACTTTAATTCATTGCACTGCAAAAGAGGCCACAAAAGAAAATCCCAACACAGGGGAAGTTGTTTCATTAGTAATAACAACAATTATTATTATTATTATTATTATTATTATTATTATTATTATTATTATTATTATTATTATTATTATTATTATTATTATTATTATTATTATTATTATTATTATTATTAGCATATGGTGTTGTTAACAGCAGCCAGGAAACCACAATGCTATTGCAGAATAGTAGTTTGGCTTGCCAAGGTACCAGCCCTCTTAGAAAAAATGCTTGGGCACTTTCCAAGGTGTCCTACAGGGAGGCTAGGTGGTTCAGTGGCTACGACACTGACTTGTCAATCAGAAAGGTCAGCAGTTTGGTAGTTTGAATCCCTAGTACAGGTCTCCTGCATGAGCAGGAGGTTGGACTAGATGACCTCCAAGGTCCAAGATGAGTTGCTCTTTCTGCAGCATCACTCAAGGCTCCCTCCCTTCCTGGAGCTGCATCATAAAAGGGCACTGCAACCAGGAAAGGTCACAGCCATCAGGAACCTAACTGCCTGTACAGAGCACCAGCATGTCTCTCCACCAAAGTGGTACCTATTCATCTGCTCCCATAGAACATGCTTTTTAACTATTCTGTGGACAGATGCTGAGGCAAGAGACAGGAGGCGCTGTCCCTCACCTCAGCTTCTTTTCACAGAACAGTTAAACCGCCAGAACTGAGACCATCTCCAAAATCGACCTGAAACCGAATCTAGTCTAATATTTTTACAACTACACCATAGTGACTTTATAATAATATAATAATAAATTTGAATTTATTAGCCGCTCCCTTTCCAGGCAGGACTCGGGGCGGCGTACACTAGGACATATAAAACATAACACGTGTGTACAAACACATAAACATACATATATACAAAGACATACATGCACGGAGGAGGTAATAGATTACAACATTTAGACAATTAAAACCATTAACATACCCCAATAATAAAAACCCGATATGCAGTAAAAATTTAAAATTTAAAAAAGACAGTCAGGAGGAATACAAAAAAATTACGGTTGATGCCATTCAGTGAGGGAAATATATACAAATCAGCCCTATTTGACTCTTTGCTGAATATGTTGATGGTCTTCAGTGAACTTACTGTGCATTGCAATAAATACATTTTGAAAGTTATTTCCCAAACTACGGAAACATTTTAAAATGATTGAAATATATGGACATGAAAAAATTTCTGATACTCAATATTCTTATCCACTTGCTTGTTGAAATGGTTCTTCTCTGTGGTATTCACATTGAGCCTTCAGGATCTTTTCTAGGTGTGGTATCATAGTTACAAGCCGTACTAGGCAGAATGTAGCAGGAGGAGCAAGATACAGTTCCAAGCCACCAAAAATAAAAATGGAGGAAGCCCAAAGTAAGTTATGCTACAGACTTGGCATTTCGGCAGCTGATGAAGGAGGTTAGGTTACCTATGGATACATGGTAAGAGTTTTCATAAAACCAAGACAACTCTTAGTGCTACAGAGGGTTAAGTCTGGACTATACAATATCTAAGTAATGTTAATCTTATTTAGAATGACTAAAAGGTAATTTAAGAGGGGTTTTTTTTTCAAGCAGAGAAATGTCTCCCCAAACATGTCTACCATTTAAATGTCATTTCCTCAAACAACTCATCTATCTATGCCTCAGGAAACAGAAAAACATTTTGTTACAAGAACACTTGACAAACAAAAGCTAATTATCCTGTTTCCTAGCACTGGAAAATAAAAATAAGACAGTTACCATGTGGTAGTATTGCTGCAGTTTGTATCTGTATTTGTTTTTCCTGATATTTTGGGGGATAAAATATGCAATTTCTCTCTCCTTCTGTACATATTATTTATGTTAATTGTTTACAATAGGATACAGCTATTTCCATATTTTAAATCATAAACATTACCCCGTGTCTTTAATCAGAATTTAAAATATATTTAAAGGCCTTGCAGTCACAATGGTGGGAATTGTTATAATGAAAGGGTTTCCCTTTCTTATAAACAATTTCTTTGTTTTTGAAAAGTCAGAGGTGAACTTTGTGAAAGTAGAAGAACCAAGATAGTAGTGTTAGCTTCACATGTTCTGTATTTCAATGCATATTTTTAGTGATGAAGACTCTCTTGTAGCAGAACAAGCATGTTTTTACTATGTGACTCTAAACTTTATCAAATTCTTTGGGAATACCTGAGACTGCATCCCTTGTTCTTCTTTTGATCCTTCCCTGAAATAAGTTTACAAAGTGGCGTAGTCAGGTGCAAACTCTTGACATAGACCACTGCCTGAGTCTCATTGCCAAGGATGTCATGTTATTTAGAAAAGAAGGACAATCTTGGCCTTGGAGGTTGAATTCTCTGTTATTATCTGAAATCAGGAGACACTCCTGGTTCCTAATTCTAAGTGATTATCATGTATACCTGGATTTCAAGTCTGTGTGGATCTTTAATGCACCCACAGAAAAACAAAAAAAAGACATGTTGAAGGTTTTCTCATATGGAGCTCTTGCAGAAAGTTAAAAATGCTAACTGTGTTAGTTATAAGTAACCAATGCACCACTGTTAAGAGTTATGTTGCCTTTTGGAAACTGCAAAGTAGGGAGGCAAACATAAACTTAATGGGCTTTAGGTCCAAAAGAGTGAAAGATATGCATTTTTCCCCAATTACCTCTGCCCCTTCCTTTTTCTCTTAATTTAGATGCTCTTTCTCCTCCCATCCCAGCAATTACAGGTAGTCCTCCCTTAACAATGCTAATTAGGACCAGCAACTCTATCTTTAGTTACACAAATCTAGGTTAGAACATAGAACATGGAATAATAGGGTTGAAATGGATCTTAGAGGTCTTTTAGCCCAACTTCTTGCTCATAACAAGAGACCCCATATCATTCCGGACTTTCTTTGGGCTTGATAGGATGGATACACATGTCCACGCCTCTTAGTGATGGCAATTCTGGGAATCCGGGTTGCCATCATTAAGCAAGGACCATGCAGGTTGTTAAGCGACAACTTTACGTGACCAACTTGCAACTTCCTGCCTGTCTCTCCATCAGCCTCGTTTGTGGGAAAGGGCAAGGAAGGTCACAAATTGCTATCTAATGGCCACAAGGATGTTGCGCCAGCTGTAAGTACAAAATCCAGTTATGACTGCTAATCGTTCATTTTAATTATAACTTCTTACTTCACTGTTAAGTCACTGAATGTGTCGATGTTAAATGAGGACAACCTGAAAGGTGCACGAAATGGACAGCTGGCTTTTACCATGGTTAGAATGCAGTATTGCAGGCTAATTCTACTGACTGCCAGAAGGTTGACTCAGCCTTCCTAGAATGGTAAAATGAAGACCCAGATAGTTGGGGGCAATATACTGACTCTGTAAACTGCTTAGACAAGGTTGTAAAGCACTATGGGGTATTGTATAAATCTAAGTGCTATTGCTACCAGAATCTAAATAATTTATGTAGAAGGAATTTTGAAACTAGGCTAAACTCTATACAAATTAGATGGGTGGGTTGCTTATGAGACTACCACTTACTGACCCCTGCTATAAACCAGAATAGAATTTGGGGGATTGTGGCATTTCAAAAAAATGTATGTAATTCTCCCTAGAAAATAGAATGCAACTGTTTGAGGGAAGGGATCATTATTATGCTTCTTCACACTGATTAACTCCATGACATTCACAATTGACATGGCATGTTTACTTATGTTTCTCCAACATTTACTCAAGTATCTCTTTTATATAAAAAGGTTCTGGCGATTGCCTCTTACTTTCGCAAAGCACATTTTCCAGCTCCTTTTCCATTAAAAGAACAATGGGGAATAATAATGTTCCCTCCCTCCCTCCGTCCCCCCTCTGTGTGTGTGTGTGTGTGTGTGTGTGTGTGTGTGTGTGTGTGTGCTTCTCTCTCTCTCTCTTTTCTTACTTGCTGCTAAAGATAAAGTGATTCCGCCTCCCCTTTCTGCATTCCACTCTTACTTGAGATTTAGGAAGCATTTACATCTATTTCTCCTCATTGTTATGGTTTTAATTAAGCATTGCCTTAAACAAATGCACAAACAAAAACCCATGAAGTACCAGCTACTTAGTAGTGAGCTCAATGACGAAGATGCTATAATAGGGAGTAGAAGAAAAAGGTTTTGTTTACTTGAAAAATGGGGAAAAACATTGTGGAAGGGAGCGTTTGTGATGGAATGTATTCATCTGAGTTCAAAGGATTGCTCACATCAATCTGACCACTTCTATTTCCTTTGAAGGTCCAGAAGGTCCTGTTTTAACTAGCTTCCCTGCATATGTCTGCATCTTTCTGGGTGATTTCTTTACATCCATTGTCTCTCCCCAGAGCATAGAGCCATCTGTCACTTCTTGTTTTTCAGTAAAGCTGAAGAGAAGCTTACTGCACCTATCTGCCTGAAGAGATCCCCTTTAATAATAATAATAAAAAAAGCAGAAATGCTGCAGAATCTGTCTTTTGTCTTAAAAAGAGTTTCTGTTTATCACCACCCCATTGGAAATGTTAATTCCTTTTTCTGGCTATCATTACTCTAGTTGTGACATCATTCACTTCTCACCTCTCCTTCACTTTTTAGTCGCTTTTATTTTTACAGCTTCCTCCCAGAACAAGTACCTACTGTGTTTCCCCGAAATTATGACATGTCCTGATAATAAGACCATGCCATATTTTTCCTGTGGAAAAATTTTCCCTCCCCCCAATAATAAGCCCCATGGACAACCCCCCCCCCTCCAGCCAGGCAGAGCACCACTCACCAACATAGTGATATCCGGAAGGAGCAAAGCCACAGGAGCCGGGGGGAGGGGGGGGGCAAAGGTGCTCATATTGCTTGATGCCTTTGGGATACCGCTAGGTTGGTGGTTGGTGCTGTGCCCAGCTGGAGCGGGGAGTTGCTGGGCAGCTGCTCTCACGAGCAGCCACCCAGCAATGCCGCTTTCCAGCTGGGCAGAGCGCCACTCACCGACCCAGTAATATCCCAAAGGCGCTAAGCCACGTGGCGCTCTGCCTGGCTGGAAAGAGAGGTTGCACGAGCACTTGTTTTGCCTCCAGCTCGTGTGTCTCCCAGCCTCACCATGCCCAGCTCTCCCTGTAGAGCTGGGCCAGGCTGCTGCCGCACCACTGCTACCGCCGCCATGCTCAGAGTATAACCGGCTTCCAAACTCCGGAAATCCGCTGCCGAATCTAATAATTTTTCAGAATTTCTTCCAGACATACAAGGAACACAGGGCCAGTTCCACCAAGATCCACTGCGTGGTGGCACAGTGGTTAGAATGCAGTACTGCAGGCTAACTCGCTGCTCACTCCAGGAGTTCGATCCTGACCGACTTGAAGTTGGCTGAATCTTCCATCCTTCCAAGATCAGTAAAATGAGGATCCAGATTGTTAGAGGCATACAAAACCATTGACAGACCAATTCTTGAACATAACTTGTCCCCCTGGAACCCACACTGTATATTGGATATTAACACTATTAAGCGGGTTCAGGGGTATTTCATGAGAAGAGTACTCCATTCCTCTGTTCACAATAGAATTCCCTATGTCACCAGGCTTGAATGTTTGGGCTTGGACAATCTGGAACTGCGTCGCCTGTGGTCCAATCTAAGCATAGTACACAAAATTGTCTGCTACAACGTCTTGCCTGCCAACGACTTCTTCAGCTTCAACCACAATAATACATGGGCAAACAATCAATACAAAGTCAAGGTAAATTGTTCCAAACTTGATTGCAGAAAATATTACTTCAGCAACAGAGTGGCTGGAACACTCTACCCGACTCTGTTGTTACAGCCTCAAATCCCCACAGCTTTTGTTAGATACTCCCCCCTCTAGTTGTTGCAAGGACAATAGTAGTTTCCAGTCAGGTCCTCTCTTTTCAGGTGGGAACAGAGAGAGACCTGATTGGCTGAAGCACTGGACAGCTTTCCTTTAAAAAGGGAGCTGCCAGACCTCTCACTCAGTGGATGCCTGTACTTGACCAAATAAAGAGCTGTTGTTATCTTTAGCCTTTTGTGCCTTTCATTACCCAATCCAACACTGGCGATGAGGATGGGATTGGAAGGCAATTAGGCAGACAAAAGAGCGAAACTCACTAACAAAGAGCTGGGTCGCAAGGCAGTGATTCCATCCAGAGTGCATTACGAACCCAGAGAGAGTCACGATGGCCACCTATGCCCAACCACCTCCGTTCAGCCCAGCATCGGACGACTGGGACACTTATCTGCTGCGGTTCGAGATTTTCTTGGTGGCGTTCCGGAACCCCGGAAAAATAACCTGTTCCTGGGTTACTGTGGCCCCAAATTTCTAGAGACTGCCAAGAACCTCTCCGCGTCAATGCCGCTACACGGCGTCTCCTGGACCACCCTCCAGCAAACGTTGAAGACGCACTACACTCCGAAGCCATCCAAGTACGTTCAGCGCTATCACTTCAACATGAGGAACCAGATGGATGGCGAGACAATAAACGAGTACATTGCCGTGCTCTGGAAAGCCGCAGCCCATTTTGAGTTCTGCAAGCTGGATGACGTCATCTTGGACCGGATCATCATGGGGGGTCCAAGACCGGAGCCTACAGGCAAGACTGCTGGCGAGAAGCAACCTCTCCCTCCAGGTCGCTCTTGATGAGGCAAGAGCAGCCAAGTCAGCACAGAAGTCCGTTGAGACCCTCCAGTGTCTCCATTGTGTTTGTCACTGCATTTATTTGGTTTGCCAGCAGTGCCTACATTAGTTATACGGCAGAATGAACTGTGTCTTATCAGCAATGATTTACTGCGCATGTCATTACATCACATACCTTCTTTCCTTTCTTCCTTTGTCTGCATGCCAAGGCAGACAGGAGCTCTGCCAAGATGTAATTAATTAGCTTAGTAAGTTTGTATTTTTACTTTCTTTACATTAAAATGTTTTTTCTTAGATTATGCCTCTGGTTTATTTTACTTATTTCAAAAGTATACTACAAGGAAATTCCACGGTCCATACCTCGTTGATTTACAGGGCGGAATTCACACCCTGAAAATGTTCATACCTATACTAGTTATCTTGTACATGTTTGACAAACAAACAAACAAACAAAATAAATAAATAAATAAATAAATAAATAAATAAATAAATAAATAAATAAATAAATAATAAGTATGCTGACTCGGTAAACTGCTTAGACAGAGCTGTAAAGCACTATGAAGCAGTATACAAGTCCAAGTGCTATCTCTACTGCCTGAGGCAGATAGCCAGATTTGGCTAATGGCAGAGTCACCTTCAGTTGCCAGTAATACTCTATCTGTCCGACACAGATAGAATCAGAAAATATGTGCTCTTTGGAGTACTACCTAATGTTACTTGATAGGCACTGGGACACTTTTGGTAAAAAGAAAGGTTCCTCCCCAAGATAATTTGCCCCTTTCTTACCTTCGCCTTAAACCTGAAGTCCTACAAAAGCCTGAATGAAAAGGTCCTTCTTGTGGGGGCTCTCTGAAAACTCAGAAGGCACCAAAGACCACTCATTCCCCTTTATTAGACCCTGAATCAAGCTCTGCTGAAGGAAGGTGATGTGTCTCACTAACTCCTCTTTCCCATCCCCTGCAACTGTTTCCTTCCCAGTTTCATGTTAGTATTTCATATTTATTTTTCTTCATTCTTCGTGTTGGATGCTCGCTTTTGTTTTTCCGTCTTGTATTTTATTCTTGCTGATGATAAATTCATTAAAAATTTCCAATCAATTGGGAATTATTTATACAATGGAAGCAGTCATAAAGTAAGAGCTGTGGTAAGAACCCTTCCGTCAGATAACAAAGGAACTCTAATTATATGTGAAAGAAAGCCTATTACTTGAGTTGAGTTGATTCACTTTGCGTAAATATGGAAATGTCAAACTCTCTATTTATTGAATTGTGCAACAAACACCTATGTGTTTCTTCACTTCGTACCATTCCTCTTCTCCAAGGGTTACACCATGGTCTCCTTTCCCTTTTATTTTCTAATGCATTGTGGTCTAAAACTCCCAGGTAATGGCTTTCCTTCACAGCTGGAACACCAACATAAGAAAGAAGGCCACTGAATCCATATTACCTCCCCTACAGAGGTGGTATTCAGCTGGTTCGGACCAGTTCTGGAGTCCAGGTAAGGAAAATTTTGATTGGACCTGTCCACTTGTCCCCGCTCTCAATTCTCCTATATTCTGTTGTTTATTGGCTCAGCTGCTATGCACAGCAGAGTGGATTGCCGTGCCTCAGCTGAGCTAAGAAACAGCTGATGGTCAGTGTTTGTTTGATTTGCGCCTGCGCGAATCGCACATTTGGTGCGCCTCAGTGTCGGTAAGAAACAGCTGGCGCTCGGTGTTTGGGGGGGGGGATGTCTCCTTAAGACCATAAAGAAGATGGACCTCCCTCCTTCTCTCCACAAAAAAAAAAGGAAATAAATGTAATGCTAAATTGGCTCAATCCCAATTTATTGGGCCTTTTTTTTAGGGTGCACATCCCTAGCTGTTCTCCTTAGCACAGCATTGCATTGCATAATCAAATGTATGGAAAAAGTGCAGGCCCTGGGAAAAATCAAACCTAATTTCCCATGAGACTCTTCTGGAGACAGCAGGGAGCTAGCTATCCAGATCCTTTCAAGTTCAACAGCTTCTTACAAGCTGTGTAAGCTAGTCAGGAAACAATATAATTGAAATCCAAAGCTCATCAAGTGCTTTTTTGGGTAATGCATTCTCACCCTGCCTAGTGCTTTAATCTGCACTCACTTCATGCCAGCGTGAGGAGTTCTGCTGCAGGTTTATTTATGAAAAGTATGGTATAAATCTAGCAAATAAATTATGTCTTCTTGAAACTGGTTTGAGACCTAGACTTTAACTACAGTGCTGTATTTGTTTCCAATACCATGCTACAAATTGCCTCAGCTCAGGCAGAATTCTGCTCTTACCTGAATTATAACACCTTGGATTCTCTATGGTCATTCCAGATGTTGCTAACTGATTGATTTACATTGCAGACAGAGAATGATTATTTGACACCCTTGCTGATTGCTCACCATTGTGCTGGGACTCAGCCTTCTTCTGATGCAGTCAAAAGATGTGCCTTCCTTTGCAAATGGTGATTGCCGCTGTGGATCTGTTCTTTGATCGCAACATTTCCCATCAATGAGAGAACTTGCACAGCCATTGCAGGATAGCAGGACTGCATAGCAAGTGTAGTAAAATCAGTGTGCTAGTGACATGCCACCCACAAGAGGACTGTATTGCTCTATGGCAGTGATGGCTAACCTTTTTGCCGTCGCGTGATGAAAGCATGCCTGCGCGCGCATGACAGCATGTGTGCGGGCCCACATCCATAATGCAAAGCATGTGTGACCCTACATGCGACCCATGCTCTGCACATGCATGTACGACCCCCCCACTCTCTCCCGCCCCCACGTGCATGCACCCTGCCCTCCCCTTGCCCATTTTTGGCTTCCAGCTTGGAGCAGGAGGCTTTCCAGACCCAAAATGGGGTGCAGGGGCCTCGTGCGGGACCCCCGTGCCCTGTTTTGGGTCTGGAAGGCCTCCTGCACCAATGTGAAAGCCAAATCGGGGCACGGAGGTGCTGTGCAAGGCCCCAAAATGCAATGTGAGTGCCTCACCCCCACACATGTGCATCTGTGTTCCATGCATGCACAGGTGCATTCCCTGCATGTGTATGTGTGCCTGTGTCCCCCGCATATGTGTGCACAGGTGTGTCCCCTGCATGTGCCCTGTGCCCTACCCCCACCCATGTGCAGCAGAGACCCAAAGACCATCTGTCCGGTGGGAGTTGCATGTGCATGCACAGTGAAGCTGGGCTGGGGTGACGACTGTGGTGCCTGCAGAGAGGGCTCTGCATGCCACCTGTGGCATGCATGCCATAGATTCGCCATCATGGCTCTGTGGGTACTGCTGTTCCTTGTAGGGCAGCAGTCCCCAAACTTTCTGGTTCTGCAGACCAGCGGGGAGGAGAGGGGATGGTTGTGCCCATGCCACTTGTATGAATGCAGCTTTGCACGAGTGCTTGCCCATTGTGTGTGCGACCTCGTTCCCAGTGGGTCATAGCTTGGCACCAGGATGCGGACCAGAAGTCGGGACTCCTATTGTAGGGAATGGATGTCTTTTAGCAAGAGATAAAATTGAGAGATGGAGGCAAGGCATTTAGTTTTTGGCCAATAGCTGGGCAACACTTGGCCAAACTCTTTTGCTCACTGGTTAGCCAGAAATGACATGTTTTGATTGGCTGTTGGTTGTTGTTGTTTTTTTAAATTCAAAGCTGTACATGTTTCCATAATGTGCAGATATCTTCCATTCAAGACTGATCAGTTTCAAATGTGAAATTAGAGGCCATGGGTAAAAAGGAGACTGCTAATTGGGAAGTGTTCTTGGTCATGGCCATCTCACTTTCCACACCCACTTTTCCTGTAGCTTCTTCCAAGCGATGATTTCCCAGTGGAAGATAAATCAGAGCTACAGGGTTTATTGCTATTTGAAAGGGCAGATTCAGGGAGAAGAGAAAATGCGACCTGGATTTAATTTCACTTCCTTTGATTGGATTTCTAATCTGAAAAGTATTCAGGGTACCTAACAACAACAAAACACAATCAGGCAAGCCCCACCATCCGGTAAAACACACACACACACACACACACAGCAAAACAGGCTCCATAAATTATGTTAAATAAATGTTATTATAAAGCAGCAGAGCAATAGGATAAAGGTTTTAGGCTGAAAGTTCCATTAGTCATTTAATGAGAAAATTCAGACCTCAGAGATAAAATCTAGCCTTGAGTCCACTGTCAATTCCTGTCTACTCTCACGGTAGGTCTTTCATATTTTGAAAAATTCCTTTAGAAAGCTTAAAAGGGAGAGTGGCAAGCTTTTGGGCACCTCCCAACATAAAAAGAATTGAAGATACTCTCTTAATCCTTTTTTTTCCAAACCAAGAAAAATATATACCAATTTTAGTCATGGTTTAATTTAATTTGATTTAATTAATGGAACACATGATTTTATAAGAAAAAAATGCAGAAGCAGCAGCAAATGCTATTGTTTCCTGCCAGTCTGTATCTGGCAGACCCTGAGTTCGAGTTAACAAAGCATTCTTGCTTGTCAGTAAAATTGTTATGTCTGGAATCTGCTCATCTTTTTGGGTGCTGAGCATCCCTAGAACAATCATTCCAAAACAGGATGCCATATTTAAGGTGTGATTCCATTTTCTGTTAAAGAAAAATCATGTTTTTATTGAGCTACAGATTGTAGCTCCAAAATGACGGCCATGAGGACTAGGCATGCTTGCCTTCAAAACGGCTGAAGGGATGGATATAGTTAGCCAGAAATAATGAACAAAAATGATTAATCATTCTCCCCTAAGCCCAGAGGTGGGTTTCACAGATGTTTACCACTGGTTCTTTGTGCGCACACATGTTCACTTTGTGAGCATGTGTGCCTTCCAGGCATGAGTTTTGCTCGCACACGCAGCTTGTACCCATGCACGTGGCTACGAAAACGTGGCTAAATAGGATGGCTCAGAGTTGGGGCAGGTTGTCACTACCGGTTCGCCTGAACCGGTCCGAACCGGCTAAATACCACCTCTGCCTCTTCCCTACATGCTCCCTACCACTCCAGTTAAGCCATCATCTTTCTCAAGACAAATAGGCACACTTCTAAACAATGCACTGGATTGTAGTCATTTATTTATTGAGAAAAGCCTATAAGCCCCAAGTGGGGCCTAGAGGTATATTCTTAAACAAATACCATCATGGAAATATCACTGTTCTGAATTAACTTTCATTATTTATTTTTTAAGTTAGGATGCTAGCATGTGCCAATAGGGATACCTACACGGATAACATTCCATTGGCTTGCTCCATAACTTCCTTGACAATATTCTGTTATAAATGTAATCCAATTTTGTGGCAAACAGTCACTCTTATCTAATTAGAAGTGCTGGGATCAGTGGTGAAATTCAATTTTTTTTACTACCGGTTCTGTGGGTGTGGCTTGGTAGGCTTGGTGGGCTTGGTGGGCATGACAGGGGAAGGATACTGCAAAATCTCCATTCTCACCCCACTCTGGGGCCAACCAGGGGTGGCATTTGCCAGTTCTCCAGACTACTGAAATTTCTACTACCAGTTCTCCAGAACCTGTCAGAACCTGCTGGATTTCACCCCTGGCTGGGAAATATGATATTATAAAAACAGTTTTAGTAGTTAGGGGTCCTTGGTTATCTCTGAGTTTGGTTGTTTTCTTACAGATGTTGTATTACCAAACTAGGTAACATCATCAATCTAGTTACCCAGTTTGGGTAATGAATTATCTGTCAGAAGACAACTAACCCCAGAGAGTATAAAGGCCCCTGCATTCCAATGCTACAAATATTCCCCTCTATCAGTTTTAGTAGTGTAGAGTATTTTCCCCGTCCCCATTACTTGAGGAATGCCAGAATCCATTTCCCGCAAGCCAGAGATCCAGATGGCACCTGAGGATGGCTTTAAAATTAAAAGGCATAGTTTTCAGATAAATGTGCTTTATGCTTCAGAGATTTTCATTTAATAAATTGAGTATCTGTATTATGTCATTACTTGCAACATGCATTCTTTGCTGATTGAAGATAAATTATTTAAAGGACAGGCTGACCTTCCAAGAAACATTTCTCAGATCATCTACAAAGCATAAAATAACAACGAAGTTAATCCTTGGTTTATTTTGTAGATAAGTTTAAAAAAAATACTGCTTTATGATATTAGTTGAATTATAAATAGCTGTGTTTAATGTATTTGCCTTTGTAGGAAATTAGCACCCACCCCTCTCCTAGAAGAATGAAATACCCTAGGAAATATTAAAAAGGCAGAATATTATATTTCCCTGGATGAGAAATGGAGAAACATGTTTTTAGGCAGGAAACAGACTCTCTCTTAATAGCCTCCCCAACCTTTGTCAATGGGCCATTAAGCCTGAGCTAGTCTATTCTACATAACAAAGATTTACCCCATTTCATTGCCCTTCATTGCACCATCAACCAAGTTTCAACCAAACCTAGCACACAGACAACCTACAAAGCTAGCTGTGACCTCTGACAGAAATCCAAGCAGGATACTCTTCCTGTGCCCCAAGAAGTTCAAAGCCCAGAGTAGGCATAAAACCCAGGGACTTTCAGCTTCTCTTCCCTTTTTTCACCTAGGAGCTCCAAGGCATGTGAACCCCCTTTCCCCCAGGACCTCAACCATGTGGTCCCATTCACCATTAAAACCATCTTTCTAAGCAACCACCATGTTTCCAGTGTCCTTCCCCCCACTTGGAACTGAACCCAGAAGGACCTTTCTTCTAACACCTTAGCACATGCTGAAGCCCTTTTTTTGTAAGAAAAGTAAATATGATAATACAGACTTTAAAAACATGCATTTCATTTCTGGGACAGGAATTTTGATGATCAGGGAAGTATATGAAATGTCACCTTATCTCCTGGTTATCTTTGCAGAAAACCTACTGTATATGGTCATTTCTCCGCCATACCTGGTTGAGGCTTGGGCTTTTCCTCAGAAATTTAGTTTTTTCTATCCCAAATTAGAATTTATTCAGGATATTTGGATGAAGCACACAATTTGCCTGTGGCTGCCAGGTACTCAAGAAACATACAGCCAGTCCCGCCAAGGTCTACTGCCTGGGGCAGATAGCCAGGTCTGTCAGAGTTAGCTCCGATTTCCAGGAATACTCTATCTGTCTGGCCCAGATGAAACAGCCTTTTGAAAATTTTGGAATTTTTTGTAATATGTCTCAAAATATATGCTGTACCAGGCACTGAATCCTCTATTTATGTCCTGATTACAGAGGTGGGTTCCTGCCGGTTCAGACCGGTTTGGCCGAAGTAGGTAGTAACTCGTCCTGCCACGCCCCCGAACCAGTTCTATCGGTTTGTACCAATATCTACCAGTTCTATCCATCTTGTTTTTGCTTCTGCACATGCGCAGCATTTTTCCAGTACTACACATGCGTGTGTAGTGCACATCAAGCGCACAGGCGCATGAGGTATGCACCTGAGTGAACCAGCAGTGGCAGCAGCTGGAAACCACCTCTGCCTGATTAGTTCTTCATTTAAAGCTGGAATGGGGCTTGTTGCAAGCATGGCTGAATTTCAACTTCCGGCAACTCTTGTCATTGGTCCCGCTAACTGGAATTGCTGGGTTGGAGATCATCAATCCCTAGAAGGTCAGAGGTTCCTCTCCTTGATTTAAGGCTTTGTTTTAGGGAAGCGAGCCATCATGAAAGAAATGTCGACTTTTATTAATGTTCATTAAAGTATCTGGAGATGTAGTATTGAAAGGATTGTGCATCTTCTTGTGAAAGGTGTGAAGATTTCTGGTTATTTCCTTCTCAGTAAGTCTCATGTTCACCTGAGAAGGAAAAGTATGGCTAATTTTTTAGCATAGACCATTAATCTAGAAACTGTTGAGAGTCCAGATAATGGAGGAGGGAGAGAAAGAGAAAGAGAGAAAAGAGAGGGGGGGCATGGGGGGAGAGAAAGGAGATAGGGAGAAAGAGGGAGCAGGGAGGGAGGGAGAGAGAGACAGAGACAGAGAGAGAGATGGTGGGGAATTAGTTGATAATCTAATTATCAGGGGAGGTTGACACTCTTGGCCAGGATAAGTACAATGGGACTCATAAGAGCCTGTTCTCATATCCTTCCTGCCATCAAATTCACTGGCCAGAAGGAAAGAAACTACTTTATCTGCTTCCCACCAGTTAATGGTGTATAGGCCCATGAGGAAACATCCCTGCATGTTTCTCCATCAGCCACGTTATCAGCCACGATGAGCTGATTGTCACAGGACAGATCACTAGGCTTCTGTTGCCAAACAGTTGTAGGATTCCATTCTTCTGAAACAGGCTTTTGGAGAGGAGGAGAGAAACTGATTTAGATGGTTGGACTCTGGTGTTTGGAGATAACGTGTGTGTGTGTACGCGCGCGTATTGATGTGCACAGATGTGACCCTCAGGACATCTGGCAAGCTGAGCAATGATTCAAGTTGAATATTTATTCTCTGCAAAGGTGTTACAGTGCAGCTGTTTATGTCACCAGAACAGTACCATGCACACACCAGAGAAAAACACAGGTAGTCCTCAGCTTACAACCACAATTGAGCCCAAAATTTCTGTTGTTCAGTAAGACATCTGTTAAGTGAGTTTTGACCCATTTTATTACCTTCCTTGCCATGGTTGGTAAGTGAATCATTGCAATTGTTAAGCGAATCACATGGTTGTTAAGTGAATCTAGCTTCTCCATTGACTTTACTTGTCAGAAGGTCACAAAAGGAGATCACATTACCCCAGGACATTGCAGTAGTCATAAATATGAGTATGTTGTCAAGTACCTAAATTTTAATCCTTTGACCATGGGGATACTGCAATGGTCTTAAGTGAAGTTTTTTCAGTCCTGTCGTAATTTTGAATGGTCACTAAACGAACTGCTGTAACTGCTACACTCAGGAGGAGGTCAAGGTTTGTTGTTGTTGTTGTTAGTTGCGAAGTCGTGTCCAACCCATCGCAACCCCATGGAAAACGTTTCTCCAGGCCTTCCTGTCTTCTACCATCGTCTGGAGTCCATTTAAACTCACACCTACTGCTTTGGTGACTCCATCCAGCCACCTCATTCTATGTCGTCCCCTTCTTCTTTTGCCCTCAATCTTTCCCAGCATTAGGCTCTCCTGCAATGAGTCCTTCCTTCTCATTAGGCGGCCAAAGCATTTGAGTTTCATCGTCAGAGAAGCACAATTTATATTGACAGTGGGATCTTCCTTTAAAAAAAAAAAGAATACTAAATTAGGTATTTGAGTGCACTTAGTGATAATAAAACTCTAAATTTTTCTTGTAGGGAACAAAGTAGAAAGACCAAAGCATGAATGAAATCGAATATTCTGAGAGATGACATGATTGGGTGGAAGTCAGGATAGATCAAGTAAATCTCCCAGGTCACATTTTGTTGTAAGTCCCACTGGCCACTTAATATATCATGAAGGACAGCACCTGACTATTAGATGTCTTCCAAACAGAATAACAGGAAGTCGTTTAGTTGTTCACACAGAGCCTTGCTTTTGTGGTGGTGTGAAATCACACCCACTTGTAAAGAATGTCAGCCTCAGGAAGAAGAAGACATTGTGTGCTCTGCCAAGGCTTGCCTCAAAAACTGGAAAGCTTTGGTTACTGGTCTGTTACAAAACTACACATGATACTGATTTGCTACCTTTCTCTTTGTTTGCTTTGTGACACTGAAAATAGCATTTTTTTATGGAACTGCTAGCAAGTGTCGACAGCAAACATCAGCTGGAAGACCATAAAACACAAAGCTTTATCTGTCTTTCTGTGATGTGTTAAATTCTGGTGCAGAAAATCCTCAAAACATAGCACTACCTCTTCCAGGCTGATTTCAGGCCTTGCTTGTTATGGCTACCTTGTCTGTTTTTCCCATCAAGAGTTCAGATATTCTGTCATTAATAACTTCTTGACTGGTAACAGGTTCACGTAGCAGACAGCCACATTCATTTTCCTGAAAAAAGAATTTCTTTTACATGGTCTTACCAAGAAGAGAATTTCACATACATTCTCATAAAATAGAAATAGCATCAGCAATAGCCCTTAGATTTAAATACTTTGTGGTAGCGCTTTACAGCCCTCTCTAAGTGATTTACAGAATCAGCCTATTGGCCCCAACAATCTGAATCCTCAATTTACAGACCTTGGAAGGATGGAAGGCTGAGTCAACTATGAGCCAGTCAGATTCAAACTGCTGGCAGTTGGCAGAGTTAGCCTGCAGTACTGCATTCTAACCACTATGCCATCACATCTCTTGTATTGGAGCTGTTCTCTTCTTGCATTGCTTGATGTCATGGTCAGTATGTCTTTCATTCTACAACATCTTAGCCCTCTTCTGCAACTGGGTTCCCACTATATTTCATGAGACGAGATCATGAGATAACTCTTCCAATGGGGCTTTCTTAGTAACACAGCAGCAGCACAGTTGAGTCCTGCCCTTGAGAAAGTGTGTGAGAACTTCAACCCAATTTCTCTGCTTCCACATTTGGTCGGGAATATCGACAGTTCATGTGGGTTCACCTCATCTAATATTATGCCATCCTCTAAGCATCCAGAAGATGCCTACTGGCATGTTTTATCATGTTATGAGAATGTCTCCAGGAATTGGGGAGGGGGGAGGTGTGTGTGCAAATGGTCGATTAGCCAATCTTCTTATGGCGAGCCTCACCAACTGGCATCCCTGCCAGTTAGTTGCCACTAGTTGCCAATTTTTTCAGCCCATTGAGAGACATTAAATTTGGGGCATGATGGACGTTTAAAAGAGCAGTTAGGATCAGGAAAGATATGCTCTTCTGGAATACTCAGGGTGCCGTCGGCCAGACAGTGTCGGCTGGTGACCCCCAGGGGGAGAGCCTTCTCTGTGGGAGCGCCTTCCCTCTGGAATGAGCTGCCCCTGGAGCTTTGCATAATCCCTGACCTCCGGTCCTTCCGACGCACCCTAAAAAGTCGGCTTTTCCAGCAAGCCGGCCTGGCCTGTTAATTTTAACTTATTTTCAATGTATTGTCTTTTAAATTCGGTTGTTTTTTGGGATATGTATATAATTTTTTTAACTTTCGGATGTGTGTTTTTTAAATGTTGTACGCCGCACGAGTCCTTTTGGAGAAGGGCGGCATATAAATCCAAATAAACAGAAACAGAATACTGCCTCTTGTTGTTGGTAGGCGCACTGGGATTCTTGTTATAAAACATGTCCTTCCAAAATAATCTGACCTTTTCTTTCCTTTGCCTGAAACCTGAATTCCTACAAACGCCTGAATCAAGAGGCATTTGGTGCTCTCTTAACTCAGCAAGCACCAAGGACCCCTCATTTCAACCCTGAGCTACAAATATTCACTTAATTGGAGCCTGAATCAAGCTCTGCTGAAAGAAGGTGTCTGACTCCTCCCCTTTTGCATCCCCTGCAGCTGTTTCTTTCCCAGTTTCATGTTAGTACCTCAGATGACATTATGGGCAGCCATTTTTTTTTAACGGATAACCCAGGTGGCATATAAAAATTAGTTATATAAATGATTTACACTTAATAGTGGAATGGTGTGCTGTCTGTTTTCTGGGAACTGACCTTTGCTTCCTCTTAAAATCTGCACTCTTTCTGCTTTATGTAATCCCTTTTCTAAATTTATGGTATCATAATCCTTTGAGAAATTTACTGGAATTAAGAACAGAAACAGACATCCAGGAAAGAAAACAGGAATGTGGAGATCCTGAAAAGAAATAAATTACAGAGTAGAAAGTATCATAAAATAAGCAAAAACAAAAGAAACTACTTCTTGTCACAAATGCTTTAAAATAGGACATGCTTTTTAATCCTGTTTAAATAAAACAATTTACTGTAGTTCAGTAACTGACAAATCGTATTTCAAAACCATAAGGGCAGTGTTGACAGAGCTTTCTTTTCAGCCAATCACAGACTCTTCCCATTGGAACCAGATGATGACAAAACTGGCATCTGCTTGCTGACTCTTCCATTGGCTGAGAAGTAGAGAAGAAGATGCTGAAGCAGGACCACAGAAGATCCTCAGATCACTTGAATGGCACAGCCAATGGGAAGGAAGAAGCAACTGGATGGATCAAAAAACAAAGAAGAGAATCACAGAGATGGATCCATTGTTTTACCTCATCTCTCTCTTTTCGTTCACTGTTTTGGGACGTCACTGGTAGTGGTCATGCTGGTTTTGCCACAGCCCTTTGGTAATCAGCTTCTTTCACAAGGTTTGGATCTGGACAGGTTCAGCACACCATTATATCAAAATGGAGTAACATCAAGCAAGCTGGAGGGTTGGTGAAAGTAATGATTTTATTGTTTAATTTCCTGTTCCTCAATTTCTACACCAATAGGAAAGATGCTTGTACTATGGCTATGAATGGTACGGCAAGTACTTTGATTTGGAGAAAGAGGAAATATCTTAAGGTAAAGGTAAAGGTTCCCCTTGCACATATGTGCTAGTTGTTCCCGACTCTAGGAGGCGGTGCTCATGTCCGTTTCAAAGCTGAAGAGCTAGCGCTGTCCGTAGATTTCTCCGTGGTTATGTGGCCAGCATGACTAAACACCGAAGGCGCATGGAACACAGTTACCTTCCCATCAAAGGTTCCCACCTATTTTTCTGCTTGCATTTTTACATGCTTTTGAACTGCTAGGTTGGTAGAAGCTAGGACAAGGAATGAGAACTCACTCCATTATGTGGCATTAGGGATTCAAACCGCCAAACTGCTGACCTTTCTGATCGACAAGCTCAGCATCTTAGCCACTGAGCCACCGCATCCCTAAAATATCTTAGGCAGACCTAATATTTCTAGAATGGAAATGGAAACATAAATTGCATCACCATGAGCAAATTCTTTTCTCTATGGATAGTCAGATATATTTTCTTAAAGGAAAACTGGAGTGATGTGGCTACCTATGGTGCAGCGAGCTAATTTGCTTTCTCACCTATTCCCTACTATATGTCTTGGGGCTATGCATACCTTTTGCCAAAAAAGTAATACACACGCACAGGTATAAACAAGAATGTTTGCAGTCTTACTACCAAAGAGAAAACATCAGTTCAAACAGGTACAGAGTATCTTCTTAACCACAACATCTGCAACTTCTAGATAGTCTTTTTGAAGCCCACTTTAAATTTATCCCATTGAACCTTAGGTTCACGAGCCAATTCCTTCTGTTCTATAAAGTCCACAGCAGTGTTTTCACTTCTAAGTAAGCAAGAAGGACCCCTCATTTCAGAGAAGATGTGTGTAATGCGTGATGAAAGGTGTGAGGAACAACAATAGGATATGAGAGAACTTAGATTTACCAAAAGTTGGAGTTACCACTGTTATGGGCGAATCTGGGGTGCTCCTTGCAATATGTTAAATTCAATCAGAGTTGAATCCAAGCTGTTCTTAGACTCAAGTTTAGCCCAGAAAACCTAAGTTTGGTTAAATAATGAGTATGATGCCCATTCAAACCATAGGGAGTGAGCAGACACCTAAAACGCAAATTGCAGCAATGCATGGAGTTCATTTAAAAACATCACCCTCTTTTGGGAAAGCTGAGTAGTGTAGTTTCTATTTTCGGAATTTATTTTTCAACAGATGCTCTGAGGTTGTTCAGCAGAACCAAACTTTACAGGCAATGTGGTAAATCAGTAGCGAGGATTTCAGTTAAGATTTCTATTGTACCTGAAAGTAATAGGCTGTCATGAAGAAGAGGACAAATAAAAAAATACCACACTTCATTACAGAGTCTGGAGCATATGCCCTTGAATTGTACTGCACACTTATATTCATGGAGGAAGAAAAAAGCCCTGTGGTTAAAAAATAAAAAAAGAGGCCTACAGAAGAATTTAACATGAAAGATTTGTTTTCCAGTCGTGCTTACAAAAAGAGCTTGAGACAGTCAAGGGATTTATAAAATGAGAAACTAAGGAGCAAATCTTGTGATACTGGTATGTAGACCGAATCTTTGATCAAAGATCACATTGCTTTGTACTTAAGGAGCTAAATAATTCAAGCAGACTTACTTAGAGAGGTAAACTTGTACCTAGAAAACACTACATACTGTATATACATATACGTATATTCATATGTACACATACATACATACATGCATACATACTATATACATGCATACATACTATATATACTAGTCTCCCTTTATTTATTTATCAGCACAATACAACGTGTATATGTGTGTGTGTGTGTGTGTGTGTGTGTATGTATGTGTATGTATATATATATATATATATATATATATATATATATATATATATATATATATATATATATATATATATATATATATATATATATATATATATATATATATATATATATATGCTGATTTTGTTGTATTCGGGTCTTTTCCTGTGTAAGGTTGAGATTGTCTTTGCAACGTTTCGGCAGGATCTCACCTGCCATCTTCAAGCGTGGGTTAAAATTAAAAAAATGTAAGCCCTGGGATAGTATTGGCCATCATCCACATTAAAGACTTATTTAAGTCAGAAAAACAACTTTGACCCTCAAAAAGGAAAGAAAAGAAAAGAAAAAGAAAAAGGGGGGGAGGAAGGGGGGGGAGGAAAAACTACCCTGAGGCAAAAAAGTTTGGAAATAGGGCACAATAAATGCAAACGTTATAATCAATGGGGTATGATACATACCTAGAAAAAAAATCAGCATATGGGCAGCAATGTCACAAGTGTGGAAAGAAAGACCACATGACTAAAATGGTTAAAAAACACACCCCAAAACACAATTCAGATATGAGAAAGGAGAGTGGCTCCAAACATTACTTTTTAGTGGAATTCCCATTGAATACCAAATAAATACTAGTGGGCAACCCGGTCTAAGAGTTGAAAGTGACTACAACTGATTAAAGGCTAAGTCAGACTTTTCCTCAATAGCCATAAATCTAAAGACAGATACTGAAAACCCAACAGCCCCACTGGCTGGCTATGAACCTACTTTGAAAGTGAAAATCAGTATGATAGAAAAACATTCATATCCAATCTGTGAAGCACCATCCCGGGTGCAGAAGTATCTGAAAAAGTTACAAATAGTGCTGACTCAGTCAGTATAAAACTTACTGGGGAAAAAAAAACTCTGCGGTTAATCAAATAAGAGGTCCCCCCCCCCCCCCCCGGTATTTGGTATTTCCTATTAACACATGGTGTTACTTTAATGTAGAGAGAATGGTACATGCTATGAGTAATGCACCAGTAGATAATTGAGAATAAACTAAAACGACAGCAAAATTGGATGGAATGGAAACAAGGAGTTATTCACCATGCTAAAGTAACAATTGAATGGTCCACTTACATCTGTAGTTTACAAGACAGATAGATGGAAGCCTTACAAAAGTGCCTGGATCCAAACATTAAACATTAGACGGAGAGCATTATTAGCAGAACTGGCAGGCACAAACCTATTCTCTAAGCCAAATGCATCTTCTGGGTTGGTGCATATACCACCGGTTGAAGAAAACATGAAACAATGTACATTCAACATACCATAAGGTTGATCAGCTTTAAATGCAGGCTCTGGGGATCTGTGTTCTGCACTTAAAATGTTTCACTGTACCATGTAACAACTAATGGAAGGCTTACAACTAATGATATACCCAATTGTCCTACTTGTAAAGGCGGTCACAGAAGAAAAACATGGTCCGTGGCCATAGTAAAAGCCTAGTCCTCAATTATTAAGTTGGGGGGGAAAGTTTTTTGGTTTTAAGTTCAAGAAATACAGCATCTGGGAGAAATGGAAGCAAAAAAATAGCCAGACCAGCCTAAAAGAAAGGCTAATGTGTAGATGTGTCAAACCTTGCATGTCTGAGAGGTTCAGAGGAGCATGAGAATGGTAAATTTAATCTCAAAATCTTGCCTGCCTGCATCACAAATCCCAACTTGTCTGCCTGTATCACAAATCTGGGGATATTTCTTTACAAAGACACAGTATGGCTTCATCTTCAGCGTACCACAAGGGCCTAAATTACATAAAGAGCATTCTAAGCTTTGCTGGAGGAAATGTCCACCTGGGTTCAGTTCCAAGTGGGAAGAAAGACACTGGAAATGTGGAGACTGCTTGGAAAGATGGTTTAATGGTGGAGACGACCACATGGTTTGAGGTCCTGGGCAAAAGAAAAAGCACATGGGTGAGAGAGGGAGATAGATTTATACCCTCTCTTGGGCCCCGCATTGGAGCTTCCTGTTCCTGTGTAAGAAATGTATCCTGATTGGTTGTCAGACTCCTATGGAGCCATACAGGGGTAACTTTGTAGGTTTGCTGGGTGATGTAATCTTCCCAAGTGCCATATGGTGAGATGGGTAGAGGGCTAATCCTATCATGTCCTGAGGACCATGTCTTAATCCCATCACCCTGGAGCTGAAGGGGGAGGGGGGCAGAGTGCTGTAGGAAGCTGCTTTGCATTTAAAAACACGTTTCTCCTTTTCTCATTCAAGGAAATATAATATTCTGTCTTTTTAATATTTCCTAGACTATTTCATTCTTCTAGGAGAGGGGTGGGTGCTAACTTCCTACAGATTAAAACCAATTATTTTTTTGTTATTTATGATTCTTCTAAAGGAAATGAAGTCTTCACACGTGTTATTATACAAATAACACAGAACAGACATGTGATCAAGAATCCAAATGGCCTAATTGAAGAGTATTGAAAGTTTCACAAATAAGTTATTTTATTTAGAAAAAGAGGAACGTGAGAAAGTCAAATCTCTTTTAGGGAAACTCCTACACATGTTCCTTCAAGTGAATTTAGTTCCTTTGTGGTTCAGGTCAGACATGGATCTAAGCTGATCTTCTATCAGTTTGCTTTTTGTGTTGATCTCTTCTCATAAACGAATACAGAGCGGTCAGAGTTTCTACCTTCCCATTGTAGGAAGTTATCACCTAGCCCTCTCCCAGAAAAATGAAATATCCTAGGAAATATTGAAAAGGCAGAATATTATATTTTCCTGGATGTGAAAAAGGGAGAAACACATTTTAAACACAAAGTAAATTCCTGCAGCTTCTTGCCCATCCCCACTTTGTCAATGGGCCATTAAGAAGGCCAAGCTAGTCCACTTTACATAATAAAGAGTTCTCCTCTTCAACTCCAGAGTGATGGGATTAAGGCAGGATAATATTGCCTTTTACTCAACTGACCACATGGCATCTGAGAACTCAACCAAACCTGGATTCAAAACTCAGCCTAGAGGGTTGCCCTTGCATGGGCCCATGGGAGTCTGGCAACCAATCAGAATACATTTCTTACACAGGAACAGGAAACAGATAGGTGGGGCAGAGCAGATTATAAAAAGCCCTGCAAGCCCTTCTTCAGTCTCTGCTCTTCTCTTCTCTTTCCTTCTCTTCTTCTCCCCAACATTGAAGCATGTGATCACCTTTTCTGTTCAGGACTCAAGCCATGTGGTCCTGTCCACCATTAAAACCATCTTTCCAAGCAGCCTTCATGTCTCCAGTGTCTTTTCCCCCACTGGGAGCCGAACCCAGAAGGACATTTCTTCCAACACCATCATGCATTGATTATTCACTTAAATAAACTTGTCTGAAATGTGCTATCATGATGCACCATTGCATAAGGGAAATCGGGAAAACAACCTCCTACCACTAACTTTAAAAAAAAGCCAAATATAGATCCAGATGTGCACAGGTTTGGGTAGTAAAAACACTGCACTTTCTCCCCCCCCCCCCCCCCGAAATTAAAGGTCAAGTAGTCTGGGAAGTATCAAAAGTTCCTGCACGACAGGCAGACTTTATAGCTTGGGGGAGGGAATCACTTATGCCCCTCTTCTCTCCATTCTTCTGAATGAGCTGTGCTGCCAAGAATGTTGTTTATTGCTCAAGTACAGCATCGTAAAGGGAATTGCTGCTGAGCAATCGGCTCATGGATCATCCTAATGGACAACATTACAAATTATTCTGATGACCTTGTATCCATCCAGTCTTGTGTGTATGTGTGTATGTGGAGACACACAGGGTTTGTAGGAATGGTAACAGAAAATTACAGGCTACTTCAGTCTACTAATGCTTAGCAGGGGATTCTATTTGGGAAAAGTTCTTACAGAGGACTATTACACCTCGAAAGTAACCTGAAATAAATGTTTTTGAATCAAGAAAAAAACAACACAAGTTATGACCCACCAAGCACCCACCGCCATGGGTTTTATATGCCCATGGGATTTTTATCTTTATATTGGCATCTGCATCTTTATATCTGCAATGGTGAAATTCCTCATTTTATCTTGGCAAGTTGATTTTAAACTCCACTACAGCACGGCTGCCCATTCTACTTAGAAGTAGGATGCTACTTCCTCTCATTAGAATGCAGTAATGCAGGCTACTTCGGATTACTACTGGCTGTTTGCAATTTGGCAGTTTGAATCTCACCAGGCTGAAGGTTGACTCAGCCTTCCATCCTTCCGAGGTCGGTAAAATGAGGACCCAGATTGTTGGGGGCAATAAGCTGACTCTAAACCATTTAGAGAGGCTGTAAAAGTGGTATACAAGTCTAAATGCTATTACTATTTGTTTGGATATCCAATAAAGCCAAGTAAGTACCCCTTGGAAAATCTGCATAGTTGTTGCATGAGCTTGATAAAAGACGGACCACTTTAATAAATAGCAGAAAGGTGCGATGCTCACCCAAGATCCAAAGACATTTTCTAAATCAATTTCAAAGTATGCATAACGATAAAAAAATGGTGTGTGTGTATGTTAAACTCCTTTCTAGTTACATGTGAAAGCCTGTTAGTTGAATAAAGACAGAAGTGTCAAACTCTCTATTTATTGAATTGTGCAACAAACACATATGTGTTTCTTCACTTCGTACCATTCCTTTTCTCCAAGGGTTACACCATGGTCTCCTTTCCCTTTTACTCTCCTAATGCATTGTGGTCTAAAACTCCCAGGTAATGGCTTCTATTCACAGCTGCAACCCTAATATAAGAAAGGAGGCCTCTGAATCCACATTCCCTCCCCTAGCCCCTTCTCTCCACAAAAAGAGGAACTAAATGTAATGCTAAATTAGCTCAATTAATTGGGCCTTTTTTTTTAAAGGGTGCACATCCCTAGTTGCTCTCCTTAGCATAGCGTTGCATAATCAAGTGTATGGAAAAAGTGCAGGCCCTGGGAGAAATCAAATCTAATTTCCCATGAAACTCTCCTGGAGACAGCAGGAAGCTAGCTGTCCAGATCCTTTCAAGTTCAACGGCTTCCCATAAGCTGTGTAAGCTAGACAGGAAACAATATAATTGAAACCCAAAGCTCATCAAGTGTTAAGTCCCAATGGGTGAAGCTTTGCCTGCTAAAAGAAATGACATGATCCCATTGTTGCCTACTTGTTTTGCATCACCCCATCTCATTAATTATGGTCCAACTAATGCCCTCCCAATGGACTGCACATGTCTGGAAAATTCATACCATGCATACCATTCACTGAAAGAATGCATGAAGAGATCAAAGACCATAATACAGGCTAGCTATCTTTGCTAATATTGTTGCAACCATAGTCATTGGTCTCCTTCCCCTTTTCATTCTCTGAATTTATTTTATTCAAGAAAACACAGATATGCCGTCTCTTGGCCACAAAGTTTTCATGTCAGTGTACAGAAACTCAGAAATGTGTGCATCATTACAAAAACATAGATTTTGTTGCCATCTCTGCAATTAACATACTTCTAACATTATATATCTAATAAACAGAATCGGCCATTAGCAATGCAAATGCTAAAGATTTTAGATCAGGCTGGAGAGCAGCTCCTTCTCAAATGCTGGAGTTGCATTTCTGAAATGGGGCTGTTTTATCATGAGCCAATTGTAGGACTGCAACAGTGTAAAGGGTGTATCTGTGGTGTTTGCTATGAGTCACATTGTGCAAATAAGATTGTTCTGGCCTGCATCTTAGCAACCAGCAAGAGGTTGTCTAAACAAGGAGGTTCTCTGGGAACACCCACTAGGCAACATCCTGAGCAAACATGTTATATCTTGGGGAAATAAATGGATGGCAAAGCCTTGCCTGTCTTGTCATCTCTTACTCCTTCAAACTCTAATTGATAGAGCAATCCTGTAAATCAGGTGTTGTAAGAAATGTCCTTCTGGGTTTGGCTCCAAGTGGGGAAAAAGACACTGGAGACATGGAGGCTGCTTGGAAAGATGGTTTTAATGGTGGACAGGACCACATGGCTTGAGTCCTGAACGGAAAAGGTAATCACATGCTTCAATGTTGGTGGAGAAAAAGAGAAGAGAAGGCTGAGATGCTGAGTCCCTGGTTTTATGCCCTCTCTGGCCTTTGATCTTGAGCTTGTCTTCTGATTGGTTGTCAGACTCCCATGGGGCCATGCAGGGTTAACTCTCTAGGCTGCATTTTGAATTCAGGTTTGGTTGAGTTCTCAGATGCCATGTGGGGAGTTGGGTAAAGGGCCAATATTATCATGCCTGAATCCCATCCCCCTGGAGCTGAAGGGGAGAACTTTATTATGTAAATGGACTGGCTTGACATTCTTAATGGCCCACTGACAAAGTGGGTGGAGGCAGGAAACTACAGGGAGCTATTCTCAATTTAAAACATGTTTCTTCCTTTTCACATCCAGGGAAATGTAATATTCTGCCTTTTCAATATTTCCTAGGATATTTCATTTTTCTGGGAGATGGCTGGGTGATAACTTTCCACACAGGGATAAGAAACATGAGGCCTAGAGCAAAAAAGTGCTGTTGACATCACCCTTCATGTTTATCAGGTCCTTACCCCCACCTGGTATTGCTTTTTAAAAAGTTTCTTTGTATAATAAAATAATTATTCTACGGCAACATGCCAATTTTCAGTATCAGCTTTATTCCCAGTAGAGGCTGAGTCTTTGAAAATGCAATTTTAAAAAAGCTTTTACTATATATTTAAGAACAGAAAGGAAAGGAAAGTGTGTGTGTGTGTTGTGTGAGAGAGTGTTTGGGTATAAGTATATTTACACAATAGTTTCCTCAAGTTACAACCAGAACTGGGACTGGACTCTCGATTGCTAAGCAATGCAGTTGTTAAGCATGTCATCATGTGACCAAATCCAATTTTACAACTTTTAATGCCATCGTTAAGCAAATCACCCTGATCATTAAGCAAATCAGTGATATGGTTATTGATTCCAGGTTCACCTATTGACTTTGCTTGTCAGAAGCTGGTTTCCGGAAGGTCACAAATCAGTCACAAGCCAGTCATAAGTGAATGGTCTCTAAATTTGCACCTGTTAGAAGAAATGTCCATCTGGGTTCAGTTCCAAGTGGGGAAAAAGACACTGGATTCATGGAAGTTGCTTGGAAAGAAGGTTTATTGATGATGGACAGGACCACATGGTTTGAGGTCCTGGGGGAAATGACCTCTCTGGGCTTTTGAATTTGAGCTTGTAGTCTGATTGGTTGTCAGACTCCCATGGGCCATGCAGGGGCAACTCTGTAGGCTGTCCTGCGTCCCAGGCTTGATTAAGCCTTGTTGGATGGTGTAATCTTCCCAGGTGAGATGGGTAGAGGGCTTTGGGTAATTCCTACTATAGCTCTGCCCGAATGAGATAGATCTTTGATATGTAGAATAGACTGGCTCAGGCCTTAAAGGCCAATTGACAAAGGTGGGGGGCTGAGTTTCTGCCTCCCTTTTAGGGGAAATATTCTGCCCTTTTAATATTTCCTAAAATATCTCATTTTTCCAGGAGAGGGGTGGGTGCTAGCTTCCTACACACCAAAACCTACAGCTCTGGGTCTCCAAACTTTAATCTGTGATCTTACTTTGGAAGCTCCACTGATGGGAAGCAGAAACATTTAACTGGAGTTGATGTAAAATAATAGCCAGCTGCACAGAAAAATTCTAGATCACTCCATTAAGACAGTTTTAGACTCATCTCATTTTGCTCAGGTCTTAGAAATGATGAGGATGTGTCCAAGGTCTGACATATTTCTATAAAATATCCTTTCCCTGCCCAGATGCCTTCCGCCTTCATTGAGCTATGGCTCCCAAGTTATACAGCTACTTCATTAACAGCTACTTTGAGTTTATAGACCCAGAGTAAAGCTGTCAGTTGTACCAAATCATTCTTTATCACTACATCAGGTGGAGGGCAGAAAATGTGAGATCAGGAGTAAGTTCTCTATAAAGTGTTCTCCATTTTTAGAGCTTTTTCTTCACTGATTTGTGTCTTGTCTCTTTGTTGTTGTGACGGTGTGCCTTTGAAAAGTTCTGAATGTTCCACCCTATGAGCTTGTAAATCTGCACACTAGTGGAACAGCCATAATTACTTTGATTTTTATGCAGATGCAACAGCAGAAATAATGGAGATGAAACAAAGGTTGTTATTCCTCAGACACTTAAGTTAGTGCCAACATCCCATCACTTATCCCCAAACACTAAGGTATTCAAATGTGTTCTTCTTTGTTTAGTTATTCCTGGTACATTTGGGGGGAGGGGGAAAAGAATATTGAGCATGTAAGCTACAGATGCCACCAAAATGAAAGATATCTAGATGCTTGAGCTTTTGAGATGGAAACTATTTTTCTTACCTAAAACAAAACTTAGCAAAATCACATGACAACTTTCTGCTGTTAAATGGAAAAAGGTTTCCTCCGCGGGTTCGGATTTCCCGGCTGAGAGAGCATCACCGGCTGATTGAATGAATTTAGGATCGAAGCAAGCTGCATTTGAAAGCAAGTTGTCTTTATTATTTCAGGAAAGCAAGACCGACAGTGATGTAGATCAGCATTCCAGGGTGAGCTAACTCCGACATACAGTAAGTGTACATTTTTATACCATTTCCCTCTTTGAAGTCCTTTTGTTTTCTTTGTACTATTGCTTTATCACTTTTTATGTGTGCCTTTGCTAATGGTTCTAATCCTGTCTTGAGTTTTATTATTCCCCTGCCCTAAAGTACTTCCCATGGGGCAGGGATGAGCCCTAATGTCTTCTACTGTATTTCCTATTTTTACATCTTCACCCTGAGCTAATCAGTCTTTGTTGTCACTCTGACCTTTTCTTCTCTTAAAGGTAACTTCTTCAAGCACCTCCTAGGTCTTCTGTATTATTTTGTACTCTGCAGCTATTTCTAATTGTCCTGATATCCTGGTAATTATTCTCAGGAAGTTTCTTTTAGAATGTATGCTGGCTTTGTTATTCTAGTGACTTCCAGTTTGGTTATGGGCTGTACTGGTTTTCCTAATACAACACTGTCTTGGTGAAGTTCCCTTCCCACACTGCTTCAGGTATAGCATCATTTGGGGTAGAAACGGAAACCCATAAGTTCTGTAATACTAAGATTCTATGAAATAGCATTCACCTCTTTTCAGATATTCTTCAATATCTTTGTCATTGTAGGAGGTTATCACCCAGCCCTCTCCCAGAAAAATGAAATATCCTAGGAAACATTGAAAAGGCAGAATATTTCTCTGGATGTGAAAAGGAAGAAACATGTTTTATAAAGACAAAATAGCTCCCTGCAGCTTCCTGCCCCCACCCACTTTGTCAATGGGCCAATAAGCAACCCAAGCCAGTCCCTTTACATAATAAAGAGTTCTCCCCTTCAGGTCCAGGGGGATGGGATTAAGGCATGACAATATTGGCCCTTTACCCAACTCATCACATGGCATCTGAGAATTCAACCAAACCTGGATTCAAAATGCAGCCTAGAGAGTTGCCCCTGCATGGCCCCATGGGAGTCTGACAACCAATCAGAAGACAAGCTCAAGATCAAAGATCAGAGAGGGCATAAAACCAGGGACTCAGCATCTCAGTCCTTCCTTCTCTTCTTCTCCCCAACATTGAAGCATGTGATCACCTTTTCCGTTCAGGACTCAAGCCATGTGGTCCTGTCCACCATTAAATCATCTTTCCAAGCAGCCTCCATGTCTCCAGTGTCTTTTTCCCCAATTGGAGCCGAACCCAGAAGGACACTTCTTCCAACACCATTAAATGTTATAACACAGGGCATTACTTTCAACCAATATGCAGGGGTTGACCAACAGAGGTAATTGAGTACATAAGATTCCAAAAACAGATGATTTAGTCACTAATCCCATTTTCTTGTTTTGGCAGCCCAGGAATCAGAGGAAAGACATTTTTTTTAATCACTGAGAACTTGTGATGACAACAGCAATGGTTTTGGGCAACATACCATATATCCATTTTGAATCCATATCTTATGATTCTTGATGAATGTATTCTATTTTATTTTTCTTATGTACACTGAGAGCATTTGCACCAAAGACAAATTCCTTGTGTGTCCAATCACATCTGGTAAGAATTCTATTCTATTCTATTCTATTCTATTCTATTCTATTCTACTCTACCCTACCCTACCCTACCCCACTCCACTCTATTCTGTTCTTTAACATCTACCATATTCACCCTTTGCCACAATTTCTGATCTCCCAAACAGCCATATGATTACATAACCATTATTTTGTAGATGAATATTTATTTTTATTTAGTTATTTATTTATATATATTTTTGTTTGTTTGCCAAACATTTCACTGTTGCGGTGACTCTGGGCGGCTTATAAAATGAAAAAAAAAGATAAAAGATGACACACAAAAAATAAAATTAGCAAAGATTAAATAAAGATTAAGAACCAAGAAGTCAGGCAACATGAGAATAGGAATTTTCTCTCTACACTATCAGCCACCCCCAGAATACAGGGGCCCTATTGGGGCCCCAGGCCAGCCAGCAAAGTCAGGTTTTAACATTCTTCTGGAAAGCCAGGAATATGGGGGCTGACCTCACTTCTGGTGGGAGAATATTCCAACAGATGTGGAGTCACAGCAGAAAAGGGTCTTCTCCTAGACCCACCGGCTGAAGTTCTTTGGCAGACAGGATCTAAAATAGGCCTATTCTGCTGAAGTGATTGAGATTGGTCATTCTCATTGGGGTGAGATAGTTTGTCAGATAGAGTCAAGGTAGAGCAAACCCATTTACAAACCAGATAAACTTGACATCCCACTTTCAGAAATGGGGAAGTTGAGCGTTTATTAATATTGTATGACGTCAAATTATCCCAAGAAAGCTGTTGGATCTGACAGCTTACTAAAGATTGATAGTGTTGATTGATATCAGAAATGAATCTGGGATCAAGTGTCCCACTTAAACTCCTGTTCCGATTCCGAGTTGGAATTGCTTGCCATGGCTGAACTTAGCTATGAATATTTGACACAACGGCCTTGTAATATATGTGCTCAGACTAATGGAAGTTGCACACGGATACTCCCTCGTGACGCCTAAATCCCAAGTCCCAGAATCTGCAGCAGGAACATTTTGCCATCTGCCTTGAATTGTATAAGGCTGTGTCTTTATTCTGCTTGCACATTATTTATCAAAGGAAAGGGAAACATGAAGGGAAAGGAAACATGAAGTTCTGGTAAAGGGCAGCATCTGATCAGGACATCCTAAGCACCCCCAGAACTTCAAAGCAGCAAGAGACAACAGCGGCTTCTACTGAGTAAAGGGTGGAGAGTCCAATCCTCCCAGGGCCTGTGATTTGACCCTTAGTTTAACAGCCTCTTTTATCCGGATAGTATACTGAAACTTTACAAGCATACTTTAACATCAATTGCAGCTCTTTTAGGGAAGAATCCTAAAATCTGTAATGGGCCAATAACCCAGGCTTAGCATGGATAATCTTCCTAATGTGTGAACTGACAACCACTCCGTGACAAAAACTATTGATCTAATTAATAATAATAATTTATTAAATTTCTAGACCGCCCCCTCTCCCCGGATCTATTAGATCAGAAGAGAAAGTTACATTTTCCAAATGTTAAATTTTGTATAGAAATTTTGTACTCACTTGTATCTGTGCTCTCAAAACTCTTTTCTGTTTATACGCAGGATCGGCTCAATCATATAAACAATCTGAGAGCTGCTCTGGTCAGCACAATCAAGGCAAAGATTGATTGATGAATCAAGGAGCTATTGTATAATCAAAGAGAAGCATACAGATCTGAACTGTACATTTAAAGCCACCATGTGGCTTCTGCTTCGGTTCTGCACGAAAGTAGTATTACTTTTTGTAGGAAGTTAAAACCCACTCCTCTCCTAGAAAAATGATATATCCTAGGAAATATTGAAAAGGCAGAATATTATATTTTCCTGCATGTAAAAAGGGAGAAACATGTTTTAAAGACAAAGTAAATTCCTGCAGCTTCTTGCACACACCCCTTTTGTCAATGGGCCACTAAGAAGCCCAAGCCAGTCTATTTACATAACAAAGACCCCTCCCCTTTAGCTCCAGGTAATGTAATCAAGGCATTAGCCCTTTACCCAACTCACCACATGGCATCTGAGAACTCAACCAAACTTGGGACTCAAAACACAGCTAGAGAATTGCCCCTGCATGGCCCCATGGGAGTCTGACACCCAATCAGAATACATTTCTTACACAGGAACAAGAAACAAAGAGGTGGGGCCGAACAGAGTATTAAAGACCCAGCAAGCCCCTACTCTCACTCTTTCTTCTTCTTCTTCTTCTTCTTCTTCTTCTTCTTCTTCTTCTTCTTCTTCTTCTTCTTCTTCTTCTTCTTCTTCTTCTTCTTCTTCTTCTTCTTCTTCTTCTTCTTCTTCTTCTTCTTCTTCTTCTTCTTCTTCTTCTTCTTCTTCTTCTTCTTCTTCTTCTTCACCTGGAAGCATGTGATCACTTTTCCCCCCAGGACCTCAAGCCATGTGGTCCTGTCCACCATTAAACTATCTTTCTAAGCAGCCTCCATGTTTCCAGTTTCTTCTTCCCCACTTGGAACTGAACCCAGAAGGACATTTCTTCCAACAATTTTTATTTGGCACTAAATCAAGTATCGGCTAACTGGAATAACATCTTGTTTTGGAGCAGGTCCATTTTTTAAATTATTATTTTTATATAGTTAAGAATATTTTTTGCATTGACCATGAAAGCGCCAGAAGGAGTGCTTCTGTTCTGTAATTTCTTTTCTGGCCATTACGAACGAACTAACACATTTTCTTCCACTGATTTCAACAGAGGAGGAAAAAGCATGAGGACCAGCCCAAAACTCTTGTCAGTTGAGAATCATGGGGTATATTCAACATGGATGGCCTCTCTCTTTAGCTCTGTGGGATCTCTTTGATCTAACTGTGGCTTCCAGAATGCCCTCCTCGCAGTGGTGAAATCTATTTTTTTTTTTACTACCGGTTCTGTGGGCATGGCCTGGTGGGGGCATGGCTTGGTGGGGTCTTGTAACCATGTAGTCATGTAACTGGGGGATCAAAAGACAGAAACTCACTTTAACAATGTCCTAATGGAACAGGGTTGGACTAGATGACCTCAAGGTCCCTTCCAGCCCTGGATTATCATCTGAAGCTGTGTCTAGTGCCAGGTTTGTAGTCCTTCCTTCCTCTCCTTCCCCACCCTCCCTTTCTTTTTCTTTCTTTCTCCCTTCTCTCTCTCTCTCTCTCTCTTTCTTTCTCAGCACCCCCCCCCCCTCAGTTTTTGGCCTGCTGGGAGCAAAAACGGACACCACCACCACCACCACCATTTTGGCCTAGCAGGCTTAAGGGAAGCCTGCTGGAAGCAAAAACAGAGCCCCGCCCCTCCGTTTTTGGCTGTGTGATGTGCGATCGTTGGACTTTTTTTCTTTTTACTTTTTTTAGTGTTTTTTACTACCGGTTCTGCGAACCAGTAGCATTTTTTTACTATCGGTTTGGGCGAACTGGCCCCAACTGGTAGCATTTTACCCCTGCCCCTTTGGAACTACAGGATTTGCAATACTAATTGTAGACATTCTTTAAACAGTGCTGAGCAAATGTAGTTTTCCAGGATATCTTATTTTCATTAAGTATATTGAATTTCATGGGTGCAGAGTGAGCTAGCTAGCTTGTTGGGTTTTTTTAGAAAGAAAAATCTTGCGATCTGTTTATGCATAAATAAACCTCCTTCACTTCAAATTTCATAGGTCATACTCTACAAGACCATGAAGTCCCTGACAGTAAGCACTTTGCTATTCATATCACTATGCTTATGAAATTTCTTACCTTTTAAACAAAGTACTCTGAAAACATTGGGCTACCAGCAAAGTGCCTGGCTAGCTGGACATGAGCCGATTCAGTCTGATCTAGTTCAATACAAAGCAACAGCTTTTCTCCAGCCTTCCTGAACTGCAGAAATGCACATATAGTTTAAATATATTAAACTCCGTCCTGCTACCACTTAGAAGGGGCGTTGGTCTTAGCCCTTTCTTATGACAATCGATGGGAGAGTCCAGGATGAGTTATTCTAGCCTGCTAGCTCATTGACTGAATTGAAAGTCTGAAGACATGCCTCCTTGATAACGGTCCTCAGTCTTTCAATTCAGTCTCAGCTCTCAGAGCTCTCAGCTCAGGTTTTGAAAGATTTCCTTCAAAGATCATCTGGATTGTTTTGGCTTGTGATAAAAATACAGCTGAAGGTGCCTTCATCACACTGTGAGTTTAGCGCTGCAGGTGCTTCTGCAGAGCTCCGATAGCCCAATTTCTAAGGCAACAAGTTTTTTTCGCGTCTGTTGAGCTCCAGACTTGCCTCCTTAATTTTACCGGAGGCAGGGGCTCATTTCAGCTGTGACTGAAGAACCCTCATGGTTCAACTTCAGCTGTTTGGCGCTGGGTCCTTTGGACCAGGGGCCCGCTGTTTTCAGCATTTTTAGGAGCGTGTTAGAGGTGGAGCCATTAAAGTGTCCATTTTGACAGCTCTAGCCGTGGTTGCAAAGTTGCAGATTCGGCAAGAAATTGGAGGTTACAGTTAAATTGCACAGTTTGCAGGTTTACAGTTCTTGTAAAGCCTGACTCTGGGCACTGAGGGCTCCATTAACTTTCACAGCCCCAATGGTTTCTCCTGCCTCTTTTTTCCGGTGCCCAGACAGTTGCCTCAGTGTTCTGACAACAGTGGTGGCCATTTTGTTTTTCTCCAGCGGCCATTTTGTTTGCATCGGCTGAACAGAACTATTTGAAATTGTATTGGCACCATTTCTGCTATTCAACTTTTTATCGGACTCTGAATGCAACACAGGGAAAGGGTTATTTAGGTCTGTCCCACGTTTTGTGCTGCCCGTTGGCTTACAGGCTTATAGTCTATGCCAAACTGGGACAGAGCAGTATCATTACACCTTGTCATCTGGATAATTTCATTGAGGCAACACTAATGCCGCTTTACAAGTTTTGAATAATGGGATTGCACTTTTAAGTCATTTTTAAGATTATAACATATTGATATCTGTCAATCCACTTCATCGTTACTGCTCAGAAACCAAGCATGTAGAAATGTTGAAATATGGTTTGCTCATTTGCAACCAGATCGCCGATTAAGATAATTTTGAATTCAGTTTCCATCTTAAGCATCAGCTGCGCTTTCAGTTTGGTGTCATCTTTTGATAAATTGTCTGTATTTCTTCCTCCCTGTCATTGAGGATGATAGTGTCTACATTGTTATTTTTTCTAACTTAACAAAGAACCTTTTTTAAAAACTAAAGATGCTCCCAGATGTCAATCAAATGCTATTGGGTTGGTGTTTCATCTTTTCCTTTAGAACATATTTTCTCTGAAGAGAAAAAAAAGGAAATGTCAGGCAAGAAAAGAGGAGGGCATCATCTATATTTAAAAAACATTGCAATTGTGCAAAAACAAAACAAACAAACTCTCCATTCCCATTGTCAGCCTATTTTCTTTCAGGATAGTTTGGAATTTCCAACCTACTAGAGTTTCACTTATTTTCTATAAAAGGAGGGAAAAGATTTGATCTCACCACTGCTTTGATAAACTTGATCATCAGAGAAGTTTCACCTTTAGTATATTTTCAATTATGCTACTATTGACTTCCTTCCCAAAGGGCACATTAGAGGTAGGATCTGTTTACAAACAAAACTTCCAATCTACTTTTCAGGCTTGGCACTGAGCTTTGCAACTTGTAAAATATCTTTCTCTAACCTGGTGGTTGCATATGTCATGGGATATTACTCCCTACATTTCCAAGATAAGACGATGCTTACTACGAATTCTGGAAACTCTTCAACACTTTGGAAGAGTATCAAGTTGTCAAAAGGTGGTGAAAACCAGCGATTAAAAAGCAGGGACTTTAAGGTTAAGATGGGTTTGTTTTCAAGGTGGTCCTTTTTTTAAAATAACCCGTCTCATAGAAAATTACAACCTCTTATAGAAAAATAAACTACTGACTAAAGTTTGTTATGTTAATAATGTCCAGAATCACACAGAGAGAATAAAAACAGGAAATGTTGCAACTTTCTAAAAGAAACACGCAATTAATTGTGGTGTGTCCTGATATCAAGACATGAATCCATAAAAGGTTTTATTTGCTGACAGTCTCCACGCATCTCCAGGAAGTGACCCAAGGAAAGCCATAGATATACAGGTTCCAAGAAAGGGGGGCTACTTGCACATAGAAAATCCTTGCAGGGCATTTGACAGGTGCTAAAACAAAGCCCCTGAATCCTGTTTATACAGACCAGGTTGCCCAAACAGGAAGGGATGACGCTACAAATCTAAACCCGTCTCCAAAAAATTCTGGCACAAAATATCTAAGGCTGGCCAAGTCTTCCTAGGCTGGACATTCCAAGCTGTTTTTATGCTCAGTTTCTCCATCCTTTTGATGCCTACAGAGAGAGAGGGAGATGCGTAAAGTTTAAAAGCAATTTATGGCTGTGGCTCTGGCAGTTTGGAACTCCACAATTTATGCTGTGGGTTTGAAGAAAGGAAGTACGAGAAGAGGTTTGCAGGAAATAAGACTACTGGATTGATATCACTCCTGCTGAAACTTTTGATATTGGGATGCAGGAGGTGATCTTGATAGACAAGTCAAGATACATGCTTTGTTGCTACATACAAAACTGCATTAGTAGACTTCTGTTTATACAAGATAATTTTGTTTTCTTCCTGTCACAGAACACATGTGAAGGTTGCAGAGGAGAAGGAGAATCCAACTCCACTCTCACAGTGTCCTTTTGAATTATGTTATGGGTCCCACTGCCCACTGAAGGGTATTTGTCACTTCCTATTTCCCTGGCATGGCACTTTGATCCAGTGGTGAGATTCAAATTTTTTACTACCCGTTATGTGGGCGTGGCTTGGTGGGCATGGCTTGGTGGGCCTGGCAGGGGAAGGATACTGCAAAATCCCCATTCCCTCCCAATCATCTGGGACTCAGGAAGCAGAAAATAGGTGGGGTGGAGCCAGTCAGAGATGGTATTTACCGGTTCTCCAAACTACCCAAAAATTCCACTACCAGTTCTCCAGAACTGGTCAGAACCTGCTGAACCCCAATTCTTTGGTAAATCACAGCCATTCATTTGCACATATTAAGAATCCCAAATAAACTCTGCACAGTTATCCTTTTTTTTCCTTAAAAAAATAGATCCCTGTTTTTTCCCCCTCTGCATATTCTTGTTTCCTATATTATAGTAAAGGAAGAAAGGAAGAAAGCAACCCTCCTACCTTCTCTCCAAATGGTAATAAAATAATCCAAAAAGGAGGAGGAGGAGAAGCGGAAGGAGAATCCTCTCTTGAATCTTGGTTGCTTAACAATAGGTGAATCTGCAGGTGAATTTTCCACCATGCAAAACCTGTTTTGCTCATAATGTCTTCCTTCTTTGCGCTAGAGGTCAGACCCCTGAAACCAATCTCATTCTCTGTCACTGAAACTTCACCTGATCATCAAGAGTTTCCCATCAAGGCTGATAAGACACGAAAAGAGAGATCTCTGTGACAAAAGCTCTTTGTCAAGATGAGTTTGCACATAGCCAACAAGAAGGGCAGTCAATATTGGAATTTGAGCTGATGACCACAACATCCAGATCTGTTAAACATGGCAGAGTTTTAACCCTTCTCCTATTTGACTGCATGCTATTACTAACGTGTGCCAAGAAAATAAAGTTCTGTCATAATGAAGGCAACATTTCCAAATGAACAATGTGTTCCCACTGCAGCCTAAGATTGAAATGCCTCTTGGGTGTTTTTAGTCTAAAAGGAAGACAAGAAGGCCTAAAAGTCAAGTTTCAGTACAAGGAAGGAAGAAAAGATTAATGTGTAAATTGAGAGAGAAAAGGGAACACATAAGTCAGTCTAAGCTGGAATTGGCAACAAAACAAGTAACTGGAAAGTTGACAATAAGATGACCTGTGACCTGTTCACCAGTTATTAAAGGCACAGATCACACATTAGCACTATGACCAAGGTGCCCAAGAGCAGCTGCTGGTTTAACTATTTGCCCCTCCTTTCTCCTATGCTTTTCCAGACACGTTGGAATCCCAAGTAAACCTTTACAGATATGCACCCTAAATTCACAGTTTTTAAAAAGGCCATATCTAATTCAGCACTAAGCACTCGGGTGCTCTGCAGGTATCCTGGACTTTCCCTGGCTACTACAGCCAGTGGAAAAGGTTACTGGAAGTTGCAGTCTGATGCATGTGAAGAATATCAGTTAGCTTTTTCTGTCACCAGTGGATAGGAACAAATGCATTGTCAGTACAGTATGTGACAGGGCATGAGAGCTAAGAAGCAAGACCAAAACTTCACAAAAATAGAGTACTGAAGCATATTTATCACAGAATAAGAGAATAACTGAATTGGAAGAGGCTTAAGCAGGAGACCCTATACCAGTGATAGCGAACCTTTTTTGGCTCACATGCCATAAGGGGGGAGCGCAGGGGGGTTGTGTGTGGGCGTGCCGCACCCATAATGCAATGCACGCCCCCCCAGTGTGCATGCGTGCATGAGAGGTGCTCACCCCCCATTTTTTGCATGCTTTTTTTGCCCTCCCCAGGCTCAGAGGCTTTATAGGAGCCTGGGGAGGGTGAAAACAGCCTCCCACCCTGGAGGCCCCCGGAGGCTTCAGGGACCTTCAGGAGGCTTCCCTGAAGCCTCCGGAGGACTAAAAAGGAGGCTTCAGGCCATAGGTTCGCCATCCCGGCCCTATACCATTTCAGACAAATGGCTGTCCAATCTCTTCTTTAAAACCTCTAGAGCTGGAGCACCAGGGATGGTATTCACTTACCTTCCCTACTGGTTCACAAATATGAGTGTGCGCGCGTCCACACATGCACTCATAGAGAAGAGGGGTCAACCTATTCTTCAAAGCACCTGAGGGCAAGACAAGAAGTGGTCTTTCTTGAGGGCCAGTTTGGTTTCTCCAATACTCAGTAGAACTTCTGATATAATAGCTTCAGTGCATCCTCTTGAACGGTCAGATAGATGTTCAGACTGGATCTGGTCTCACCTACTGACTCCTTTCCAAGGACCTGGGAAATGCAGATATTGATATTTGATGGTGTTAGAAGCATCATTGTAGGATGTAAGCTGTTCCAAGTAAAGCTGCCTTTTGCAATTGACTGATGGTGATTTTATCAATGCTAATGTGTTCAAGTGGTGCTCCAGCCATCCACTGCAGGATGAAGGCATCTTCCACATGTTTCCAACCAATAAGGTCCTGAGCTTTCTTTTGCCAGTTGGGCCCGCAATACCTGCTGATGTTGTCAATCCATCTTGTTTTAACTCTCTTTTGTGGACATGTTTTATCAATTGGAATCTATTCTATGACTGCCTTAATCCACCTGCCATCAGTTCATCTTGCTATGTGACCAAACCATTTCCATTGAAATTCTTTTACTCTCTTAATGATATCATGTACTTTCATTTGTTCTCTAATCCATGTGAAGATCTTTCAATCTTATCGTGTGATGCTGAGCGTGTATCTTTCCATGGCTCTTTGTGCAATTCATAGCATTTGTATTGATTGTGGGGTTAGTTTGAGTTTGAGTTTTATTAAATTTATATACCGCCCCCTCTCCCCGCAGGGACTCGGGGCGGTGTACAGACAGTACATATAAAGACAACAAAGCAGAACACACAACACTAGACAACCAACATAAACATACAGTCTGTATAATGCCCGAACTCGTTTATAGTTAAAAACAGTCTAAAACCAAATTAAAACCCCAAAATTTACAATATTAAAAAGCCATCCAGGAAGGTCAGTAATAGATTGTACTTGTGGTTACAATTAGGCCAGGCCGGCTAGTCGGAACAGGTGGGTCTTGAGTTTCTTACGGAAGGAGCGTAGATCAACAGTAGTTCTAATATCAGCGGGTCAGTGTCCATGTTTCACTGACCTATGTTAGAATAGGTAGCACATACTGATCGAAGACTTTTCTCTTCAGGCATAGGGGAAGACTGTTCTTGAAAATTATACTTAACTTAATGAATACCAGCCAATCATATTTTAACATGCCATTCAATTTCCTGTATTGCATCACCTTCTGCTGCGATCCGTTGGCCAAGGTATATATAGTGGTCTATAGGTCTTCTGCATATATAAATATTTTTCTTTCTTTGGTGAATGTATTAAACATGAGCTGGGTCCTTTTCAGGTTTATTTTTAAGCCAAATGGTTCCCCTGCTTTGTGGAGTTCTTGTAATGTATCTGTGTATCTCTTCCGAATCTTGGGAGAAGAAAACAATGTCACCTGCAAATTTAAAGTGATTTAAATAAGTGCTGTTGATTTTTATTTCATCTTTTGCCCAGTCTAGTTTGTGAAATATTTCTTCAAGGCAGGTTGAGAAAGGAATAGGTGATACAGTATCACCTTGTCACCCACCTCATTCTATGTTGATTAATACTTTAAGATTATTAAGGCAAATCTCAATATTCCTTTTGCTATTATTTTGGTGAAAACCTTGTAGATAACTGAAAGAAGGCTTATTGGGTGATAGTTCTTTAAATCATCTTGGGCACCTTTCTTGAGTATAAGAATCACTTCAGCATTTTTCCATGCATCAGGTAGTTTTTCTTCTGTGGGGCAGATCGAGTATAGTTTTGCAAGTATTTTCGTAAATACCAGCTATCAGCATTTCAACTGTAATAAAGTCATTTCCTGAAGCTTTGGCATTTTTCATTGATTTCATGGCATTTGATACTTCCTCTGTGATGCCTGGAAGTTCCTCTTTTGTGGTTATTGTTACTTTTGAGTGATCTTGATTTTTGTATAGCTCTGAATAGAATTTTCCAATTATTTCTAACACTTCTTTTCTTGTACAACACACAGAGCTTCACATCTTCACGTTTTAATGCAAAAACCTTCTTTCTTGTATTTATAAGCTTGCATTTTGCTCTATTAATCTCTTTGTTTTCTTCAATTGCCCTTTTCACAAGCTTAATGTTAAATGGATGTTTCTCTTCTTGGATAGGGTTACTGGACAGAGCAAACCCATTCTGGCTGCTGTCTCCACTTCAACAAAGAATAAGCGTATCAGGTAAGAACCAATACCCATTTTCTGATGGTTTTGCAAATTTTAATATACTCCAGTTTATTAATTAAACTTCTTCATTGTCCATCGTTTTTTTCATTAAATCAATAGTTTCATTAGAGATTCAAGGACATGTTTGATTTGTTCATTTTGGTTCATAATGTTCATCTTTTCCAAATCTTACAAGAGGTTGGATAAATTAATCTCAAAATCAGTGCTCTTCTCTAACAGCTTATCACTCTTTATTTTCATTTTTAAAAACATCTTTACCATTTTCATATACTCTTTTCAACAGTCTATCTTCTCTTTAGCTCACATCATTCTATGTTCACTTGCAACATTAGAGCGATTGAGGACAGAACAATTGCAAACTATGGTTTTATCATTTGACATGATGTATTGAATTTCACTCGTGTACCCAGATGGACAATAGAGGGAGTCCCAGAAATTAGTACAGGTGTCTTTGAAGTCACTGAAATAGATTAAGAAGAAGTAGGTTAGAATAGAATCATATTAGTACAATCCTGTATTTGAGGACTGCATTTGAAGGGAAATTCAGAGCTTCCTATTTTGAAAAAATATATAAGTATTTCAATATAAATCCAAATAAAGCAAACCAAACCAAACCAATGGGGAAAAAAAACCCCAACACATTAAATTATATATCAAACTACAGTTTTATCCAAAGCAAAAGATGACATCATGCCCTCGGTCTTTATTTACTAATGTTCCATTTCATGAAACAGTTGACTATGTGTGCAGTTTAGTGGAATCTAACCAGATACAGTATCAGTCTCTATACCAATTGACGTTCTCAAAGGGACTGTATTTACTTTTTGTATGCAATCAGGTTCTGTGGACTCTTCTCTGGCAGAGACTGAAAAAGGTGAAACAAATATTTTAGAACGAAGTAGAAAGTCATCAATTGAAACACATCTATTTCTCTCCAAAAAACGGAAGGACAAATCTCACCGTCTTGGTCTTCCCCTGATGGGTAGGGCTACGAGATCAGCACAGATGGCATCAATGGCCTGATCTCGAGCCCTTGCCAGTTGTTGATTTGTGTCTGCCTCTTTTGAGATCTTCTGTAAAAAGAAATTGATGAAGTACAATCAAGATCAAGTTTTAATGCATTATAAAATCTCGCTTAAAGAGATTGTTCTAATTTCTTATTATCATGTACAATACTTACAGTCTTCATTCTTCTTATGGCTTTCTGGAATTTTTCCAGTTAGTCCCTTAAGTCCTCTCTGTCAGCATCTCCTGGCAAAAAGATAACAAAAGAACTAGAACTTCTACAGTCAAACTTAAGTAGAAATAAATCACTTTTCTTTTTCAAATGAAAATAATTAAAATGTCAAGTTAAAATGATACTCACTTTCTAGATTCTGTTTTGTTCTGTTCTCCATCTCCGTGTTCAGCTTTATATGGAGAGTCATTTTGCTTGCAAGATAGTTGTTCTCATCTTCCAACTAAGATGCAGAAATTACAAAAAGCAAATATCAGTCATATAATATAAATACGTGAACAAAAAGAGGTGCTTAAAACAGCATTGTAAGGGAAATGAATGACTTACAGCTTGTATTGCGAGATCTTGTTCCTCCAGCTCCCTTTCTTTCATCAATAAGAGTTCTTCCCTCTGCTTCTTTTCTGCATTTTTATGGAAAAACACTTGTGCTATTAAACAATATTCACAAAAGACATGTCATATCAACCCATCAAGAACGCTGAGATTCAAGACTGGCCATTAAATAGGAAGGGTCAGGTGTGATGCAGAGGGAGGATTGCCTTTGTATCCCCACTCCTGCTACGGGTTCTCACACAAACAAAATAATTGGTTACTTACTTTGGTCTCTTTGGTATAGTCTGTATTTCTCTAGACACACCTGCCAAAAGAAGACATTTTCAACACCTGAGGACAAACCAACTGGAAGAGGCAAATTTACAGAGTATTATAAATCATAGTGTGGATACAATCACACTGGGTGTAATTGCTTGTTGATTGTCTTTTTTGCACAGTGTGTATATGTTATGTTCATGTTCCTCTTGATGGCCAGTTTGTCAGAATGCCAGGCTTCCAGGAATTCTCTCATGTTTTTGGACTTAGCTTGGTCTAAGATGATCAATAACATAGATGCAGAAAGGCAACCTCTATTCTGCCCAATAAGATCGTGCAGCATTTCTAGGGCAGAAAACCAAGCATTGCCTCATAGTCGTTCTTTTTCTTATAAAACCCTGTCTCATAATTAGAGCCAAATTTAGCTCACTAGCTCAGTGTTTCTCAAACTTGCCCACCTGAAGATGTATGGGCTTCAACTCCCAGAATTCATGCTGGTGAGAAAATTCTGGGAGTTGAAATCCACGCAAGTGGTCATGGATGAGATACACTGCCCTAGTTAGTGGAGATGAAGAGAGAGAGAGTGACACCCCCCTAGTGACTATATCCATGTTTTCACTAATTGTTGTGGCAGCACAAATCAATGGTTGGCAAATGTTATCTTTCAGATTTTTTTTCTAATCTGAGAAATATAATACTTCTGGGAAATTACACTCCAAGGCTTTTGGAGAGGCTTTTCAGATGGTCTTTTGCTATTGAGGTCACAGCAAGTAAACTCAATTTTTGAAAAAAAAAAAAAAAAAAGATTAGGGACACAGAAAGCGACTTGAATTTTTTAAAATACACATATGATAATATTTCCCAATTATGGAAACTAGATTAACAGGAACAAAAGTTCCATTGGATCCCGCATGCTAATCTTATTTAGAGAGTTACAGTGAATCAAGGGATGGAGCACTGCAACTTCTGGAGGCAAGCCATTCCATTGGTTAATTGTTCTCACTGACAGCAAATTCCTCTTTAATTTTAAGCTGGAGGACTTCTTGAGAAGCTTCAATCTTTACTCCTTGTCCTGCTCTCAGGTGCTTTGGAGAATAGCTTGAACCCCCCTCCCCTCTATGATAAACCCTCAAATATTGGAAGACTGCTATCATGTTATGATGTCATGCAATGTTATGCATTAATACTCATGTTATGCATCATGCAAAAATGCATATTCTTGCAGAGGTAAACAAGGTTTGCCTGTATTAGCAAACCCATGGTATTCTATTTGCAAACCATTTAGTTTAAAAATCATGTTGAAGAGAGATCATGTTGCCTTGTTTACTTCAGCTGTAAATTAAGCAGAGATTCCAGGAAGGAGGCAAAGCAATTCTAGTGCAAAACATAAGCAGTGGTCTATATATCAGTGGGAAATGGAGTGCAGTGGGACCATCCATAAAGACTTGGTAATGAGTCAACAATCTGTTTGATACTTTTTTCCTGAAGCACAACTATTTGCATGTCTTGTTCCTATTGTGGCAAGGGACAGGAGCTTCTGGCAAGTGACAGGCTGTTAATATCAACTGTCAGTCACAGTTTCAGTGCTATTGAATTGCTAACTTGCGTCACACTCTGGAGCCATCTAAGCTGCCAGCAGCACAGACATCCAGTGTCACAGGTCTATTTGATATGATTTTTTTTAAAAAAAGACAGAAATCTCTCTCTTTCTCCCTCCCTCTCTCCCTCCCTCTCCTGCCCTCTTCATTTTTCTATAGTGACAAAGTATAGAATAACAGAGCACAGAAACCGACAGACTTTTAATTACAGAAGAGGGTACAATTATGCTGTCCCTGAATGTATGAAAACAGTGGGGCCCTTTGTATCATATAGGTTCCCTTTCCATGTGCCTCTTTAAGTCTTATTTTAGAGTTACAGGAAATCCCCAAGACTATATCATTACAATCTGGTGTTAATCAAAGTTGACCTGATGGCTTTCAGCAGGAAAGCAAAGTGAAGGAAGGGCTCTGGAAATCAGAGAAGCAAAACCAGGAGCCAACAGGTTGACATGTAAACAGAGATACAGTCATCCAGACCAAAAGTATCTAAAAGGTTAAATCATGGCAACTGGACCAAAGTTTCACTCCCTGCAGTCTGTATGGCAAAGAGTTGGTTCTTTTCAACAACTCTCTGACTCTCTGTTTACCCAAATTTTCATTTTGACTGAAGAAGTTACTTGAGTGAGTAACAAAACATCTCAGTTTAAACATTTTTTTTGATCAAGTTGCCATGATTTAAGCCAACAGAACCCCAAACGTGTCTCTAACCATTATGCTCTCTGTACATGTAAAGGAAAGAGCTTCTTATTCCACCATAATAGTTAGATCTATTTTTTGTTCCTTTCTTTATATCCTTTCATTATTTTGATAAATAACCCAAAGTGGTGAACACACACCATGCTCCTTCCTCCTACTATTTTCTTCACCACAACTACACAGTGAGATGGGTTCGGCTGAGAGAGTGACTTGCCCAAGATCACCCAGCTGGTTTTCATGTTTAAGGTAGGACTAGAACTCCTCGTTTCTAACCTAGTGCCTTATCCAGTAGACCAACCTGGCTCTTTAAATCCAGTAGCCAGGCATCAAGGCTGCAAGTTCTCTTATTACTTGCTACCTGATCCTTTTAAGTGGAGAGGGATATGTCTAGTTTAATGAAAAGAAGGACAAGGGGAGACATGATAGCAGTGTTCCAATCTCTCAAGGGCTGCCACATAGAACAGCGAGTCAAGCTATTCTCCAAAGCACCTGAAGGCAGGACAAGAAGCAATGGGTGGAAACTAATCAAGGAGAGAAGCTAAGAAGAAATCTCCTGACAGTTAAAACAATTAATCAGTGGAACAACCTGTCTCCAGAACTTGTGAATGCTCCAACACTGGAAGTTTTTAAGAAATTGTTGGATAACCATTTGTCTGAAGTAGTGCAGGATTTCCTGACTATGCAGGGGGTTGGACTAGAAGACTTCCAAGGTCCCTTCCAATTCTGTTATTCTATATTCTGAGAGCCTGGCAATGAATCTGGGAACTTCTTTATGAAAAATATGCATTTTTCTCTGAGACATCTGTGAGGAGGAACAATATGATGCAAGCATTAACAAAAGCCATACAGGCATTTCCCACATTAAAATAATGTGAGCTTTTTTAAAACCCTTGCTGCTGCTGTTTCCCACCCCTTGCCTATTCATCTTCACAGGGCTGGCAATCCATGACAACTCCCTGCATGAGGAGGAGTTGCCAGTAGCTCTGAAGAAACTTTTCAAGAGGCCACAAGCAGATTGAATCCTACAATATCCAACCTTCCCTTCTGGAGAAAGAATTTTAAGACAGCTGTGACATATCAAGTGCACAGCATACTAAAATGAAACAAGTCATCTGGGCAATTTTCAGTCAGAATTCCCAGCAACCAAACGCTCGCACCTATTGGCTAAGACGCGCCGGGCTGGATGCGGGCTTTTTGCTCTGTTACTATTGGCTGCTCTGCTTGACAGCTCCCGTATAAATAGCTGTCAAGCAGAGCAGGGTGCTGAATTGTACATAGTCACCTTTTGCGAGTTGTCTTGTTCAATAAACACTGTTCCTGTTACCAATGGTCTGTCGCCTCATCTGTTGGTTCAGATTTCTTCAGATGTGGTCAATCATGGTACTTTACTAGATAGCCTACAAAAAATGTTGGGGATAGGAAGCATTGTCTTACTGTGGTTCTGTTCCTTCAACAGATGGTTGCAATCTATTGCAGTGGGAGAAGAGAAGTTAGCTCAGTGGCCTGTAATTTTTAACATCCACACGAAACCTATGGGGGAGATCACCCAACAGTTTTGGGATGTGGCATCATTAAAATTATAAATCACCATCACAGGCTAGGAGAGATGTTATCCATGTGCTATCCGGGAACCTGGAGGAATCTGAATGGGAGAGGACAGCCTAACCTTGAACCCAAGCAAGATGGAATAGACGTTTGTACCTGAGCATTCTCTATCAACACCAGTGTTGTCTCTGGAGAGGTAGGCACTATCTCTGAAGGAGCAAGTTCACAATTTGAGCAGTCTTTCTGGACTCACGGTTCATGCTCAGAGGGAAGGTAGAGAACATGGCTGGAGGAGCAAGAGGCCCCCTTTGCTTAACACTTCCAGGATATGACTTGAACTGAGGTTGCTTCTACAAGATGTTGCTTCTCAGTGGTAGTCTGCAGAGATTCTCAGTCATCTAGGTTATGGTTGTCCCAAAGGTGCTTTTTCAGGAGGCAACTGGACTTCCTTGTTTTCTTTGAAAACATTTCACTTCTCATCAAAGAGGCTTCTTCAGCTCTGACGGGGTGGTGGGGAATGGAAGGATAGCATCTGACATCCAGTCAGAGCTGGAGAAGCTTCTGGAATGAGAAACAAAATGTCTTCAAAGAAAAAACAAGAAACTCCAGTTGCCTCCAGAAAAAGCGCCTTTGGAATTCTCGGTGGTAACATTGCTGCTGTGTGTAGAATGATCTCTCCATGAAGATTTCTTGATGGCTTTCAGAGGGCTATTAAAACTGAGCTTTTTGGGGGACAACATTCCAGAATGTTGATAACTGAAAATCAGTAAGTGATTTTCACGCACTGTGCCACTTTTTATTTCTAACTCTCCATTTGCTATTATGGTGCACTCTGTTCTAAAGTTGTTCCCCTCTCTTTATGCTATTTCTGTTTTAATTTTACTGATTTAATTTTTCCTTTTTATATATTGCATATCATTAAGATTCATGAGATTGTGGTAAAATATAAAACAAATAAAGGATCACAAAGCATCTTTACAATACTAGAACTAGAAGGCTATCGATTAAAAAAAATAAATCTGGATTTGACCACATTAAACTTATCATAAAAGTGTTGAGACCGTTTTCGGGAAGAACTTTAAACGTTTTCAGAATCAGAAGTACATGAAAGCACTTTCTTTGCTATGGACTATATAGTACTTCAAGATTATTTTTACACAACTCTGTGTGTCATATGGTGTGAATCAGGGTGGTTTCCTACCAGTTCTAACCTGTTCTCTAGAAGAAGTTTCACAAATCTATCGTGCCGGTTAGAACCGGTTCTATCTCCCTCCCCCAGCCGTCCACATCACGCTTGTCCCGCCCACCGCTCACTGATTGGCTGGCTCACCAATCACCCCGCCCGCCTCTAAGAGTCCTATCTAAACCATAAAGTCTTAAAGCTGTCAAGTTTGAACATCCCTGGGTTTTTTTTCCCTAAAGGATTAGGGGTGCAAAGGTCTTGTAACTTGACAGCTTTAAGACTTGCACACTTCAATGCCAGAGTTCCTGAGCCAACATGACTGGAGGAGGAATTCTGGGAGTTGAAGTCCACAAGTCCTAAAGCTGTCAAGTTTGAACACCCCTGGGTTTTTTTTCTAAAGGGTTAGGGGTGCAAGGGTCTTGTAACTTGACAGCTTTAACACTTGCATGCTTCAAATGCCAGAGTTTCTGAGCCAACATTTTGGTTGCTAAGCAAGAGCGTTGTTAAGTGAGTTTCAACACATTTTACAAGTTGGCCACTCCCACCCAGTCACATGGCCGCAAGCCACTCCCACCAGGTCACATGGCTGGCAAGCCACTCCCACAAAGCAGGCCACACCTACAGAAGAGGTTCCAAAAAAATTTGAAACCCACCACTGGTGTGAATAGCCTGTCAGTCAATTATAACGTGAGTTACTTTCTCAATCTCTTGTGACACAACAGTTCTCTCTTGAAACCTAATTGCGGGGGTGGATTTTAAATGAGTTTCAGTTGCCTCCATTTCTGTTCTTACAGTTTGTAGATTTTGTAATTTCAAGCGTGCTCTGCAAGTAGTGTGGAAAATTGTGGCTCCTGACCAATGATACAAAAAAACACTTTTGCCAGTCACATAGAAAAGAATTCAAAAAGAACAAATCCAGTAATTGCAGTTGGGTGAACTTCCTTTTATACACTAAAAGTCATTAAAATAAACAACATTTTTATTTTTCTTCCTTCAGTATTATCAGAATATATGACTGGCCTTTATATATTGATTTTCAGGGTCAATGTAAGGCAGAGAGCAACCAGGATTGCCCCAAGATACTTAAAGATATCTGCACATAATTTAGCTGCCTTCTGCCAAAAGTAAATAATCCGGCTGAGGTTAACAGGATCCTGTCAGTCACAGCTGACGATGTTAGTTCATCCTATTCAGAAGTTTTCACATGGCAAACCTGAGCAAATCAAGATGTTAATTTGTTCAACAAATACATGTGGCATGCAAACTGATGGGCTTGGGGTGTGTGTGTGAAATGCCTTCCCAGTCAAATTCGGAAGATTTTCCCCCAAAATAACTGAACCAAGAAAGCCTAATAAAATGTTTACTTCTTCCTATCATTTTATTCATTGTGTTTACTTATTACAATGTCTTGCCTAGCCCAGGATTGAGTCATTCATATATGAACCCTGAAAATTAATAGGTTTAAGGCTGACTTTCTTACTTCTCTTAAGACCTTTCCTTGTATATTATCCTTATGCCTCAGTAATGTCTCTCCATTTTTTTGATTACAACCATGAAATTTTGACCTTCTCTTTGATTTGTGTTGTCTCCTCATCAGGTTGTTTCCTAGGATATAATGATGGAAAACATGAATAATATATTTCTCCTTCTTATTCTATATTGTTGTAATTTTTTGAAGTTTATTAAACAAATGGTGCAATCCCTAAGTACGGTATATTGTCCTGTAAGAAAACTACAAAATTTCAGTTGAGCCAGTTGGGTGTTCTGATTAAAGCACTGGGTAGAAACTAGGAGGCTGTGAGTTCTAGTCCTGCTTTAGCCACAAAGCCAGCTGGGTGATCTTGAAAGAGTCACATCCTCTTAGCCCTAGGAAGGAGGCAAGGACAAAACATTTCTGAAAAAACTTGCAGAACAGACAACTGCAGGGACTTATCCTGGCAGTCACCAGAAACCAAGTTATTCAAAAGCATAAAAAGGAGGGTAATATTGTAAAATAAAATTAGAACAGTATTTAAAATGTTTTGACTTTCTGATATAAAATTAACCAAAATGCAGTTGGAGTATGGTGACTGATGGATACAAAACCAAAAGTGGTGTAGTAGGAAGACTACCACAATCACTGTTTTTATGGAAGTCCCCAATTCTTCTCTCTTTTAGACATCAACCAATCCCTTTCATTGGAGAAGAAAATGGGCAAATGCTAGTAGAATATTAACTCACTTCTCTCTTGCAAACCCACTGTGAGTAGAAATTCTGAAAATCAATCAAAAACCTAGCCTTCTTCCCATCCATCCATCCATCCAAGTATTTTCCTTTTATGGTGACTTTGGGGAGAAATGTATAAATTTTATAGATACATGCTGTGTGTCTGTTCTGTTGCAAATCTCTGGAACACGGATGAAGCTTCAGAAAATGATTTAGTTTTCTGATTTGGTTTAGAATCCAGAATTTGGCTGGCATAGTCATAGTCCAGTCCTACATTTTTTTATCATTTTAGAATGTCACATTTAGGTGGATTAATGAGAAATGAATGAGAAATAGACAAACTCTTCTGCAGATAGGACCAGACTTAAAATTTTTGTTTTAGGCTTCCAAGAGCCATTGGCCTTTTGTAGCACTGTAATGATACTCATTTCATGAGCTAGAAAAATTAACTCAATTAGTGATAACAACTACCAGAAGAATAAAGAAACAAAATAAAACTTTTATCTCCCTCTGTTAGGACTATCAGATCTAGTCTTCAGATCTCCAGATGACCACAAGGTAGTAGCAGAGAAATATAGAGGACCCTTTGAATGCATTTTCTGCTGATTATTTTCTTCTTCTCTTTCCTTCTCTTTCTCCATAATTATGAACTTCTCAAGGGTGTTCACATAAAATGTCCAAAATATGATAATTTGAGCTTGACCATTTGTGTCTCAAGTGAGAACTCTGGATTGATTTCTTATATCTCACTTATTTATATTCTTGGTTATCCATAATATTCTCAATACTCTTCTCCTACACCAAAGTTCAAGACTGTTGCTACTCTATAACTTCAAAGTCCAACTTTTGCTTCCATATGGTATCTCACAAAAACCATTACCTGCACAATTTTGATTTTTGTATTTACACACACTACACAATGTCTTTTCTAAGGTGTTCGTTGCTACCCTGCTAAATGCTAATTTCTCGCGCCCTCCCTCTCTCCCGCATTTACTGATTATGGGTTCATTTAGGGTTGATAGTTGTCTGTAGCTGTAGTCTGTAGTCATTAACTTAGTCTCCTTTATATTTAAACGTAATTCTGTTTTCTATTATGTTCATTACTAGAACTTGCAAATTATTTCAGCTATCAGAATAGTATCATCAGCAAAATGAATTGATTTCCCACCCTTCAATGTAAAACTATGTTCATCTACTACTAATCTATCTTTCTTTAATGTATACTTGGCAAATAGGTTTATATAAATTAATGAGAGGTACAGCCTTGTCTCACTGTTTTGCCAACCTGGAAGCTGGTCTGTTTCACTATATTCTTTCCAGATTGTGTCTTGCTTTCCTGTGTGTATACTTTGCCCAATGTAGATATAGAAACAGATGCAGACATCACATGAGAATGCTAATTAATGCAGTAAATATAATTCCCAAGCAAAATAATAACTATTCCTTGTCTCCCAAATTCCAAATTATAGGCCCTTGCGTATAATTTATATGACCTGAATTGCTGCATGATCTTTTGTTCTGGAGTTAAGCGTTCCATAAATATCACTATACTTGTAATTCCTTATGTTGTCTCTTAATGACTGGAAAGACAGTCAATGGAGCACTGGAACTTGACTTGGAAGACAAAAGTAGCAGAAAGCAAATAAGGATACGAGGTCTGAACTGATTCCATTTCTAAAAAGTAAATAAGACGATCAGCAAGGCTTGGTTTTGCATCTTTGCTCCATTAAGGTACAACATGGCCAAACTAATCCAATTCATGGATCTTGTGTGTGTGTGCCTTAACTGATCAGACTATGAAATGTGATCAGAACTGCAGAGGGGGAAAACAAGAAGGGAACATGCCACAAGAGTGCAACAATTAGTCACAGCACCCTGGCATCTAGAAATAATCATAGGTGTTCTGTCCTCACTACACGTTAATCGGTGTGCAGCTCGACATGCAGCTAAACCCAACTACCTTCCAATAAAACAGATGTCAGGCCTGTAGTTATATTCTTTTTAGGATCTTTGGCCTGCCACACTTTCTTATAATCTTCTATGCTGTTTCATTAGTGTAGTAGTTGGGAGGGGGGAATAGAAAGGAGTAGGATTGTGGAATGTATGTTGTCATTCTTTTATAGAAGCTCAAGGTCATCTTTTGTCTCCGCACCTCGACACCTGACCGGAAGCAGAGGGGTGTAGATGCCAGCATGGAAGATGATGATTGGAACATGTGATGGATTTGTGGGTGTGGGGATAAATCATGAACTTTCAACTGGGTGGAATTCCAGGATGCAGATCAGAGTTGGAATTCCATAGAGGTGCTAACTTGCCTGTAGAATAAATTGGACCTTTAAGGATGTTTTTGGCTTGGACAATGATTTAATTCTGCATGGTATTTATAACCCTAACAACAGATTGTGTGCGTAGATCTGAATGCTTTATTGAAAGAACAGGATATGGTGAATCTGAGGAAAATAGGGATACATACAATGAGAACTAAATACAAATTAGACATTATTGGGTTACTGTTGAGCATAACAATTAATCAACACAAGCAATCTAAATCTCACCAGGGATGCTCTGTGTGTAGGATGTGGGTTTGTGCCACAGATTAAGATGGATTCTTCTTTGTGATTCTGCCTTCTCCAAATGCTAAAGGAAATGGAGTCTGGCTTCCCAGTGTGCACTGGTTTTAAGAGTGCAGGCTGATGGTTCAGCTTCAAACAATATACAGTAGAACCTCTGGTCACAACCATAATTTGTTCCATATCTTTGATCACAATCCAATTTGGTCATGGCCTGAACCTAACCAAAATTAATGCAAAATTAATGCAGCGGCCACACATACTTGCGGGATCGTATTCTGCCCCATACATCCCTGCGACCAATCCGCTCGCACAGAGAGGGCCTCCTCCAGGTGCCGTCCACCAGACAGTGCCGAGGGGCGGCGCCTAGGAGTAGAGCCTTCTCTGTGGCGGGCCCAGCCCTGTGGAATGACCTCCCTCCGGATATTAGGACTACCTCTGACCTCCACTCCTTTCGTGTAAAGCTCAAGACCCACCTATTCCAAGTAGCTGGCCTGGCTCAACTATGATCTAACTATATCGCTCCTGACGGGTTTTTTATTTGGGTATTTTAATTGTATTCAATTATTTAGGGGTTTTTAAACACTGTGATTTTAATTGTTTTTATTCACCAGCCCACCTCCTCCTTGTACACGTCTTGGTATACGTTTTTGTTATATGTATGTCTTGTCTATATATGTATTTCATATGTTTTATTGTACGCCGCCCCGAGTCCTTCGGGAGAGGGTGCGGCTAAGAAATAAATATTTATTATTATTATTATGGGGAAATTTGGTGCTTACAAAAAAACCCGATTTGGTCATGATCAGAAGGGTTCGTGACCAGGGGTTCTACTGAACTTGGTATTTCTCTCTACAATGGCGCTAGATAGCAACAACAGTATTTAAAAGTTATATGCTGAGACATGACAATAGGCATTGATCAGGCATGAAGTTGCAGGCATATAGCTCAACAGCAGTCATCAAGATATGGTAGATACATGGCCATTTTATGGAGAATATGGGAGTTATTTGGATTGCATCCAAGCAACGAAAGAGTGAATAAAGATTGCATTGCAAAGGAAAACCCAGGAAAGCATCCATGAAGAGGAATGAAATTTAGAAGCTACAGAAATTTATTAATTGGAAATAAGTCATTTCTTTTTCTACAGCTAAGAAACCCTCATTTTAATTGGAAATAATTCATTTTTCCTGTATCTAAGAAAGAAATGCATTAGTACAAGATGACAAAATCTCAGTTTGCCTAAGATATACTTAACTATCTTAAAAGCACATGCACATGAATATCATCCAAGTATCAGAGTCATTAGTTCAAAGGGATTCATGCCAGCATATCTTGTACTGATTAGGTAATAACAGTACATAACTGAAGTTGCTGGGCTTTCATGATTGAGGTATTTTCCTATTTGCTGACTATTTTCAAAGATTTTTAATAATTCATTTTAATAATGGCAATTAAAGAGAGCTCTCTTCCTCCCACCCCCAATGGCTCAGAACCAAGAAAGGAGAGCTTGATTTTGCAAAGGAGAACAGGTGATGTTTAAAGCCAATTATCTCCACTCCCATCCCTGTAATCTAATTTTGACTCCTAAGCACCTGAACTAGTCAACAAGAGCATTTTAGTGTTGTGAAAATGGAATGTACAGAGTGTACAGAGTATTATCAAGATGTATGGCATTAATGGGTTATAGGAGTTTAAAATTCTGTCCTACTTTGGCAGAGTTCTGAGTTAAATTTGCATTTGATGATCGAACTCAAGAATGGAAAGGACCATAAAGTGAATGCATTTGAGTTCAGACAACTAGCAAAAGTTGGTCTCTTTTCATGCATAATATGCTACGTAACTAGACTACATTGTCTCATTTGTTTTTCTGCCCGATGTCATTAACCAATTTCATTGTATTTAAGTACAATGACAATAAAGATTATACTTATAAAAACACCAAGGAGGTCCTGTCAGAGGTGGTATTTAACAAGTTCTTACCAGTTCTGGAGAACTGGTAGTGGAAATTGTGAGTAGTTAGGAGAACCGGTAAATACCACCTCCCCCTGCCTCCCGAGTCCCAGCTGATGAGGAGGGAATGGGGATTTTATCCTCCAGTAGTATCCTTCCCCTGCCACACCCTCCAAGCCACGCCCACAGAACCGATAGTTAAAAATTGTGAATCCCACCACTGTGCCTTGCATTGAAACACTGGAATTAAAACAAATCTTTTAAATCTCAGTCCAAAGACAGATCTCCAGAGTATAGTAGCTAACGATTAAGAGAGCCTATCAGCAAATGAACCAGAGACATGCAGTCAGGTGAGGCAAGTGAGGCATAGCCTCACCGCTCTCATCATGAAAAGAAAAAAAAATGTAAAAGGAAAAAGCTGAGCTAGTTGCAGCCTCACCGTGGATGACTCTGCTTAACTGTTTAAAAAAGCCTCTAAAAAGCGCCCTCTACTATGAGGCAGGGGAACTGCATGCCTCATCTGGTCTGACTTTAGGCATTTTATGATCACTCGAGCAGAGTTAAGCAAGGGTTAAAAGCCTAAAAATTCCTGACGTAGGTGAGGCATGCAGTTCTCCTGCCTCATAGTAGAGGGTGCTTTTTTAGAGGCTTTTTTTAACATGGAAGCCAGGCAAAGAGCCATGCTGTAGCACACACACTTTCCCCCAGCCTCTTTCTTTTGGAAGGCTCAGATCGGCTCCCCTCCGGCTTCTCTGCCTCTCCTCTCACCCCAGCCTGCCAGCAGGAGGTGAGCGGGTGGGCTTTATTGTGTTCCAGGCATTTCCCACCCAGACAGCAGGCTGCATTTGCAATGGTGGAGGTGTTTGTGGAAGGCAGCAGGGGAATGGGGGGGATGGCAGAGAAGCTGCTTTCAAGCCACTGGAAAAGATATCCAATCCAACTTTTGTGTGTGTGTGTGTGTGTATTTGAGAGTGAGTGAGAGAGGGAAGGGGGTAGGAGAGATAGTCCAATCCAACTTGTGTGTGTGTGTGTGAGTGTGTGTGTGTGTGTGTGTGTTTGAGAGAGAGGGAGGAAGGGAGAGAGGGAGGAAGGAGGGGAAGGGAGAAGAAAAAAGGAAAAAAGGAAACTAATTTCGCAAAGGAGAAAAAACAAATGCTGTTGTTTTAAATCGGAACTGAGCATGCCTGGCTGTGGAATTCTGGGAGTTGAAGTCCACAAGTCTAAAAATATTTGAAACCCACCACTGTGTCAGTGCCTCACTAGCCATAAACCTCACTGCACGTCACTGAAATGAATCTACCATCAACCAGTCTTGCTGTCAATGGCCATGTGTGACCCACGAAGCATCTCCATCAGGATAGTCCCCATCCTTAATTCCTGACTGATTGGAGTAACGGCATGCAGGATAGCAGGAAGCTGGCTATCTAAGTCATTGTCCTGCCCACTTGTTTGGCAGTTTAGGGAGAAAATGAGGGAAATACGATAGCACTGTTTTGCATATCAGCATATGATTTTGATGTGGCTTGCCTACCTCATATTCCTTGTAATAGATGTGCAGGGAAAGACTTCTTGATAGCAATACTGAGATATGTGGAACTTTCTTGAGATACTTGTCTGTATCTTCTTTTGTCTTAGGGCAGAGGTGTCAAACTCACATTATCACGGCATTGTCACATGACATATCATAACTTTTTTCCCCTTCGCTAAGCCGGGCATGGAGGTGGTCAGTGCATGTCGCATCCAGCCCACGGGCCATGGGTTTCACAGCTCTGTCTTAGATAATGCAGTTATGGTTTCTCTCTTTTCGTACTGTCTTACAAACTCTTAGTCTAATCCAGTATTTCTTAAAATCAGCAACATTAAAATAAGTGGACTTCAATTCCCAGAACACCCCAGACAGCATGAGGATGAGAAACACTGGTGCAATTCATACTTGATCTTGCAAAAATAGTGCTCCACACTACAGAATATATACCCCATTGTTTTTATTTGAAAGTACAGTAACAGAGAGCCAGTTTGGTGTAATAGTTAAGGCATCAGGCTAGAAAACTGGAGACTGTGAATTCTAGTCCCACCTTAGACACAAAGCCAGGTAACCTTGAGCCAGTTACTTTCTTTTGGCCCCAAGAAGCAGGCAAAAAAACCTTACCAAGGAAACTGCAATGACTTGTCTAGGCAATCTCCAAGAATTGGACATGATTGAATGGAAGTGTTAGAAAGAAAAGTCCATCTGGTTCAGTTCCAAGCTGGGAGAAAAATGCTGGAAGCAAAATGGAGGGTGGAGGTTGATTGGAAAGAAAGTCCATTTATTGATGAACAGAATCACCAGAATTTGTGGTTCTGTTTTAGCTGAACAAATGGTTGCAATAGAACAGAACAGAACAGAATTTTCTATTGGCCAAGTGTGATTGGACACACAAGAAATTTGTATTTTATAATCAGAGGTGCTATTCAGCAGATTCTGTCCAGTTCTGGAGAAATGGTAGCGGAAATTCTGAGAACCGGTAAATCTGACTGGCCCCGCCACCACCTATTCTCTGCCTCCCAAGTCCCAGCTGATCGGGAGGGAATGGGGATTTTGCAGTATCCTTCCCCTGGAGTGGGGAAAGAATGGAGATTTTACAGTATCCTTCTCCTGCCATGCCCACCAAGCCATGTCCACCAAGATCCGGTAGTGAAAAATTTTGAATCCCACCACTGCACTGCTCTATAAAGTCAAGTCAAGAGACTATCTTATAAGCAGATGCGGTCATTCACCTGTTAGGAGGTATCTATATGCACACATCCAGGACAGAAAATATTTTAATGCAGATTTTGTTGGCGGGAGCATATCTAACTGGGCAAAAGAGCAAGACATTTTTGTTAGCAGATTGCTATCTAGTTAAGGTGCCTTTCTTCCTGTTATATTGTTTGTCTTGGCAGTATAAAATTCTGCCTTTAGAAACATTTGCAAGCCGAACCTAAATCACTTATTTGAAATAAGTCCAGTTTGTGTGGGTGCACTTTTGACAAATTTATATTCCCAAATGGATGTTCCTGAATTGTTTTTCCGAGTATTGTCCAATTCAATAGTCTGTATATATAATAGCAAATCCTTATTTGACATTGCTGGAAAGAACACAGGAAAGTAATAAAAAATGGTCCCTTTGATAAAAAGATTAGGGACCACCTTTGGTTCGATGAGCAATGCGGGCCTGTTGAGAAAGAAACTTACTGCCAAATACACAGACACAGGAATGCAATCAAAGATTATATAGGGCTGTAGTCGGAAAGTGCAGCTGAAATAATGCATGTGCATGTGTAACTTGAAAAACATAACTATCAAGTGAAATATCCTGCTGGCTATATTGGATAGTTACCGTATTTTTCAGAGTATAAGACACACCGGAGTATAAGACGCACCAAGATTTTGAAGAGGCAAATTTTTAAAAAAGGGTTTGCACTCTGCAGACCTCCCAAAAACGGGCCCACTTTTTTCCCAAAAAAAGGACATGCATAGCCTTTAGGAGGCTTGTAGATTCTAATAATCCCACCACTGGTCACATGCCACCACTGAGAAGACAATTTTGTTCATTGTTGCCTATTTAACTTCAGACGGATGTACTTAGTATATGGATATGTGAATGACACACTTGATGATTCTTATAGGGCTTATGCATCTGCAAGATTTACAGCTTTTGTTCCTTAAAAGCTCCCAAATTCTCAAAAACTGCATTATAAAAAGTATAAAAATATTGAACTTGCTCATTCTAGAGAGCCTCTGGAAGGCATGAAAGATTACTTTTTGTACCTCTGCATGAAAGTTGTCAATGCAAGAACCAGATCTTTGAATTATCCTAAGAAACATAATACTAACGTAATTGTATAAACACTGGGAAATACATTGCCATTGTCTAGACTTAGCTATTCCTTTCCTGGCTGTGTTCTGACTCAGCAATCAGATAGCCTTCATAGGAAGCCTCACACATATACATCTGTGGTATCTGGCAACTTGTCTGAACATAGTTAACAATGACTCTCTCTAAACAGAAAAGGTCATTTCTGGTACACTAGTATGACAGGCTCTCATGGAAGACCCCGCAGTGCAAATCAGCTGGTCAATCCAGGACAGTGTAAAGAATCTGATGGACTTCAGAAAGTTTGGACAATTCTCATAATCTTTTACGATAGATCAGCCTAGTTGGTCCTGATCAGAATTAATCTCCAAAATGTGTGACAGTCAGCTAGATTGCCTGCCACTTCTTGAGAAGTATCTTCAGGTAGCAAACCTATTGATTTGAAATGCAGCCTTATCTGACTAGCTCAATCCCACTTCCTAGGTAGAACACCAGCCACAAAAATCCCCTCAAATTCTTCAAGATCCTTCGTTCTTTTTTTTTTTTTCAAAAAGTTTTATTGGTTTTTTAAGATCCTTCGTTCTTGGCGTGTTGCAAATTGTGCAGCCTGAGCAAGCCCAGGCAAGGTTTGGGGCATGTGTGTGTGTTTGATATTCTATCCTTCCTGCATGACAAATGAGTGCAAAAGTGAAAAAATAAGAAACAATTTGCAATTCAGGCTGGTGGTCTCTCATTTAAAAAAAAATCAGTTGAAAATCAGAGACTAACGACCCACAATTGCTCTTTCGTGGCAATCTATTTTGAAGGTATTAGCCATGGATTTGTGTTATTTATATGCCGATTTCAATTACCTTTGATGTTGGGAGCTAATGCAAAATATCAAGCTGAAGTTGAACAAATGTTACCATTAACATTCTGGGAATTGTAACATGATCCATCTTGTTCGCAGGGCAATCAAATAAACTGATATAAATAAATACAAATATGTAAATTGTATATTGAGTTTAAAAGAGACGAGGTTTAAAAACAAGGTAAGTCCAGATCTAAAGAAAAGAGCAGATTTGATTTGGTGGGTCATATACATGATGCAGAACTTTGCAGATGACTTTGTGGGATGGAACATGTGGGATGAAATAAAATAAATTAAATAATAAAATAAGGGATGCATGATCAAAGTACTGTAAATAAAATATGTGATTGCCTCTTCCTATGCAGTGTGGCTTCAGCAATATTAGTTCTCCAGCGTTCAGTCTTCAGCATTCCCAGTCCCAGTGCATTTGGAAAGTTTTTGCTTGGGGAAGGTGAAGAAGAAAAACATAACCATACCATCAACAGTCACATAGAGTTAAACAATATCTACATACCAATCAAAAGATACAATCAAACAGCCAGAAAGGAAGTTAAAAAACCAAAACAACTCTCCACCAGCAATCAACACCCAAATCAGCAGATATTAACTCCAAGATGAACATTGGAGCAAAAATCAAGAAGTAAACAATACCCCAATCCAGGAATGACCAACTCAGACAAACAAGATAACAGTAAATAACAGCCTAATCAAGGAAGTCCCAAGACCACCCCCAGCAACTCCGGCAGGGCAAGCCACTAACGTATAACAAAAAAAAGAACAAACCCCACTTTCTCCTAGAACTGAAGATGTTACCTAGTCTGATAATGAAATGTCTGCAAGAAAGCAACTAATCTCAGAGAGCACTAGGGACTCCATAGTTCAAGTATGAGTTACACATATTCTTTTCTTTTGAAAATTGCAATTCTTGCACATCTGGAAGATGAACAATAAAGTGGGGAGGAAGTTTAGCAATGTCTGTCAGCCAAGTTTCTGCTTTAGTAATCCTTGTCATATAACTTATTTTCAGTAATGGAAATATTTAATGGGATCTTTAGCTAATCCAAAAACAAAAGAATTGTTATTGCTTAAGTCTTCAGTCTCCCCTGGAGAGTGGCTTATGATAAAATAATTTCTCCTTGGCTCCAAATTTAGCGCCAAAAATAGCGAAGCAGAATGCTTGGTGGCAGTTTTATCTTTATCCTGGGTGTAGAAATTTGCTTGTCCTGTTAGTAGTTAAAATACATTCATACACCCTCATATTTTACCAACGCTTTCAAACCCATTATTACTGAAGGATAGTTTTTACGGCTTCTGGTAAATGTAATCTTGATACTTCTGGAAAACTATAGATCCAGACGGCTCAATGAAAGTTCCTTGGATTGAGTCATTTAAAATAGGATTGACTAAGGCTGTCTAGATTTCTGGGACCACAACTACCATCATTCCCAGCCCACTGTGATGGCAAAAATTGATATAGAAGAAAACCAGATTCCAAATGACCTGCCTCAGAATCAGCCCCCCGATGCGTCCCAGAATTATACCGCTCATCTTCTAACAACGGTTTACCCATTTTTTCCATAAGAAATGTAAGAAATAAATGCTTTAAACTTCCAAAAGGCTTATCACAGATATTAACACAATAAAAGCCATCCATTCTACCAACAAGAGGAACACACACACAAAACTGGGGTTTGAAAATTCTAGATCTGCCTTCTTCAGTGATTCCATAATGCAGGGTCCCCAACCCTCAATCTGTAGCCCAGTGTTGGGTTGCAGCCCATTCGAAACCAGACTACAGAAGTGGTGGGGGAGCACACGTGTGCATACTCACATCAGTGGTGGGATTAATTTTTTTTTACTGCTGGTTCTGTGGGTGTGGCTTGGTGGGCGTGGCTTGGTAGGTGTGGCAGGGAAAGGATACTGTAAAATCTCCATTCCCTCCGCACTCCAGGGGAAGATTACTGCAAAATCCCCATTTCCTCCCGATCAGCTGGGCATCGGGAAGCAGAGATGGGGGCAGGGGCAGTCAGAGGTGGTATTTATCAGTTCTCTGAACTACTCGCCGCCCCGAGTCCCTTTGTGGAGAGGGTGCGGCCTATAAATTGAATTAATAAAATAAATAAATAAATAAATAAATAAATAAATACTCAAAATTTCCGCTACCGGTTTTCAAGAACTGGTCAGAGCCTGCTGAATACCACCTCTGACCCCCATGTGTACAAAGCTGCATTTGTGAAAGGGGCATGCATGCAAAACCACCCCTCTCTCCCCCACCCCACCACTGCTACCTCCGCCTGTCTGCTGGCATAATGTACTACTCCATTGCCTGTAACCTCTTAAGGGAGGGACACCCCTAATTTAAAATAAAACTTCAGCTGTAACATGTTTACTCACATCTGCTTTGAAATTTCCAGGATCTTCAAGCTTTTCTTTAAATGTGGTAATTAATTCCTCTACTCACTAACTCCTCTACTCACTAACTCCATTCAATAACTTCATATATTGGCCTGCATTCTGGGGATGGAATTACAAAACATTGGGAAGACAGAATAAGGAGAAGATTTAAGAAGCTCCTTCCCAATCAACCACAACATCCTTTCATTTTTAAAGGTGACTAAGATGGCTATCTATTTTGTGAAAGAACACTTTGGGGGGGGGGGGCTATTAGCTACAGCCGAGACACTCAAATCTCCACATCTTCTAATTCATTTTTCTTCCATGAAAAGCTACGTGCAGCTCCATGTACTCACATCCTGATTGTGAGCAAAAGGCTGTAGAAAAATTGGGAAAGAATTCTGCATTCTAAATTTCCTTAGCCCTAAGAGGATTGCATGGTGCATGGCTGAAAATAGCTTAAAGGCTCCTGTGGTGTTCAGCAGAAGTTAACAATCCTTACAGGTTCCATTAATTTCATCACAGGATTAGATTTTCTCACACATATAAGCCAAATATTATCGATGATCTGCAATCAATGTGACAACTGCCAGTCAACTTTTTAAAAGGCTCTTTGAGATTTTCTTTTATATTGAAAAGTGCACCAAGGAAGTGGCTGGTTGAAGTGTTTGGCTAAAGGGCAGCTAATAAATGTTTTACATTGATGACCTAGTGATTGGCAAAGCAATGGACTTCAGCTCTGGCAATAAAATTTTCTTTTTTGGAACCATTATGAAAAAACTCTGGGAAAAGTTGAAACCTTGTCTGAGAAAATGTAGAAAATATTTCCGTTTGGTACAGTTACAATCTGTTCACAGAAAAGAAGGGGGAAAGCTGCCAAGCGGGATTGTAAAAAGTCAAGACCTTTGCAATTGTCCCAAAGAATTCTGAGAATAATCCCATTCTCCTGTCTTGAGGGTAGGACTTTCTAGGAATAATACATTTTTGGAGGCATTTGTCAAAAGCGGATAGTTTTGAGAAAAAGTAGAGACAAGAAATTCAAAAGGCTATCAAGCCAACTTTACAATGTAAATGGTCTCTGTCTAAAATTGGAAGAAGGCAAAGCAGGAAAAAAACCCAATAAATAAAAAAAAATATTAATATTAATATGAAGGCAACAACTCAAAGATTCTCTTGCCACTGGGTGGGAATGAGATCTCAAACATCTGATGGGGCTCATCAGGACAAAACAAAAAGCCCAAATCACTATATATGGGATACTATATTAATATCCTAATGTTTATCAAAGACCTAATCAGGAATCACTTCTTTGAACTAAAACCATGTGTAGCATATGAGTGTAGCCAATACTTTTTCAAATTATTTTCTTTCACAAGAAACCATCAGGCTAAATAGGATGGGCACCATTCCTGGTGGTAATGTGTGGAATGAAGTAGTCTGGAAGCATTTGAAGAAAACTGGTTGGTATACATCATCCCCATCGCCAAATTGTCTCCCTGCAATGTTAAGCACAGAGACAGCCTTGGTCGCGTTGGTAGATGATCTCTGGAGGGCCAGAGATAGAGGGTGTTCCTCTATCCTGGTCCTATTAGACCTCTCAGCGGCTTTTGATACCATCGACCATGGTATCCTATTGCGCCGGCTGGAGGGGATGGGAGTCGGAGGCACCGTTTTATGGTGGTTCGGCTCCTACCTCTCCGACCGGACGCAATGTGTGTTGACAGGGGGGCAGAGGTCGACCCTGAGGCCACTCACTTGTGGAGTGCCGCAGGGGTCGGTCCTCTCGCCCCTCCTGTTCAACACATATGTGAAGCCACTGGGGGAGATCATCTGTGGTTTTGGGGTTGAATATCATCTGTACGCTGATGATACTCAGCTGTACATCTCAACCCCAAACCACCCCAACGAGGCTGTCGAAGTGATGTCCTGATGTTTGGAAGCCGTCGGGGTCTGGATGGGGGACAACAGACTCAAACTCAACCCCTCCAAGACTGAGTGGCTGTGGCTACCGGCACCTCGGTTCAGCCAGCTGACTCCATCGCTGGCCATAGGGGGCGAACAATTGCCCCCTGTGGAACGGGCGCGCAATTTGGGCGTCCTCCTAGATGCCCGGCTGTCAATGGACAACCATGTGGCAGCCGTGGCAAGGGGGGGCGTTCCACCAGGTTCACCTGGTGCGCCAATTGTGCCCCCTTCTGGACCGGGATGCCCTACGCACGGTCACTCATGCATTGGTGACGTCTCGCCTGGACTACTGCAATGCTCTCTACATGGGGCTTCCCTTGGGACGTGCCCGAAGACTGCAGCTAGTCCAGAATGCAGCCGCGCGGGCTGTCATGGGGAGTACTAGGTACTCCCACGTAACACCACTCCTGCGCGAGCTGCACTGGCTGCCTGTGGTTTTTCGGGTGCGTTTCAAGGTTTTGATCACCATCTTTAAAGCGCTCCATGGCACAGGACCTAGCTACCTGCGGGATCGCATCCTGCCACACACATCCCTGCGGCCAATTCGCTCTCACAGGGAAGGACTTCTCCTGGTGCCGTCCACTAGGCAATGCCAACGGGCGACGCCAAGGAGTAGGGCCTTCTCTGTGATGGGCCCAACCCTCTGGAATGACCTCCCCCCCGACATTAGAACCACCACCGACTTCCGCTCCTTCCGACAAAAATTGAAGACACACCTGTTCCGATTGGCTGGCCTGGCATAATTATAACTGCTACCTCCTGGCAAACATACTTCTTAACTGGTATTTTAGGGGAATTCTTTTTTAATTTAATTTTATGGGATATGTGTAGGGGTTTTAAACTATTTACTCAGCTGTACAGTTCTTTTAAACCTTTTTTATCCTCCTTTGTATCTATTTATCTATTTACCTATCTAATAATTTTAATTGTTTAATTTTATATGATGTATTTCTTATATGGACTGTACACCGCCCCGAGTCCCTTTCGGGAGAGGGGGCGGTCTATAAGCGCTCAGTAAATAAAATAAATAAGAACAGAGGAAGGATCCCCCAGTGTCTCACTTTCTATTTGTATTCTGTTGCCATTACACGCATCAAAGGGTGAAAGCTGGAATAAGGAAAGGGCACTTCCTTTGGGACTGTCCATGCTACTTACTCACAGTCCTGTTTCCTCTGTTCTGTTCTTTTGTGATAGATTATGTAAACTGTTTTTAATATATTCATTTCTCCCTCTGCCTGCTTTGTCCTTTATCCGGTTTTTGCTAATGGTTTGGAGGTGGTGTGTGTGTGTGTTGTATTTCCAGATGTTTAATAAACAAACATGCTGTTGTTGTTTGGCTAGCTGAATTGAGTAGCTTGCCTGCCTGCTCTTATCTGGATATAAGAATTGTCTGGGAATCCGTTGGGTGCACATTACTCACAGTAATTTTCCAACAAAATCAAGACAATGAAAAACCATTTAATTTCTCCTGCCCATTCTGGGCAGAAATACTAAAGCTAAGTTTCATAATTTTCAAATAGCAAGAACAGACAGCCATCATTTTTTATTTATTCACTAGCTGTTTAGGATCAGGAAAGATAGCCAAGTTGTTAAGCAGAAAACATGGTTTATTCTAGAATATTCTCTAAAGTAATCGTACCCTCTTTTGAATGCAAACACATCTACAGGTAGATGTGCTCAACTTACAACAGTTTATTTAGTGATCGTTCAAAGTTACAACAGCACTGAAAAATGTAACTTGTGACTATTTTTTGCGGTTACGACCTTTGCACCATCCGCATGATCATGTGATCAAAATTCAGATGCTTGGCAACGGGATCATATTTATGACTGTTGCCATGTCTCAAGTTCATGCGATCACTTTTTGCAACCTTCTGACAAGCAAAGGCAATGGAGAAGCCAGATTCACTCAACAACCAGGTTACTAACTCATCAACTGAGTGATTCACTTAACAACAGAGGCAAGAAAAGTCATAAAACAGGGCAAAGCTCACTTAGCACATGTCTCATTTAATGACAGAAATTGTGGGCTCAATTGTGATCATAGGTTGAGGACTATCTGTATTAAATAAAAAGTTTCCACAATCAAAAAACATTTTTTAAAGGATTAATTAAATATATATATATAAGGGAAGATGGAGATAAGACCTTAATACACCAATATTAGAGTGCAAAATGAGGAAGAGAAGAATTCTCAGATCTTTTGCCAAGAATGAGTAAGATTTTTCATTCAGCACCTTCTTTTCTGTTACTCTGTGGTGTTTACATCATCCAAGAGAGTTATCACTGGCATTTCTAAGGTTCCCAAGGGGCCTTTTGCAATGCATCTCGTTTCAACATATTTCTGAGACAGACATTCCTGCAATGAGCATGCTGTAGGACTTACAACATCCATGTCTTGTGCAAAAACAAAAACAAAACAGTTGCTCTCTAGGTCTTTCTATGGAAGATACAAATGCAGGCTCCATAGTGTCAGCAACCCCAATGAGATCAGGTTCAAGATGCAGGACACTGCTGAAAACATCCATAGGAAAAAGTGGTTTCTGAAAACATGTGTGTTCCTATTGGAAGCATTTTACGCTCAATTAGAAAAGGAAAACGGTGGCATTGATAATTCTGGCACATGTGAAAGAAGTTCATATTTGCAACATCCTTTTGGGAATGGGAAGAAATTAGATCAAGGTGAGTAGTTTGTTTCAATTTATATTCAGCTTGCCACAGAAACTCTGGGCAGCGGCAAAAAATGGAAACCTCAGTAAAACTTGAAATAGTACAATGCTAAACATAAAATTCAAAATGAAAACAAGCACTGAGAGTAAAAAAGCAATATAATATTAACCCATCTGGGCATCACTAACTTCAGGATCCCTGAATTTATTCAGGTACTCACCAGTGGTGGGATTCAAATTTCTTTACTACCGGTTCTGTGGGCGAGGCTTGGTGGCTATGGCAGGGGAAGGATACTGCAAAATCTCCATTCCCTCCCTATCCAGGGGAAGGTTATTGCAAAATCCCCATTCCCTCCTGATCAGCTGGGACTTGGGAGGCAGAGAATAGATGGGGGCAGGGCCAGTCAGAGGTGGTATTTACCAGTTCTCCAAACTACTCAAAATTTCCGCTACCCGTTCTCCAGAACTGGTCAGAACCTGCTGAATACCACCTCTGATACTCACTAGAAGTCAACCTGACATGAAAACATAAAAGAAACAAACAATGGAAGCATACCATCAGTCCCTGATGGCATAGCTGCGACAAAAGATAATGCAGGACATCCAATTTTGCGAGAGCATCTTTTTACTACCATGCCAAGTACTTCAAAGTAGGTGTCTGATTATATCCTAAAATACATATCAAGTAATCCAGCCTCCCCCCACCAAAAAAAGAAAAGGAATCCGTAGAACTATTGAAAGAAACAAAATTCCATCAGCAATTTAAAAATTGCTTGCCTAAGGTTGTGACCACCTTCCTTCCCATACACCCTGGATTGAAATAAATATTTTTAAACTTTTTTTAAAGATGTTACAATTAGTCCTCTGAAGAGTAGTAGTAGGGAACTTGTTCCAGAGACTGGAGGCCCATTTCTGGAGGGTCCTTAGCCACGAAGGGACTGAGGAAGAGGAATCACTTGCAGGAACCACCCAAGGAGAAGACTTCCAAGACGTGAGAGAAGAAAAATAAGATGGATCACTTCTTTAGTGCCGGCTCATAATGCTGCATATCCTTGTTGGTTCCTTGATTTTATTTTCTTTGCACTTGTAAATCACTTGGTAAACAGTGGAGCTGGAAGGACAGCTGTGTAAACCTTCCCACCATTCAAGAAGATGAGCATCCACCAATCTGAGGATTCCCAATTATCTAAGGGCTGGATATAGCAAGAGTCTACAATGAACCCTTGATGGTGACGAGCATTTGCTGAGCTTTCAAGAGTTCTCAATTTGATAACGGGTAAAAAGTAAGGTTGTTGGAAGATAAAAGCCCCTATGACACCTCACAGCCTAGCCAGGTTACACATCAACGCCAACCACCTCCAATCCATTGGCAATCTAGAAAATAAAGATACAGAGAAAGTGCTTAGTTTTTTTCCCTTCCTGCATTGACCTTAGGGCTGCAACCAATTAAGCACAAATCTTCAGGAAGTCAGCCTATGCCAGTAGAAGAATCATGAAATGGAATCCCATCAAGATAACAGAAATATTTTTATCACAATGCTGCACCCCCAACACCACAACCCTCATAAAATTCCACGCCTAAGAAAAGATCTAAACAGCTAATTCAACACAGCCCACCAGGCAAGACTTCAAACATCCCCAGGGCTGTTAGATTTATAACATCTAACACACCTTATATAAGAAAGTTAAGAATGGTGAAACCCAAATAAAACATAATTAAATGGGGAAAAAAATAATAAAAATAAAAATAAAAACTTAGTTAATTTTGGGTAATTAATAAGTAGAGCATTGTAGCTGCTTATAGAATGTTTTTATTTTTAAAATGTTTATTTGTTAACAGATAATCCATCATGACAATAATAATGAAATAATAAGTCTAACTGGTGAAAACAATTTTGATATAAACTATAATATGGGACCTGGGGAAAAGATTTACTAATTTTATTAATATTTTTTTGTTTAGATTTTGTTATAAAGATGTAATCTCTCCTGGGTACTTATAAATTCTAGCAATAAAATTTTGTCTAAATTTGTTATAATATAAATATAAATGATTCTAGACAAAAGCACGTTTAAACAAATATAGTTAAATGAGAATGATGGTATATTGATGGTATAAAGATTTTTGATTTAAAATGTACAATACAATATGAATGAAATATAAAGAATGATTGTAGTAACGCACGAAATTTATTTGTAACCAATCGACATGCTTTCTGGAAGATGTAATGAAGAATGTTTTTGTGTGTGTTTTTTGTTTAATTAAAACAATTTAAAAAATGACATATATTGTAGAAATACAAAATTTAAAAATGTTTAAGAGGACAGATGTGAGACTTTGGAAAGAAAAATCCAAAGCTCATAATGAATGAAAAGTCTCAAAATATTTTTTTAAAGTCACTTCTGGGAAAAATAACTAGAAGGACCAGTAAGATCTCACTGGGTGATGGATATAGAAACAGTGGGAAAAGCAATGAATTTTCATTTTCCCAACTTCCCTCCTTTCTTCCTTTTTCTACTTCAGACCCCACATAAACTATCAAAGCTCACCTAGTATTCCTGCTTCTGGAAGAATGGACTTGTAAAGACTATAGAAGACCAACAACTCATCTGGGTTTTTGTTTCAACATCCCCCCTTTCCAAATGCTTTATGATTAATGAACCCCATAAAATCATTAGATGACTGGAAGCTGTTATTCAGATCACACCCTGGGGATTCAGATGACGTACAAAGAAGTCCTGGAATGGAATGAGAGTGAGAGGTTGATCATAAGCAGGTTTGTTGTTTTTTGGAGAAAGAACCTGACAGCATTTCACACAGCCATCCATCTTGGGCCCTCGCCAGTCCTCACCTTCTGATACCCACGAACTTTCCCCCTTCTCCCCACCAATCAGCTAAGGGCAGAACATTTTTTTTAAAAAACACACATCGGTGTTTAAGTGAGTACTTTCCTCCTGCCTCTTGGTTGTCTCACTTCAACTGTTCTGCAGCATGGGGAAAATAAAACTACTCCTGAGCAGGAAGCAGGAGAGTCATTCTATAAATCAGTCAGGAAGGGTGAGAGACAACATCAAGGTATTTCTAGGTGAGAGAGCTTCCAGGAATTAAGATGGGGGCCTTAGTGGGGAAAAGTGCCTATTCAGCATTACCTCTACAGCCACAAATGAACCTATTCGTTCTGAAACTTTGCAAAGAATGAGAGAAGCTCCATGCTGCAGATCAGCTTAGGTCACTTCAACCCACACACATATGGAAAAGAGAGGGGGGGAAGGGGGCAATCAAGGAGGTGTGATGGAATTTGTTGAAAGAAAGATGGGAAGTGCCTACTTCCTACCTCTTGGTGACATAGTCTGGCTTGTTCTGTTCTAGCATCCCAGTAAAACAAAAATAAACCAATCTGGGGAAAACTGCAAATTTCTGTCCCTGACAGGCCCCTAACCAGTCTAGAATCAACATTTTAATAAAATCAAAGTGCAAGAAAGAAAAGCCAAATAATCAGTGAACCTTGTTACTGGGTTATTTAAAAAGGAAATGCATCTCAGTCATAACTTTCCTATTTTTGGTTTTTCAATTTTGTTGTTTGACATGAGCTCTTGGGGGTTCCCTGATTTACATCCTGTTTTCTAAAAAAAAGGGTGGGGGTTGTGGAGTAGCTTTAAAGAGACTGGGTTCTGGCAAGTTTTTCCTTCTTTTTTTTGAAATTATTGATATTTTAAGGATAAAACCCTGCTTTTTCCTGAATTATGTTTTCTGTCTGTTCCTTCCTTTGAATTGGTCCCTTCTAACTACCTTGGTGCTTTAACCACTACACCAAACTAGCTATATGCTAGAGAAATTATTGCAGAACCATAAAAACATTTTATATGAGCAAAATTCAGTACCAGACATGCAAAAGAATATTATCTACCCCAAAGCAAAATCAGTTGCAACAGTAAGATGTGTTAATTAGGTAATTTTATTCAGGTCACTGACTGACATTTTATAATATTATTATTATAGAATGTTACATAGTACAAATTAAAAAGCATAGCTATTTATTAACATTAAGTAAATAAAGTATTTCATTATAACAGTGTAACTGCAGGCAGGAAGCTAAGAAATTAAAATATTAAAATATTAAAATTAATTAACAGACTATACAATTATTTTGGGAATAAAAGCCCAAAATGTTTCCATCTAAATGGAAGGGGCTACACTATGCTAATATAGTAAACTTAGAATTATGGTTAACTGATTGGACTAAAGGAAATCAAGACAGAACTAATAATTAAATATCAAATTTCAGCTATTATGTCTGATTCTTTTTTTCCTTGCAAGGGTTAAATGTAGCTTTCTGTATACATTCTTACCTCATAGACTGTGTTTCATTCTTCAAATATTTCAGCATAGCATTCCAATCCTTGGGAGCCTGGAATGAACAAATTAAATCTATTTCCAATAACACTAACCACAGCCCTAAAGCCACATTGTTCTTCTTTTTTATGAAAAGAGGCATGCCTTTGATATAAAATATACCTGCAGCCACCAAGCTTTTAAAAGTTAAATCTATTTCCTGGATTTTATGTGGCTCCCCAGTATGTGTGTACAATAAAGTAAAGCTCTTAGATATCATCTGAGAGCATTGCACAGATTTTTGATGTATTTTTCCCCAATTTTAAAACCATGCTCACCTGTTTTCAATTCAGCTTCCTTAAATTCAGCATAGGGTGAATACATAATGGAAGAATATTCAGCCTGGCCTACTTTGTTGACTACCTGAAGCAAATTTGTTTTGTTATATTAAATACACACACACACACACACACACACACACACACACACAGATCTTCCACCACCACCACCCCATACATCAGAGATGGGTTCCTATGGGTTCGGCCGAATAGGTATTAACTCGGGCTGCCACGCCCCCGAACCGGTTATCTCGGCAGCACCGTAGGAGCTGCCATCGTCTTTTTTGCCTCTGCGCATGCACAGAAGCATTTTTAGTACACGCATGCCACATGTACTGCGCATCAAGCGTGCATCAAGTGCGCATGGCCGCGGCCCTGAGTAAACTGGCAATAGCAGCAGCTGGAACCCATACATACATACATGCATACATACATACATACGCATACATATTGATTCAACAGCTAGCATTTAGTATTGAAACATTTTTGGGTTTTTATTCCCAAATAATTATATAATCTGTTAATTAATTTTAATATTTTAATTTCTTAGTTTCCTGCCTGCAGTTACACTGTAAAAATGAAATACTTGATTTAGTTAATTTTAAGAAACTGCCATGCTTTTAATTTATACTATGTAATATTTTATAATAATAATATTATAAAATGTCAGTCAGTGACCTAAATAAAATTACCTAATTAATACATTCTTACTATTGCAACTGATTTTGCTTTGAGGTAGATAATATTCTTTTGCATGTCTGGTACTGAATTTTGCTCATATAAAATGTTTTTATGGTTCTGCAATAATATATTTAGCATATAGCTAGTTTGGGGTTGTGGTTAAGGCACCAGGGTTAAAACCAGGAGACCGTGAGTTCTAGCCTCAATTTAGACATGAAAGCTGGCTGGGTGACCTTGGGCCAGTCCCTCTCTCTCAGCCCAATTCACCTCATAGGGTAGTTGCTGTGGGGAAAATCGGAGGAGGAAGGAGCTGTTAGGTATGTTTGACATGGCGCAATGGTTAGAATGCAGTATTGCAGGCTACTTCTGCTGCCTGTCTGCTGCCTGCAATTTGGCAGTTTGAATCTCACCAGGCTCAAAGTTGACTCACCCTTCCATCCTTTTGATATCGGTAAAATTAAGACCCAGATTGCTGGGGGCAATAGGCTGACTCTGTAAACTGCTTCGAGAGTGCCCTAAAAGGAGTGTCAAACTCGTGATGACACATTGTCGTCATGTGACGTATCCCAACTTTTTCCCCTTCACTAAACCAGGGGTGGGTGTGGCCAGCGTGTGACGCATCCAGCCCATGGGCCGCAAGTTTGACACCCCTACTATAAAGCATTATGGAGCACTTTATAAGTCTAAGTGCTATTGCTGTATATAGAAAGAGATATATAATAAGATGCATATATTGAAAAGTACTCACTGTTTGGATATACCTATGATTTTTGGCACACCAGAAGATCAGGAATTTGGTAGTTCCTTTTCTGGCTGTTAAAATGTCAAAGCTTTTGTGAGCTGCATCTGATGAAATCAGTTGTAGCTCACAAAACATTTATCATTTAAGAACATTTGTAAGTTGTAAACGATGTTGCCGGAAACCTGATTATTTTTTGCCACCATAAACTACCATGGCTTTTTTCCTATCTTTCCCCACAAGAAAAAAATGTAATTTAAAAAAATTGAAACACCATGCTGGCGTTTTTAATGCAACTGAAAATAGTGTTTTTTAAAAAAAAAAATAGCATAAATGACAGGAGGATTACTGTTATTCTAGAGCATCTAATATTTTGAGAGTGACATTTTGAAAAAAAAGTGATATTTAAAGCTTTTCATGCTGATTTTCCTAAGCAGGAATTAAAAAGTATTGGGCATATTAACATTTTAAATGACTTCTTTATGGAAGAGATAAAAGCACACCTCTTAAATTGTTTAATAAATATCTAGGATATGTGTTTCCGGAAACCAAGCATATTTACTGACAATTAAGGGCCATTATATGCAATAGATTGATTCCAAGCTAATGCACACTGTCTTTTTAAAGCTGATTAATTTATTTTTAATAATGAATATATTGTTGCATTTTATATGGAGTGTTTTTTTTTTCTTCCGCTGCTCCAAGTTATATATTCATATTATGCAGTTTGACTGGTGAATAAATCCCCGCTGATTAGCCTGACAGCTTGCATTTTATGTTGCTATGACAGATATACGTGCCATTCCAGCGATGATTATTTGTAGGAAACATCGAGAATACATCAAAGACAGCTCCCCCTTGCACAATATGCAGATTAGCGTCTAACCCGTTTTTATATATGCTGGTGGTTCATAAGATCGCCTATAGATTTAGCACAGCTTCTTCTGCCTGCAATCCTCCCCTCGCTGACATGGGAATAAACCTCTCTAAGCATAATAGACTATATTTTTTGAGCAGATATGTAGAGGATTGCATGGTGAAACAGCTAATTACAATATGGCCCAGTGGGAAAAAGATTCTGAGTAAGATGAATTGAGCTCTCCACCATGACAGACAGATCCTATTAGCCTGTCTGTGGGATTCAGAGTTCTTTTTATGGACGTTGGAGCAATCCCCCTCACCCACCCACCCACTTCATTAAATCTTAGCTATCAACATTTTGTAAAAGAAACCCCTGAAAAGCCAAACATCTGCTTCTCATTCCAGAATTGCCAATAATAGCAATAAGAAGCCTATTGCTTTTGCGGCTTGGAACGTTAAATATAATATCAGAATATCTCCTTCTCAGACAGATTGCTTATCCCCGAGCAAGCCTCATAACAGGAGCTGATGAACTGCTAAATCAGATTTTCCCAGCCAGTCTTGAGATATAGGGGATTACAGCTTCCAGAGTAGTGACACATTTCAAGGAGGCAAGTGTTAAGATCAGTGGTGGGATTCAATTGTTTTTACTACCAGTTCTGTGAGATGGCTTTGTGGGCGGGGCGTGGCTTTGTGGGCATGGCAGGTGATGGATACTGAAAAATCTACATTCCCTCCCCACCCCACTAACCTGCTTTCCAGCTCCGTTCTCCTGTTCAGGGAAACAAAAGAAGAGCAGCTGAGAGGCTGGGAGTCGGTGGGGGCGGGGCCAGCCTATTTGCCGGTTCTCCGAACTACTCAAAATTTCCGATACCGGTTCTCCAGAATCTGTCAGAACTGGATGATACCTCCTCTGGTTAAGATAGTTTGGAGCAGTGGCCCCAACCTTTTGGGCACGAGGGATTGGTTCCTGGAGAACGGTTTTTCCACGGACCAGAGGGGGCGTGCTTTTGCATGTTGCCTGCATCCCACGGATGGGGCTTCTCTTCTTTGCACGGCCCGGTTTCTTACATGCCGCAGCCCGGTGCTGGTCCATGGACCAGAGGTTGGAGACCCCTGGTTTTCAGGACCCTTACTTTTATCTTGAACAATTACTTTTTGTATGTAATATGTTTGTTATTTGTATGAAGCATAAAATGCAAGTGACAGCACATCTATACCACAACACTGTCAAAATGTTTACTAAGACTGTATTACTTTTATTCTTCTCTTCCTTCCTACTACCTATCTCTTTCCTAGTACCTGTCTCTTTCCACTTATGGCTATAACCATATTGCTTGTATCTTTAAAATTTATATTGTTTTATGTGTTTCCTAGTATAATTTGATTGCTTATTAGTAACCTATGACTATCACTGTTGTATCTTTTGATTCTTGATGAATGTATTCTATTTTATTTTTCTTTATGTACACTGAGAGCGTATGCACCAAAGACAAATTCCTTGTGTGTCCAACTATACTTGGCCAATAAAGAATTCTATTCTATTCTATTCTATTCTATTCTATTCTATTCTATTCTATATTCTATTGATTTCTTAGCTATTTTATTCATCCAAATGAAGGACTAGATGCCTTGCAATCCCCTGGGACCCTATTGCAACTGACATGCTTGTTTTGGCCATGTACACATAGTATACATATTGTGTACATATTATGTGTATAGTATTATATACTATGTGTACATATTATATACACATAGTACATAATATGAGCATAATACACAAAATCACCTGCTACAATGTCCTACCTGTCAATGATTACTTCAGCTTCAACCGCAATAATACCTGAGCTCACAATATATACAAACTTAACATAACTGTTCTTAACTGTTCCAAACTCAATTGGAGAAAATGTGACTTCAGCAACAGAGTGGTCAATGCCTGGAATGCACTACCTGACTCTGAGGTTTCTTCCCCAAACCCCCATAACTTTAACCTTAGACTGTCTACCGTGGACCTCACTCCATTCCTAAGAGGTCTTTAAGGGGGCGTGCATAAGCGCAACAGCGTGCCTACCATCCCTGTCCTACTGTCCCCACTTATTAGCATCCATTTCCTGTATTCATAATCATGTTTATATTTATATCTGTTATCTTATACATGCTTGACAAAATAAATTAAATTAAAAAAATTTAAAAATAAAATTAAATTAAGATGTATTTTCCTGTACTGGGTCATATTTCAGACCTATGGGGGCCATGCAGCACTTGGATTCAAATTGAGGTAGACTAGCTGTTGTCATTTTTTGTATTCTTCCCAGTAGGCAGGCAAGGGGGAGATAAATGGCATAGATCTCTGGCTTGTTCTGGAAGTGCCTTTGTGTTCAATGTCTTCACTTCGGCTTTGGCTCTATCCAAAATGGGCCTTTCTCGGGAAAGGCTTGTAAGATTTTCACAATTCAGAGACCTTAGTGAAGCAAACATAACAAAATTATTATTTGAGCCTTGACTGTCTGGACCTCTTGAGTACTACTGCAGCAATCATTCATGTGGGATCCTGTAAAAGCTATTTTTCTTTAAGGATGTACATAACAGAGCTTCTCTGTCCCGATTATTTACAGAGTGATGATCTGTTACAAGAGATATTAGCATCTTGTTTGGTCTTTTCTCTGATTATCTCCTTTTCCTCTCTCCCTCCCCTTTTTATCACATCCGCTGCCTTTCTAATCTTTTACCCACCACCTCCCACGACTTCTCTCAGTCCTTTGCCTGCATTCCTTACAGCAAGTTTTCCAGGTCCTTGCTTTCTACCTATCCTCAGAGCTACCCTTTTAATTTCCCACGGTCACTGTAAAACATAGAATTGGAGTTCTCCTATAGCAGTGGGAAGAGCTTTGACTCAAGGTATTGGGAGGGAGCCAGGACAAGGGATTAGGCCTCCCCTCTTTGCTGTTCTATATTGTGATCAGCCACCAAAGTTGTAAGCGAATACCTTGACAATCACGTTTTTTAGTGGATTAAATTCTGTTAATGGTAAGCCAGTATATCTGCTTCCTAAACTGTAGAAAGCTTATGGTTCTATTCTCAAGTTAAAATGTACTTTATTGAGAGAAAATTGGTCTTTGGCTGCACAATTCTGCTAAATAAATACAAAAATAGGGAAGGACATTCTAATTGTCTTTGAAGAGAGTTGAGGTGTTGTTTTTTTTAAGCCAGGTGAATCCCATCTGAAGAGTGAAATATAATGGGGTTGGCACTTGGCAGCCTTCATTGTTCATGGGGAGACGCTTCTCCATAAATGAGAGATAGCAATTGAAAAGGTTGACTTCTGTGACTATTTTCTGAGAGGAAGGACTAGAGCAGGGCTGTCAAACTCCCTGTCTGAGGGCCAGATGTGCTGGACACGCCTACCCCCATTTTAGCGAAGGGGGGGTCCCAATACATCACGTGACGCTGCCGTGATGACATCGGATTTGACCCCCCTGGACTACAGGGAGTCTGTCCTACCTGATCATCTCAGATGGACAAAATAGGTGGGAGGAAGAAGGTGATAAGAGATATTCTGAGAAAACCTGGGTCTTCTTGTTATGCTAAACCAAAAGTAAAGACTTTACATTGCATAAAGAGCTGTGATGGTGCAGTGGTTAGAATGCTGTATTGCAGGATAACTGACTGCTCACTCCAGGAATTTGATTCTGACCGGCTCAAGGTTGTCTCAGCCTTCCATCCTTCCGAGGTCAGTAAAATGAGGACACAGATTGTTGGGGGCAATTTGCTGATTCTGTAAACCACTTAGAGAGGACTGTAAAGCACTGTGAAGCGGTATGTAAGTCTAAGTGCTATTGTTAAGTGCTATTGCTGTTAGCAAATAGCCTGTTTTGCTTGATAGTATGGGAAGCAAGAGAAGCCTACTGACAGGAAATATTAAACATTCCAAAAATATGCTAATTTCATATTCGGGGTATTAAATCTCATCTTTTTCAGCATTTTCCGCTAGAAAGCTGCAATGTAGAAAAAGGAGACCCATGCAACTTACGTCCGACTTCAGCAGGAAAGAGTTGAGGAATTACACTCAATTTTGGTTGGCCCATGTCCAATATTCCTTATTTTTTCTGCACTATAAGATATTTATATACGTACACATACACATAAACATACACAGCCTACCATGTTTTTAGTGTCTCAAGGCCTATTGACCCTTTGATAAAAATAATCTAGCTGCGATCTGAGATTTTCCAGAAAGTTCTTGAGGATTTTGTGTACAAAAATGTATTCGAAATAAGAAAGTCCCAGGAGGTACTATATCAAGTAACCTCTGGAAAAAAGAAACTAAATTGGACACTGTCTTGAGATGCAAAATACTGCATTTGCTACTAAAGACAATTAAGCCAAATATTAATGGATATTTATGAGAGTCTGTATAACATTTAACATGCAAACTATTTCAAAGCAATTTGTTTAGCTAGCTAGCTAAACAGATTAAATGAAAAAAGAAATGTTACCTGTTAAATATGGCCGGTATTTATTTGCTTTTTCAAACAATTTTTATTAAAGATTTTTAATAAATAAAAGACAAATATAAAAAAGAGAATAAAAAAGGACAAAGAAAAAAATGAAAACAGAGAAATAATTAAAGAAACAGAAGTAAATGGTATTGAAGAAATTCAAATGTATTCAAATTTGAATTGCATTTGAAATGAAAAATAAATAAAAATAAATTACTTCTGATCTTTTTGATATTAACAAACTCATTATGTAACCTTCCTTTTAATTAATATACTCCTCATTAAATCCATAAATCATTTCACTTTTTAAGCAAAAAGTCCATAAAAGGTTTCCAGTTTTTCAGAAAAGTAGCAAAGAATCTTTTTTTCATTTAATCTGTTTCTGAACCCATGTTCAGAAATAAACTGTGTAGCGTTTTAAAGAAGTAAACTTGTAAACCTGCAGAGCACAATGTGTCTGTTTCTCAATGGTTTAATGTTTTCTTTTGCCTTATATGGTTAAACTTCAGATTTTTTCCAAATAGAAATTGTTCCCTAGATGGACTTTTAGAATGGCTGTTCTAGAATATCCTGACATACACCCTAATTTATCAACTTAATTTTCTTGTACGCCGTGACCTCAGATAATGGAGAGATATTGGAAATGGGGTTTCATTTGCCCCTACACACATTCTCTTTTTCTTTCTCCCTTTAGAAGAAAAACTGCTAAGAATAAGCCAATAAATCCCCTTCAAATGTAATAATAGGGAATGCTGTTGCTGCTACTCTTAATGGCAGAAAAATCAGTTTCTTTCCAGTCAGCATCATCTCCACAGAGTTTACACTTAAAAATATCTTCATTCAAAATTACTGTTTAGATCTGTGTCCCTTCTGGCTTACAAAAGCAGCCTCTGTGTGTGTGTGTGTGTGTGTGTGTGTGTGTGTGCTGTGAGGGCGTTCTGAAGGTCCTTAATTTTTTGAGTGAAGGGGTTGTTCCCTTACCTCTTAAAGAGGCCTTGGTTTGACTTCTTCTCAGGAAACTACCACTGGATCCCACTATATTGGACTATAATTTTATATAATATATACTAGCCGATAATCCAGGGTTGCTCAGGTATTTATTTATAGGGGGGAAATGTCCAGACCAAAGGTAATTTCTAATGTTGAATTTGCCCCCTTGCCAGAGGGAGCTCCCTTGTGGAATAGTGTGAAGCCGTTACCATGGCAACTCCACTGTGCTGTAAAGTAGAAGCCATTTTATGGCAGTAAAGTAGAAGTCATTTTAAGGCACAACAGGCTGTATCTTAACAGAGCACACACCCCGAGGGTACCCCCCACAATATTTTTCTCCAGAGGGTAAGTCATCTATGTACCAAGTTTGGTTGAAATTGCTCGAGACTTCCAGAATTATGCTGGAACACACACACACACACACACACACACACTTTAGATAGGTAGATAGATGATAGATAGATAGATAGATAGATAGATAGATAGATAGATAGATAGATAGATAGATGATAGATAGATAGATAGATAGATGATAGATAGATAGATAGATAGATAGATAGATAGATAGATAGATAGATGATAGATAGATGATAGATAGATAGATAGATAGATAGATAGATAGATAGATAGATAGATAGATAGATAGATAGATAGACGATAGATAGATGATAGATAGATTACAACTATATAAAATATAACATTATAATTTTCATCCGGTATCTAACCTTCCCTTTTTGAAGAAGGTGATTGAGAAGATGGTTGTGCAAGAGCCCCAGAGTAAATTATCTGGATCCATTTCAGTCAGGATTCAGATCCGTGTATGGGACAAAAACAGCATTGGTTACACTTTTGGATAATCTCTGTCATGGGGATGGTGTATTCATCCTCACCCTACTTGACCTCTTGATGGCTTTTGATACAATTGACCTACTATCCTTCTGAATCAGATGAGAAAATTGGGTGTGGCAGCACAACAGAGTGCTGGTTCATCACCTTTTGGGGGGCCAATAGTTTGTGATGATTGAAGAGGAGAGAACCCACCATTAGTCCCCGCTATATGAGGGTTGCAGGGTTTGGTATTATCCTCTCTCCTTTTTAACATCTACATGAGGCCATGAGCTCATCCATCACTATAGGGTGAAGTATGCTGTTGATACTGAGCTATATATCTTGGCCGCTGGAGAAGTAAACAATGCCATGAATGTTTCATCCCAGTGCCTGGAAGCTGTGAGGATTTGGATGGAGAACAAAAGGCTTCAGCTGAATCCTGACAGGACTGAGTGGCTCTGAGTTTGGGGGCTTACTGCTTCTAGGACTATGCCATCTTTGGTACTGGATGGGGTCGCACTGCCACAGACAGACCCTGTGCACAATCAGGGTGCCTTCCTAAATTCATGTCTCCTAACCAAGCAAGAGGTGCTATCATGGCTAGGAGATCGTTTGCACCCTTATGCACAATTCTGAATTGGAGGAACCCTCAGTCATTCTTGCCTTAGTCATTTCTAGACTGTACTAACGGAATACATTCTACACAGGCTGCCGTGTAGCTGGTGCAGAATGCAGCAGCATGGGCAATTATTTGTGCTCCTCGAACATATTACACCTCTGCTCTGCAAACGGCATTGGTTGCCAGTTTGTTTCCAGGTCTTTTTCAAGGTACTGGTTTTAAAACATTAAAGCACTTCATGGCATGGGACTAGATTAACTGAGGGCCTGCCTCTATCTAATTACATATCAGCCCAATGCATTAGAACTATCAGAGAGGGCATGCTGCAGGTGCCACAGGGATCTGTATTTGGTGGGTTCCAGGCAGCCGGTCTTCTCTGCTGTAACATCTGCCTTCTGGAACATTGCATCCTTGGACATCAGCTTAGCTTCATCCTTTTAGTATTCCAGAAGTTCCTCAAAACTTAGTTGTTATGCCATCAGGCCTGGAGGTCCTAGAGAATAGAGACTTGTTTAGATTAAGGTAGATATATTCTCTCTCTCAATCCTCCCTCCTTCCCCTTCTCTCTACTTAGGTTTGTTTATTTTAAGTTCTAATCATCTCCATTTTAAGCTTGATTTTGCTATTTTTAAATGTCTGTTGTATATGTATATATGTATGTATGTGTGTAAATGTGTGTGTGTAAATGTGTGTGTGTATATACATATATTCTTTTTTATTCACTATTGTATACCACCCACATTCACTTCTCATGAGACAGGCTATATAAATTTGAAAAATACCGTGTTTCCCCGAAAATACGACAGGGTCTTATTTTCTTTTGCCCCACGAAATATGGCCTTGGGCTTATTATCAGGGAGGACTTATGGTTTTGGGGTTGCTGGGCGGCTGCTCCCTTGCGAGCGGACTCCCGAAGAGCCGGGCACAGCCTCAGGAGCGAAGCAGCCATGAGGTAACGCGCTCACGAGCAGCCGCCCAGCAAATCCCCTCTCCAGCCGGGTAGAGAGCCATTCACTGACCTAGGGGGGTATCATGGCGCTCTGCCCGCTCCCCAGCTCCTGCAGCTTGGCACATTCGGGATATCCCCTAGGTCAGTACATGGAGCTCCTGCGCGAGCTGCACTGGCTGCCTGTGGTCTTTCGAGTGCGTTTCAAGGTGTTAATTACCATCTTTAAAGCGTTCCATGGCTCAGGACCTAGGTACTTGCGGGATCGCATCCTACCACACACTTCCCTGCGACCGATTCGCTCTCACAGGGAAGGACTCCTCCGGGTGCCGTCCACTAAGCAATGCCAACGGGCGGCGCCTAGGAGTAGAGCCTTCTCTGTGATGGGCCCAACCCTCTGGAATGACCTCCCCCCAATATCAGAACCACCACCGACTTCCGCTCCTTTCGACAAAAACTGAAGACTCACCTGTTCTGTTTAGCCGGCCTGGCCCATTTATAGTTTTATTCTACCTCCTGGCAGATATTTTAATTGGGTATTTTTAGGGTATTTAAATATTGCTTTTAACTACTTTACTTCAGATATGTACAGTTTCTTATTGCCTCCTTTTTGTGTTTGTATTTTCTATTTATTGATGTGTTTTTATTTGACTGTACACCGCCCCGAGTCCCTTTGGGGAGAGGGGGCGGTATAAAAATCTAAATAAAAGTAAAGTAAAGTAAAGTAAAGTAAGCTGTGCCCGGCTGGAGAGGGGGATTGCGCAAGCGCCTGTTCCCCCCCCCAGCCTCACCAAGCCCTTTGTGCAGCTCTACCAGGGCACCGCCGCCGCCACACTCCGAGCATAACTTCCAAACTCCAAAACTCCGCTGCCGAGGCTTCCAGCATCGGCCAATCTAGGAGTGCTCTCTATGGTGGGCCGGCTGCTGGACAGAGAGTCTTCCGGACAGAGTGTCTTCCGGACAGAGAGTCTTCTGGTCAGTGAGCGGTGTTCTGCCTGGCTGGAGGGGGGTTTATCTGGGGGGTTTATTTTTGGGAGTGGGCTTATATTTTTGCCCATGCAAAAAATGTGGCAAGGTGTTAGTTTTGGGACAGGTCATATTTTTGGGGAAATACGGTAAATAAAAGAATAAATAAATAAATCAAATTGAAGCATGCATTTTTACACATCTTTTTCTCAAAATATGCACTTCTTATCCAATTTTTTCTTGGAATGCATTTTTCTGAGTGTGTTTTGAATAGCTCCTTAAGCCAAGGATTCAACCTCTTGGAGTTTATTAGTTCAAAGAGTACAGATCAAGTGCAGCTTTTCTTGGAATTTACAAAGGCCACATTCCTCTAGGAAGGCCAGTTTCCCTAGCAGGCTAGCTCCTAATCCATAAGTTTTAGTGGGAACCCTCTAGCCCTAAGACAAAACTATCCAAGCCACACTAGGGCTTAGAACAGTGTGTGAACTGAGTTGGTGGAAATTAAATGTTGGTTTAAAAAAATGCTGCTTTGGAAGGATCATGCACAAAACAGAGTATTTAATGGATGTTGTGTATTTTGGCTCTTGTGAGAGGCAGGCAGAGTAAATTCGCTGTTTTTTTGGTTTTTTTAAAGAGAAGAAAAATAGGAACATTTGGAGGCTCATATTTAAAGTGACACTTTGGGCCCAGAGCAGAGAAGGCAGTTATCTGTCACCATAGAAGAAAAAAATGTATTGGAAAAAGAAAAAAAAAAGGAGAAAAAAGAATAATTTGTCTATTGTGTGCTAACACTGATGTGGAGGGCTATTGCCACAGTTGAATTTTGAACAGGGAAAAATTATTTGAAGCATGCAGGGGTGTTTACACGGGGCTTGTTTGCAACTGTTTGAAACAGCAATGTGTGGTTCTTAAATTTTATTTTTATTGCTTTTAAAATAGTAGCAGAAAACGGAACGAAAAAAGAACAAAACACAAAGATAATGATAGAAATATATACATTGCCAAAGAAAAGAAAAAAGGAGAAAAGATATCTTTTAAAAAGTAAAACAATTACAACAAAGGAAAAGGAAGAAAAAAACAGTACATCATTTTAACAGTAAGTACAAATAGGAGAGGCCTCCCCGCCGCCTGGAACAGGCCTAAAATGCAGAGGCCAAAATTGGAGTGTGCAGAGAACAAAAATGCAACGCGTAGATCGGCGTTGATGTGCTGTGGTGATACCCAATGCCTGGAACAGGTCTAAAACGGAGTGTGCAGAGAGAGGCCGAAAACGCAATGCTCAGAGGCTGACAATGGCCGAAGGGTGGGGGCTGGCAGGTTGGCGGGGCTTCTACAACATTTGATGTATAAGACACAAAGACATTTCCACCCACTTTTAGGGGGGGAGTGCATCTTATACACTGAAAAATACAGGTAATTCAAGAGAATGTTATGTTCTAAACATTTTAGCTTTTGTCACACAATCTTGCTAAAATAACCCACTGCTTTCTCCCAAAAAAGAAATTAGAAAGAATGATAATTATTTAAAAATAAATGTAAAACATCTTCCACATATCTTGTGGAAACCCTTCTTCAATCCCCATTGTCTCTTTGATTGTTCTTTTCAACAACTTTTCAAACAGAAGATATTGGTCATCAGATAGGACTTCTGCCTACCCACGCATAGGCAATATTTATCTTTCTTGCAAGATTCTATCTTTAGGGTGTGAAACTTAAAAAGGCATAAACCTTGATTCAATAGTTCAGACATCCTTAGGAATTAAAAGTAAACTGGATAAGTATGTTCTTTGTGTTAAATCAAAGGCCTTAACAAAACTGTTATCAATTGCATACCAAAATTATTAAGAGCCACTCATTGTGGATCTTCAAGTCCTAATCTAGCTCAAGATTCAAGATGCACAAACTTTATTAATGCTGACCATGTTTCAGTGGGTAGAACAAAAAACATCTTTATACCTACAAAAAAGGTCAAGATTTCTATGGCTTGCAAACAAGATGCATAAAGTGAGAGTATTGGATAACTTTTTCTAACCTCTGACTGTTCACAAGTACAGGATTTTATACTGGAAGCTCCCAACCTCTCTCTGAGGACATGATCCAACATGACTGGAAACAACAGCTTCAGCCCACGCAGACCATGCATCCTAAGGTGCTTTAGTCACACAATTTTCTTTTGTTTGCCATTTAGCTTTCAGCATGATGGTAGCAAAACTGTTGAGATACCAAATATGGAGCAATGGCATGTGCTTCTGGCATGCTTCTTGTACTAGGATTCAGGTCCTCAGAGACTTACTTACCCAGTGTCTTATGGTCCTCACTTTGGCTCTCTGATGCAAATTCATGTTCTGGAGCTTTGTATTCCTGGACCAGTTTCCCTCAATTCCCTGAATACCCTACAGAAATATTGGACTTCAACTCTTAATATTCTTAAACAGTATAACCAAAGCAGTGGTTCCTACCGGTTCGCACCGGATCACGAGAACCGGTTGGCGACCGAACCCGGAAGTAACCGGACCCGGAAGTAACTTCTGGGAACCGGCACCGGTCCTGTCGTTCAATCGCCCTTGCCGTCCCAATGCAGCTCGCTCGCTCCCCCGCCCATCCGCACTAAACTAGCTAGCCCAGCCAGCCGCTCACTGATTGGCTGGAGTCCAGCCAATCAGTGAGCGGGCTGGAGGCGACCCGTTTAAAAGCGGGTCCTCCATTTCAAAACTCCCTTCTCTTCGCCTTCCAGGAGCTTGCTGCTTCCCTCAGGTAAGCAACTAAGTGCGAGGGGGGGCGGGAGGCTAGCTTTGGCGAGAAAAAGGCCTCTGGGCCTTCCCTCGCTGAAGCGGCGGGCTGGCGTGGGCCATGCAGGCGGCGGGCAGCTAGCTTCGCCAAGGAAAGGCCTCTGGGCCTTTCCGGGACGAAGCGCCGGGCTCGGGTGGAACGCGCGGCCGTCGGGAGGCTAGTTTCGCCCAGGAAAGGCCTCTGGGCCTTTCCGGGACGAAGCGCCGGGGTCGCGTGGAACGCGTGGCCGTCGGGAAGCTAGTTTCGCCCAGGAAAGGCCTCTGGGCCTTTCCGGGACGAAGCACCGGGGTCGCGTGGAACGCGCGGCCGTCGGGAAGCTAGTTTCGCCCAGGAAAGGCCTCTCCATCTTCCTGTATTTTCTCCATCTTCCTGTACAAACTTGACTGTACAAAAAAATAAGACTTTATCATTTAGCATATACATTCAGCCAACTATGGTTTACTCAATAAAGCATAATTAAACAAGCCAAAGCTTAGCACAATATCACCGTCTGATTTGATTTAAGTGAGTAATATAGTGCCAGTATAGGTGGCAAATTGGTTAAAGTAGCATGGCCTTTAACCCTCTTTGACCATCATTACATGATTAGCCACCAGACGCTGAGTGAGAAAATGGCTCTTTGTGGGAAAATTCAGAGCTACAACCAGACCAACCAGACCAATACATGAACTGTCCCAACTTTCATCTGGGACCAAAGTTAAAGTAGTACATGTTATTTATTTTGATTTTTCTGCAAATATTTCTAAGGTGGTCAGACAGATATTTCAGAATGCCCTTAAGGCATGCCTTTCCTTGAGTAATACCAGCTGAGGACCATCACCAACTCTCTCACAGAAGGATTATACTGGGAAAATGTCTGCTCTTCAAGTTCCCACACAAATGGCTTTGGCGTGAGATGCCATTTATTTCAGTCACAAAGAGGTGATTATTATTATTTTTTATGCCAGCCTTTCTAACCAACTTGGAATGCCTGGAACAAAATGGAAAGGATAGGAGGCAATTTCCACTTTTGCACTGTTTTTGGCTGAGATAAGAAGCCATGAATTATGTTTTGCCCCTACAGTATTGTGGTCTCATAGAACATACACCTATCTCAAACTGCTGAAATATGTTCTCTGGAAATAGTCCAAGTGCAGCAAACATCTATTTAAAAAGACCTCCAAATGAGTCATGGGAAGAGAAACACAGCACTTAGTTTTTATTGCTGCTAGAGAGGAATGTATTAGAGAATAATGTGCTGGTTTATTTTTACTTTTCTTTAACTCAGAAGCATTTCTATACTTCACTTCTAAGGAACAACATGTTCACCGAGTATATTTCCATGACAAAATCCAGTGGTGCCAGGGCAAATATGCATATGTATCATTCCCCAACTAACATAAATGGAGTTGTCTACTGAACAGTCCGTGTGATGCTACTGTTTTCTTTCTTATTGATTTTTAAAAATAATAATAATAAGAGCCAATGGAAATGATAGCTATAATGCAAGAAGAAGGTAAACCCACCAGGTGACTTTGCAAACTTGTCATTTTGAAGATCTCTATTATCCTCGAGATATTTATGGTAAATAGGTAATTTCTGAAAATGATTAGAAACTGGGTATCACCATTGAGAAACAGTAAAAATTCACTTAGCGTAGCTTTATTAAGCTATCTAAGGCCGCAGTGGCATTTCAGAATACCAATAGGGATGAGGCCACCTATATATGCAAGAATAAGGTAAAGGTTCCCCTCACACACATGTGCTTGTCATTCCCGACTCTAGGGGCCACTGCTCATCTCGGTTTCAAAGACAAAGAGCCAGCACTGTCCAAAGACGTCTCCGTGGTCATGTGGCCGGCACACGACTAAACGCCGAAGGCGCACAGAACGCTGTTACCTTCCCACCAAAGTGGTCCCTATTTTTCTACTTGCAGTTTTACATGCTTTCGAACTGCTAGGTTGACAGAAGCTGGGACAAGTAAAAGGAGCTGATTCTGTTACGCAGTGCTAGGGATTTGAACCGCTGAACTGCTAACCTTCTGATCAGAAGGTTGTCAGATTCGTCTTAGGCACTAAGCTACCACATCTCCTCATATGCAAGATGTCCTTCCAAAAGAGGAAAGCTGCAGCTGAGATGGCTCATACTCAAGAATGCTGGCGGAGACCCTCCATAAGGGATGGAAGCTATCCCTTCTGGAATTTATACCAGGTTCTGAGCCATAAGGAGCTTAAAGGTTAATAACTACATCTTGAATGCACCTGGAAGCTTACTGACAACCAGAATTGTTCCCATAATCACGTCCTACTCAACTCATGGACTGGCATTCAACTGGATATGCCAGTTTCCAGTTTGTTGTTTGTGTATGTGTGTGTGTGTGTGTGTCTGTGTGTGTGTGTGTGTGTCCCCGAAGAAAATTCCTGATGCCACGGTCAGGGATCTGGGAGGCTCAAAGTTTTTAAAACCCAACTGCTAAAATGGGTGCAGGGACAAGATTTGGGGTTGAATTTCATGCTTAAAAATGGTGCTGGTTACTCTTTTTAAAAATCGACCATACCTTGTGCCCAGCAAAGGAAATTCCTGATTCTGAAGTCAGGAAGGCACAGGGCCGGAAGGCCAAATTTTTTTCAACCCAAATGCTAAAAGGAACACTGAGATGAGATTTGGGATGCATTTTCTTTTTAAAAAATGATTTGGTTGCTGTTTTTTTTAAAAATCAGCCATATTTGGTCCCCGGTAAAAGAAATTCTTGTCAGGGACGTGGGAGGCTGGGTGGCCAATATTGTTTTCAACCCAAATGCGGAGATGAACACTGAGATGAGATGAATTTGATGCTTTAAAATGGTGTTGATTGGTTGGTTCCCCTTTTTAAAAAATCAACCCCATTTTGTCCATGGCAAAGAAAATTCCGGATGCCAGAGCCAGGGATGAGGGAGGCTGGGAGACCAAAATTGTTTTCAATCCAAATGCTAAAACAGACAGTGGGATGAGATTCGGAGTGGAATTTCATGCTTTAAAATTGTGCTGTTTGCTGTTTTCAGTAATTGAACATTTTTAGTTCCTGCAGAACAAAATTCCTAATGCTGGGGGTCAGGGAAGTGAGTGTCCAAGAGGCCAAAATTTGTTTCAAACCGAATGCAAAAACAGATGCTGAGACAACATTCAGGGTGGAATTTCATGCTTTAAAAAATGGTTCTGCTTGCTGTTTTTAAAAATTGAGCATTTTTTATGGCCTGGGAAGAATATTCCTGAAATTGTGGTCAGTGATGTGGGTGCCCGGGAGGCCAAAATTTGTTTCAACCTGAATGCAAAAACAGACACCGGGACAAGATTAAGGATGGCATTTCATGCTTAAAAATGGTGCTGCTTGCTGGGTTTTTTTCAAAAAAAAAACACGAGCATTTTTTTTAATGTCCAGGGAACAAAATTCCTAATCCTGATATCAGAGATGCCAGTGCCAACTGGAACCTTAGTGATCGTATTGGGGCCCAGATGTAGTATTCCTACCAAAGGAGCAATACATGTATGTATGTATATCTATGTATTTGTGTTTGTGTATCTGTGGTGGCGCAGTGTTTAGAATACAGTATTGCAGACTAATTCTGCCGACTGCAAGGAGTTCAATCCTGATCGGCTCAAGGTTGACTCCTCTTTCCATCGTTGGAGTTTTTTCAAGGACAGGGGGCCTTCCAATGTATGCACAGTATATTGTCCACATGCACACACCCCCCACCCCGATACACACACACACACACACACACAGACTAACTTAGTATTATAATTGCAGTTAATACCATGAGCATTTGCCTTTTCATGCTACCTGAGAAAGGAGCCAGTCAGTTTTGGGAATGAAGGCATGGGAAGAATCACCTGAAGATACTCTTGGGGATACTCCTAGATATTTTCTCTTGACACCAATAGATACCAGTGGTGGGTATGTGTTTAAGTTGTAGTCATCTCTTCAAGCACAGCAAGTTGATCTCTGCCCCGTTCTTCTATTACATCAAGATGGCTGTTAGTTAGATATCTTTACAGTTGCAATCTGACTCTTTTCAGGCAATGCTTGTAAGAATAGCGCAGAGGCAAGAATATTGCCAGGAAATATGGTTGTTTTCTTTTTTTAATTTTAACAAATAAATGTTAAAGTGCACAGATTCTGTCCAGAAGCACATTTAGTCATCCCAACTGGTCTACGCCATGTCTTCATGGGCCATGTGGGGCACTAGAAGCAAAGGTTTTCCAAGTTTCTGCATCAGATGCCTGAAATGCCTTTGGCAGCAAGCATTTGAACAGAGCACATGCACTGATGTTGAATAACACACACTCAGCAGTTTTAATCTTCAGAGATGGTGCTTTAATTTATTTTAATAGATTTCCTGTCAGTGCCTTGCTCCACTAAGTTGGAAGAAAGTAGCACAGAGAGAACTGTTAAACACATCTCATTTCTGTCTTTAAATTCGACAGAACTGAGCATTTCGGTAATTGTCTGGATTCCCAAATTCCATTTTGTAAATGCCCATTTTGTGCTGCACAAAGGCTCTTTACAACATGTATAGCACATCGCATTATTTGCATCTCTTGTGTAAATACTATGTTATCTCATTTAAAACGTATTAAATTCTGGATTCTGATTTAGAGTGCACAAGTGTACAGATCTCCAGCTCTCTCATCAGAACCTACTTGAAGTTCATTACTGGGTTTGTCAAGCAGCAGTCAAAAGTCTGAAAGCTTCGGGAATATGGATCTGCTATACTGTAAGCATAAATCATGTTGGTATGTGCTTGTTTTTAAACTGCGGTGAAATGCTAGTGCTCCATATGTTCTTCTATAAATGTATTAAACTGATTGTGTCTGACATTCCTATCTGTTCTGTTAAGGAGATAGCGCCACTAAAGGACAGCTTAGCTGAAAAATGAATGTACATTAAATATGTGCATATTAAGAGCACTGCTGATATAGAATATTAAAAGTAATAGAGCTAATACATAGCTTCCGATAAAGAAAAGCACACAGCCAGAAGCAGGAGGGAAGCTGATAGACAGTTTCCTGTGCAGCCAGAAACTCCACCTTGAAATCTGTTTTTGTGCCTCTTCCAAAATATACCGGTCACATTGTGAACAATGACTGGCATCCTATTTGAGGCAGACATGACATCACCCTCAAGACTTTGCAATCAGCCTCAGGGCTGCTGCTGAATTTCCTCTGGAATTGCAGCAATGTGGCGGGAGAATGAACTGAGAAGTTGGCAATTGCATCTTTCTGCCCAAATCTATTCAGACTCAATTCAAAATGGCACAAGGGGGCCTTGCCTTTGAAATTATTTAACCCAAATCATCTCCAAACGTGCAGGTCAAAAGCAGAGGTGTGAGGACAAAAGTGGAACAGACAAGCATCTTGGCTCACTTGCCCTCAATCTGTTTTGGCTACTTAGGGAAAGGCTTTTTCCAAATATTGAATATAAACTGACCATAGATGTAAAGCTGGCAATCTATGAGCAAACTAATTAATTGAATGTTAATGACACCAACACTATAAAATCCACATTTTGGTATACTTTACAATACAATAATGCTTTGGTATTATTGCCCAAAATACAATTATTATCAACAATTGCAGCTATTCCTACCAAGGTCTTAAGCACTGAGAAAAATGGAAATGATTTCTATTTTATTGGCCAAAGTCAGAAAACAAAATTGAACAAAACCAAGTGACCATCCTCAAATTGGAAGGAGTTGCTAGGCAAACGTGCCACTTTGCACATGAATAATTCTCCTTTTAAGTGTGGTGGTTGCTTTGCCCAGTCAAGCAAAATGCTTCCTGACTGAGGATGTCAGAAAATTCCCTGGCAACTGAAATCACCTTTCCCAGTGGAACTATGGTTGAATGAAAAATACATTGACTACTTTGAATGCCACTGCATAGAAAACAGTGGTGGGTTCCAGCTCCTGTTGGAACTGGTACTCTGCAATAGGGCCAGGAGTCCACCACTTGCACGCGTGCAGCACGCGCATGCGTACCCACCGCCTGTGACACTCCAGCTGAAAATGCCTCGGTCGGCTTAAATAGAGGTAAGGAGAACGGGCAAGTGGGCCCTCCGGAGCACCATACCGGAAAGGTACCTGGTGCTCCCAGCAGGCACCGGTATGCCCTTACCAGGGCGTACCAGTCATATCCCACCATTGATAGAATGACTGAATGAAAAATGTGGGAAAGAATCAGTAATGGTTTCCTCTTATTTTCACCACCAGTTCAGAACCAGGAGCATACTCAGAGCATCTATGATGATGCCTGGGTGGGTGGGCGGAGCCTCCTGCCGCTACCGCTACTGGTTCGCCTGAACCTGGGCAAACCGGCAGAATACCACCTCTGGAGAGAATGGAATGGAATGGAATTCTTTATTGGCCAAGTGTGATCAGACACACAACAAAATTGTCTCCAATGCATAAACTCTCAGTGTACATACAAGCACGAAGTTATAAATCATGGTCATAATCATCATAAAATACATTCAACATAAATCATAACACTCATTGATAGTCATAGGGTACTAAATGAGCAATCAACATAGTAGATTACTAAATAAAACAATATAAATCACAAGATACGAGCAACAAAGTTACAGTCATAAGAAGAAAAGGAAATAGTAATAGGAAAGATGAGAAGGATAATAGTAATACAGCCCTACTAGGTAGTTTGACAGTGTTGTGGGAATTAGTTATTTAGTGGATGACATAGGGGTGGGGAATAACCTGTCCTTGTGTCTAGTTGTTTTGGCTTTCAACACCTTATAGTATTGTCTTGAGGGAAGAAGCTTGTTGTGGCCTGTCAGCTGCCAGCCCCTCCAGCAGCCAAATCAGATGAGGAGGCGGAGTGAAAGTTTGGGCCAGCATCAAAGCAATCTGAGAGCTCTGAGGGGGAAGAGGGAATCGAGGTATCTGAGACAGAGGAGGAGCCTGGGTCATCCATTAGCCCCCAGATGGAGAGTCAACAGCTCCTAAATCCGGAGGTGGCTGATGAGGAAGAGGAGGAACAACTAGTCCCATGCCTGATGCGCAGATGCACAGAAGGCAGAGGAGAGGAGAGCAATGGGGCTCTATCGGCCAGTCCTCAGGACAGGAGAGCCAGTGTTGTTAGCTAAGCCCCACCCTAGCTCTGGGGATAAAAGGCAGGGGGCAGAGACGAATAGGTGTGACAGACAACTATTCATTTCCCTGTCGATCAGCCACTGTTAGTTCAAACTTCTGAATCCTGTTTGGAATTGCATCAGACTTCTTTTTCGGAATCTGCAGTGCACCTTTGGAGTGTGTGTATGTTTGTGTCTCTGCTACTGGAAAAAAGAGTGGGTGCATCTTTCAGGAATTTCGTTATGAGGGTGGTGAGTGAGAGAGACCCCTGATGGGCTGGAGCCATTTCAGGCAGAAGGGAAGCGAGCTTTGCTTTCCACAGATACTTAGAGACTTCGTTAGCCTGCTGAGAGAGAGAGAGAGACTCTTTGCCAGGGTTGCTGGCACTCCTAATAAAAGGAACATTTAGTTTAAAAAACTATGTGCTTGTTGTGTTTGGGAATAGGATCAGAACAAAGCTGAAATAGCTTATGTCCAGGATGTGAGGCGTCTGTAGATATTTTCACAGCCCTCTTTCTGGCTCGTACAGTGACTCCACAATCAGAACAAAAATTGTAGCAAGGGGTTCTCTGCCCGGTTGCAGGGTGGGCGTGACCTTGATGTGCGTGGTCTAGTTGGCCTCCTGCACCACAGCTGTGGTGGGGCTTTTGCTCTCCCTGGGTTCTGGAGGCTTTCCTCAAGCCTCTGGGAGGGCAAAAACAGCCTCCCCAGGCCCCAGAGGCCCTCGGGAGGCCAGAAATGGGCCTTTCCAGCTTTCCCAAGCTTCCAGTAGACCCATTTTTCACCGTCCCTGAGCCTCTGCAGCCACTTATCTGCATCCAAAACTGGCTGTGCGGGGACTCCTGGGAGGGGAGGTGCCATCCAGGAGTGGAATTTGGGGGTTCTCCGAACTGCACAGAATCTTAGCTAGAGATTCTCCTGAACCCATGTGAACCCCCAGCTGAACCCACCTCTGAATCAAACCCCATTTTTTTACATGAATCTTAATGCAAATAAATGCACTTGATGCAACTGGGATTTCCTTTGCATGATCATATACACCATGTCGATTTATACCCCATAAAACCCCTTGAAAGAGGCCTCACAGAGTGTTTCCAGGGTATACCATTCTCTCCTATTGAAAAACAACAATGACATTAAATTTTATAAAAATTTAGTAAAAATCAGAGCAATGATCACCAATGATGGTTGATAAGAACAAATACATTTACCAGTAAAAGAAATAGCATCTGGCCAGCAGATTTTTCTTTGCATGTTGATTAATAAACTGCTTTAAATCTAATAATTTTGATTGATAACTTTTCTTTCTTCTTCTTCACTTTCAATAAACTTCAATAAACTTATAAAATCTATGAATTTAGAGAAGATGTCCAGCATCTCTTCCACACAGCAGGTCCAAAGGGTACAAATCTTGGTGCAACTCTTGGGAAGAGTTTTCCTCCTGGGGATAATCAGAAGTCCAGGATAGGATAGAAAACTTTCCAATCTTCCATTGTTTTTATTTCCTGATCACAGCTATACATAGATGACAGCAATAGTGCTGTGGCCAAATTAAGCATTATATTTGCTTTGTTAAGCAGAAGGGTGGGGGGAGGAATACAACAGAAGGACATTTACTGTTCCTATTTCTTTCTCTCTCTTACAACCAGTTGAGAAAAATGTAGAAATGAGACAGAAAATAAAAAAGTACAGGTGGTGTAAAAGTGATAGAGGCAGGGGTGAAATCAGCTTACCTTCGCTACAAGTTCGCAAATGTGAGTGTGTGCACATGTGCAGGACTTTCCGTGCATGCGCAGAGTGTCAAAAATGGGAAGTGATGACATCCAGGTGGGAGGTTGGAGCCCCCCACTGCCACCGCTACTGGTTCACCCAAACTAGATAGAAACGGCTGAATTGCACACTGGATAGAAGGCAGGGAGTATCAATGAGTGGGAATTAAGGGGAAGTGAAAGTGTAGGTGAAATGCCTACGAGTGTGTGAGGGACACCCCTAACTTTCATTCCATCACTCCCTCAAGTCAAGCCATTGACAAGTTCTACTTCTCAGTAAAGATCCTTAATATCACAGCTGAGTGTTTCAATGAAAAATAAATCTGTTTAATTGAGCAATAAAATAAGGCTGGCTAGATTATTTAGAGCATAATCCTATGCGTGTCTAATCCAACATTAAGACGTTTGGGGAGGAAATTTCCACCGCTTTTGTAAATACCATTTTAAAAAAAATGTATTTCCACTATAATTTGGATTTTCTTTATGCTCAGTATTTTATATGCGACAGAAATATCCTCTAAGGATTGTCAGGAAACAAATACCATGTAAGGATTTTTATTTAATAGAGGTTTTCTTCCCCCATTGTGGGAAATTTTAGCCTTGTGGGGACAGCCAAACTAGTCAGGCTGCTGCTGCTTATGGATGCTTTTTGTACAGCTGTTTTGGAAAGGCTTGTTCAAAATGAACTTACATCTTTCCAAATATGTATGTCATTAAATCTAAATTATTAACAGTACCAAATGATTCAATAATAAATCAAAAGAGTTATGATCATCGCTGAGAAAAGTTGCTGCCATCCTTCAACACTTCTAACTGTGGATTTTTAAAAAAATCTGTTATTTAAATATTTAAGTTCCCAGATAACAATGTCATGGATATTTACTATATCCATTTGTCCAGAGGAATCCTCTATGTCAGTGATGGCTCACCTTTTCCGGACCAAGTGCCCAAAGCATGTGCGCACGACCAAACCCCCAAGATACAATGCACGCACAGTTCTTTCACAGGCACCCACCCCTGTGCATGCACGTTCCCCCGATATGTCCTCCACACATGCGTGCATGGCCTCCACATGCACCCTGCTCCTAATACATGCACGGCAGAGACCTGAAGACTAGCTTTCCTGCAGGAGGTGCCCGCGCATGTGCAGCAGAGCTGAACTGAGGTGACGGCTCGCATGCCCACATAGAGGATGCTGCATGCCACCTGTGGCACAGGTGCCATAGGTTCTCCATCATGGCTCTATGTTAAGCCTCATTTAACATATGAGAACTTTCTGCATATGCAGTGCAACTGTTCCGTAGAAACATTTTGCAATTTGCTGCCCTCCAAAGAAGCTCACTACTACTCTCTTTTTTTCCTTCTTAGCCTGCTTTGGGACTTCTTATCAGGTTGCAGAACCAGTATTTGTAAAAAATGTAGGATGAAACACAAGGCATAAGGCAATGCAGCATCAGAAAAAAACATCTCTACAGTATGTCCAAATGGTTTATTCATTCATTCATTCATTCATTCATTCATTCATTCATTCATTCATTCATTCATTTACTATAGGCAATAAAGCTGTTCCAGAACAGTATCGTCTGACCAACATAAAATTATAATGAACAATTAAACCACAATGATTTTCACCTACGTTTTGGACATTACATCTCTTGAATGGAAGCTTGTCGCAGATGTTCCAGCAAATTAAATGCCTCTTTGGACCTTTCCCAGCTGGATGGAAGCATAGGTGGGAATGATGTTCTTCTTTCAATGATGGTGATGATTTCCCATCATTGGTGAATAATAGGAAGGAAATCATTTATACCAACGCCAGGACTGATCAATTTTTTCCTCTGCATTGAAAGCCTGTCAGAAGGCCAGAGGATCCCTGGATATTCCTGTTACAACTTTGTTTGGTGCCATTAATGGCATTCCCCTTCTGAGAATGGAGTCTTGTGTCTGATTCCAGAAGAATACATCAGAGAGTACTGTGTCTTCCAGAGACTATACCACTGCAACCAAAGGGCTTATCCACATTACCCATTATCAGAATGGCCAGGAACATTTTTGGAAGACAAAATGCACAGTATTGTTATATGCACATGATGTCAAACAGGTGACATGCGGGGCCCTCTCTGTGGGCATGCAAGCCATCACCCAGTTTAGCTTCACCGTTCATGAGCGCACACATCCCGCCTGCTAGCTGATTGCACAGGGGGGGTGAGCGGGCACATGTGCGGGGGGCAGGGGGAGCAGAAACATGCACAGGAGAGAGTGGGTGCATGCGTAGGGGATGTGATGCAACCCCCCCTCGCGCCCCATTTTTGGTTTCAGGAGGCTTCAGAGAGGCCTGCTAGGCCCAAAATCAGCTACGGGGGACATGCACATGCACAGGCGGTTGTGTGTGCATGCGCAGCAGGTGGGACACATTGCATTATGGGTGCGGGCATGCGCATGCGTACTGTCGCCTGTACATGTGTGATTTTGGCATGTGAGGACAAAAAGATTAGCCATCACTGCTATATGCTCACTCCTTTACCATTGCAGGTGTGAGCTCTGCAATGTGGGCACATTTTTTGTTCCTGTTGTTTTAAAGCATTTGTTTTACCTCTCACGTTCCCTTGAACATTCAATGTAGCCGAATGTAATTCGTTGACTACTCAATGGAGGTAGGAATGCCCTCTCAATCAAGGCACTGATTATCATGGTGCTTAATGTCTGTTATGGCTACTTAAATGCTATAATAGCACAATGGTTATAATATTAGCCTTGTAAACAGAACAGGTTAGGTACAGGTTGTCATGGAGAATTCCTATGTGGCTGCTGCTAACAGTCAACACCAATTTGATGGTAACTAATTAAAAATATCAAAATAGAAAATTGTGGTTGGAAACCTGGAATAATTTTTTAAAGTGCTATTTTTCTTTTCCTGAGTTTACATACATTTTTCCAAGCTGTTAAAAATTAAGTTCAGGAATGTACCATTTCATCACTTATTCAGTCACTTCTGTCCCTAATAATTGGAGGTTATAAACTTTTCTCAGGTGACTGGGGAAGTAATGAAATGGTACGCTGGTGGATGTATAAAAAAAAAAAAGCCGAGGAGGGTGGGATACTAATTAAAATATTGTGTTGGTCTCAATTCAGCAACCTTTGAAAGGCAAATGTTATAACCACTGGAGTCATTGTGGTGTTACTGGTAAATATGGCACTAGAAAGTATTAAAATGTTACTGGGTGATAAGGATGAATTTTTATTTTAAAATGGTTGGTTTAATTTGTATTTTTAAATTTAACAGTCCCTCATAGATATGAATTAACAAACAGATACACAGTACTTAAAAGTATATATCTCAGGATGACCTGCTAGCAGAAAGGAAACCCATTGGCTGTTACTTTCCTAAAACAGAAAACTGGGAGGGAACAGTAACAGGGAATTGCTCAGTGGGAAGAACTGGTGGACTGCAGTGGTCAAAGGGTCTCCATCTGGACAGCCTGTTTTCTAGAAAAAGCTGAAGAGAGACCTTTTCTGGAGGGCTTTTGGAAGAAATGTCCTTCTGGGCTCAATTCCAAGTAGGGAGAAAAACACTGGAAACATGGTGGCTGCTTGGAAAGATGGTTTTAATAGTGGACAGGAACACATGGTTTGAGGTCCTGGGGGAAAAGGGGATCACATGCCTTGAAGAAAAAAAGGGAATAGATGCTGAGAGTGCCCTGGTTTTATGCCCTCTCTAGACCCCACCCCAGAGCTTCCTGTTCCTGTACAAGAAATGCATTCTGATTGTTTGTCAGACTTCCATGCTTGGTTGAATCTGCTGGGTGATGCAGTCCCCCCAGGTGCCATATGGTGAGTTCTGTTGCTAGATGGGTAGAAGGCTAATCTTATCATGTCCTGAGGGCCATGTCTTAATCCCATCACCCTGGAGCTGAAGGAGGGGGGGTGCAGGAAGCTGCAGGGAGCTGCTTTGTCTTTAAAACATGTTTCTCCTTTTCTTATCCAGGGAAATATAATATTCTGCCTTTTTAATATTTCCTAAAATATCTCGTTTTCCTAGGAGAGGGGTGGGTGCTAACTTCCTACACCATGTACATATGTTTAGATTTCACCTGTCCTATATTTGTGTGCTTATATACTGTGTTTCCTGAAAATAAGACAGGGTCTTATTTTCTTTTTACCCACAAAATATGGCTTGGGCCTTATTATGAGGGGGAGGTTTATTGTTTTGGGGTTGCCGGGCAGCTTCTCTCTTCCGAGCGGGCTCCCAAAGAGCTGGGCACAGCCTCATTGGCAAATGGCTGTGTTGCGCTGTCGCAACAGCGCAACACAGCAGCCATGAAGCAACCACGCTCATGAGCAGCCACCCGGAAAACCCCCTTTCCAGCTGGGCACAGCACCATTCACTGACCTAGTGGTATCGCCAAGCCGCGTGAGCACCTGTACGCTCTGCCGGCAACTGACCCACAACCATAGAGCATATGCCCAGAGTGGCCACTGCCGGAAGACTCGGTTTGGAAGCTGCAGCAAAAGCCATGCGGCAGCGGCAACAGCGGAGGTGCTCTGGCTCTGCGGGAAGAGCTGGGCCAGGGCATCGTGAGGCTGGGAGGTGCGTGGGTGAGAGTGGAACAGCCGCTCACGCAACCCCCTTCGCCAACCGTGTAGAGCGCCATTCACTGGCATTTCAAAGGCGCCAAGCTGTGGGAGCCAGGCGGCGGCGAACAGGTTGCTCACGTGGCTTGGCGATATCCCTAGGTCAGTGAATGATGCTGTGCCCGGATGGAAAGGGGGTTTGCCGGGTGGCTGCTTGTGAGCGTGGTCCCTTCATGGCTGCTGTGTTGCACTGCTGCGACAGCACAACAAACACAGCCATTCACCCAAGAGGCTGTGCCTGACTCTTTGGGAGTCCACTCACAAGAGAGCAGCCACCCGGCAACCCCCCTCTTCAGCTGGGCACAGCGTTGCTCACCAACCTAGCGGTATCCCGAAGGCGCCAAGCAACGCAATCACCTTTGCCTCCTCCCCCAGTTCCTGTGGCTTGGCGCTTTCAGGATACCTCTAGGTTGGTGAGCGGCGGTCTGCCTGGCTGGAGGTGGGGGGTTGTCCAGGGGGCTTATTTGCAGGGGAGGGCTTATATTTTTGCCCACCAGAAAAATGTGGCATGGTCTTATTATCAGGACATGTCGTATTTTCGGGGAAACATGGTATCATTGTATATTCTTCCTCCCTGGACATTTCTTTTCATCCCATTTCATACAGCCCATTTAAAAGTGGCTTGCAGTCTTTCCTTCCTCTCTTTCATCAACAGTGTATTTACCAGAAGATGTTTTGAGAAATTGGAATGGTAAATTTGTGAAATGCTAAACCAGTCTTCTGCGAACCAGGAGGGTCCTGAGAGTTACAGAATTATACAATATGACCACGCAGACGGTTCTGTCTGAAACATGCAAGGTTGGGAAAAGCTGCACTACTATGTTGAAATAGCCAGAGTGTACTTGTGAAAGATGAGAAGCATGTTGAAACTGTTGGACAGTAAGAAATGAAATGTATGGGATACAGAGCAACATGTGCCTATTGTAAGCTCATTGATCTAATGAAAGGAAGCTTACACACAGGGTGACCTGATTCCAATTATAATCTTGGCCACCAAAGGAACCATAGATACGAGATGCCAAGAGCACTAAACGGAGAGGAGTGATGATTGATATTGACTGAAAACAGAACAAAACAGAACAACAAAAATACCCCATTATAATAAGAAACAGTTTGGTTGCTGCTCAGCATGGTATCCCTCAGAACACAGGAATAAAATAAGCACGAGAGTCTAGCTAAGACTTTCTGCGCCAGATGGAAACAAACTGTAATTTGGCTAGTATACATTATTTTGTTTGGCTTTTGCACACCATGAGGAAGAAATGGAGTGGGAGCGGGTTAATTGAAGAGATTGCTCATTTTCCTGCTGACCAGAGGAGGGGAGCAGACCTGAATTGTCCACTTAGCTTTAGAGAACTCAACAATAAGTGCTGATCAATAACAAAGTCAAATCAGTAGCATGCCTTCACAGAGTAGCAGAAAAATGACACATACTTCTTTGTCAAGTATTTAAAGACATGGGGGGATACTTTCCTTTGCAGAGACAGAAGGAGACAAGCATTATGATCCCGCTTGAGTTGAGCTTATACCTTCAGGGCCCATAGAAACATTGAATATCTTGTGCAGATACCAAAGTAACTCTCCAAATGTCCGCTTTCTTGGGTAAATCAGACAGGAATCAGAACCAGATGGGCTAATTCTACTTTATTATAAGGCTACATTCACAGAATTTTGCAAATCTCATTCTGTCTTTTTTCCAATCTGAGAAGTTAAGGAGATTCCCTCCTTAGTTCTTTCTTTGCCCATTGTGCAAATGTGGCCTATATCCTCTCTTATCTGATCATTCCCTTGGTAGAATCTCTTCCTCCCTCCCCCATTTCCTAAAGTCACTCCCCATTACAATGGCAGATCGACAGGTCCAGTATGTACATTTTTAAAAGATACATGTTAATATTCTTGACTAATTTCTAAGGGCAGCAAGTATCCCAACTCCAGCATATTGTTTGTTACCTTGGGTAGTATATTAAAAAAATAAAATAAAAGCAAGATATTAATAAATTAATGTTACATGAAAGAATATGACTATAGTCAATACTTTCAATACAATGGCTTTATTTAACATAACAATTAGAAGAATTACTCTATCTGAACAAGCCATCTGTGTACTGTATTTTTGGACTATAAGACGCACTGGTGTATAAGACGCACCAAGACTTTGAAGAGGTAAGTAAGAAAAAGGTTTTGTCATCCCTGGCCCCAGGAGCACTCTACAGGGCTGGGAGAAGGCAAAAACGGGGGCATTTTTGCCTTGCCCCAGCCCTGCTGAAGCCTGCAGAGTGCTTCTGGAGGGTGGGGGAAGGCAAAAACGCCCCCGTTTTTTAAAACAACGACCCACAAAAATGGGACAGAGGGGCGGGGCTTCAGGAGGCCAAAAATGGCTGCATTCAGTGTATAAGACACACCAACATTTCCACACTCTTTTAGTGTGGGTGAAAGGTGCATCTTATACTCCGAAAAATATGGCAACTAACATTACAAGTAGGCTCAAACAGAGCTTCAGACATCAAAGCCCATTATAGTTCATATGAACACTGATTTTCCTCCAAATAACCTTCAATCCTACTGATTGGTTTTAGCATAGACAGTAAGAACTTGATTCCCAAAAGCTGGTGGGAATGCTTCCAACGCAAACCAAATCATTTCCCCCCCTGCCATCTTGCTGGGAATATATAATTCACTCCTTGCTTGTCTGAATCTTCTTCCGTCCTCACTTTTGAAAGCCCTGGATATGTCACAGAGAATCTGGCAATACCTGTGAAAACCATCAAAGTTGTGTTGCCCTGCCCTATACAGTTAGCTGAGGAGTCATGGTGCCTGGCATAGCAGTAGTAATTTTATTGATCAAGCCTATCTAACTAAGCATGGTATCAGCAGAGAATAAAACAATATTGTAACAGAGTGCAATCAATCACAACATCTCAATATAAAATAAGGAGCCTCTGAACAAAAAAAATCAGTGGCCTATAATATCAACACCTTCAAATTAAGAGTAAGAATGTTTTAAATCAACTAGAATAGAATAGAATAGAATAGAATAGAATAGAATAGAATAGAATAGAATAGAATAGAATAGAATAGAATAGAATAGAATAGAATAGAATAGAATTCTTTATTGTCAAGTGTGATTGGACACACAAGGAATTTGTCTTTGGTGCATAAGATCTCAGTGTACATAAGGAGAATAAAATACATTCATCAAGAATCATAAGATACAACACTTAGTAATAGTAATAGGTTACTAATAAGCAATTAAATTGTACTAGGAAACAAATAAAACAATATAAATTGAAAGATATAAGCAACGTAGTTATAGTCATAAGTGGGAAGAGATAGGTACTAGGAATGATGAGAAGAATAATAGTAATACAGTCTTAGTAAATAATTTGACAGTGTTGTGGGAATTAGTTGTTTAGCAGAGCGATGGCATTTGTGAAAAAACTGTCCTTGTGTCTCGTTCTGTGATGCAGTGCCCTATAGCATCGTTTGAGGGTAGAAGTTGAAACAATTTATGTCCAGAGATGTGAGGGGTCTGTAGATATTTTCACAGCCCTCTTTTTGACCAGTGCAGTATACAGGTCTTCAATGGAAGGCAGGTTGGCAGCAATTGTTTTTTCTGAAGTTCTAAATATCCGTTGAAGTCTGGGTCTGTCTTGTTTGGTTGCAAAGAAGTGCAGAGGACAGACTCAAAGGACTTTAAAATCTAGGAAATATAACAATAAGACAGTCGCAGCTAAGGTTGATTGGGCAGAAGGAGGAGTGACAAATGATGGAAGGAGCATCCCAGAGGTCATTTTGGAAAAGCTGAGAAATGAAAATATGCAGTGTAAAAGTTTTTATGAAGGAGAAGATGGGGCAATGGCAGGTTCCCACAAACACCCACACCCACATACAATGGAAATACAGATAAAAGTTGTATTTTCAGGGGAAAACTTCAGCTGCAATGACAGACATCACAATATAGACTACAAAGCACCCTTGTATCTCTTTCTCATAGAAGAAAATCTAATGTAGCGCATGAGTTAAAAAAGGAGGCAGAAAATGAAGAATTGCTGGAAGGAAAATGGTAGAAGGAGATTGCACCACTTTATTTATTTCTTTTATAGCACCGCTGAATAAAACAGCCTAAAATTCAAGAATCCGATGCGATTTGGCTTCAGAGGTGAAAAGCTGTCAGACTGACAGAACAATTCGTAAAGGCAGAAAACTTCCCAGGGTTTCAGCTTTTCGACTGTGCATCTTTGAAAATTTCCAGACTTTTTTCCCTGAGGCAATAATAACCATGGCCTCCAAAACGGTGCAGCGTTAGGATGAAAGGGAAGTGAGGATGACAGAAGAAGGAAAGCAGCAGCATAACCACAGCTTACCTGGTCTCAGAGCAAACCCTCAATGGAGCTGGCCAACACAACATTAATCAGTTAAAGAAATTAAGAAATTGAGGAAGTAAACCTGTCCTGGGATTAGCATTTATAGGTACATACCATTTCTGGAGAGGTATTGTAATGGCGGTAATGGTTTCTTGGAAGAGAAACAATACTAGAACTATCAAATCTATATTGAGCAAATCCAGATGACCACAAGATGGCAACAAAGAGGGAAAGTTTTTGGTATCTGTTTGCTGTCATCTAGTGATCATCTTATTTATTGCATACTGAGGCTGGCCCTTTCTGCCTGCTGCTGTGCCTCATCCATCTTGTCATCCTGGGCAAATTTCAGATCTCTCTATAGTTGTACCTCACTCCTACTTTGACTATATTTATCCCACTGGTGACAGGTGAAGTTTGCTTGATTAACATTTCATTTGTACCTCAGAAAGACAACCGGGAGCAAATCCCATTTGTTTGTGTGTGTGTGAACAAAGGATGGACAAGTTCTGCAATCGTGAACATTCCCCAGGAGTTCCTCAACAAGAAGGAAACTGTTTACTCATCAATCTCTGTAAACTACACTCCCCAAGATTGTCTAGGAGAAGAGTGTACCAAGAGGAGTTCAATGTGTGTTAAATCAGTGATTTACCCACCAATATTTTTGTTCTCTTCAAACAAGCACTGTGGCATGCAGGCTCAATCTAAATCACTTATTAAGAACAAATAGATTTTTTTTGCATACATATTCAAGGTCATTAAGACACCACTGTCATATATTAAGAAGCAGTGAAGTTGACAAAAAAAAGCTATAAACAAGTCTGCAGTCACAAAAATATGAGCTATTGGTTATCTTCATAGAGCGGAATTAACTAAAGGTTTTACCTCAGAAATCCTAGGAATGCAGGAAACTATAATATGTAAAGAATTCTCTTTTTCTGCATGATGTTTTTGCATACTTTGGGAAACTATGGCATTCGTTAAAGGGGGGCATCTGTGGGTCACAAATTTATGAGGCAAAGTTGGAATTTACCTTCTGAATGAAAGACGACTGCCCCAAAAGAAAAAGGAAAGAAAGCCACTTAGGTGGCCACTGTACAGTGGGGCAAAAAAGTATTTAGTCAGCCACCAATTGTGCAAGTTCTCCCACTTAAAAAGATGAGAGAGGCCTGTAATTGGCATCGTAGGTAGACCTCAACTATGAAAGACAAAATGTAAAAAAAAAAAACCAAACAATCACATTAGCTGATTTGGAAAGAATTTATTTGCAAATTATGGTGGAAAATAAGTATTTGGTCAATATCAAAAGTTCATCTCAATACTTTGTTATATATCCTTTGTTGGCAATGACAGAGGTCAAACGTTTCCTATAAGTCTTCACAAGGTTGGCACACACTGTTGCTGGTATGTTGGCCCATTCCTCCATGCAGATCTCCTCTAGAGCAGTGATGTTTTGGGGCTGTCGCTGGGCAACATGGACTTTCAACTCCCTCCAAAGGTTTTCTATGGGGTTGAGATCTGAAGACTGGCTAGGCCACTCCAGGACCTTGAAATGCTTCTTATAAAGCCACTCCTTCGTTGCCCGGGCAGTATGTTTGGGATCATTGTCATGTTGAAAGACCCAGCCACGTTTCATCTTCAATGCTCTTGCTGATGGAAGGAGGTTTGCACTCAAAATCTCATGATACATGGCCCCATTCATTCTGTCCTGTACAGGGATCAGTCGTCCTGGTCCCTTTGCAGAGAAACAGCCCCAAAGTATGATGTTGCCACCCCCATGCTTCACAGTAGGCATGGTGTTCTTTGGATGCAACTCAGCATTCTCTCTCCTCCAAACACGACGAGTTGTGTTTCTACTAAACAGTTTTATTTTGGTTTCATCTAACCATATGACATTCTCCCAATCCTCTTCTGGATCATCCAAATGCTCTCTAGCAAACTTCAGACAGGCCTGGACATGTACTGGCTTAAGCAAGGGGACACGTCTGGCACTGCAGGATCTGAGTCCCTGGTGGCGTAGTTTGTTACTGATGGTAGCCTTTGTTACGTTGGTCCCAGCTCTCTGCAGGTCATTCACTAGGTCCCCCCGTGTGGTCCTGGGATTTTTGCTCACCGTTCTTGTGATCATTTTGACCCCATGGGGTGAGATCTTGCGTGGAGCCCCAGATCGAGGGAGATTATCAGTGGTCTTGTATGTCTTCCATTTTCTAATTATTGCTCCCACAGTTGATTTGTTCACACCAAGCTGCTTGCCTATTGCAGATTCAGTCTTCCCAGCCTGGTGCAGGTCTACAATTTTGTTTCTGGTGTCCTTCGACAGCTCTTTAGTCTTCACCATAGTGGAGTTTGGAGTGTGACTGTTTGAGGTTGTGGACAGGTGTCTTTTATACTGATAACAAGTTCAAACAGGTGCCATTGATACAGGTAATGAGTGCAGGACAGAGGAGCCTCTTAAAGAAGAAGGTACAGGTCTGTGAGAGCCAGAAATCTTGCTTTTTTGTAGGTGACCAAATACTTATTTTCCACCATAATTTGCAAATAAATTCTTTCCAAATCAGCCAATGTGATTGATTGGTTTTTTTTAAACATTTTGTCTCTCATAGTTGAGGTCTACCTATGATGCCAATTACAGGTCTCTCTCATCTTTTTAAGTGGGAGAACTTGCACAATTGGTGGCTGACTAAATACTTTTTTGCCCCACTGTATGTCTTGCCTTTTTCTGATGAAATAACAGAAGGGAATCTATGGCTTTTGCTCCCTTATTTCCATGTCTTTGTGGCGATACTCAGAAGGTGACAAATGAACAGTTGGTTGCAGCAGGAAAACAAGCAGATGCCAAGATGCAGCAGTGAAGGGTCTGTTAATGACCCCTGGAAAGGAAATAAACAACGGCATTAAATCACATCTCCATCTTCGCATGTTGCTTTAGCCAACAATATGCAATCGGCCTTTCATTAATGAGATCTGTGTTCCTCATGCAACTTCCTTATCACAACAGGCAGGATCATTTGACATATAATTTCACTTAATTCCCCAAATAAGATAATTTGTATAAATCCCAAAGCATTCATCAACTCAGCTAACACACAATATGCTATTTGTATGGTTTTGGCTTAACGTGTTCTATGAATTCAGTCAATTGTGGTTTATTCAGTAAATCTTGACAACACTGTGGCTTACGATAAATTGCCAACCCAATATAAGCAGGTCAATTACAGAGTCTCAGAGCTCAGAATCTGCTACAGAATGCACAGGGGAGAAAAAACTGTTCTGGCCCAGCTCCCCAAACGTGACAAACCCTCTGTAGTTGAATGATTCCTTTATTAGGAGTGCCAGCAGCCCTGGCAAAAAGTTTCTCTCACACAGCATGCTAACAAGTCTGTCCGGCAGGGAGATGAATAGTTGTCTGCCATATTTATTCATCTCTGTCCCTGCCTTTTATCCCCAGAGCTAGGGTGGTCCTTAGCTAGCAGCGGTGGCTCTTCCATCCCAAGGATCAGCCTATAGATTTCCATTGCTCTCTTCTCCTCTGCCTTCTGTGCATCTGCGTGTCAGGCACTGTTCCTCATCAGCCACCTCCAGACCTAGGGGCTGTTGACTCCCCATCTGAGGGCTTATAGACGACCCAGGCTCCGCCCCTCTCTCTCTCTCTCTCTCTCTCTCTCTCTCTCTCTCTCTCTCTCTCTCTCTCTCTCTCTCTCTCCCTCCCTCCCTCCCTCCCTCCCTCCCTCCCTCTCTCTCTCTCTCTCTCTCTCTCTCTCTCTCTCTCTGACAGCTCCATTCCCTCTTCCCTCTCAGTGCTCTCAGGTTGCCTTGATGCTGACCCTGACTCCCACTCGGCCTCCTCATCTGATTCAGCTGCTGAAGGAGAGGCAGCCAATAGGCCACAACAAAAACTAATGTCCTTGATTGTGGGATGGGAGGAATAAGAGGTACTGATAGCGTCTGTTGTTGCTTCTGTCTAACCCAGGGGTGTCAAACTGGATGCGTCATGCACAGGCCACGCCCACCCCAGCTTCACAAAGGGTACACCATCACGATACATCATGTGATGGCAATGTGATGCTGCAAGTTTGACACCCATGGTCTAGTGCATTAAATCAATGTAAGCCTACTAGATCTGGATGCAATCAACTAGATGACCACTAAATGTCAGCAAAGAGAAAGAAAACTCTCTTTGCTGCCATCTTCTGATTATTTAGATTTTTTCCAAGTCACATTCGATACTCTTGGCTAATCAGCAATAGGCAAATAGGATGTGAAATGAGGATGAGGAAAATAAATGATAGCAAGCAGAAGGCACTACAGCCATGTTAAAAAAAATAGCCTTTTAATTAGATCTCATTCTGGCTGCATGTTTTGGATGAAATTGCTTGAGGTTTGCAAGACTTTCTTCTTACTCTAGAGTCTCATCTTTCTCTTGTTCCAATGTAAATGTTTAAATGTTCTTTTCCTATGCCTTCTTTTTACACAATTGCCCCAGTAAACTTTCCATTTTCCCTCTTTTGGTTTATGTTTGCTGACATGCTTCTTCCCTTGCAAGAAAATACTTGCCTCTCTTAAGCAAGGAAAAATCTACCTCTGAAAGCAGAGTTTGTTTTTGTGTTTGTTTTCTTACCCTTGGGACTACATGTCCGAGATGAAAGAAAGGAGGGTGGCTGTGCATATGATCAGGTTCACTGATACCATAAACAACATGAGCTTTGCCAAGCTCGTTAATTCCCCAAGGCCTCTGATGATTTTTGATGAGAGGCAGCTTTTATTGTAGTGGCCATTGGGTTCCCTTTGCTTTATTTTTTTTAAAAATGACATGTGGTTCCCCATTCTGAGCAGATGGCACAATACTAACGCAATGAGCAAACAAATAAACTGAAGGGATTTGTAGAAAAAAAAGAGCAAAATTTGTTTATGGCTGGTTGTTTTGCCAAAGTGACTTTGTTATGGAGGTAATTTTCCAAAGATAAAAACATGTCAATATATGCATATATAAGGGGGAGGGGCTGATCACCCTCTCAATAAGATAAAAAGGAGATGGGAAATATTCATAGGAGAATCAGCCCCACTAAAGTCAGTGAGACTTATTTCAGAATAGACAAGAACATAATTCTACTAGAAATATACCTGCTGAAAGCAGAGGGTCTAATCTTTCCTACGCTTTACACAGATGTTTGTTCCTTTGATTTCAAAGGACGATTCTACTATGCATAGAATTGTGCATAGTGTGCAAGCTTAAGGCTTAGCAAGTGTAAATACTGTTGCAAATTTTCTCCGTGGTCAGGGTTTTAACATGGCGCCTGGGATCATCGGTGGGCCCACAGAAATATATCCCTTGGCATCCAATCGCCTTCCTGTCCCAACTGATGTTATTTTTTATGACTTTAGTGCAATCAAGAAATGAGCTATTATCATAATCAGTTTTTTCAAGAATATTTCTGGACTCCATACAGTATAGCTATTTTATCTCAGGCGCTTGAGGCAAACATGAGGCTTTGTGCTTGTACAACCGTTTATTTCAGAACCTAACGGACGCGAGCACCAACGATCGCTCTGACAGCTCTTTTATACCCCGAGCTATCAGAGCCACAACCAATAGAATTCTTCAAAACTTGCCCGCCTTTAACTAAACTCCATTGGCCCAATCACTGACTGATTGACAGGGAAGGCGGCCACGTACATACGTGACAATAGCTATTCTTAGAAAACTAAAATAGCCCTCAAAAGGTATTTAAAAGGGGTCTGTCATGAAGAAAAAACTGAGAACCACTGCTTTAGCCTAAAAGAGATCTCAATTTCTGGCTGAATATCTCTCATATACGGCTGTCTGATATGTGGAGGGAATGGCTGCTGGTGGTGGGGAGAACATTTAACATGTGGCTTGAAGAAGGTGGTAAAGTATTAAGCACTCTCTCCTGTAAATCATTTAACTTCCTCTCACATTGTATAAATTTAAAAAAAAAAAAATAACACCACCAGGTTCACCTTGAAAGACCAAGGCCTCTTGCCCACATTCTTGGCCTTGGCTATAGGGGACAATAAATCAGGAACTGTATCCCAACAGTCAGGAAGACTGAAGGATAAATTAACAACATATTTGAGAAGAAATCCAGGAGGTAGGACCAAGAATAGAGAATCAAAATCTAGGAAAGTATAATTGGAACTGAAGCCATTTTATAGCCCTGTCAGGAGGAGTTCGGAGGCTCATGAAGTTAAGAGGCTGGGCTGATGATCAGCAGGCCCGTGTTTGAGACCCGGTTGCTGTCGTGGAATGGGGTGAGCTCCAGGGGTGGGTTTTGGGCGGCTTTACTGCTGGTTCACTTGTGTGCGCCCTTCATTTGCGTGCACTGGATGCACACTGCACATGCACATGCAGTTCAATTAAAATTGTTCTGCGCATGTGCAGAACTCAAAAACAAGATGACGGTGGTGACGGCAGCAACCAGGGAACCGGTTCGGGGGGCATGGCAGGTCTGGGTCGCTGCTGGTTCCAGCAATCCAGGCCACCATACCACTACTGGTTCTGGTGAGCTCCCATCACGCACTCCAGCTCTTGCCACCCAGCAGTTTGAAAGCGACTGCAAAAATAGGTATGTCTTTAGTGGGTGACTTAACAGGGACACGAAAGGAACTCCCAACACTGTGCCCTCCCAGGCAAGGGTGATATCATAGCTGATCCTTTCAACCCAGAAGCGTCCTTCTGTACTACTACTACTACTATAGTCTTGTACTACTACTACATGACTGTAGTAGCAACGTGTTTCCCCGAAAATAAGACTATGTCTTATTTTCGGGGAAACACGGTGCTACTACAGTCATGTAGTAGTAGTACAAGACTATAGTAGTAGTAGTAGTAGTAAGACTATGTCTTATTTTCTTTTGACCCCCGAAATAAGCGCTTGGCCTTATTTTCAGGGAGGTCTTATTATTTTTGAGATGCAGGAGGCAGTGAGTATGGTCACCTCATGGCTGCTGCTGTGTTGCAATATTTCCAATGAGGGCTTAATTTGGGGGGAGGGCTTATTTTAGCACATGCGCTCAAAAGCCCGATTGGGCTTATTATCCAGGGAGGTCTTATTTTTGGGGAAACAGGGTAGTAGCCCTGTTAGAACAGGGCTCCACAAATTTCATATGGCTGAGGAAGCACAGAGAGATGCAATGTCGAAAATAAGACACGAAACAAAACAAAATCTCGATGGGATCTAAATCAATCACATCAGTGATGCACCCTTGAAAGAAATAGAGAGAAATAAAATTTACTATTTAGAGTGCTCATTTCATTGCTTTTTTTTGGGGGGGGGATGTTGCAATTAGACTTTTTAAAAAAGGTTTCTTTAACCCTAACAAGGAAGTAAACTCCAGGCGACCTCTCTGAGCAGGAAACAAGTAATGTCACTATCATGACACTCAAACAAGGTTCACAAATTTGACACAAAGTGAGATAAGCATCAGCTCTGCTTTCTATCATCGAGGACTGCAAAATGGCCCTGTAGTCATCGTACAAACCCCACACTACCTATGGAAAAGGTCAGATAAAGTCCACTCTCCATTTCTAGAGAAGCAGATAGTTACGGAGAGCATTGGTTTATTGAATCTTCCCCCCCCCCCTTTTTCATAAAGAAAGATTAGCAGAAACAGCCACTTCGGACTGTGCATAGTAGCACACAAGTACTTGATCCGAGATTAACTCTTCCTGCTGTTGAAGGAATTCTCTGCAATTTTGTCAGTACAGTTTTGTGAAGTGCCTGACAACCACACAGTGCTTCTTTCTATAAGGAAAAGCTGTGTGGCTCAAACCAAAGACTTATCTGATCAAGCATCTTCGCACACACACACGCACACACACACACACACACACACACAAAGTGGCCAGTTGTAGGTGAACAACATCTCACATCAGAGGTGGTGCTCAGCAGGTTCTGACCATTTCTAGAGAAATTTTGAGTAGTTGGAGAACTGGTAAATACCACCTCTGACTGACCCCACCCTCATCTATTCTCTGCCTCCTGAGTCCCAGCTGATAGGGAGGGAAAGAGGATTTTGCAGTAACCCCCCCCCCCCCCGGCGTGGGGAGGGAATGGGGATTTTACAGCATCCTTCCCCTGCCACACCCTCCAAGCCACGCCCCCAGGACATGTCACACCCACCAAGCCACACCCACAGAAACAGCAGTAAAAAATGTGTATCCACCACTGTCTCATATACAGAACACAGTGCAAGAAACCTCTCCTGCAGCTACAATTAAGCCTAGAGCGGGCTTCCTCTGAGATCTGATCTTCCATCCCTGCATTCCCATATGATAATTACCTTACCAGGGTATTCACGCATCGCTGCTTCCTTGCCAATTTGATGACTAGTCGCTGATCCTGCGAATTGATTTTAGCAATTACATTGGAAATGATATGGAATAATGTGGAAGCTGTGTCTCTGTAGTGCCTCCACGGGCATCTGTACTGTTTCCCGCACAACAAACCTATTGCAGTCATCAAGTGATAAACTGGGATAAAGTGATAAGCCCTACAGAGCAGAATGTTTTGGCGATACTACTGTACATCTTTACAGACTTAGGATTTTGTTTTGTTTTTTTGGCTTCTGCTGCACTCCTTATTTCTTTGTTTGTTTTTTTCCTTGCACTGCTTCACATTTGAAGGCCAATAGGTGCTCTCCTCACTGTGCAGGGATGCAAATCTTTAAACCGTTTTTCCCCCATGGGTTCATGTGGCAGGAGCAACTGTTTATGTAACCATTCTATATTTTTCTCTCTGCTAAAGATAATACAGGATTAATAGCTGCACAATCACATTAAACATCTCAGAAACAGAATGCATTCTACAAATATAATTATTAAATGTATTTATTTAATAAATTTACTTGCTGCCCATCTCACTATCCAGAATGATTGGGGGGGGGGTGTTGCAATGGCATAAAAGCATAAATATAAAAGGCTTAAAAAACAAGAGCATGGATGGTATTACGGGGACCTCTCTCTCTCTCCCTCCCTCCCTCCCTCCCTCCCTCTCATCATTCTGAAACAAGTAGCAATGCAAATGGATGGTAGCTACTAAAACTGACTGCTACACTTACAGAACCCCTTGTCATTTGGGGTAATTACTTTATGAGTCGTTTCGATTGAAGACATACAGCCTACTCAAACAAGGTGGGAATTTCAGATCCGTTTTACCGCCAGTAAAAAAAAAAAGGCACTGCCAATTGCTCATAAGATATTGCCCTTGAATGACTGGAAACTAAGTTTCAAGCATATATTTCAACAGAAGAAAGGTGCTCCTGCATCTTTCAAGGATTGTATATGCTGCTGACTTTATATGCTGCTTACACAGATTACACCCCTGTACTGGAGCATCCATTACAGTGCAGACAAAGCAGACACAAGTAACTTGTATCAGAAGTTCTCCAACCATACTGTTATTGTTATATGAGGCATCTCTTCTACAGTATTACAAAGCTCTTGGCTTTAGCAGGAAGATTCCATTAAAAGTTCATCTTGGAAAACAATTCTTCCCAATTTCCTAATTTCATCCCAAGTAGATACCTGTATTTTTCAGAGTATAAGACGCACCTGAGTATAAGACGCACTAAGATTTTGAAGAGGCAAATTTTTTAAAAAAGTTTCTGCACTCTGCAGACCTCCCCAAAACGGCCTGTTTTTTTGCAAAACGGCCCATTATTTTTTCAAAAAAAAGGGCATGAATAGCCTTTAGGAGGCTTGTAGAGAGCTCCTAGGGGACTGGGGGGGGCAAAAATGAGCAAAAAACAGCCTGCTTTTCACAAAAAGGGGCCAGTTTTTCACAAACAAAGGGCATGCATAGCCTTTAGGAGGCTTGTAGAGGCTCCTCGGGGCTGGGGGGGGCAAAATTAAGAAAAAAATGGCCGTTTTTTTGCTCATTTCTGCCCTCCCCAGCCCCCAGGAGCACTCTAAAGCCTCCTAAAGGCTATGCACGGCCATTTTGGTGAAGGGGGTAGTGTTTCAGGAGGCAAAAAATACTGTATTCAGTGTATAAGGCACAGCCAGATTTTCAACCTCTTTTTTGAGGGAAAAAGGTGCGTCTTATACTCCAAAAAATACGGTACTTATCACTTATGCTGGGGGGCGGAGCTGCAGCCGGTGCAGCTGGAGCGTGTTTGCAGTAGTGCCTCCCGGTTTTATTTTATTTTATCAATTTTTAGCACTCCCATTGGATCCTTTTTATTTAATTAACATTTTTGGTGGAGATAACAGCATTGAACATAATACAAACAAAAACTTTTGTTGCTGCCGAGAATTAAAAAAGCATGGGAAAAAGAAAGACACGCCATGGCACCAGCCCAGGATGTCTCCCTCCAGTGAAGACAGCAAAACAACCAAGAATTGAGGAACTCTTTGTTGGCAAGAGATCTGTAAGTAAAACTAACTCCCCCATCCCCAACAATCTGAAGAGATTAGAACGGGACCGGCAAAAAGATGTGGCAAAACAGCATTTACTAGACTTTCCCGATCTGGTGGGGTGGAACAAACTGAAAGCCAGCTCTTCTCACAAACAACTAGCCCAGCGATGGCGAACAATTTTTGGCTCGCGTGCCATAAGTGGGGGGAACGCAGGGGGGTCATGTGCAGGCGTGTCGCACCCATAATGCAAAGTGCGACCCCCCCACTTTTACATGCTTCTTTCGCCCTCCCCAGGCTCCAGAGGCTTTATAGGAGCCTGGGGAGGGGGAAAACAGCCTCCCCTGCCCCCTGGACGCCCTCCGGAGGCTTCAGGGACCGTCAGGAGGCTTCCCTGAAGCCTCTGGAGCAGTCAAAACGACCCTCCGAGCAATCCGGAATTCCGTTCCTGAACTTCCAGTTTGCCTGTAGGACCGGTTTTTTGCGCTCCGGAGGCTTCACGGAAGCTCATGAAGCCTCTGGAGGGCCTCGGGGGGGGGGGAGGCTCTTTTCACCCTCCCCAGGCTCCTATAAAGCCTCTGGAGCCTGGGGAGGGAGAAAAATGGCTTTTAAAAAGGGTGAACTCAGCTGGCCAGCGCGTACATGCGCGCTGGCCAGCTGACAGGGCAGCACCTCACATGCCCTGACAAATGGCTCTGTGTGCCACCTGTGGCACGCGTGCCATAGGTTCGCCATCACTGAACTAGCCCAATAACTTCCTATATGGAGACTGAGTTAAAGGCAAAAAAGGCGACCAACAACCAGATAATTCAGAGTATGGAGAGTTTAGGGTTAGGATTAGGGTTAGGATTAGGATTAGGGTTAGGGTTGAGAAAATTCAACTGAGTTTATGGCAAAGCAATGCCTTCTCTCAGCGCAAACGGTGGTTTCAATATTTGAACAATTAATTGCCATCCAACATGATGTAGAGACATTGAAAAAAGCTGTTTTTCTTCAAGTACAAAGTCGGGCCCCAGGTACCCCCATTAAAGTTCCTGCAGAAGACTTGGTTAACTCCCAAACGCAGGACAAGGAAAGGAAAAAAAGCCAAAAGCCAGAGAAACAGTTAAAGAGTCGGATAAAAGGTGGCAGTCCTCTCAGAAAAACAGTCCCTCCCCAGACAAGGCAATGAGAGGAAAAGGTATCAATAAAGAAGAAATCAGGAAAGCATCCCTCCCTCAATTACAACAATCACATTGCTCACTACAAATCCAATGGATAGCTTTTAGAATCCATAGGAATGGACTTAATTATGGACGTTGGAATTCCAGAAGTGCAATACTAAATTCCCTAAGCCAGCTTCTTCACTGTCACAGGGGCATGATTGATCTCCGTGCTGTGGAGTGGTTACCTGAGGATCCAAATTGGAAGCAGATTCTCCTGTCTTTCAAACAGCCCACTATACCACAGATGTTATTCAAGATGAAGGCATATTTAGCCTCCTTCCAAATCTTTCCCATCAGAGACTTTGGTGAGGAAAGGGTTACTCCGTTAATAGCTAACATGCAAGCTCCCAAGGTGGCTGCCTCCTCCTCATTTTCAATCTTGAAAAAGAGAGAGAGAGACAGTGGGAGTCAACCAGCCCTGCCCGGTGAAGAGATACTTAACAGCACAGAAGCTGGTCTCATTAATGCTTTTGGCGCTCTCCCAAGGAAAGAACAAGACAATATATTATACAAGTTAGAAAATTTAAAGAAATCCTTATTGGTCACAATGGACACAGCACAGATGTGGTTTCCCCAATAATTGAGCCTCTCACTTCTCCCCTAGAGGACAAGGGATTACATGAATACAACATCGTGGAAAATAGAAGCCAAGACCCAAAAAAGGGTATTAGAGATCCCAGTAGAGATGGAGATGTTTTCATCCCTGTGTGAATGTCTCATGACACCTTCAGCACCTTCAGCACCAAACCAAGAAACTGAGAGTCAACTCACGTCAGAGCCACCATCTCAAAGAATGAAAGACGATCTAATAACGCCTTGTCGGCATCGGAATGGCAAGCTCTGTTAGCTGGTGCTAAAACCTCTTACTCTGAACAAGTTCCTCAAGAGTCTACACACGACCTAGACGGGTCCTCCCTATTTTTAAAGAAGGCCAATTTGGTGTGCGATGACAACTCAATCCATGGTAACAACCAGACAACTTCCCTTTGTATAAATCAAGTTTCCTGATGAGCTGCAAAAGATGACCCACTTTCCCTTATAACCTGGAATATAGCAGGTTGGTCTGTTCCATCAAAAGACCAACTCTTTTTTGACTATATATCACAATATGACATCCTCTTCTTGCAGGAAACCTGGGCCTCCACAGAGATTCAGTTAGATGGCTATAGGGTTAACTCAATCCCGGCTGTCCCAAGCAAGGTGGGGGAGAGAGCTAAAGGGGGTATTGTGACATTAGTTAATGCATCCTTGCAATTTAAATGTGTACCACTGCCATCTTTCCAGCCATGGATTGTAACTATATTACTCTTATTTAAACAGGTGGAGATTTTGCTTTTTAATATCTATATTCCTCCACTTAATAAGAATAATGTGATTAACAAGATTTGGGACAGCATAGAAGATTTTATTCTTGGCTGTTCAGCCAAATCCCCCAAAGCTGCAATAATTATAGGGGGGGGGGACTTAAACGCTAGAATGCGACCAAGTGATCAAGCATTATTTAATCATTTTGCATTCCAGACAATTTAAAGACCCTAAACCTAATTGGGCAGGTTTGTGTGTAAGACAAATGACTGTACGTTTGGATCTTTGTATCCTTAACAGGTCCCCATGGAGCGACTTTCCAGCAGAATATACTTATCGGAGAGCAGGAAGAAAATCCAGAGTTGATTACTGGATAATATCATATGACCTCCTGAAGTTCTTACAGAAGATGGAGGTAGACTCACGACTGGAAAGCGATCATAATACAGTACTCCTTACTCTCACATTGCACCAGAAATCTCTAAGGGCAGGCACAGCCAGCCTACCTACCCAGGTTAGAGACTCAAAATACCCAGGTAAAAATTAAATGGAATGAGAAAAACGCTAAGGAAGTTACCAAATGGATGTTAGCCCCTGAAACGTACATCTCTACTAAGAAATAAAGTGTTGAGGATCTTACCTAGAGGGGTTTGAATCCTTAATTTTAAATTTGAATTCGGTTCTCAGTAACAGATCACTAGCTCACTCCAAAAGGCCGGTTTCAAAGAACAAAAAATGGTTCAATAGAGATTGCGTGCAACTAAAAAGGATATACAATATGGAATTCAAGAAAAGTAAAAGTGCCCCCTTTGAGGATCACACTTACTACTTAAAGCAGCTGAAAACACAATATAAGAACCTTCTAAAAGAAAAGAAAAGTGCGGCTTTGAAGGAGTCTTGGCATAGACTAATTATGGCAGTCAAGACAAAAAATACATCCCTTTTTTGGTACATCACCAGGGGATTGGGAAAACCTCCCCTACCCCCAACAAATCAGATTCCGATTCACGCCTGGGAAGCATATTTTAGGGAGCTTTATACAGATCCTGACTATGTAACCAAGGAGAGCCAAGTTAGTTTGGACCAAACTCCTTACTGGGCCCCTGTTACACCAGAAGAGATATCCCGGTTGATCGGAGCCCTAAAGGCTAATAAGGCACCCAGGGCTGATAATGTCCTGCCAGATATAATAAAAAAAGAACACCAGTTGGTAGGCTCCACTTTTAGCATCACTGTTTACATTTATAGATAAAACAGGCCATATGCCTAGAGATTGGGGAGTAGCAATTATCATACCAATTTATAAAAAAGGTAATAGAAATGACCCAGGCAATTATAGACCCATTAGTCTTCTAAGTGTTATTAGTAAACTTTATGCCAAACACCTAAATTATAAACTTCAAGATTGGCTAATTTCAGGGGGGATAATCAAAGACGAACAAGCCGGTTTTAGAGAAGGAAAATCTACAGTGGATCATATCTTGGTACTCCACCATTTAGTACAAAAATACATATATTTTAAAAAGTCCTCTCTTTTTGTGGCCTTCCTTGATTTTAAGCAGGCCTTTGATTCAATATCCAGGATCACCCTCTGGGAGAAATTAAAATGCACCACTATCGATAAACGCCTCCTCTTCCTCATACAAAAATTGTACGCCAATTCACCTTGAAAGTGAGGTGCAATCCCCAAGAGAGTTTAACCGGTTCAGTAAGGGTACAAAAAGGGGTACGGCAGGGTTGCATTCTGTCCCCCTCCCTAATTTCTATATTAATCCCCTGATTGATCTCTTACAGAACCCTGATTTCCATCCTCCTAACCTAGCACAACGCAAAGTGCCAATTCTCTTATAGGCTGATGATGCCGCTATCATTTCACAAACCCCTGTAGGACTGAAGAGAGCAATTAGGCAACACTCGGCTATTGCAGGCAAAACAAGCTGGTCCTTAACTTTGATAAATCAAAAATTTTAGTTTTTGCTAAAAGACCAAGCCAATACTCCTGGAAAATAGAAGGACATAGTTTGGAACAGGTTAGAACATTTAGATACCTTGGGGTGGTTTCCTACTCGTAAGGGACATGGAAGACACACCTGGATCACACATTGCAAGTAGCCAATAGATCCTCAAATGCAATTAAGCATTTCTTTTATACAGGTGGAGGTCAGTTAGTACCTGCTGCCTTAAAACTTTTTGAGGCCAAAACATTGGCACAAATTCTATATGGGGCACAAATAGGAATCCTTGCAAAGAAAGACTTGCTATAAACCATACAAACCAAATTCCTGCAAGCCATCTTAGCTGCACCCAATGGAACTCCAAATGCCCAGTTAAGAATTGAGACAGGCATGCCTCAAATTCAGGTAAGAGCCTGGAAGATGATGATCATTCATTAGCTTAAAATGCATTTCTTTCCAGTGGAACTGTCCCCACTAGTGTTGACTGACAATTTCCCCTCCCCCTGGAAACGCAATTGATCACAAACTGAGCTCTTATGGACTCTCACCATTTTTCTTAATGTCCCTAGGCTTTGATCAAGCAAAGCAAGTGGTAATTAATAGAATGAAGGACATGGAGTTCCAAGAAGAACTAAATAGGTTGCCTCTCCACAGTAGGGACAGAATCAAACAGGGTGTGTGGGAATCAGCAAGATATCTAAATGACATGATCTTCCCAAAACAAAGAATAGCTTTCTTCAGAGCCAAATTTAACATTCTTCCTTCAGCACTCCTCCAGGGAAGTTTTAAGAGAACACCTATAACAGAATGGGTTTGTATATGTGGTAAAGGAGAGGTGGAAGATAATTCACATGTTCTATTACACCGTGAGCTATACAGAGCTTGTAGGTCTGCACATATTCTCCTCTTATTAGAGAGATTGCCAGGGAGGGCAGACAATTTTTATCTAGGCTTTCTCCTCCAGGACACTAACCCGGTTACCAGGTATGCAGTGGCAAATTTCTGTGCTGCTGCAATGTCCATAAGAAAAAAATTGGCTACAGAAGTATAGTTGTCATCTTATACCAATTATCTGGACATATCTCTAACAATCTTTGGACCATTGTATTTACTCCTATACTTAACAGCATTGCACCCAGGTAAACCAGGGAGTGACCCAAACAATCTGTATGTCATTTTCCACTTTTAATGTCAATACTTTTTAATTATATCTTAATGCCAGTACTTTTTAACATATTGTAAAAATTAATGTGTATTGCTGGTTTTTGACCGTAATAAAGATTTACTTACTTACTCACTCATGCTAAGAACATGAGACATACCTATATATTGATGTTTTTCAAACTTGGTAACTTTATGAGGTGTAGATTTCAACCCCCAGAATTCGCCAAGATAAAAATTACCAAGATTGAGAAACGCACACAAACACACACACACATGTATGTATGTATGTATGTATGTGTATATATATGTGTGTGTGTATATATATGTGTGTGTGTGTGTGTGTGTATGTGTGTGTATATGTGTATCTATATGTGAACTTGTATTTTTAGGATAATTTGCAATATACATACATACATACTGTATGTAGACAATACAGACCAAATGACCAAACTGAAGTCACGGGTCACTATAAAAACATGGTGAGATAGGAAAATGTAGATGTTCCCATTGTGCTCATATATAACACTTAAATCACCTTTTGACACAAACACCCCTTGAAAATGAGGGGGAAAGAGGCAAAAGAGAAGCTTTTCGTAATATGGTCAAGCATTCTGTTCAGGGCTTAAAAAGTTCAAAGAGTGATCTTAATGCATAAAAGTTCCACCACTTTCTCACGTCGCATGTAAACAAGCGCTGGGCTTTAATCGCACAGTCGCAGTCAACCAAGTTGACTTTTTAACCTCCCATGGATACTCCTGATTCAGTTCCATGTAGACTTGACATCCTGCATAACAGAATTAGTAAGAAAAGCAGAGTTTCCTTCCTTCCTCTGTGGAACAGCCTAAAACAAAAGCAAGACCTCCTTGTCCTATAATTGCACAAGCAAGCACTCCACTCCTCTAGTCACAACAGAACCCCTTATGTCACCAGGCTCAAAGTTTTGGGCTTGGACAACCTTTGGACTACACTGCCCATGGTCTGACCTAAGCATAGTACACAAAATTGTCTGCCTCAGTCCTACCTGTCAATGACTACTTCAGCTTCAACCTCAATAATACTCAGGCAAACAATAGATACAAACTCAAGGTAAACCTCTCCAAACTCGATTGCAGAAAATACGACTTCAGCAACAGAGTGGTAAATGCCTGGAATGCTCTACCAGACTCCGTTGTTACATCCTCAAACCCCCACAGCTTCAATCTCAAACTGTCTACCGTGGACCTCACCCCATTCGTAAGAGGTCCATAAAGGAGGTGTGCATAAGCGCACCAGCATGCCTACCATCCCTGTCCTACTGTCCCCATTTATTTGTACTCATTTCCTTTGTTCATTTCCATGTTGATACTTATACCTGTTATCTTGCACATGTTTTACGAACTAAATAAATAAAAATAAATTTCTTCAAAGATGTGATCCATTTATATAGGAAAGAAGAAACTGAGTTCCAGACATTAGTCCACTCAGGCAAATGATTTTTCCTCCATCCGTCCATCTACACACGTATATATATTTAATAATTTCTGAGGTTATGAAAGGTTCATTGTAATCACTAGGCCTGATTTCCGTCCGATGAAACGTACAGCATGATATCTTCATAGTTAACCCACCTTGGAGTCAGACAGGTGGGTTTAGCTGACAAAGATAAAAATATTACAACTTCAAAAAGCTGAAGAAACAGTGGGAATCAGAAAGGAGGCCAAGAAGCTGATGAAACTGAGTAGTGGCTAGAGGACAAATTAAGCAATGAGACCTTGAGACAAAAATAATTTTAGCCACTAGAGTTAGCAATAGCACTTAGACTTATATACTGCTTCATAGTGCTTTTGCAGCCTTCTCTAAGTGGTTTACAGAGTCAGCCTATTGCCCCCAACAATCTGGGTCCTCATTTTACCCACCTCCGAAGGATGGAAGGCTGAGTCAACTTTGAGCTGGTGAGAAGACAGTTTGCTACTTGCAATGGAAAGAGACAGACAGAGAGAGAGAGAGACAGACACACGCACACACACACACCATTTTTGCTCATCAAAAATCACAAACTAATTCCCAAATATATGGGGACAATGGGTTAGCCATGGAGAAGAGAAGTTCATGTGCCATCCTGTGTACCAGCAGAGCTCCAATGGGCCACCATTTCACATAATCAGGTCTCTCCCTAACTTCCTTCCAAATTTTTATCCTCATGGTACCCTTTATGGAAATGCAGACTGACAGAGAGTGATGGAGTTCAAAATCATACAGTAACAACAAAAACAGGGATTTAATTCCAAGATTTTTAAATCAGACTTTGCCATTCCACTTGATGTATCATGATGGTTAATGACACTCCATTTTGTTTGTTCGTATTCTGGGCCAGGGGTTGGCAACTTTAAACACTCACAGAGCCGCAAAGGTCCTAATGGGAAGCCCCCCCCCATTCAATTCTGGAGCCAACCGGAAGTCCTGTTCCCCCACCATAGAGTTTCCTTCTGGCTGTCCTAACCGAAAACCCTATCAACTGTGGAGCCAACCAGCGACAGGGAGCCGCAGCAGAGGGATAAAAGAGCCACATGTGGCTCCAGGGCCACTGGTTGCTGACCCTTGTTCTGGGCTATATAAGTGTATTCTTGTCATTCTCCTCACCTGGTAAACAAAAACTAGCAATTACATTACAGTCCAATATAAAATAAATTGGGTATACTTGGCATCAAAAGAAAATAATAAAGGAGTCGGGTGAATTCTCTGAGAAAAGGATGCGGCCCTACAGTGACCAGGTCATCTTTGCCACAATGCGGGTTTGGTTTTTGTTTTATAGTTCTAGGAAATATAGTTGCTGAGCAATAATGATTTCTGCGTGACATGCGGTCCATTGATTTCCTGTCAAGGGTCAATCCTATGAAACTTTGCTTGGGATTTAGCTCCCCAATATTCCCTATTTGTCCATAGGCTGCTGTTTAACTTTTCTAAACAAATTGGCAGAGAGATTAGCAGCGGGGCTGTCTTGTCCTTGGTATGAGAGTGTGGTTTGTATACATTGTCAAGATGATAACTGTAACCGTATGACTGAAGCCCTGCCGCATTACATGTGTAATGGGGAAGACACACACACACACACACACACACACACACACACACACACAATTGGGGTCTCTATTTAATGGTCATAATTGCCATTTTGACACAGTCCTGTGGATGCCCTTGAAAGTCCTGTCAGACGCATGTCACTTTCCCCTGAAAGTCTTCTGGAAGAGATGGTCTAAACAAAGGTAGCAAATATAGCAGGAATTCCTTTCAAGAACCAAGTAGCACCTTCAATTTCACGCAAGATAATTGGCATCCACAGTGCTGTAGCTGGGCAGCACAAGCAGCATCTGATGCTCTCTGGCCCATTTCTTGCCTATGCTAGATGCCAATGCAGTGGCAGGCCTTGCTCTCTCTGCCTTAACCTCTGCATGCAAGCCATTCCCCACAATTGGATTAGTGCTATCTCCCCGCCCCAAGGACTCAGTCTCTGACATAATCTAGCTTCCCTAGCACGTTGGCGGGCACCCTAAATCCTCCTTTCTTACTAGATTAAACCACAAATCCTGTCCGTTCCAACTTTCCTCATAGACTTTCCGTATTCCTGATTGCCTTCCTGGCCCCTCTCTCTTTGTTGCAATCTGCATTTGTCCCTCTTAAAAGATTATGCCAAGAAAGGGGGCCAAGTCAATGACAGCAAGTGGAATTAAGGGATTAAATATCTCCCAACTGTCTCAAGATGAGGCTTTGCAGCTAATCCATCCCCAGATCAGATTTGTATCAAGGGACATTTGCCGGCTGCCTACCCCTCTCTCAAGTTCTTCGGCTCTCTGTGAGGCGGCAGCTCAGAAAGTACAGCCTGTTCAATGACCTCCAGGCGTGTTTAAATACAATAAATATTACAGAGTGCAAGTGAGCTGTGTGTTTATATCAGTGGCTGGAGCCAGGTGAATGAATAACCAGTCTCCATTAAAATGAATAATTCAAAAGGCAGCTTATTCCTCACCATGCATATTGTTTGAAAAATTAACTGAGCCTCTTCATGAGTTATCTTTTGTTTGAAATGGCTTCTTTAAACAGTGGTTGGAAGGAAGTTTTCTGGAAACCACCAGCTGCTCTAAACGGCCAAATATAGAACCTGATCCACAAACTGATTACATTTAAGTCACTGGATGTAAGATGATAGAATTAAATTGGCTGGTGTTAATTCTTTGCCATCTAATTTGGGGGGAGGTCTAATATTTCCAGTTATTTGTTCAAATAAAATTTAGACAGATGCGAAAAAATGTCATCCCAAATCAGGTGATCAGGCAGGGTAAATTGAGAGAAGGTGTTCATGAAGCAATTCTAATTTGTTTGACACCAGACCAAATTTGGGAGGGTTAAAAATGTTTCTTCTGAAACTTATCTCAGTAGACTCGTGATGGCAAACGTATGGCACATGTGCCACAGGTGGCACACAGAGCCCTCTCTGCGGGCACGCCAGCTGTCCCCTCAGCTCAGCTCCACTGTGCATGCGCGCGTGCCTCTCGCCAGCCAGCTGGTCTTCGAGTCTCTGTGCATATGCACCAGGAGGGGCAAGGCGCATACACAGGGAGTGATCACATTGCATTGGGGGGCTCACACAGCGCCCCTGTGCCCTATTTTGGAGCTTGGAAATCCTCCTGCATCAACCTGGAAGCCAAAAATGGGTGAGTGGGGTGGGACACATGTGCAGGGGGGAGGTCACACACACTTTGCATTACGGGTGTGGGCAGGCGCTTTCGGCACGCGATGACAAAAAGGTTAGCCATCACTGCAGTAGACCATAGGAGAAGAGCAGGTTGAGCTGGAAGGTGGCGTTAAATGTGTCATTGATTTAGAGTCATTACATTGTCACAAGTGACCCAAGTCCAACCCCTCCCCATGAATTCTGTTAACCCTTATCTGGAGCCAATTTCCCCTTCATAGATTAGCAGTGTTGTCCATAGAGTCGCAATGGGTCGGACACAACTTTGCAACTAACAACAAGAGCCAATTTAGCTTTGACCGTTAGTTGACTATATTCTTGTATAGAGGTAGCAATAATAAGCTCTTCTGTGCTTTGAACTTTACAAATGCTTGTGGTTATTTGCGCCTGACATAGACTGACAAAATTAAATGAGTAAACAACTCCAAGTCAACACTTGTTAGCCTCCCACTCCCAACCTTGCTTCCTTTCCTCCTGACTAGTTAATTGGTTAACCCTATCCCACCTGCCTGAGATGCTTTTGAAGAGCAGTGTAGGAAAAAGGTATTAAAGCAAATAGAAAAAGTGGAGTATTGTAGTAAGTTGGTGCATGGTTCCTCCTACTTTCTCTCCAATTATTTGGGCTCCCTTGGAATTCTGGGAATTGTACTGTGGAAGTCACTAGCCCACAAGAAACTGCTTTGGTAGCTTTTTAAAACTCCTATCTCTTTTTAAATATGTGACTTCCAACAAGAAAAGGGTAAAATGTCCACTACTAACAACAATATCTCTGTTGGAGCATTGTCAAATAACAGTCAAGGGTTACCCATGACTGGATCTGTTATCTAAGTTTCAGGATTCAGGAAGTAAAACTTTTGAAGGCCCCAAGAGAAGCAATTCGATTGCCTAATTTTTGAACCTAAAATTGCTAAAGGCACTGGGAAGGAACTGGCAATTTAGCAAGCTTTAAGAACATATGGATAATCTGCAGGTCACGGGCCACAAGCTGTCTTCAACATGACATACTTAGGGATGTTCAGCTGCAGTCAATGTGCTGCGAATGCCCACCACTGTTTGATCTTGCCCAGTATAGCCTTTAGCAGGCTGGCTGGATAGCAGAGTTGCGAATGAAAGTTATTTTCTCTCCTCTTGCCTGCTTTCAACAAATCACTGTTTCTTCACCCATGGAATGTAGTATCAGTGAAAATCCCAGTTCATCGTGCTTTTGAAGGTGAAATGACAACTCATTCAGCTAAATTCCTTTTCCCACCTTAGGCAGGGGAACAGCAATCAGGAATCTCCCTTCCCTAACCATTGCACATGAAGATAGCAGGATAATTTAGGAGGATGTGGGGTTAACTATGGCACCTATGCTTCTTCTCTGCCCTCCAAGGCAAGCAAATGGTGGGGTGAGGGAATCAAATGGAATGACTGCAGAACTAAATGGCATCCTAAGGCTGTTCTCTCCCCCCTGAATAATCAGCACTTATTTCTTCGAAGGTGCGCATACGCATAAAAGAAAATGTCTGTAGCTCAGGGCTAAAATGAGCGGTCCTGGGTGCTCTCTGAGCTTGGTTGTTTTGTTTTTTTGCAGACGTTTCATTACCCCAAACTAGGTAGCATCATCAGCGCTAGGTATGGGTACAATATCAGCAGGCAGCAATAATAGAACTGACATGTTCCACACATCAAAGACTACAAGCAGTAGGAAGTTGCGGTTAATAGGCGTGGGGCTGAAGCAGTAAAAAGGCTGTCATCAGGAGGTCTACAGTGTTTTAAAAAGTGAGCATGCCCTAGTGAGCCAAATTCTATCCATGTTCAATAGGTAATTATATTCACTGAATTATATGTTACTAGAGGCCATCTGTCATTTTGACACGGTTGAACATCAACACCACTGCCACCCTGGGTAGACCTCCCTGAACTGCTTCCATTTCAGCGAATGACTGATATATTTTGAGCAAGGCAAGGCAAGGCAAGGTAAGGCAATTGAGGAACAAATACTTATATGTATGTATTTGGAAATTGATTATCCTGCTGGATCTCAGGAACTTGACTTCCTCTGAATCAGACCAGTAATAATTCTTCTCTGGCTGGCTGGGCACATAAAAGAAGACGAAACAGCCTTTGAGGGTAGCAGATAATGTAGCAGTAATACAGTGTCATCTTTGAAGGAGGAGGGGGGCTTTAAAAGCACACAATTGATTGTTTGTTGCTTATATAAATCTCAGATTTCTTTTCACTGAATGTTCTCTGGTGCAGGCTAAACTAGAGAAGATCCAAAGCAAAGGGCCCAAGACCAGATTAGTCTGACAGAGTAACAATGCACAGGTGTCAACCATGTCTTCTGTCTCTTATAACACCTAAATAGGAGTTTGCAAGTGGTGGGACACAGTGTGGGCCTTGTACCATTGCTTTGTAATAGCTAAAATAAAACTGTATTGGAAGGATCTGTGCCCTCTAGTTCTAGTGCTGGTCAAGGTGAAGCCAGACACGTTCTAAGAGAACTTTGCTCCAAGGTTGTTTGATTGAAGCAGCCATTTTATGGAGCAAGTTAGCCCTTTTAAAAGAGTATTAGGTTATCAACCCTGTATGTGTGTATACTTAGAAGGAGTACCAGTGACTTTAATGCATCTTTCTCCCATGTATTTCCATACAGTCTCTCCAATGTATGTTTTAGGTAACATAGCCATTTGGGTGAACTTTGTTAACACTTCCATAAATGTAACAGATTGGTTTGGTTTGGTTTATTTGGATTTATATCCAAATATAAACCACCTGACAGATGGTTTTAGCACACAAGAATATAACTATTTGACTTTGCCAAAACAATGGAAATGCGTTCTGTGAAATCAAAGGTTGCTTTTTCTACATTCCAAAAATTGCACGGCATAATATTTATTATTCACCTATACAACACAGCTTCCAGTTTCTCGATGTTTCTTAGATTGCTTTCTAAAAATAAATATTGCAGCACTTGCCAGCAATATGGTACAGAATAATAGCTGTGTTATTAGAGGATCCATAAATTAACTAAGTCATTTTTGCTTTTTGCAATGCAGGTGGTCTTCATTGACTGCAATTGGGTCTGACAAAGCCATCACTAAGTAACGTGGTCATAAAGTGAAACAATAGGCGACCAGGCCGACTTTGACATGTTCTGGCTGCAGTTGTGAAATGAATCGCTCACTTGTGGTCAATCAGGGTTACATCATGTGATCACCTCTTGCAACTTCCTGCCGGCTTCTCCATTGACGTTGCTCGGAAAGCGGCTGTGAAGTCACAAATGGCAGTCGCATGACCACAGGATGGTGTGATCATCGTAAACATCCACCAGCTGCAAAGCACACACATTGCAATCATGTGACCATGAGGAGTCTGTGACAGCTACAAGCTCGAAGATCAATCATAAGCATCCTTTTCAATGCCATCATAATTTCGAACGGCTGCTGAAGGAGTTGGTAAGCGAGAACTATCTATGTGCATATGTGCACATGTAAGCAGTTTTAAGAATTAAGATATCTTGGACTTTCATGGCTTCTAGAATAAAATATTCATTTTTGAAGCAGTATATAGTCTCTTGCGACTGTGTCACATCTCTGAAAAAAATATCTTTATTCCATTTTTGTCTTTATACTTATGCAGCAATGCACAGTTCTTCATATCTTCTTATTATTCTCTTTTCCCTATTTTTATAATTATGCAAAAGCACAATACAGTCTTTCCTGCTGCTGTGCCTTGCTTCCTGCCTATGTCTTTGTTTTGTTCAAAATGCTAAGCAACGTTGTGGCATGAAAATGTCAAGTTTTCAGTGCTTGTGCTATGCCTTCTAATATGCTTCTCTGTAAAACAGGCAGCCTATTTCAAAGGATGCATTTATATGTGGCCTCACTTACTTCTCCCTAAGTTATTATTTGGTCTTAATGCTTATAAATCCCAGCCAAGTCATCTCTGGAAGAACTACATCATTCAGACATTTAATTAATAACTGTTTGGATTAACTGCTAGAGCTAATGTCTTGGCTTACATACCTGCCATTTAATGATCCCCCAGGAATCGCCAATCTATTTCTTAGCTCTCCAATTAAATTTAAGGCTATTAGTCTGAGGGGAACAATGGAGCTCAGAGGACACGGTCTGTCCAATGAAACTTACTGGCCTGGCAGGTTGCACTGGAGAGTGGAAAAAAAGAGAGGATGAATCTGAATCTTGGTTTCATTACAGAGTCAATGAGATTCACTTAAAAAAATTAGTTTGAAGGGATCATCTTCAGCGGCAATTAGAAACTTAGATATTACTATTATTGGAGGCACTTTTTAGATATCGCTTCTGTGAAAAGGGGTCAGGTCCAGGGTGGGCTTCAAAGATTTCAGCAACAGGTTCTCTGTCCGGTTTCTGGATGGGCATGGCCATAGTGGCCGTGGCCTAGTTGGCCTCCTGCACCACAGCAAGTGGGCCATTTTTGCCTTCCCCAGGCTCTGGAGGCTTTCCTCGAGCCTCTGGGAGGGCGAAAACTGTCTCCCCTGGGCTCTGAGAAGCCCATTTTCCCCTTTCCCTGAGCCTCCACGTGGACCCTGCACTTACCTCGCATCCAAAACGCGCCGTGTGGAGACTCCTGGGAGGGGAGGGGTGGGCGGGGCCAGCCAGGAGTGGGATTTGGAAGTTCTCCAAACAGGCCATAACGTTAGCTGTGGGTTCTCCCAAATCTGGGCGAACCCATAGCAGCCCATCCCTGGTCAGGTCTCAAAGATGCTTTAGATCTCTCCAAGAGTGTTCAAAAGCTAATAAATACAAATGACGTAGAAATCTTCCAAAACTTAATGGTGGTATGGATAAATAACAAAGGATGGCTTTAACAAGGATGGGTCACCCATAACCAGTGGTGGGTTGCAGGCGGTACGCCCCGGTATGGGCGTATTAGAGCCAGCCCGGAGCACCAAATACCGTTCCGTTCCTCCAGAGGGCCCACCTGCCTGCCCAAGCTCCTTACCTGTCTTTTAAGGCTTTCGCACACATGCATGGCGCATACAGTGTCTGTGCAATGCTCCGCTGAGCAGCTGGAGCATCGCAGAGGCTTGCGGAAGCCTTGCTGACAGGTAGGACGCATGCATGCATCACGCGCAAACTCAAGTTTCATCACCCAGAACCTCTTGTGCCTCACAATTCAGTGGCAAAATTAAGGGTTTCCGTACTGTGTGGGTTTGGAGGTGTGTTTTGGTTGATCGGTTGTGGTTTTTTGCATTTTAAAAATGAAATAAAAGGTAAAACAGGTGTACATCTGCTAGATTTCTACCTTTTCGCAAAGTATCCATAGACTTATGTCTGTCAGAATCTGCCTGCACTTCAAATTAATATAATGCTATATTGCTTCCTCTGTTAATATTCTCCTGCCATAATGGCAGGGCTTCTTAGTATACTCTCCAGAACTGCATTTTTTTTAAAACAACTCAAGCAACTACTGTAGGGCAGCCATGTTTTCAGAATTTATCAGACAAATCAGAACTAGAAGATTCAGCTGAAAATTTCAGATGTGCCAACAGTTATGTATTTTCTGGACTTCTTGGGAAAGTTGGGGGTGTTTCACCCTTTTCTTTTGGCTACGAATCAAAATTACCTTTGCATGCAACTTCATTTCTACAAAAATTGTATTTTCACATGCTCATCATATTACAAACTGTATGTGCTTCATTTCTACAGGAACACACAGAGCGAGTTTCTGAGTTCGGTGTCCCCTAAAATGTTTTGATAACAGTTCCAGTAATTTTCTACTACATGATGATTGGCCATACTGGTTGGAGATGGCAGGAGATGTAATCCTACCAAATTGAAAAGGCGAGGCATAGAGACTATAAATATTTTTAAACACTTGTTTGTGGACAATCTATTTATTTTAAATATGCAATAACTAATCATAGAATAGCAGTTGACAACAACATGATTACATATAAACAGTCAATTAATCAGCGATTTATTCAAACTTCTTTCAGCACTCTGCTTATGTTGACTGGCACATCTTCCACTAATTTTAGTCTCCAACACAGACCCTCCTCCAAAGTCCTGTTTACCAGTGGTGGGATTCAATTTTTTTTTACTACTGGTTCTGTGGGCGTGCCTTGGTGGGCCTGGTATGGCATGGCTTGGGGTGTGTGGTTGGTGGTCATGACATGGGAAAGTTATTGCAATTCCCTCCTGGGACTCAGGAGGCAGAGAATTGATGGGGGCAGGGCCAGTCAGAGGTGGTATTTACCGGTTCTCCGAACTACTCAAAATTTCCGCTGTCAGTTTTCCAGATCTGGTCAGAACCTGCTGAATACCACCTCTGCTGTTTACTCAAGGAAAGCAAGGCCTACTTGGCCATCTTATAAGACTCACTGACATGCATCGGGGTTAGTGAATCATCTTCATTAATTTACATGCCATCTTGTTCATATGATGTACATTCCTAGCACACAGGTTTTCACCTGGCATTAAGTTTGGCAGCAGACTATTAAGGGAAGATTTTGGAAAAGCAGGGGGAAATTGTTTATGGAGTGAGGTAGTGAGGCTGAGAGGCAGCAAAAGGAAGAGTTGACTTGTTCTTCCTGCTATTAAATAGTCACAGCTCTGTTTACAGAATTCTTGTTCATAACATCATTTCAGACTCTCTGACTCACTTATAAGAAGCAAGCAAATCATGCTGCAAGCTGGCTGAATGGTAACAACGTTTTCCTGGAAGCTGAAAAGGCATAGTATGTCTGGCACTTTTCCTCTATTTTATTGGCTTCCTGTTTTTCTGTTGCTTACAGGCTGGCTAAAGATCTTTCATGTCTTCCTTTGGTTGTTGTTGTTTTTCGTGAAGGAAAGGCACGGGAAAGAATGGAAGTCATAGCCCAACACATGAAGAGTGCATTAGGTTGTGCAAAGTTGCTGCAGTGACCAGCTGTGGACTGACGTGCTCCCACACAAAAGTTCCCCCACAAACATTTCTGTCCTCTGTCATAACTCATTCAGTAATCGGTGCCTCTATTAGCTTTTGCTCTTCTTCAGCTGTAATCATAGTGATGCTATTGTTCCTAAGGTCACTTCTGCAGCTGTGTGCAGCCATGAAAAAGTTCCTGTTGAACTAGTGGTGGTTTGCCAAATTTTTTACTACCGGTTTGGGTGCACTTCCACGTGCACTTGCGCGCGATGCGTCCAGGTGGGTGGGCGAAGCCTCCTGCTACCACTACTACCGGTTCAAACGATCCTGGCCGAACTGGCAGCAACCCACCTCTGTGTTGAACCCAAACCCAGGTATCTTTGCAGGTACTTCAGAATTCCTGGAAAAGTCTGGATTGTGGTTTGGTTTTAAAATAGGAAGGTGGATATGCTGGATTGATGAAAGTAATGATAATGGTGATGGACAAAGTCTAGCTCCACTCCTGGTAGCCTAATGGAGGTGAAGTCCATGCAGCTTTCTTGCAGTAATATGGAAGCAATTTGCTAAGATCATGGATTTTTGATTGGGAAGTTTTTCCAACCTCCCAATCTAATTTATAACTTTGGAATTCCTGGATCATCTCTGTAAATACTAACCAGATCTTTATTTATTTCTTTAATAACCTCCTATGGAAACGTTTGCTATAGGTGAAGATGACCAAGAGAAAACCAAGGTAGAGCCTCCCTGTCCTATAGAACCATGAAGGGAGAGAAGCCCTGTCTTCCCTTGTTGTCTGGCACTGAATTTCATGCTATTCTACACCCCCCCTAAATCACTTGCTTGCATTTTTTAAGTCCTCAAGTCCTCCTCTAGTCAGAATTACTTTTGCACTGACTGAAGTATGGGCTCAGTTTAACATTTTTAAGTAGAAGTGGAATTTTACCAAACTAAGCATTCTGCAATATGCAAACATTTCCCTCTTTTATTAGAATTGCAGCTATGAATGATAAAATCTTATACATGTTTAATGTGTTTCAATCTTAAATTGGAGGGGAAGGATAGGATTACAGTCTAATACTGCAATCCTATCTCTAACCCTAACCCTAACTCTATCGAGACATGGCATCTCAAATCAATGACGCTTATTTCTAAATAAGCAGATATATCTTATTTTTTGGTTTATTCAATGTGTATGTTGCCCATCTCCCCTACTAGATGATTCTTATAGGATTACACCATGATACTTTATCTGCCCAATCATTCAAGCTCTCTGACCATTTCATTTTATGTTCTTGCCTTGGCTCTCATTTCCGTAACAGAGTAAATTGTTCCGGCCAACTAAATTTAAACCATGATGAAATTTCTTTAGGGTCAATGTCAACACTGCTTCCTGTTCTGTTTAACATTTGCTGTCGCTATCACTCTGTTGACAGAATACGTTCAGACAGAGAGGATGTCAATCTGAAACCCTGAGAACTAAATGGGCCAAATGAGATCATATTTACAGACTACCTATTTAAGGAAATGGAACCAATGTATAACCATCCTGCTCATATTAAGATCTTATGAGCATTTTACCTGGATCAGACAAAAAGTTTCTGCATTTATTTTATATTTGCTCTCCACAATGGCTAAACAGATACTGATGAGATGACAAGTAAAATAGGAGCACAAGAGGACTTTCTACTTGTGTTCCCCAGCAATTGGTAGTCATAAGAATAACACCACCTATCATAAATGTATACATAAATGCATGATCACTGATAATCTTATCCTCTATGAATTGAACTACTTCCATCTTGAAGCCATTCAACATTGACATCACTAAATTATCTTGTAATGGACTGTATCATTCAGTTATATTTCCTTTATCATCCCATAATTTCTCATCGTTTGTCTTAAACTGAAGATTCCAATAAAGTTCCAATATTATAAAAGAGAAAAATGTTTCTTTATATATTAGTCATCATGCATAATTTTATAAATGTCTGCCTTTTGAACAAGACATCAGCATTGTTTCATTGCTCCTACCGTAGAAGAAACTATATGGTACCATATAGGTGCTGTATAGTAGAAGCTTCTACCGTACAATACCTATAAACCCAAATTAGAAAACCTGCAGAGTTCCATATTTCACTATAAATACAACATGATCAATTATGAAGAATGCTAAAAGTTGTAATTCAGTAAAGTTGAAGAGGCACAAGTTTCTTGACCTATAACTATATATGGGAAGAAACAGTGGTGGATTAAGGCTCACTGGTGCCCTAAGCACTGACAAATCTTCATGCCCCTTCTTTGTACATACTATACAAATCTTCATAGGTTTTTTCCTCTCAACTTAGTGGTGCCCCCTTTCAGCCTGGTGCCCTAAGCAGGTGCTTAGTCTGCTTAATGCTTAATAGTGCTTGCATTTTCTATCCAAGATGTTTTGGTTTGGCATATAGTGTGCCAATAATAGACCACCACCGCCGGTTTATGCCATCATCTTTCAAGTCCAATTTTGATCTTGATATTTATGATCTTTTTTGTCTTCTATTCTACTATCCCCTGGTAATTGCCACATCAATTATCCACAGTTTCTTCTTTTCAACCACAGTTAAATCTAGTGTGTTATCAGCAGCTCAGCGTTTGTTATGAGACGGACAGCTGTATGTTTTAAATAAAATAAATAAGACTGAATCAGTTTATAGTCAGAAATCTCACAATATTTTGATCTCTCATCTTCAAGTACTTTTTCAACTCTATGTTTCCACTAATTTTTCATTAGTGGCACATGATACTATTCACAGATATTCCAATGAATCATTTCAGCCTCTCATTGTTTATAATCAGTTTGTGAGATCTTTTTGCATGATCAAGGAGAGTCAGTTTGTTTTAGTGGTTAAGGCATCAGGGCAGAAAACAAGAAACCGTGAGTTCAAGTCCCACCTTAGCTATGAAAGTCAGCTGGGTGACCTTGAGCTAGTCACATTCTTCTAGTCCAACCCACCTCACAGAATTGTTGTGGGGAAAATAGTGGAATGAAGGTGTGTTGGACATGTGAGTTATTCGTAAAAATATTAATGGCAGGATAAAATTAAATAAGTAAATAAAGTGATTTGCTGTTTCTTCTACTTCTTTGCACAATCTACGACTTGAATCATTTGATGACTTTTATTCAGTGATGGCATTCATCCAGTTCAGACCAGTTTGGGCGAACCGGTAGTGGTGACCTGCACCCAACTGCCCCGGTGCTATGCCATCCTATTTAGCCACGTTTTCTAAGCTGTGTGCATATGTGCAAGCTGCGTGCGTGAGCAAAGCTCATGTGCAGAAGGTTGCATGCATGCACAGAAGGCGCATGCTTGCTCACCTTTTTTGTGCATGGCAAACCGGTGGTAAGATTATGTGAAACCCACGTCTGCTTTTATTACTATATTTGTATTCCATCTTTATGTTTGATCAAAGCAAGGTGCTGAAGACACCTAATCGTCCTGCCTCCAATCTTCCCCAAATAAAATTCTGTGAAAGGAGATAAAAAGGGGCAGATAAAGTTTAAAAGACAATTCACCTTCTTCCCCGCAATAACTAAAATAAATAAATAAGCCCATATAAAATTCCTTGTGAGTCTTTTTTTTCTCCAGATGTTAGCTGCTAGTCCTGTAAAACATTAGGCTTGTGCTATTTTTCGCTCACAATCATCAAAGGAATGTTTTTAACTAACGTCTCTTAGTTCTATTTTGGGGTTTTAAACCTGATTGTAACTTTCAGGAAATCCACAAAGATAAACAAATACATATGGCTTGAAGGCCCTTCCTGTTTTGGTCTTTTTTCCCCCTCCCAATTCGAGATGCTTGCATATATTCCTCTTGTGGTTCCAATTGTTCACGAGGGCCAGAACTACAGAGCCATTGGAGAGCCAAAACTAGCTCTCTGAAAATGCAATCCAGAAAGAAGGGCATGGCTCTTATGTTTGACTAAAGGTAACCTAGAGGATGAAAATAGTTCATTAAACCTGATTGGGCAGGAAGGGTCTTCTGTAGAACGTAAAGCCTCAGAAAACCTTATAATGAAGAATTTACTCTTTCAGGTAGTCTAGTTCCAAACTAGATTAGGCTTTCTAAAATCATTCCCTATAACTGAATCAGCAAAGAAACAGATTCTGTATCAACCACATTTTAAATATATCCCAGTGGTCGAAGTGAAATGTTAGTAATATGTAGGTTACTACAGCCATATAGAGCTTCCCCTTAGGTAAAGGTAAAATTCCCCTCGCACATATGTGCTACTCGTTCCTGACTCTGAGGGGGCGGTGCTCATTTATGTTTCTTTTTTTAAAGTAATTTATTTTTTTAAACAGACAAAGACACACAAAACATGACACATAAAACCCTCTTCAATTACATATAGCATGTCATTAGGTTACAAGCATTTGTGCATCACTACTTTCAATTGTATATAAGGTCACAGATTATCTATCAAGCATACATAGATACATTATTATCATTGTACATCATACTGTTCAGTTATAATTGAGATTCCTTCGTTTTAAACAAATATTCTAGAAACTAGATTCACATATTTACCAATATTCCATTGCACCCTTATTTGTCTATTTAATAATACGTAATATGTCTTTATAGAATCACCTATCTCATTATATTATTTTTGCAATATGAAATAATTCTCCAACATTTTATATTTATGCATCACTACTTTCAATTGTATATAGAATCACAGATTATCCATCGAGTATACATAGGTACATTGTTATCATTGTACATCATATGTTGAACTATAATTGTTATTCCTTCATTTTAAACAAAATGTTCTAGATATTCGATTCAGGAATATACCAATATTCCATTACATCATTGTTAGTCTATTTAATAATAATATGTTTTTATAGTATCACCTATCTCAGTGATGGCGAACCTATGGCACGCGTGCCACAGGTGGCATGCGGAGCCATTTGTCAGGGCACGCGAGGCGCTGCCCTGTCAGCTGACCACCGCGCATGCATTCACCCTTTTTAAAAGTCATTTTTCACCCTCCCCAGGCTCCAGAGGCTTTATAGGAGCCTGGGGAGGGCGAAAAGAGCCTCCCCTGCCCCACCCAGAGGCCCTCCGGAGGCTTCATGAGCTTCCGTGAAGCCTCCGGAGCGTAAAAACATGGCCCTACTGGCAAACCGGAAGTTCGGGAATGGACGCCCGCACATGACCCCGCTGTGCTCCCTCCACTTATGGCAGGTGAGCCAAAAAAGTTTCCGCTGTTATATTTTTCCACAACACTCAATCTACTATCAATGTCCTCAACTTTCTTCTCTTTGTTCATCTCTTTCTTCAATTTTTTGCAGTTTATCTTCATCATCCATTTTTGAATGTTTTTGATTTTTCCCCTCTGTTTTACCTGTCTTTTGTTCTATGTTTTCTGTTCATTGTTCTATCGTCTCAATTCTCTTTTCCATATTCCCTGTTCTCTTTTCAATGGTTTCTGATTTCTTTTCAATGCTCTCTGCTCTTACTTGTAGTTTTTGTATTCCTTGCATGATTGCCTCAAATGTTACTCCCTTATCTTTTTCCTGTTGGAGCATCATCTGTATTGATCTTTGTCCTCCCGCGGGTGAAGAGGAGGGAGTTGTTGTTGCAGAGCCAATGGTTGTTATTTTTTTACTCATCTTCCAAATTTTTTCTTTTGTGTCTTTTAATCCACTTAATGTAAGATGAAATTGTGGACCCACGTGACCATGGGGAGGTCAAGAAATAAGAAATAAAACACTAAACAATGGCTAGGGGGCAATAGAAGAGCCACAGGGGTTAGGGGGCAACAGAAGAGCCACAAAGAGAAAAGAGGAAAATATACAATAATATAAAAAACCAAAAGGGTAAAAGCTTTGGTCTCTTGTACGCCCTTATCCAATTGGTTCCCATTATAAGGGGGGGGGGGGAGCGAAAGTAAAAAATAATAAAAAAGGGAGCAAAAAATATGAGAAGAGAACAATTCCCAAATAAAAATATGAAAATATGAAAATATGAAAATATGAAAATATGAAAATATGAAAATATGAAAATATGAAAATGCAAAAGTTATAAATAGAAAAAGGAAAGAAAAAGAGAACAAAAAGAAAAAGAAGGTGTAAGTGTCCCTTTGGTCCAATCCACTTAAAACAAGCTCACAAAATGCATCAATATGAAAAAATTCAAAAAGGAAAAGGGAGACAGGAAGGAGTCACAGCTTCCATAACAGAGTAAGGTAAACACTGCCACCGAAGAAAAGAAAAGGAGTTCAAAGCTTTTGTAGTGTGAAAGCCTTTCCAAGGTCACTCTGGGTTTTCCCTTAAACTTTTTATTTATTCTTTCAAGGTAGGTTTCCAGACATTGAAATTTTCACAAAGGACACCTGTATAAACATCTGTGTTCCTCTCACTATCAAGCCTTAACAAGATAACCTTGAGAGAGAGAAAAACAGCTTCTCTCCAAGCATTCATGCAAAAATAAAAACATTGTTTCAAATCCATTAGGTGGCAGTGATACTTGTTTCCCACTCTCAGTCTTTGTCTCTTACACTCCGCCTTTTACTTTTAAAAAAAAAGAAAAGGAAAGCCAAGAAAAGAAAAATACAATAATTCATTAAGCAAAGGTAAAAAGAGGGAACTTTTTAGACAGTTCATACTTAATTATATCAATGTTTCCAAAGAGTCTAATAAATGAAGTAAGAAAAAAAAGCGCAAAGAATCAATCCATTTTAAAAAGTAAATTGCAATGAAAGTCCTATCAGGCTTTTGGCAGTAAAAAGGGAAAAAATTGACCATGCATTAAATCCGCTGCTTGCTCTCTCATCAGTCTTTATTTTTAATAAAATTTCCAAATTTAGGGTGTTCTCTCTCCAATAGAAAAAAAATTAAAACTCTCACCAAAACGACATGCTTCTCTCCTGCCCTTGCGTTACGGAGCTGTCTGCTGTTTCAGCAACCTAATGGCTGACTCAAAGTCGCCGGCAAGAGGAGCTTTTTCCCAGATCACCAGAGACTTTGCGGGTGTTCTCTGGGATCAGCAGGCTATACTCCTACCTATCACTGTCTCTACAGGACGGTTTAGGTCCGATTGGACTGTCCAGGCAACCTGAATTTGATGGCAATCCCGGAGCTCTGGAAAAGTCAGTCGTTTCACAGCTACGTCAAGGCCCTCCCCCCTTCATCTCTGTTTCAAAGCCAAAGAGACAGCGCTGTCCGAAGAGGTTTATGTGGTCATATAGCCCGCATAACTCAACGCCGAAGGCGCACGGAACGCTGTTACTTTCCCACCAATGGTGGTTTTCTATTTTTCTACTTACATTTTTACATGCTTTCGAACTGCTAGTTTGGCAGAAGCTGGGACAAATAATAGGAGCACACTCCATTAGGCAGTGCTAGGGATTCAAACTGCCAACCTTTCTGATCAACAACCTCAGTGGCTTAGCCACTGAACCACCATGGGAGCTTCCCCTTAGCAATAGATATAATTGGTGTGTTAACAATGGTTGTATCATTATAGCCCTATTCAGAGTCAAGTGCTGATATATATTCCAAAATACTCACAATGGGACACTTTCCCAGTTTGTGATTCAGGTGTCCAAGAGTATCCTTGTCTTCATCAAGTTTCTATCTGCTTCTCCTCATCCAATCTATTACTGATGTAAACCTTGATTACAGATCTTGTAAAGAATTCTTGGAATCCAATGGGAAGAGAAAGAAAGGATTACTCCTTGGTATATAAGTGATAGTGATTTGTAACTCTTTGATTAGAGATTACATTATAGATAGGATAGAATAGGATAGAATAGAATAGAATAGAATAGAATAGAATAGCATAGCATAGCATAGCATAGCATAGCATAGCATAGCATAGCATAGAATAGAATAGAATAACAGAGTTGGAAATGACTTTGGAGGTCTTCTAGTCCAACCCCCAATTCAATTTCAGACAAATGATTATCCAACCATTTGGATAACCATTACAGATAACCATTACTTATCTTACCATTACTTATCATTACTTATCTTACCAGATAGGCAACAGAGATTCCACAGACAACTCCAACCCCTTACCAATCTCTCCCATGTGGTGCAATGTATGAACTCCATCTGAATTTAGAAGCATGGCACATAGGCAATGGCCTGAAATAATAATAAAGGAATAAAGCAAGGCAACTCACTAAACACTTGAAGGAATGTGGCCTTGGCTGTGCAATGGCTGTTGAATGGCTTAGTTTGAAACTAGACCAGATCAGGAGCCAACCACTAAGCGAAAGCCACACCTCAAGTAGTAAAATCTTGCTCACTCAGCAGTGACAGCGAATAATGTCAGCACAGTTAAGATGAAAAGTTAAAAAAAACTGCTATGAAAAAGAGATGGATAGAAATCTGATTGTAAGACATCCTGTGTAAGCACAAGCAGTAGAACAGAATGCAATAGAACAGAACAGAACAGAATAACAGAGTTGGAAGGGACCTTGGAGGTCTTCTGGTCCAACCCTCTGCTTAGGCAGGAAACCCTACACCACTTCAGACAAATGGATATCAAACATCTTCTTAAAAACTTCCAGTGTTGGAGCTGGAGGCAAATTGTTCCACCGATTAATTGTGCTAACTGTCAGGAAATTTCTCCTTATTTCTAGGTTGCTTCTCTTCTAGATTAGTTCCCACCCATTGCTTCTTGTCCTACCCTCAAGTGCATTGGAGAATAACTTGACCCCCTCTTCTTTGTGGCAGCCCCTGAGATATTGGATCACAACACATGTTTTCCATTCCAGTCAAGTTTCTTAACCAGTTATTCTGGCCAAGTCTGATAGATAGAGTACATGAGAATGAAAGCTACGTATGTCTGCACGCTTAAGCAAAGGCTTGCTAGTGGTTTATTATGATCAGCAAAGCTGCAAGAGTACTAATTAATTAATTGATTGTTTAATTAGAAATGGGGCTCCGTGATACCTGTTACTTCCAAGTAAGGTGTTTTATTACACTTACTGTAGCTCATAAAAAGCATATTTTGTCATTGTCGGTCACTGGAGTTGTACAAACAATATCCCATTTCAGGAACAGAGTGGGACATGGCTAGATGACATTGTTTCCCAAGTTGTCTCTTTTATTCAAGTTTCAAAGTACAAGCATGCAGTTTGAGTATAAGCCAAGTCCTATCAGTTTTCAGCTTTAGTACTGTTAATTGTTTTGCATTCTTTAGCAGTTTCCCATTTCCCAGACTACAGCAAATTACTAATATAATAAGTGTTAGACTTATCTTTGTACTCAAAAGCATTCTAAGTAAACAGAGCTTAACACAATAGTATGGTGTTCCCAATATACGCAAACATCCCAAGGTCCCTAGCTCTTAGATCTACTCCTGTTTACCCTTGTAGGTCTTAGGAAAAGGCTTATACGATTGATTGGCATATCATTCACTCCAGGCTGAAGATGACTGGTCCTAGAGTCTTCAAGTCAAGTGTCCCCATAATGCTGTTTCTCTTCAGCATTTCTCTCCCTAAGGCATGTTCTCAAGTACTTTGGTTAGTCTTGTCCTGGTCTCATCCAGCATCCCTTAAATTCTAGTTAGTGTCAACTAGTTGTGCCATTTTAGCTTACCAGCCAAACTTATTCTAGGTAAAAACTAACAGTACAATAAACTGCCTTCAACATTTGTGAGAGGTGCCCAGTCTATTTTAGCATTATAACTATTGCTGCCAGCCAGTTTCTCCATTGTTCAGCTTCTACTTGCTCAAATCCTCTGTGGTCTTCATGGGAGTTTCCAAAACTCTTTCCTTTATGCCAAATCTGTATCTGCATCTCTTTCTATTTTCAAAATCCAGTCTAAATCCTATCCTCATTCCTTATCAGCAAGTAACAGCTTCATTTAGAAGTTAAGGGGAAAGGACTAAGTCCCAGAACACCAGATATAGGAGTGGCTGGAGTTTTGTTCTGTCTTCTTCATCACTCTTGCTTGGAACTACCCACTTGGAAAGAGTAAAGCCATTGTCAAAGGGGGCTCCAAATCCCAGCTCTTGAAGGCAGCCCTATGACATTAACAAAAAATCAGTGAGAGTTATAATAGGGCCAAAAGAACAGTGCTTGCCCCATGTTGATTCCATTCCAGGTGATCCATATGAGTGACCAATACAGGGTCTGTCCCATGCCTAGATCTGAATCTATATGGACAAAGATCCAGATTGTCTGATTTTTGAGTTTCTCTGCAGCTCAGACCCAAATATTAGCCAGAGGTCTTCTTGCAGAAGATTCAACCCATTATTTAGTGTCCAAAGGATTGTGTAGCTTCCAGATAATATGGTAAGATACTGTTGTAGGCATGTGGGGGTCTTTGCATAAGAGGCATTAACCTCTGAGTGACAAGCTATCCATTAAAAGAACCAAAATGGTTTGTTAGTTTGAAAATGATTCACATATTTTGTTCATTTTTTACACCAGTACATTCCTAGGATAGGTCTGAAAAATAAATGTACTACTGTAGTAGCTTGAAACTATTTTCTGCCATTGTATTCCACCCGTACTGTCCTCCACTTGGGGTGTGGCCACTGAATTTTGTAAACCCCAATTTACAAAATCACATGATATATGATTTGTTCAACAAACTGTAGTTAAACATTGTGGTTTAATGCATGGTGCTAGCCTAGACATTAAACAGAAGCTTCTTGGTTTATGATTCCGTTATAATTTGCAGTTCTGGCTTAAGTCCCAAGGCTAAAAGAAAGATTAAATGGATTGCTTCCATTTAGAAATCAACCTAGAGTAATGATTGCAGGAAGAAGAAAGAAATGCTCCCAAAGTAGCCCTTTTGCTGATGTTTGCAGTCTCAACCATGAAATATCCATCTGTTCTCTTCTTGGAGCTAGGTGACAAGCAGGTGTTCCTTGTCCCTCATAGGGGAGGGACACAATTTTTGTACTGTGGTGAGAACTCTGATGCTGAGTAAGGGTTTTCTCCCTGAATTGTGGGGTCATATGACAACTACTCCTGCACATTTCTGGCATTTTTAAAATGCAATAAAATGTTTGCAAGAAGCTACCCCGAGGTTTTCTAATGGGACAGAGAGGAATGTGAAAACTTGTGCAGAATCTGAAGCTAAAGAATTTGTGGCTTCTGTGATCCCATCTTTTCAAGGACATCTCTTCCATTTCCTGTGTCATAACTTTGGGTCTTTTGCTGGTGGAGGGGAAGGTCACATTTTGAATGAGTCATTTAAAGGGAATGCAAACTGGTCTTTCAACTCTTAAAAGGACAGTTTCCTCCTTTCTCTGCAGTCCAGTTTAACTGTCTCGAGCATGGGTCCTCAAACTACAGCCCAGGGGCCGCATGTGGCCTGCCAAAGCCATTAATCTAGCCTCACCCACATCGCCCCACCCACTCTTCAGCTGAGCGCAGGACTTACCTTTGCGAGCCCCAAAGGCTAGAACTGAAAGGTAAGGCCAACAAATTCAGCCTACAGTGACTTTCTGGAGGTGGAGGTGGTGAAAAACAGGGTGTACAGAAGCCCCAGGAGACCCAAAATTGGATGTAAATGGCCCGCTTTTGGCCAAAAAACGGGTTGTTTTTGCCTCTTTTTGGCCTGCAGAATGCTTCTAGAGGTGGGGGACAGTGGTGGGTTCCTACTGGTTCGGACCAGCTCAGCCAAACCAGTAGTAGTTTGGTGGCCTGGGTCACTGGAACCAGCAATGACCCAGGCCTGCCACACCCCCGAACTGGTTCCCCGAGCAGCGCTGTAGGCACCGCCATCTTGTTTTTCCGTCTGTGCATGCGCAGAACAATTTTAATTGCACTGTGCATGCTCACACAGTGCACACACAAGCAAACCAGGAGTAGTGTCTACTGGAACCCACCTCTGGTGTGCGTGGTGGTGGTGGGGAACGAACAGGGAGCACAGATGCCCCAGGAGGCCAAAAACCTGGTGAAAACGGCCCATTTTTCACCTCCCCTGCCTCCAGAAGATAGATAGATAGATAGATAGATAGATAGATAGATAGATAGATAGATAGATAGATAGATAGATAGATGGATGGATGGATGGATGGATGGATGGATGGATGGATGGATGGATGGATGGATGGATGGATGGATGGATGATAGGTAGGTAGGTAGGTAGATAGATAGATAGATAGATAGATAGATAGATAGATAGATAGATAGATAGATAGATAGATAGATAGATAGATAGATTTCTCAAGCTCCTTGGAGCTGAGAAGAATTGCTGCAAAACTGAGTTTCCTGAAGTGGACCACTAGACTCCTAAACAATTTTAAAAAATGATCTAGTAAAAAGAAAAGGCAACCAAAAGAGCAACATGCAAACAAAAGCAAATAAAACACCCCCAGGAGCAAAACAAATTAAAGTTTATTTTGGGTGCATTGTTCAATGGACTGTTAAATTGGTCATGCCCACCTAGTCACATGACCTAGCCATCCCCACCCAGTCACATGACCACCTAGCCATACCCACCCAGCCAGTCCAGTCCCCCAACAGTCTAAGGCAGTGGGTCTCAACCTTCCTAATGCCGCGACCCTTTAATACAGTTCCTCATGTTGTGGTGACACCCAACCAAAGGGGTCCCAACCCACAGGTTGAGAACCGCTGGTCTAAGGGATTGTGAATTGGCCCCCTGTTTTAAAAGTTTGAGGACCCCTGGTCTTGAGGAATCTTTTGTTTGAATGAGAACTGAAGCATATTAAGGAATTGCAAGTAATGTGCTCTTACAGAGCCTGAGTTCACACAATTAACTAAGAAATAAAAAATACCAAGCTGGCAGGAATAGCCAACACTCCAGAAGATAGGATTAAGATACAGAAGGATCTTGACAAACTTGAACATTGGGCACTATCTAATAAAATGAAATTCAATGGTGAAAAGAGTAAGGTTCTACATTTAGGCAACAAAAACGGAATGCACAGATACAGTATAGGTGGTACCGTGCTCAATAGTAGTAACTGTGAGAGGGATCTTGGAGTTCTAGTGGACAACCATTTAAATATGAGCCAGCAGTGTGCAGCAGCTGCCAAAAAAGCTAACACAGTTCTAGGCTGCATCAACAGAGGGATAGAATCAAGATCACGTGAAGTGTTAATACCACTTTATAATGCCTTGGTAAGGTCACACTTGGAATACTGCATTCAGTTCTGGTCGCCACGATGTAAAAAAGATGTGGAGACTCTAGAAAGAGTGCAGAGAAGAGCAACAAAGATGATTAGGGGACTGGAGACTAAAACATATGAAGAACGGTTGCAGGAACTGGGTATGTTTAGCTTAAGAGAAAGAAGGACTAGGGGAGACATGATAGCATTGTTCCAATATCTCAGAGGTTGCCACAAAGAAGAGGGAGTCAAGCTATTCTCCAAGGCACCTGAGGGCAGAACAAGAAGCAATGGGTGGAAACTAATCAAGGAGAGAAGCAACTTAGAACTGAGGAGAAAGTTCCTGACAGTTAGAACAATTAATCAGTGGAACAGCTTGCCTCCAGAAGTTGTGAATTCCCCAACACTGGAAGTCTTTAAGAAGATGTTGGATAGCCATTTGTCTGAAACGGTATAGGGTTTCCTGCCTAGGCAGGGGGTTGGACTAGAAGACCTCCAAGGTCCCTTCCAACTCTACTATTGTATTGTATTGTATTGTAAAGTGGGCTAACCTAACACACTTGCTAAGTCTGAAGTAAAGAAACAGCATTGTGACCTAACATGATGGTCGAATTCATGCAACAGGCTAAGATAATGGCAGGCTTCCAATAAAACACTACACAAATGCCGCAACCGCATTTTAGATTAACCTAGGATGCTTTATGAATACAGACAGTGCATGGCTTCCAGTAACCAAGTTTACTACTTGCAAAACTTGCATACATGTGTGGGTAACATTGCATCCATAGGTAGGGTTTAAAATATGCCGAGAACAAGTACAATTGTCATCTTGACTGATTTTCAAATGAATGTAGTAGAATCTGGTCTCGGCTTCCCAGTTTTATTTTTTCTTTAACTCTCAAATTAGCCCATTTGCTTCATTTACGCATTTTAGTTCTTTATATACCGAGGAGGGAACCAACCACCATGTGACAACTGTTCAAATTACCATGTGATAAATTGCTACAACTTGAGTCATTAGCATGGTTGCGTGAAGTAGCCTATAGCAAACTGATCAATATCCAAACCAATTAAGGTAAATTATATATTTTGAAACTGATTGAGTAACTGTGCTACTTTCACCTTAACTAAATGGTGATGTCAAGTTCTGGAATGAGGCTTAGTCAGGGGTGGCATCCGACTGGTTTAACAACCACTTCACTTGCTTGCACGTCTGACGTGTGCTGTGTGTGCGTGCACAGTTCACAGGAAAACAGCTGGGGCGCAGCAATCCACTCTGCCGTGCCGATCAACTGGCCTAAAAAAACCAAGGAAATATAGGTAAGTATAACCCGGGGTCAGGCGGGTAGGCTCACCTAAAGGTCGGAGCGAACCGGTTTGTTCTCGGCAGATCTTCGGAGCTACCGGTATGCCTGAACCGGGCTGAACCAGTAAAATCCCACCCCTTGGCTTAGTTTAACAAAGCTTCAGTAAGATCCCTGTCCTCTTTGAACCTATTTTGTAAAGCAACATGGTCCTTTATTTCTAAAGGTGAATTGAAGCAACAAAACTTCTCTCTGCCTTCTGCACTGCTCACCATAGGGGAGAAAGCCGAGAGAAAATTTACTTGATAGCTACTACAGGATTAGATGAAGTGGAGCTTTCCCAGGGCTGGCTGTGGTTCGTCAGGCTATGCACAGTTCCTTAGCATGCAAGTCCTGTGTGCAATTCCACAGCACTGGTTGAAGCTGTCAAACCTGAAGCTGGGCCCTCCTCTGGACTTTGGTGAGCACTTCTTTCTACCTGCCTTCTCACTGTATTGATAATAAGTTGGGAGAATCCTAAGAGTCACTTCAGACCATTTGCCAATGGCTTTGGGCAGTGCTCTGGAGCAAGCGAATGGTAAGTCCAAAAGATGCTATCCGCTTAGCTTCTATCATGCAGCAAGAACATCCTGGTGAGCAACTCTAGTGTTTGTCTGTGGAGATTCTCAATCATCCAGGTCATGGTTGTCCCAAAGGTGCTTTTTCAAGAGGCTTCTGGGATGAGAAGCGAGACGTCTGCAAAGAAAAACGAGAAAATCCCTTTGCCTTTGGGACAACTCTAGTGTTTGCTGCAAAATTTCTTTCAGTGCACATAGGAGGTGGACAGCCTGGAGCCCATACTGAAGGGCCACCAAGATGGGAAGCTCAGGCACACACGATAGGCAGTCTGGAAGCACTTTGGTCCCCACTGAGAAGTTTTCTTCCTTGGCACTTTTTAAGCAGTCCAAGGTTACTGGAACTGGATGGCTTCTTTGCTTTCCAAAGCAAATGGCACAATTCAAATTGCTTCTGGGTTGCTTTGGATAGGCCTATTTCAGCAGGCAAAACAATAACATCCAACCAACAAAATTAGTTCAGCAAAAGAAAAGAAAAACTCAATTCCAGGTTTCTGTCCTGTTTCTGGAGGTTGCCCAGACTTCTAGGACTGTGTTGGAAACACACTATGTGGCAGATTTGGGGCTACATTTGAAACATGGCAATGAATGGCTATTTTGTCACACTTGTTGTGATGGTATTTTTGACCAGTAGGGCCATATATGTTTTGTCCACTTCAACATCTCAGATGAAAAGACTACAGTCTGCTCTAACTTCACTGGCATTGTTCCCACCAATTCTTGCTAATGAAAGACAGCGGTGAATTTGAAAGTGTGAAATAGTACTGATGGAAATCTGTAAGTTAGTGCAATAATCTAATATAATGTTTTCTACAATTCAGCTCCATCATATTTTTTTGTCACCCAGCATGCATTCATGCCTGCCAGTTTTCATCAGGGAGCATTTGCCTTTCGAAGAGGCAATATCCACTTGAGTCAAGCCTTTAATTTGCACTTTGAAGTTATAGCAGAGCAAAAAGAAGCTCTTTGTGGTTCCTAATTATTTTCATCCCTAACCCTCTTTTGTACTTTTCTCAGCCTGGGTTTCATTAACAGGAGCTAAAATGCAGAACCTTTCTTGCGGTATCACCAAAGCTGCAAATTGGAATGTCAGCAAAAATGAAGACTTATAAGGAAGTAATTTCCCAGGAGAAAAATGGAGGAGGCATCTGTCTTCTTTAGAGAGAAATTACTATTTCTCTCTCTTCTTTGAAATCTTTTCAGCAAACTCAGCCTCTGACCCACAGAAATGTACAATGCATTATAAGTTAAGTTGAAATGAGGTGAGCAGTCAACAGCCATTTGGGAGGCTGTACATCCTCCCCCCCCCCCCCCCCCGTTCAGTTCAGTTCTATAGATCTGGGGCTTCCTCACTGTATAATGCAGAGTTGTGCAAGGTTGTACAGAGTTATGGGATATTATGAGAACTCAATGGGCATAAGAGACTAAGTTTTTAAAAATACAGTAAGTCTACTTAAATGCAGCCAAATTTCTATCACTAGAGCTTTGATTCTTGATTATTTTTAACTAACAGTTTCTGCGGTCTGAAAAAGTTTGAAAATCCCTTCTATGGTTCAACCCATCGCAATAAGATCACTTCCAGATGGGTTGAATTGCATTTTCCACAGTTCCTAAGCCAGAAGGATCTCCTTGGGCCTCTGATGCCAAACCTTTTGGGCTTGGTATGTCAAAAAGGTGGAATTTGGCTTTAATTTGATTTTGCTGGTGTGTCTCCTAACAACACAAACACGCATACCCAAAACACAATAGATAATTCTCTATGTCTCCACCCCCACCCCCAATCTAGGCCACCCTGAACAGTGGCACTCAGTGGCAGCACTGAGTAGTAGTGGCCCAGGCAATAGAGGGATTCAAATAATTTAACAACCGGTTCTCTGCCCTAATGACCAGCTGGGTAAACGTGGCTCGGTGGTCATGTGACTAGGTGGGTGTGGCCACCTCAACATCACTCACGTTGATGGGGCTTCGCCTTAGCTGTTACAATATAATAAGGGTTAACCGGAGAGGCAGTTTCTGTAAGCAGGGCAATAAAGATTATGCTAGAAACAACACTAGAATGTTTCCTTCTTACCTTCCTTACAGGATTAGCCCTGTAAAGTGGGGGAAAAAAACAAAAGGAGATTTCTTCCAACAACCGATTCTCTGAACTGCTTAGAAAGTTAACAACCGGTTCTCCTGAATAGGTGTGAACTGGCTGAATCCCACCACTGGACCCAGGCCTTAGCTTCCATCCTAACACCATTGCTGCCACTCAAAAAGCATATTTCATACCATTTTCCAAGGTGCATGAACCTTGGGGAGTGGCACGGTTGCCCATTGCAAGATCTGCCACGCACCGCTTACCTTCAGGTGATGTTGTCTTTTTATTGACAGACTCCTGCAGCCTACCCAAGTCTGATCTGAGTCACAGGAGGCCTTTGTTCTAGAAGCACTTGGAGGAAGGCTCTTCCACAGCCTCTGCAGCCTCCAAAAACCATGTGAAAGCACCGCTCCTTTCTTATGCAATTTTCCAAGGCTCCACAGGCCCTTGCAACTTCCACAGGATCTGGAGGCTACCCAAGAGCACATCTGATTCTTCCATGGCCTCCAAAATGCACACGAGAACAGGATGTGCTTTCAAGAATAATGCTGGTGAATGCTGGCACGTCACCCCAAAAGTTGTGTCGTGGTCCCCTTTAACATGTGTATCATAGGTTCACCATTAACTATTCATTATTTCTCATTAAAAGGCACTGTTTGAATCTCCAGAGTGGGGCCTCTAGAGCATTTCTAGAAAGCGCCGGCGAATTGCTTCTTTGCATGTGACAGATAGTAGAAATAATGAATACGTAAAAATGATTATATTGTAACTGGGTGCAATTAATGTTAATCACTTGGTTCAAATTGAATGTATAGTTTTTGTACTGGCTTGACTTACTTCTTTTCCTGTGACTCTGCTGTCTTGTTGGAATTGAATAGTTTCCTGCCCCCTGGTTTCACCTACCAGTCTAGAAGTCAGGTAATCCTCAACTTACGACTGCAATTAGAACCACACAGCTAAGTCTTTTAAGGGAGGATTTACAATCACTGATCTTATCTGGCATAGAGAGCTGCCAGAGCGATATCTGCGAAACTTGGCAAGGAGTCTCGGAGAGTCACGAGCCAATTAAGCGAACTAATAGTCTCCTGCAAACTCCACTCCCCTTCCACCCCTCTTTTATTTCCTCTGGGAGGGGCCATTCATCATCCACCTGTGCCCTTACTCCCAAGTCGACCCCTGTTCTTTAGCTGTTCCCTTCGTCTGGCAACTCTGCACATGCGCACACTGGGAACAGGCTCCAGCTATTCATCTGCCTCACTAATGTCTGACTCTGAAGGCAGCTGATAACTGACATACGGCCCTGGCCCCCTCTCTGTCTCCAACACAGAACCCTCATCACAGCCTTCCCCAGACTCCAGGACTGGCCCATGTTCCTCCTCAACCTCCTCACTGTCCAAATCTGGCGGACCACAACATCACGCAGTTATTAAGCAAATCCGACTTCTGCCATTGACTTTGCTTGTCATAAGTCATTTGAGAAGGCCACACATGGTGTTCTCTTGATTCTTTGATGCTGCAGCCATAGTAAATACATGCCAGTTGCCAAGCACCCAAATTTTGATCATGTGACCTTGGGGACACTGTACGGTCGCTAAGTGTGAAGATTGACCATAAGTCACTTTTTTCAGTGCTGTTGTAATTTCAAACCATCACTAAATGAGGGGCAGTAAATTAAGAACGTGCAATTCTATCAAATGTAAGAGAAGTAAGAGGAGAATACAAGTAGGAAATTCTTTTTTCAAGCAACAATTAACTCTGATGCTACCTGGTAACTACTCTGTGAACAGCGGGCATATGATACATTTTTCATCAAGTAGTTTTATTAGCATTGATTGGAAATAGCATATGTAATCTTTTTTCCAGAATTTTTTTTCCTGAAAATTTCTCTGCCTTTCCCTCCAGCACTGTCTTGCATCCCCAAAAATGGATTGAACAACAAAAATGAATATAACTTCATTCAAATTTCACTTAAGTAAAAAAAAAGCTAAATAAATTTTAATGAAATATAATTTAATGTTTCATGTTTTATTTTAAAAATAATTTATTTACAGTTTTTGTATCCTAAATCAAATTCAATTTGACCCAATTCAAAATCTCTGGGCAGTGGACTACAAAGTGAAACCTAACAGAGAAAATAACCATCACTAAATAATCAACTGATGTTAAAAGCACAGTGGAACAGGTTTGATTTGAGGACTTTACAGAGGGGAGAAGGACTCACCAACCTCTGGAAGACAAGAGTTCCAGAACATTGGGATCACTATGAAAAAGAGGAGGAGGAGGAGGAGGAGGAGGAGGAGGAGGAGGAGGAGGAGGAGGAGGAGGAGGAGGAGAGGAGGAGGAGGAGGAGGAGGAGGAGGAGGAGGAGGAGGAGGAGGAGGAGGAGGAGGAGGAGAAGAAGAAGAAGAAGAGAAGTAATAATCCCAAAATCTACAAAGAAAGTTTTCAAGGAGCCTCAATTTGTCCATTCCTGGCCTAATTCAATGGATATTTAAATATATAAAGAAACTGTGAACCTGTGTACTTCGTGGTGTGTGTGAGGGAGAGATGAGGCTTCAGTTAAAAGCATCATTATGATTTTATTCTCAATAGTAGAAGATTCATGATGAAAATTAAAATGGTTCTATATTATCCCCACATTAAAACTCAGAGAAAAACAAGACATGATTAATATAGAAAGCCGAAGGATGAGCGTCACTCTTCTGTGTCAACCGTTGAATTGTAAAATTATTGCCATTGCTCATGAATTCCCCCATTCCTGAGATGCATGCTTATTGTTAGGGTTCTGTTTTTTTAAAAAAAAATAGATATAGTCAGGGAAAATTGACCCATAAACTGTGGGTTCATGGAAGATAAGATAAAAATAACTAGATGAGTTTATTTATTATTATGTGTGTCTATGTACTGCATAAATGACCTTATATGAGAACTGTTCAGTCAAAAGGCAGGGTATACATTAAATAAATAGGAGAAAAATGAAATAAATTTAAGAGTGATGAAAAAAAAATCCAGGAGTTGGATTTCTGAGGTAGGAATCAACTACATCATCTGTCCCAGAGGACATGAATAAAAATAATTTGAGTCGATAACAAATACTCTTATGAAAAAATACAGTCCAGTGGCAACAACTTTGCTGCCTTGGCTGCTCTAAAAAAGTAAAAAACTAGTTTGGTACTTAAATAAGAAACCAGGGATGTAGAGTAGCCTGGGTATAGTCAACAACAACAACAAAAATCCTCTAAGACAGCAATGGAAAATCACTTTCAGATTTAGTAGAATGTTAAATACATGGATTAAAATGTAGAGTTTGAGAAATTCAGATTACAGGTTAGATATATAGACATACAGCCATGCTTCCCGGTGAGGCTGCTAGAGTGAGAAAACAACAGTTGCTAAGGGAAGACATGGTCAGAGTTGCCCTGCAATAATCTGCAAATCTTCTTCAAAATCACCTCAATCATATTTCCTAGTTAGGTCACCTTGAGAAGTCCTGCCTATCAGGCCAGGGCTAAAATGCTTCCGTTGGTTGAAAGCCAACCTCAGCAACTCATTGGCTTCTTTGCAGAGGAAGTACCATCTCTTCATTTGTTATTGTAGACTCTAATAGGGTCTAAATATTTCTTACCCATTGAAGTAGCACAATGGCCAGGAGCTTCATTAGCCTTCAACAATGTAGCTTTTTGAAGTACTCCAGAAGTGTTTTGCTCTTCTACGAATGAATTTATGAAGCTAGTTGTTTAGTCTGTTAGTTCACCGAGAGAATGAATTCTTTGCCTGCCATGTTCAGCCATGAAATTGTTAGGCCAACAGGACAAATAAACATGGACCAGGTGCAAAACTGTGGTTAAAAGGAGCACCTTAAGTTCACTTTGCATCATAGTTTGTAGAAGACGAATAGTTACTTTAACTGCTTTTACGGACCTGAGGTTGTAATTTAGGGCTTCATACATTGGAATGGAAACTAGGAGATTCTGTAAAATGGGATGGCTCTATCTTTAGCACTCTGCTGCTTTTAATACTTTTGAAGTCCTCCTTGGTTGCATGGCAGTGAAAAAGAAACACTAAGGGGAGAGTAAGGAAATCAGCATTTCTTCACTCAATGCATAGTGGTTCTGATGCTATTTGGATAATTTCAGGTTTTAATCTTCTATGCTAAATTTGCTGCCTCCCATCAGAGCAGGAAATGGCAGGAATGGCTGTGAAATTGGCCAATGAAAAATCATTACCAACTTTTTTGTCTATGGAGATTCTCAGTGATCCAGGTCATGATTGTCCCAAATATGCTTTTTCAAGGGGCAACTGGACTTGCTTTGTTTTTCCTTGAAGACTTTTCACTTCTTATCTAAGAAGCTTCTGCAGAACAGGCCAACAGAACTGAAGAAGCTTCTTGGATGAGAAGAGAAAAGTCCAATTGCCTTTTGAAAAAAAAAAGCATCCTTGGGACATTGCCAACTTTGTTGTGTCCACTGTTGCAGTACTCATAGGCAAGAGTCTTATCCATGGTTAATGCAGACCTAGCGTACCATGTAATACAAACACAATCAACCAATTTCTAACTTCGTATAATATGGTTAAAATGAGATTTGGATCAATACCAATTCAATACCCTCAGTTGGCCCACTCTCAAATCTGAAGTGGATGCCTCAATGCCTCAACTGCTTGCTTCCTGTAACATACACCTTGCTAAAGTGCATTTTCTTTTCTTTTTTTAAAGAATTTTATTGGTTTTTAAACATTTATAGGGAAAGGTAAGAAAGGTACATAGAAAATTTTGGCAGCTCCCGTGCCGGTGGTATAAATCCCCCTCCCCCAATCTCACAATTTTTACAATGTTAAAAATAACGTATAAAAGATAAGCATAGACAGAATCTTGTTTTATATTATGTCAGCCATATGTTCAATCATCTCTTTCTTTGTCACTTTCTAGTATATCAACAATTACATGTATTTCAAATACCTTTATTTTTGTGACCTTAGCCTTTTTGATATTGCTCCCTCCTCCCTGTCCCCAGATGAAGCCACAGCCCCCCCTCCTTCATATCTTGCACATTACTACTTTTTTCACCACCTCCCCTATTTTCATCCTCTAGGAGAGAACTATGTTTTTTAATGAAGGCTTCTGCCTCCCCCCCCTGTATTAATTCTAATTCTGTTTCCCTCCCAGAAAATCAACATTCCCTCTGGCAATAGCCATCTGAACCAAACTCCTTTATTATATAATTTATTTGATAAGAAGGAATACTTCCTCCTTTTTTCTCTTATTTTTTTCGGAATTTGCTTAAGAATGGTAATTTCTTTATCTTTATATTTTAATGGTCCCTCCCTTTGGGCCCCTAGCACCTCATCCCTCATGGTCCTCCTAAGAAACTTGACATGTACCTCCCTTGCAACATTGTGTGTTCTAGCATATGCTGAGTTAATCCTGTAAAACAGATCCATATCCCACCACAACTGTTCTTTATTTCTCTTAATACCCACCTCTTTCAATTATCCGGCCTGGCTCAATCGCAATCGAAATTTTCCCATTCCTCCAAACTGTTTTTAAATTGTTCTTAAATATTAATTTTATTGGGTTTTTACAATTGGGGTATTTTAAAGCAGATTTTTAACTGTCTATTGATGTAATTTGCTTCCTCCTCCGTGTATGTATGTGTGTTGTGTATGTATGTACGTTTGGTGTTGTTATATATGTTTCATGTTATATGCTCCATTGTACGCCGCCCCGAGTCCTACTTGGAAAGGGAGCGGCTAATAAATCCAAATTTATTATTATTATTATTATTAATATATTCTGCTAAAATTGTACTCATAATATCCTTAAGATCTTCATTTTCTGTTTCTGGTAGGTTCTGGAATCTGAGAAAAAAAGAACATTCTTTCAAGTTCTATTTTTGCCATAAAGTTTTCTAGTTCTAAATTTCCCTTCCAGACCGCCTTAACCTCTTTCCCCAGTCCAGCTGTCCCCTCCTCCAACACCCCAATCCTATGTTTGTTTTCTGTTATATGATGTTGTACAGCTCTGAGTTCATCTTTGAGATCTGTCACCTCTTTTTTCAACTCATTTTGACCCCTCATAATTTCCTGAAACATTTGGTTAACAGACAGTTCTTTTGAGCTTTCTCCAATCCCTTCTTGTTGTAACAATGAAGTAATTTTCGTCTGCTGCATACTTGGACTGGAGGTGGCAGAAGCTGGAGCGGAAAAATGACTTGCCCGTCGGTGGTTTTTTGGGCCCCATTTATCTGCGTTCAGGGATGATAAGTCTTTTGCAAAGAAAATGGTGTCAGAGGAGGGTGCAGCTGTGCCGGTCCAAGGCGGCAGGCAAATCCAAAAGTAGAAAGTTAGTTCTCCTTCACAGTTCCAAGGCACAAAGGTACGCCAGAAAGAGGAAAAGTTAAATAATCAAAATTAATCAGGAAGCCCACGTAACAAGAGAGATCCAGAGTGCCTTCAGAGAGGGTATTAAAACAATTGCCAGAGGTTTTTTTTCCAAAGGTAGTTTCAAAAGGCAGGCTTCATTTATAAATACAAAGACGAAGATGGAGGGACACCATCTTGGCTCCTCCTTTCGCAGGGAGAAGAACAAGGAATTCCATAAAGTTTTTTTCCTTTTAAGAAGACAGCTCAGCGATCACCTCTTGCAACTGTGATATCAATCTTTCTCACATACTTAGTACAAGTGGCAAGTCAGCCTTTATTCTCTCTCCATTCCGATATAGAGAGAGATAGTTCAAATGCCACTTTGTCTGAGGGGAGGGGTAAAGAGAAAGAAACATCCCCCTCTAATCTTCCAGTTTCAAATAGATTGAACAAAAACTTACAATAGTCTGCTGCTTATCTGTTAATGATGATCAAGGAGGCTAGAGGGGATCTCTCCCCACTGGCACTTCAGCCACTCTTTTTTCGCTTAATTCTTTCCTCCCGGAGCCCATTCAGCGAAAGGGCAGACAGCCGGCAGCTGTTTCATGCCCTCCCTCCGCTCCCCGGTGCCTGGGGCGAGGCTGGAAACACCCCCACCGGCTGCCGCCAAGTCTGGGGGATTCCAGCAAGCTGCCCTGCGGCAGAAGACCCTTCCAGGGCCCTTTGTGCTCCTAAAAGGAGCCCACAGAGGAGACGAGCAGCAGACAACACGTCCGTCACCTACAGGAACCAGAAGTGATCTCCGCTAAAGTGCATTTTTGAACTTTCCCACTTCAACTGCATTTTATTCGTCTTTCTGAGCATAAACTATGGGCTATAACAGTGATGGCGATTGTATGAAACTTATTGAGGAATCGACAGAGTATGGGAAAGTAGCGGGTTTAAAGATAAATATGACAAAACTAAAATGCTGGTTAAAAATATGACATCAAAATCGAAAGAAGAGTTAATGAAGAAATTGGGCATTCAAACTGTCAAAAAAGTCAAATATCTAGGTATACATTTATCTGCAAGGTGTGTGTCCATCAAAGAAGATAACTATACCAATTTGATCAATAAAACTAAGAAAGACTTAGAAAGGTGGAAAAACCTACAATTGTCCCTGATGGGTAGGATCGCAGTCATAAAAATGAATGTATTACCAAAATTTATATTCCTATTTCAGAATATTCCCAGGTTTTTTTAAAGATTTGAATCAATTGGGTTCAAAATTTATTTGTCAGGGAAGAAAACCAAGAATAAAACTCAAAGCTATGGAAGATACTAAGGAAAAAGGAGGAATTGGCATACCAGATTGGAAACTTTATTATACTGTGGCCACTCTAACATCGTTAAAAGAATGGATAATTTTGAGAAATAAAAGATTACTCAAATTGGAAGGTCATGAACTCCAAGCACACCTTCCTTTGATATGAAAAAGGATCTGCACACAAATATTTCAATAGATACTACCTCAGACAGTCCCTGTTATTAATATGGAACAAAATTAAACACGACCACTATACCAAAACACCCATTTGGCTATCTACGATGGAAGCATACATACACCCAAATTTAATTAATATGGAAAATATAGTTACATATAAAGAGATTTGAATAGACACGGGGAGATCAAAACTAGATTAGAATTGGCATCACAAGGGGTACAAGTAGAATGGTGGTCCTACTTACAGATACAATCAAGGTTTGCACAGGATAGGAAGAAGGAAGGTATTGCCAAAGATTACACAATATTAGATAAACTTTTGATACAGACAGAAAACAGGCTGATCAAAGTGTTGTATAGATTTTTGTTGGAATATAAGCTAGAGGACGAACATGTCAAAGAAACTATGGTCACCTGGGTGAAAAATTTCGGTTATAATGTGGGATTGGCTAAGTGGGAAAAACTTTGGATACTTAATCAAAAACTAACAATGGCTACGGCGTATAAAGAAAATCTTTATAAGATGTTCTACAGATGGCATCTCCCCCCAGCACGGCTCTCCAAAATGTTTAAAAATCTGGCCCCAAATTGTTGGAAGTGTTTTTATCATATGTGGTGGACGTGCAATGAGGCAAAAAAAGATTGGAAAATGATTCAATCATGGTTAGAACAAATGGTGGGAGACTAAATCTTGTTTAAACCAGAAATTTTTCTCCTAGGTATAATACCGAAGGGGTTTAAAAAAGATACACTTTATCTAATTATACATGTACTAACTGTGGCGCGCATAACTTATGCACAATATTGGGAAAAATAAAATACACCATCAGAGCTAGATATAATCAGAAAAGTGTTGGCCTGTGCGGAAGCAGATAGGCTGACCCTTGAACTTAAAAATAAAGAGGAATCAGAATATTTTGAAGGCTGGAACAGATTTTATGATTGGTATAAGACAAGGTGACAAGACTGGAACAAACTGTATATATTGTGATTGGCCAGAAGGATAGACAATGTATTAAGTAGGCTAATAGTTAATGGTTGAGACTAGCTGTATATAATGTGAATGTATGGTCACTTCGACTTCACGGTACTGCATTGTTTTAAATGTAAAAATAATAAAAATATATTCAAAAAAAATACAGTGATGGCAAACCTTTTAGAGACCAAGTGCCTAAACTGCAACCAAAAACTACTTATTTATCACAAAGTGCCAACACAGCAATTTAACCTGAATATTGAGGTTTTATTACCTAAAATAATGATAAACAAGGCAGAGTTCAGTTAATTGTTCTAAGAAAAATGTGATAAAAGCACTTTTATTCCCCTTCATCTTTTTCTGCTTTTGAAATATTACATTTAGCAACAATAAAAAATAAAAACTGTTGTAATATCATTTCTCTTTCCCTCCCTCTCTCTTCCACCCTTCTCTTTTTCTCTCTCTCTTTCCCTCCCTCTTTCTCTCTTTCCCTCCCTCTTTCTCTCTTTCCCTCCCTCTCTCTCCCCCCTGTGGGAGAAACGCAATGGAGCTGGGCTGGTATAATGGCACGCATGCCCACAAAGAGGGCTCTGAGTGCCACCTCTGGCACACGTGCCAGAGGTTTGCCACCACTGGGCTATAAGTTACCTGTGAATCATTATATCTCTATGACTGCTGCTGCTGTATAGCTAGCAAAGTTAGAGCATGATTTTTTAGAGCCAATTTAGAATCTATCTTTACCCATTAGCCTGTTTCTAGTAGAGCCTCAAAGCAGGAAATGTTATTTGGCTACAAAACTCCAGACAACCCTCGCCAAAGTAACAGAATTTTTCACAATTTTTTACTTGCCATTGAGAGGCCATCTGGATTTGTGGGACTCGTGAAGAAGAAAGTGTGAACTGAAAATGAACTGTGGTGAAATGAAGAGCCAGCAAGTAGACTGGCTCTTTGTAATTCCTCTCAGGACAAGGAGATGACCCATCAGTGCTCCATATAGTTGCTGCTCACAAGAAGACCACAAAAAAAGTGGATTTAGAGCTCTGGGTGATGGAAGAATAACCAACTTTTAGGTTCCCTCAAAAGGACACTGGGTTTGCATACTTCCTTTTCTAATCATTTTTGAAAACTGTTTATTAATTGCTTTTCAGTTATTGGGTACCTGTATCACCAAGTTTTACAGCATCAGGTGAGTTTCCTTCAATCCCTAGTGAAATAAGTTTTGAGCTACACTGATTCACTCCTTATATCTGCTCTCCATTCTTCACTTTCTTGCCTTAAGTATAGAGTCAATACATGTTGCCAACTAGTTATGTTGGGCTTGGATATAAACCAAGAACACTTTTTACACTGTGGTTTTATCTCTTGTCCCTATTTACACTTCGCCTTATCTTTCTTTGGCAGCGGAAGAGGTACTGCTAAGGTTTGATACAAGTCATTCTGTGGGCTAAAACTATCTTTAGTTCAAAAATGAAAGATAGAAGTAGCCAGGCAGATTTTATAGGAGAGGGTCAGGAAGGGACAGAGGGCAACTAGATTTCAAATTCTGAACCCGTGTGACTTCATCAGGTAAAAATGCACTACACCAATACATACAAATAAAGATGGTTGCAAGAAGTTCATCTCAGTATCTTTTGAATTCTCCCCTTCTTATAAAGCTTAAAAATTAGCATCTCTGATGATTCCTGGTATCACTCCCAGTGGAGAGAGAAGGATTTCAGTCCACCTGCCAGCTGAACATCAGAATAGAGCAGAATCTTTAGCATGGGCTGTTGTTGAAGTTTAATGCACGGCCTATCCCTTAAGCTCTTATAATGGTTTGTCTGGAGGAGAACCTTTCAATATGAAATAAATAAGTGAAGTTGTCCCTACAGACAACTCGTGGTTCCTTTTTTGCCTTTGGCAGTCCTTATTAAACCAGTACTTTGACATGTGCTGATTACTTTGTGCTTTTAGATTGAGACTGAACTGAGATCTGTTTGCAGGATCTGATCAAGAATTCATCATGCTTTAATGAATCTTCACTGGGTGGATTTGAAAATAATTTCAAAATGTGTCAGTTATGAATGACTGGAGTTCAAAGGCTTCTCTAAGGATGGGCTCATCTTACTCGACCCCCTTGTGCATCCCAAGCACAGAATTGTTTCTGAGGCCATAAGGCAAGAGATATCTACTAGTTTCACTTTATCATCTAAACCAGGGGGGTCAAACTAGCAGCCCGCGGGCCAGATGCGTCACGCACAGGCCACGCCCACCCCAGCTCCGCAAAGGGGGAAACGTTCTGATACATCACATGATGGCAACGTGACAGGGCGCATTTGACACCCATGATCTAAATCAGTGTTTTTCAACCTTGGCAACTTGAAGATGTCTGGACTTCAACTCCCAGAATTCCCCAGCCAGCATTCGCTGGCTGGGGAATTCTGGGAGTTGAAGTCCGGACATCTTCAAGTTGCCAAGGTTGAAAAACACTGATCTAAATGAAGATCGAAGATGGAAATAGATATTCACTACTTGGAGCATCAACCATGGTAAGATCTTTTAGACAATTTAAAACTCCTGGAAAAGTTTTGACAGAATGGCAAAAGCTGTGTCATGCTATCACAGTAGAAATGAAGCCTGTTTTGTACATGAGTGTGATGTCATATCACTTGGCATCATGTTCATATAACATTGCGTTCCTTGATCTTTTCCACCCCGCCCCCTTCAAGTTACCACAACAAAGATTGAATAAATTACTGGAGAACAGGTTTATCAAGAGCTATTGGTTTTGAAGACTCTGTGTTACCTTGGAGTTGGGTGCAGCGTGCCTCCAAATTCCAGTTTCAGGACAGCAATGGGGATGGGGTGAGGCATATGTCTCCATCTCCCACTTCCAAAAGCCTAAGGACATTTGATTGGCCCTACTAAGAAACAGCACATTAGACTAACATGGGCCTTGGTCTGGTTCAGTTGACTATTCCTTTGTTCTTATTGTGTCTGAGTAGAAAACTGCTTTTGGGAAGCAAATGAGCATTCAGATTTCAAAGAATCCTGCACACCCATAAAATTGTTCATTGTACTCCTATATATATGTGCTTTATTTCCCTCAACAAATTCAGTAGACCATACGGTTATTGCACAGAAAAGCAAATTTTAAAAAAACCTAGCTCTGCAAGGTCTGAACTGTAAAAATCCGTATGACCATTAGATAAAGTTTTCTGTATTTCTTTGACACCATCAAATAATCATCCAGGTATTTGTGGCCCAGATCTGGTAACCTGAATTGCTGAATTGCTCCCCACCTGACCAGAAGCTGATGACAGAGACTGCTACAACCAAGGACATCTGCATAGGGAGGTGGGTTTTAAAAATCAGGAAGGCTGCTGTGATTATACAATCAAAATCCTGCCCTTTTTTTAATGTGCCAACTTGATGTTCTCGCCACTTCCCCATGGGTTCCCTGCCACAAACCTGCCTTTCACGTTTAAACTCTAAAAAGATGACCAGGCACCATCATCTCAATCCACTTACAATCCCTTCCAGAAAGGAACGTTTTAGCTCCTATGTTCCTGTAAACCAGGGGTGTCCAAACTTGGGAACTTTAAGACTTGTGGACTTCGGACTTCTGGTTCCGGCGGCTATGGCGACGGGCAAGTCTCTTGCCCGCTCCCGCTCCCCGGTGGGCTTCCCCGCTTCTGGGGGGCACAGGACGCCCCGGAGAGGCGTCCTGCCAAAGGAGCGGCTCGCGGAGGACCCTGGCATCGGCAGCGGCTGGTGGGGGCTTCTCCACTTCGCTCCAGGCATCGAGGAGCAGTCTCGGAGGGCGCCCGTGCGTCTCGCTTCAGGCTGATCGGACGATGCAAAATTGAAGGAAGCAGCGGCGGTGTGGTGAGGCGCTTCCTCTCTTCATTCCCTTTCTCTTGATTTAATGGACTTTTCAGCAATTTAAAAAGTTAAACTCTCGGATTTTTTTTGGAGGTGCGGCTGGAGGGAGGGGGATTTCCCCCCCCTTGGACAAGCGGCTTGAGAAAATTCAGCTGTCGCCCCCAGGGGAAGGAGGAGGGGGGAGAGCCTACCAATGATGCCTCACCCCTGTAAAAGTGATTTTCACTGGATTTAGCTCCAGAATTTATTGATGACCTGAGAACTTTGCGAACTTTTAAAACTTTACTATGCCTCTGAGCCCAAAGCTGGCAGGGCAAGATGGCACACTTCTGTTTATTATTATTAGCGTTTATATACCGCCCCCTCTCCCGAAAGGGACTCATGTTGTCTTCATGAACTGTGAAACCTGACTCCACCCTTAAAATTCAGGCTTCCGGTCTTTGTCTCCGTGTCACCCAGAAGAATCTCTTGTGGATTGTTATTCTTTTTGAACTCTCTGGGGGGAAAATTCCTCTCTATTGCCAGACTGACTAAAGAAACTCCCATCTGCTTGGATCTTCTGCCTCCTGGACTCATCTGTCTGCTCTACTTTTCCAGCTGTCCATTCTCTATACTGACTGATCTCTCTACTTCAGACTCAGACTTCATAAACTATGTGTCCAAAAAGACCACCCCCTGGAAAACCTGGCTTTGCTACTTCTGCACCGACATCTGCAACATCCAGTCCTGCTACACAGTCAAAGATTACAGAACTGATGCAACCTAAGAGTACAGAGATGGATTTGCAACAAATGCTTCAGCAACTTATACAGGGCCAGGAAGAAATTAAGAAACAATTAAAGGAAATGAAGGAAGAAATTAAAGAGAATCAAGTCCAAATCTATAAGAACTCACAGAGACTGGACCTTGTGGAGGGTGGGGTGGCGGAGGTGAGGGGGGGGGTAGAAGCAGTGCAGAAGGGAAACAAAGAACTTGATATCCAACAAATGAAAACAGAGTTTGAGAGAATGTCCTTTTATCTTAGATTTCAAAATGTTATAGAAGCAGATGGGGAAAATATAAGGGACATTATGACTAATATTTTAGCTGAATACATACATAAAGAAAAACAACAGATGGAATGGGAGATAGATCTGGTCTATAGAGTGAATTCAGCTTATGCCAGAACACACAATGTACCCAGGGAGGTCCATATTAAATTCCTTAGAAAAAGCACAAGAGACGAAATTCTGGGTGTACAAAGGGGGCAAGCATTGACATACCACGACAGGGAAATAACCATTCTGAAGCAGATCCCCCAAAAAATTAGGGAAAAAAGGAAAAATTATTCGCAATTGGCGAATAAATTATACCAGAAGGGTGTGTGGTTTAGATGGTTGATGCCTGAAGGTATGCTGATATTCTGGGAGGAGACAAGAATTAGAATCAATACACCCATAGAGGCACAGGCCTTTATGGAAAAAAACAAAGCAAACCTAGAAAAAACAGAAGACTCTACAACGGTTATACAGGACACGGGAGGGGCCGGAGCTCTGCCAGCGGGGGGAGAAGGGGCAATATCAAGAAAGCTCAGATCACAAAAATGAATAAGAAAACCACATTGTTATAAACAGACCGAAAGTAGTAATGAAATTATATGTAGAATATATATTACAATATATAAACTGATGGAAAATATATTTTTAGAATTAATATGCTGATTTTATATGATTATGTACTAATGTTTTATATTCAGATGTATTTTATGAGTTTGGAGGGAGGGGGCGCCTGCCACACTTGCAACTGCCAAAATTTGTATACCCTTCCATTTACCCTTTTCCCTATAAATGTTTAAAAAAACCAATAAAATTCTTTGAAAAAAAAAAGACTTGTGGATTTCAACTCCCAGAATTCCCCAGCCAGCCATGCTGGCTGGGGAATTCTGGGAGTTGAAGTCCACAAGCCTTAAAGTTCCCAAGTTTGGACACCCCTGCTCTAAACCATTGTAAGAGGTAGGACATGCTAGGATGCTCCAGTAAATAACATTTTATGGGAATGAAAATAACGATATTGTTTCCATAATCTTTTTGAGAAGAACCATAGCATTTAATTACAGAAACTGAAATGCTGCCCTGTATTCATCCAAGTATGAATACATTCATGCAGCTTGTATAATAAACCAAGGATGATTTATTAGGAAACCAGTGGTGAAGGAGTGGCCGGACCACATTCTCAGGGGTTCTTTATCTGAAAGACCAAAACTTGCCACAGGCAATAAAAATGTGGACTATATTGGTGATCCTGCCTGGCTTAAATATGAATATGTTTCAAATTAGAGGCATTTGCAAAGAATGGAGCCATTCAGAGTTCTTTTTGAATCATTTCCAACCAAATGGAAACAAACAGGATCCAAACAGTTATAGCCATCGGCAACCAGTCAGTTGTTACCATATTTAGTTACCACACACAATTAAAAATGGATCTCTGCCCTCTATTCATATATGCTCTACAAATGGATTATTGGAAAGTATAACACAAATCACACACACACACACACACACACTCAGACACACATACTTCCATTCAGTTGAGATAGTCCTGACTTACGACCAGAATTGAGCCCAAAATTTCTGTTGCTAAGCGAGCCATTTGTTTTGCCCCATTTTACAAACTTTCTTGCCACAGTTGTTAAGTGAATCACTGCAGTTACTAACACAGTTGTTAACAGAATCTGGCTTCCCCACTGACTTTGCTTGTCAGAAGGTCGCAAAAAGGGAATGATCACATAGGCCTGTAGCCATCATCAATGCATGCTAGTTACCAAGTGTCTAAATTTGGATCACCTGACCATGGGGATGGCCTCAGACTTTGTAAATGCGAAAAATGGTCATGTCACTTTTATCACTGCCATTGTAACTTCAGACGGTCACTAAACAAACTGCTGTAAGTGAAAGACTACCTGTACGAAATGTGCAGGCTGCTGTCAGAAAAGCAGGCAACAGTGGGCATTCCATAACACTGGTTCTTCCAAGTTATTATGATGACTTGGTGGATCTCTGCACACCTGCAAGGGACAATGCTCAGTCCACAAGGTGGCTTGCGTTCATGCGATTTGTGTCAGTGTTGCCTTTGGGACATTTCTCTAGCCATCAACCGCATTAGTGTTGGTTATTGCCACCATCATAGCTTGAGTGGCTTCCTTTTGGGAAGCCTGTCCAGGGATTGTCCTCATACCCAGAGATCTGGGATTGGTGCAGCCCCTTGTCCCACCTGTGCAGACAGGGGTTAGGATGCATCAGAAGCTGCAATCACTATTCTGGGAGACGTTGCATGCATTGACAAGAATGGACAACCTCTAACAGACACGGGAATGTGTATGATGAAAACAAAAATATTTAGTGAAATAAGGATAAGCCGATCAGGCCTTGCAAGACAGTAATAGGGTTAGGGGAAGAGGCAGGCTTCTTTTTCAGGAGGTCCTAACAGCAGATCTTCCTTAAGAACCTCCAGCAACTAATGTCAAGCGAGGTTCTTGGGTACCAGCACTAATGGCAATACCACTACAGTCCTCCCTGAAAATAGATCCCATGTCACGTAAGGCTTTCAAAAGTCCCCTGCTAATGCATGGTGGCTAACATTAGACCAGGTCAAAAATGAATTATTGGTCATTATGGGGAATAGGCCCCCTACGGTGGGTATACGCCACTTATGGGAAGCATACAAATTTAACGAAAGTGCTTTCCCCAAATATTTATTGAGATTATGGCTGCAAATGAATGGGTTGTGGTCTCCAAAAAAGGGGATTTGCAAATGCTTGCTAGGTCACCATTTTAACTGGCCAGGATCTTTGTTATCTCTGAAATAATGTTGCTAATATTAAATAAGGGGGTAATACATCATTTTGGCCTTTGCCCATTTTCCCAGCTTTCTGTTTCTATAGCCACAGACTTGGCACATTAGAACAGTTGCTTTCTTCTCATTCTCTTTTGCTCGTGGAATTTATTTTTATTTATTTGTATCCCACCTTTATTAGTTTCACAAACAACTCAAGGCAGTGAATGTATCCAACACACCTTTAAGTCAGGACTAGAATTCCCAATCTCCAGTTTTCTAGACCAGGGGTCTCCAACCTTTCGGACCTCAGAAACCATTAAATTCATAATTTTAAATACCATGGACCACTAATATGAATTTTTTCAAAAAGATAAACAGTATTTAATGCAATATAAAAAATGCAAATAATTTTTCTGCGGACCACCAAAATTTTCTTACGGGCCATTGGTTGGTGACCGCTGCTCTAGACTGATGCTTTAAACAGGGGTGTCAAACTCACGGCCCAGAGCCCAGATTCATCACGTGCTGGCCATGCCCACCCCATTTAGCAAAGCGGGAAAGTCGCAATTCGTCACATGATGATGTGGCACCCAAGTTTGACACCCCTGCATAAGACCAAACTGACTGTCATGCTTGCAAGCCATATTTTCTCTGGCTCTCCTGCAGTATTAAGCAGGAGATTCAGGAACACAATAAATTCAGAGGCAACCTCTTTCCCCGGATCCTGCCTCTCTCTCTCTCTCTGACACTGTAGTTCATTCTGCCAGCCTGGGGAAGACTTGGGAGTGTTGTGTTTGTACAGCTGTTTTTTTTCTGCCTTGTTCTCTAAAATACCAATCTGTCAAAATAAAGTCAAAGCTAATGATGCTTCTTGCATGAGACTTGTTCAGCATTAATAAAACCAAGATGTTCTCTTGATTTATGCCACCTTCTAAATGTCGTGGAATGTGTCTCTAAGTACTCAGCACATCCACAAGGAAAATGCAATGAGTGTGCTGAAGTGATGCATGGTGATGCACACAAATTAGCATTGCAGACCCTCTTGCAGTTTCCACCTCATCACGGCAACACTCCTGGGGATGGGGACATTGAGGCTCTGGGTGGGATTTTTTTTTTTTTGAATTAACAGAAAAAGGATTCTATGTGGGCACACTTCACCTCTACTCTGAATCAGTCATTTGGGAGGGGTCATATTTTTATAATGCATCCTGCCCACCTAAGCAGCTCAAAAGCATGCCAAATGGAAGTAGATAAATAGGTACCACTTCAGTGGGAAGGTTCCATGCACCGCAGTGTATAAACATGCTGGCCAGAGGACCACGGAAATGTCTTTGGACAATGCTGGCTCTCTCAGCTAAGAAATGGAGATGAGCATCACCTCCTAGAGTTGGTTTCAACTAGTCAGGAGAAACCTTTACCTTTACAAAATAGAAAAAGCACCATGACAATAAAAACTGTGTGGATATTTTAGATTCTGCTATATACGCGGTGGCTCAGTGGCTAAGATGGTGAGCTTGTAGATCAGAAATGTCGACAGTTTGGCGATTCGAATCCCTAGCGCCGCATAATAGATTGAGCTCCCGTTACTTGTCCCAGCTTCTGCCAACCTAACAGTTCAAAAGCATGTAAAAATGCAAGTAGAAAAATAGGAACCACTTTGGTGGGAAAGTAACAGCATTCCGTGCGCCTTCGGCATTTAGTCATGCCGGCCACATGACCACGGAGACGTCTTTGGACAGTGCTGGCTCTTTGGCTTTGAAACAGATATGAACATCGCACCCTAGTCGGGAACAACTAGCACATATGTGCGAGGGGAACCTTTAGCTTATGTACTTGATTTTTATCTTATTATTATTTTAGGAGTAACTCAAAATGGCAAACATACATAATACCCCTCTTATTTTCTCCCCAACAACCATACAGTGAGGTAGGTTGAACTGAGAAAAAGTCAGCTTTCCTGCCTAAAGCAAGACTAGAACTCACCATCTCCTGGTTTCTAGATCAGCATCTTAACCGCGGCTACACCCAATTGGCTCCATCAACTATGCACCACACTTTATCAAACTATACATAAGAAGACTGAATTGGTGTGAAATTACGGCCTACGTGCTGGAGAACTGTCCTATCAAGATACATTTTTGTTCTGAACAAACAGGGTACCCAGCTAGGATCATGTCCATTGTGTTTGTCATGGATAAGCATGCATTAGAGTCCTGCTTTTGACGGAGATTGAGCTACCACCATATTTTTATTTCATTTAAAAGAAAAAAAACCACATTTAAACTGAAGAGAACTTGATGAGAATATGAAATATCCATAGCTGTACAGTTCAGAGTTTCTGTAGCATTTTTCTGGTTCTAAAGCACTTCAATAATTCTCGTCCTTGAAGCAATTTTGAAAGGCATGTTTAATTAAGAGGAATGAGGCCTGCCCCTGGTGGTCTGAAAATCTGCCAGCTTGATGATCTCTCCCAAACTGAGTAGCAATATTCACTTCACCAGCTCTGTTCTAATATTCACCAACTGGCTTCTATTACCTTAAGGGAAAAAATGTGGTAATAAAAGGAGATGCGCCTATATCACAGGCTGTGCCAGAGCATTGTTATTATAAAACACATATAAAACTGCAGATGTTCTTCATTTATATTAGCTTACAAGATGAATTTCAGAACTTCCTTTTATCTTTATAGATCCATACTGAAGTGCACCTACAGTGATCCAACACATGAGCAAGTCTAGGAAAACAAATCAAATCACTTCTAGTTTCCAGCTGAAAGACAAGGAAAAGCCTATTCAGAATTACTGTTAAAATACTTATGAACTAAAACTTATCTAATGGGAATTGAAGTCCTAGACGTGGCAGATCAAACAAACTTACTACTCATATTGACTTCTTTGTTTGAATTTTTTTTTCAGTTTAGCCAACAGTGGTAGATTTCTGATGTATCCATCCTTCAAATCATCTTTGGTTGATATCCAAAGAGTTCATAAACTAACAAAGCTGCACAATTCTTAGTGGATTTAAATTCCAACCAATTGTCTCAGAGGATCTTGAGGAGGTTTCCAGAGCACCATCAAAGGACCAATCACTTACAGCCTACAATACTAGAGATTTAGGATATATAATGGATGTCTAATCCCATATACGCCAGTTACACAGCTATCGGTGAATATGGGAGGTGGAATAAAAAAAATGGGGTTCTTAGGATGTAAAAGCAAAGTAAAAATATCAGAACTTAAGTTGGGTCAGGGAAATACCACTAAATAATGGCAAAATAAAATGACTGATAGATTGAAGAGGTAATTCCTAAGAGAACCTGGAGGTGATGCTGCCAACCACATCCCATTGTTCATAAGTAATGATTTTACTATGGGTCTCAAACTGACAAATGAGGTGAAATGAAATAATAGCCTAGGGTGAAGATACTGTCTAAGCAAAAGAGACAGATTTCACTGAATGCAGTGAAATGTAAATTAGACAAAACCACAACTCTGGCACTGGCACTGGAATAGGTGGGCTGTATTTTATGTACATATTTAACAAATATGCTTGGCATTTAGATCCAATCTAACACAAATAGCAACCTTAGGAGGTATTTATTCAGGTTACACACAAAATAAAATAGAATAAAAAGCACTGTCTTTTTACTTGCACAATTATTGCAGTGCTTTCACCATTCACCACCACTGCACTTTTCAAAATCCTCAGCCAGCTCCCTTACCTTCTAAATGGCAATCTTTTTGCCTTGAACAGTCACTCACTCTGAACTGATTAAGAAGTAGGAATCCATGGCCTCCAGATGCTGTCTACAACTCCGAGAAATCCCCCATCAGTAAATTCAAAGATGAAAATGCTGCACTTCAGCATCTTGTGAAAAGCCATAAGTGCTTCAATTTAGAAAACTATTAATTCATTTTAGCAAATGCATCCCCCCCTACTGTGCATAGTTGGGTCCTTTTCAAATTACACTTAATTTCAAGGCAATCTTGCCAAAGTATATTTGCTAACTTAAATTGAAACTTTTTAATGTCACAAGATAGCTCTGTCCTCCAGCTTCAAATTATAACCAACTAAATTAATAATGTAATTTAAGTGAAGTGAAAGTACACTTAAAGTGACTTATTTTATCATCACTAATTGAAACCAATTGTTTGGATGGTTGGATGAAATTTCTAGTGGAATAGCCGGGTAAATTTTTCTTCCTGCTCATGCTAATCTGAGAGTAAACAAAGATAAATGAGTAGATTAATATCCAGGTAACTAGCACCAATCAGGAGAAAATCAATACATGTGGTCACCAAGTGTACACTAACTTGATGGCACATAATCAACTATCACTCAAAGTAATTTTGATTTATTGTATATATTAAAAAGAACAAAATATTAATCCATTTCTTTGAGAAATGGATGAGTTCAGATTACAAAGCTATATGTTTGATCTAGTATGTTATGACTGGGAATCTAATTGTAATAATTGAAAAAACCATGCTTAATTAGTATGGACCTAGACAGCTGTTTTCAATAAGCTATGGTTTATCTTTAACCATTTTAAAGTGCGAGTTAACCTAACTAGGACAATGTGTGAATGAGCCAATGCTTGGATCAGAACTTCAAATCATAGGTGAGATGGTAAAAAATGGTGTAGATAAGCAGAAATATTCAGAATTTTGCTTAGTTGGCATCAGTACAGAAATACTATTTCATCCCATTAAGACAAATCTACAATTTATTATCTCCATGTAAATAACGGGCCTTGAAGACTCAGGGCAAAGGGCATTGACCTCATTCCAGTTGGACAAAGGCTTTTTAAAAAAAAATACTGCACAGCTGTTTTCTAAGGATCTAGGACCTATTCTCAAAACCTTGTTTTATGTAGCAATCCCTTTCCTCCTGTGTTATAAAAATATCTCTTTAAGTGAAGCTCTTTACTTCTAGAATTGTAGTCCTGCATGTACTTGGGATGTTGAAATCCACTTAATCAATGCAATTAAAAAAACAAGATGGAAAAATGGCACCCGATTTTAATCTACTATGCCACTGAGCGCTTATGTATGTTTCTAAGGGGGCTCCTGTTACAGTATTGTAGACCTGCATGAAGTAATTTTTAGTCAGGCCAGTAAGGATCCAGGATGTTTAACACATTAATGTTTCCAGCAGCTGTAGTTCAAAGGAAAATGCTTACATTTTTTTTCAGAACCAACAGACAGACTTTCATTCAATCAAGCACAACAAAGAAGCAGAGTATCTCATGAACGTAGTCATAGAACTTTTTAATACTTTACCCCCCCCCCCCAAAAAAAGTCCTGCATATACAACTTAGATGATTTTAAGTAAACTTCACATGTCTCTTCTGTAACCAAATCAATATAGTGTTTTGTGTGTTTTGTTTTAAATAATAAAACTCTTAGTACCACTGTTAAAAATGGTCAGTGGGGAAGGGGATTAAATCAATCAACTCTCTGAAACAAAGCACAGGTTATTCTCACGCACCACTCGAAGTTGGCTGGTGAAAATAAGTGTACTATTGTTTGAAATGGGCCCAGAGATGGCACTTAGTGCTGGAAAAGTAAAACAAAAAAAAATAACACATTCTTTTACAGTGTTTCCACTCATTTCTTGATGCAACAACAACCCCAAGAAGATATTACGGTGGCTTTACATAAGTCATCAGTTATACAGAAACAAAGGCGTACAACCCAGTCAAAAATAATGAAGCATTTTAAAGTCCCATGGATGGCTATCTGGTGAAAAGTTCTTCAAAGGCTCAACTTCAAGGGGAGGAGGGGTGTTAAAAAGTGTTTCCCCTGGAAAGTGCTTAGCTGGACTGTGCTCCAAATGAGGTTCTGACCCAAGGGTTTTTTGTTTTTTTTTTTGCAATGGTTCAGTGTCACACTGCACATCACAAGTGCATTAAGGTGTCAAAAGAAACACCCCCATCATTGTGCAAAATAGGTTCTTTTGCAATAGAAATCAGATTGGGAGGGGGGGTAAAAAGACAGAAAGAGGGGGGGCATCCAAATCCTATCAAGGACAGCAAGCACCAAACTCTGAGAAGCTTGGGAATTCTCTCCACCCCCAGCAACCCAAGGGGAAGACATGATACCATTCTTCTGTGAGAAGTGGTTATCTCAAGAAGGGGAAAAAAATATCTTTTCATTGTGGAGGGGGCTAAGAGGGAGAAAGCCCAATCCACTCAACACCCCCCCTCCAAAAAAAAAACCCTTAGAATCAGTCTCAAAGAGAGCAAGGTCCCAGTCCAGTGTTAAAACAAGCCCCATCCTTTTCTTGCCCCCAAAATTCAAACAATTGGCTATGTACACCCAGCAAATGCCCCTCCCTCCCTCTCTCAGCGTTTCTCAATGCAGGAAAACTCTCTTCCCGGGTGGAAAGGAAAACCCCGATTCAGTGCAATGGGACGGTTTGAGGATCCCGATCTAGGCAGATCCCGTCCACCAGCCTCCTTTCCAAGGTAAGAGCAAGGCGGGAGCGGCGCAGCTACAGTCTTCCCATCTCCCCTTGCAGTTTTTTCCACGGGAGATCTACCAATAGGCAAAGTCCAGATCCTTTCCTCCAGCAAGGCAAAAAAAGAGGAGCGCGTTCGGTTCGCGCAAGTGCCGCGTACTGTCCTTCGCGAAGGAGAACCACAGGCATTAGAGAGCCCAGATCAATGAATGGGAGTTTGCATCAATGGGCGGGGGCCCCTTCGTGGAAAATCAGCGCTTCCCACCTCCAGCGGGGCGCGTGCTTTGCTCTCTCTCCCCCACCCACCCCTCCCCCGAAGAGTGCGCGTGTGCGACCCCTCCCCGGTTTGTTTGTTTGTTTGTTCTGCGTGCGGGCTCTCTCCGAAGGGCTTGAGGAGTCAGCCCCGAGTCCCACGACGCCGAGCCTCCCGCCCCTTCCCTCCCCCCGGGCGTCCAGGGCATTATAGCACCTTGCAACAATTGATGCAACCGTTCTGGGTGCCGTAACGCTTCTGCAAAGCCGCCCGGGTGGCCGTCTCGAAAACCTCCCGCACGCCTTCCTTGGTCTTGGCCGAGCACTCGAGGTAATCGTAGGCTTGGATGCGAATGGCCATGGCCCGGCCGTCTTCGGTGCGGACGGGCTCCTGCTTCATGCGGGCCAGCTCGTTGCGAACGTGCTCGTCGTTGCGCAGGTCTTTCTTGTTGGCCACCAGGATGATGGGCACGTTGGGGCAGAAGTGCTTCACCTCGGGCACCCACTTCTCCGGGATGTTCTCCAGGGAGTCCGGGCTGTCGACCGAGAAGCACATGAGGATGACGTCGGTGTCCGGGTAGGAGAGAGGGCGCAAGCGGTCGTAGTCTTCCTGGCCGGCCGTGTCCCAAAGGGCCAGCTCCACCTGCTTACCGTCCACCTCGATGTCGGCCACGTAGTTCTCGAAGACGGTGGGCACGTAGACTTCGGGGAACTCGTCTTTGCTGAAGACGATTAGCAGGCACGTCTTCCCGCACGCCCCATCGCCGACCACCACCAGCTTCTTGCGGATCGCCGCCATGGCCAGGGTCGCCAACCCCGCCCTGCTCGGGTGCTCCAGCAGGGAGACCGAAGCGCTGCCTTCCCCGCGCCTGCTCGCTCTTACTCCGGTCTCTTCGCCTTTCCCACAAGGCAGCGTGGCTCTCTTCTTCTCCGGGGAGCGACAAGGGCTCTTCCGCGCGGCTTAGGAAAGGGGGAGCCGCCCACTTCGCCCGGGCCTCGCTTCTGTTCTTGGCTGGCTCCTCTGATGCCCCCTGCCTGATTGCATGGAGAAAGGACCTCGGCTCCTCGGCTTCCCTTTTCCAGGGGACGCGGAGGCAAAAGGCGGTAGGAACCGAAAGCACCGGAGCTCTAAAGAAAGTGACTGCAGCTTTGGGGTTTTTTCCTGCAAGTTTTGTGGCCCGGCTTTTTTTTTGTCCAAGAGCTGACTGAGTCGCCCGTACTTTAATGCCATAGCAGGGCGACCGTCGGACGCTGCTATTTAAAGGGGCCGGCTACTTTCTTAATATAGCTGGCCAATGGGAAGGCAAAGGATGAGGTCATCGGTTTGTAGGAGGCGGGTGATTGGTGGAGAGTATTGAGAGTATTGCAGGCGCTGGGCGTGGGGTGGGGGGGAAGCAGGAAGTGAAGGACAGTCGATCATGAAAAGAGGGAGGGGTCTTTTCTGCTATTTCACGAGACCCTGAGATTTCTTTCTCTCTCTCTCTCTTTTTGGGGAAGGATCGGAAGCAAAAAAAGAGGCTTTTAAAATGTTGGTCTGCTCCCTCCCCCTCTTCAGGCTCCCGATGGATGCGCTGTCAGGTCTTTCCAAATTCCCTGCTCCAATCTGGAGAGGTTTTGTTTTTAAAAAAAGTTTCGTCCAAGGTAAAGAAAAAAATATTATTCTCTTTAGCCTTCCCGTCTCGCTCTCGCTTCCCGAGCCCCCCTCCCCTCCCCCCGTTATATAAACGATACATTTGAGCTGGCCTTAGTCGTTCAAGAAAGAACCACAAAAGATGGCTTTAAAAAGCTCTGCATATTTTTTATTTTTATTTTAGAGCTTTTCTATAAGATACGGTTTTGTTTGTAGACTCGACAAGCCGCAGTTGGTCACTTGTTGCTAAATTCACTGGATTCAATTCGAATCAACCCTCCCAATTTAAATTGGGGTGGTTTCAGTGATGAAATTCAATTTTTTTTTACTACCGGTTCTGTGGGCATGGCTTGGCGGGCGTGGCAGGGGAAGGATATGGCAAAATCTCCATCCCCACCCTACCAGAGGTGGTATTTGTTGGTTTTCCAAGCTACTCAAAATTTCTGCTACCCGTTCTCCAAAACCTGCTGAATTTCACCCCTGGGTGGTTTAAGAGGAGGTGATAAAAGTGCCCTGGAATATCTGTTTAAATTATCATCTAAATGAATATGATCTGTATAATTCGATTAATTGTTGTAGCCCACCTCTTCTCAAATGGAAGTAATACTTTGCAGTGCAAAGCGAGGGGCCTATCAGGCTGTTTTTATGTAATGAGCGTCAAATCACGTAAAAAGAGAAGTCCATGCTGACATTCTGCATGTATGATTGTAGGATGTTAATACCCACCCCTCTACTAGAAGATGGAATATTTTGAGAAATATTAAAAGGGCAGAATGTTTCCCCCTAAAAGGCAGGACAGAGGGCATAAAACCCAGGGACTCTCAGCAAGCCAGCTGTTTTTTCTTCTTCAACGTCTTTGAAGCATGTGATCCCCCTTTTCCCCCAGGACCTCAAGCCATGTAGTCCTGTTCATCATTAAACCGATTTGCGGGATCGTATCCTGCCCCATACATCCCTGCGACCAATCCGCTCTCACAGAGAAGGACTCCTCCGGGTGCCGTCCACTAGGCAGTGCCAGAGGGCGGCACCCAGGAGTAGGGCCTTCTCTGTGATGGGCCCAGCCCTCTGGAATGACCTCCCCCCAGATATCAGGATAACGACGGATCTCCGCTCCTTCCGCACGAAACTCAAGACCCACCTGTTCCGACTAGCCGGCCTGGCTTAATCAGAACTTCTAACCTTCCTGGCAATTTTAAACTGTATATTTAAATCTTTTGGGTATTTTAATTGTTTTAATTGTATTAATTTTATTGTTATTTATTTTAACTTTGTGGCTTTTACTTTTTGTATTGTTAATTGTTGATGTATTTACCTCCTCCATGCCACATGCCTTTATATTTGATTGTACGTCGCCCCGAGTCCCTTCGCAGAGAGGGCGCGACTGATAAATTGAATCAAATAAAATAAATAAATAAACCATCTTTCCAAGCAGCCACCATGTTTCCAGTGTCTTTTCCCCCACTTGGAACTGAACCCAGAAGGACATTTCTTCAAACATGATAAAATAAAACATTTTTTTTTTAAAAAACTCAACCCTACTGTATCCCTTAGGATAATGGAGAAAACCCACCTATGTGGTCCTTAAGAGTCAGCAACCACTTGATGGCACACCATTATATCACTACCATAAAATGTAGCCACGCCATAGTAGAGAAATTAAAAGGGGAAAAAAAGTAATGAGATTCAGCTCCTTGGGAATTCTTTAAAACTGATTTGAAATAAGAAATTCTCAGTTTAGTTTTAAAACAGAGTTTTTGCTTTTCTTCAATAGCTGATGGTACCAAAATGTTCGCAAAAAATGAAAAAATCCAAAGAGCTGGGACCCTAGTAAGTCAACATAACAACAATACTGAGTGTCACGCAGAATCAAGTAAGGTGGATTTTGCAATTCAGAAGCCGATTGTAACAACCCTCTTGGCTCTAAAGTCCAGCAGAATTACTTCAGATTAAGTGTCAGTCACAGAATAAATGAGTTGGCAAAGGATTGGTGAGCATTTTAGTTCAACTCACAGCGGTTCTGTGTAACCTGTTAGCTCCCAATGGTGAGGCCTGAGTAATTTTATTTAGAGGACATGTTTAGAGGACATAAGCAGCTTGATGGTTGTTATAGCCAATCTAAATCAAAAATACTTTCAACTTTCCTGCAAAGTTTATTTTGATTTGTTAGTCTGATCTACCTAAGGGGGCTCATATCAATCTTACAATCTCCTCCTCCTCCTTGCTTAGTGAATTAGGGATGTGTCTGACAGAGTCGCTTCCAAATATTATCTGTCTACTAGCTGATAACCCGTCGTTGCCCGGGTATTTATTTATAGGGGGGAAATGTCCGGACCAAATGTAATTTCGAATGTTGGATTTTCCCCCTTACCAGAGGGAGCCCCCTTATGGAGTACTGTGAAGTCGTTACCATGGCAACTCCACTGCGCTGTAAAGTAGAAGCCTTTTACAGAAGTACAGTAGAAGCCATTTTAAGGCACAATAGGCTGTAACTTAAAAGAACACACACTCCGAAGAGTTTTAGGGGTGTGTTACCCCCCCCCCATATTTGTTTCCAGAGATTAAATCATCTGTGTACCAAGTTTGGTTGAAACACACACACACACACACACACACAAACTGTAGAGTATAAACTGAAAATGTTTTACTCCTCACCACCCTGACAATGCATCTTGCATATGTCCATCAAAATCATCTTCCTTTCTTTCTAGATATAAACCACTCCCTCCTACTTCAGTTTATGCCCCTGTTATCAGACTATTTTTTGCCAAACTGACTAATAATAGGCATGGAAGAGAGCGGGTTGGCTGAGTAGAAGCAAAGGGAGCATTCCCTCTCATGTCACTAGGCCAGGCAATTGGACAGGTGGCTAAACCCACTAATCTAAGCAACTGTCTAAACATTGCCCTATCCCGTTCCATATTAGGGAGAGTGGCTGAATTCCGTCCCCCCCCCCCTCCAGTGGCAGGTGAAGCTTAATAAAAACAGAAACAAAGCTGGAGAAATCTATTAATCTCTTTCCTAAATGTGACCCACACTCATAAGTAAGGTAGCACCATATTTTTTTGTCTTATTACTCTGTTGAACAGAGCTTGGCAGTGGGCAATATTCCATTTACACTTTTCTACTGATTAAAGGTCTAGCAGAAAGTATTTGTATTCTTCCCAGTAATTATTTTCTCTTTAAGGAGAGGTTAATCAACCTCCAGCCTCACTCCCGCATCAGCTCACTCTGACTTCTTCCCCATAGTTCTCTTTAACCTTTCGTAACTTTCCACCCTCTGGCTCATCCCATTTCTACTTCTCCAAGGATAGGCTGTTTTCCACTGAATCACAGTGGTCCCATTTTCTCCTCCCATCCAAATTCTTCTTTCTTTCTTTCTTTCTTTCTTTCTTTCTTTCTTTCTTTCTTTCTTTCTTTCTTTCTTTCTTTCTTTCTTTCTTTCTTTCTTTCTTTCTTTCTTTCTTTTTGTTTTTTCCAAGCAACCAGCAACAAGATGGGTTTTTAGTCCTCTATTATGATAATTGTGACTGTCTTAGAATTAAGAGAGAAAGAGAACTTATTAATACTACTGGATTAATATCATTGTCATTAGGTATGATATTCATCCAGCCTTCCTTGTGATCACACATGGACACAGCAAATAATATTTTAAAATCATGCTAAATAAATAATGTTTGATTTGTCTCAATATACTAGTCTCACCAGATTCTCTACTGACCCATTGTTTTTTCCCATCAGTTATAGCTCCTTCTGTTCCCAAACCCCATGTTTTCTTCTTAGTCCATTGAGTCAATGTGACACAGGTCGGCATAAGCATTAATACTGATATCCCACCTTTCTAGCTAAAATCCTATTCAAGATTGCTCAGAACAAAACAATATAACCAATCTGGGGGCATCTGGGGAGAATGATTTTTGGAGATGGACTTATGAGAGATATTTAATTAGTGGGTTTTGGACTGGAAATACAGAGCTGGGTTGATGGTTGTAATTTGGAGGGATCTTACTGGGCAGCTCTGGCATGGGCTCTGGCAGTATTGGAACAGGGCACTAATTGTAGGGAGATGTTAACTGTCACGCTATAGCAGAGGTGGGGAACTATGGCCTCTTTATGACTTGTGGACTTCAACTCCCAGAATTCCTGAGCCAAAATGACTTTAATTAGAACAGCCAAGTTTTTAAAGATCCAGGAACATCATCAGGGTGAGACCGCCATAGAGCCAGGGTGGGAGGTAATTCTAGGGGGCAGACCCCACAAAAAAATAAGGCATGCTTTCTGGGTCCTGATACATACCATTATTTGAGTGTATCTGTCCGAGTGTACTAACTCGGACTGATCTTGCATGTTCCCTCAGTGATGCATTATAAGACCCATCTTTTGTTTTTTATTACTTTCTTTTTGCTTTTTATTATATTGTGTGGAATCTTTGATCAATTGGGCAACCTGAAAAAAAAATCTAACTTATAAGCAAACAAACAGATGAAAGTCTGCCAGTTGCTGCTGAATCACCAATCAGCAATTCTAACCAGTGTGGACAGGAGCGAAATCTGCTGGGAAATGTCGTTCTACATTGCATTGGCATCCTTCACTCTCAAAAGACTATGGTATCGTGCTCTGGAAAGAGGTAAAGCTGGAATGTCCTATCCAGAGCACGAGACCTGGGTAGATTAATATGGGGGATAGACTGTTACCCAAGCAGCAGATCCCCCCTCTCCACATCATTGAAATAGTCCAATGGAACGGCAGAGCCAATACAGGAGTTACCAGAACCTGGTTGACAACATTTAGAAGAACCTGACCTAAAATTGAAATTGAGTTATCTTATAAAATGCCTTCCATGTTTGGTCTTCTTAATCTCTTACTTTACCTTTATCTTCCTTGCTCCTTCATTCTTGCAATGGCTTTATTCATAGCTCTCCTGCAGCTTGAAGGTGCCATGCTAAACATTCTTTAAGGGTGACTAATGTCATGAGTAAGCTGATACTAAAATAGTGTTTCTCTTCTTTTTTCTGATATACCTTATTATATGGATGATGGCAGCAACTGGTGAAGAAGTTGCAGAATTACGCAGTTCCTCTTGGTGACTTTTAACTGCTATATACTTGACTTCATAATTAAGAGCCACTTGGAAGTTGTCTTAAAACTGGAGGTAGTTGGTCCCCCCCCCCAAGTGAGGTTTTCATAGACTCTTCTTTAGCAAGATTTATTAGGACGAGAGGAATTAAGTGTTGGACTAGGAATAGGGAGACTCGAGTTCATATCCACACTCAGCTACAGAAGCTTGGGGACACAGTCACTCTTAGCCCACACTAACCAGTAGGATATTTATTGTGGCAAAAAAGGAGGGAATATTAAACACATCCACTTGGGTGGGATATAAATCAGATAAATAATCTCTTATTACATTAAGGTAGAGACTTTTCTTTCTTTCTAATAGTCTTTTTTATGAACGTTTCAAGAGGCAGATCTAATTACTGATAAGGAAAAAGCTTGCAGCTGGTTGTTGACATAACCTGCTGAAAATAACAGCTGGGAAACTCACTATTACAAGAGATATTTGGGCTTAAGAGCAGGGGAGATCATGCACTGGAGATCAGGTGCAAAGCTAGGAGGAGAATACCTTGCTAGGAGCACTTGGCAAAGCTTCCTTTTTCCTGTGATAGCACATTCCAAATTATATCAAGAATATACCCTTGGAGTGACAAAGATAGAAGATAACATGTCAATGGAAGATATTGTGTCATAATTGGAAAAGAGGTGCTTGCCTAAACCAACCCAATATGGCTAGGTCACACCAAAACAAACAACTTGTGCCTTAATGGTTGGTGAAACATTGATTTTATATATCTTGAAGCTGTCATGAAGAGGGGGGATGTCAGATGAAAAAGGTAAAAAAAAATTCGGGGGGGGAAGACAATATACAATAATACAATAGTAGAGTTGGAAGGGACCTTGGAGGTCTTCTAGTCCAACCCCCTGCCTAGGCAGGAAACCCTATACCGTTTCAGACAAATAGCTATCCAACATCTTCTTAAAGACTTCCAGTGTTGGGGCATTCACAACTTCTGGAGGCAAGCTGTTCCACTGATTAATTGTTCTCACTGTCAGGAAATTCCTCCTCAGTTCTAAATTGCTTCTCTCCTTGATTAGTTTCCACCCATTGCTTCTTGTTCTACCCTCAGGTGCTTTGGAGAATAGTTTGACTCCCTCTTCTTTGTGGCAACCTCTGAGATATTGGAATAATGCTATCATGTCTCCCCTAGTCCTTCTTTCTCTTAAGCTAAACATACCCAGTTCCTGCAACCGTTCTTCATATGTTTTAGTCTCCAGTCCCCTAATCATCTTTGTTGCTCTTCTCTGCACTCTTTCTAGAGTCTCCACATCTTTTTTACATCGTGGCGACCAGAACTGAATGCAGTATTCCAAGTGTGGCCTTACCAAGGCATTATAAAGTGGTATTAACACTTCACGTGATCTTGATTCTATCCCTCTGTTGATGCAGCCTAGAACTGTGTTGGCTTTTTTGGCAGCTGCTGCACACTGCTGGCTCATATTTAAATGGTTGTCCACTAGGACTCCAAGATCCCTTTCACAGTTACTACTATTGAGTATGGTATCACCTATACTGTACCTGTGCATTCCGTTTTTGTTGCCTAAATGTAGAACCTTACTCTTTTCACCATTGAATTTCATTTTATTAGATAGTGCCCAATGTTCAAGTTTGTCAAGATCCTTCTGTATCTTAAGCCTATCTTCTGGAGTGTTGGCTATTCCTGCCAGCTTGGTATCATCTGCAAATTTGATGAGTTCCCCATTTATTCCCTCATCCAAATCATTGATGAAGATGTTGAAGAGTACTGGGCCTAAAACAGAGCCTTGGGGTACTCCACTGCATACTTCCCTCCATGTAGATGCAGTTCCATTGAGAACTACACGTTGAGTGCGGTTGGTCAGCCAGTTACCAATCCATCTGGTGGTGATGCTGTCTAACCCACATTCTTCTACTTTATCTAGTAGTAGGTTATGGTCTACCTTATCAAAAGCCTTACTGAAGTCCAAGTAAACTATATCAACGGCATTCCTCTGGTCCACTAATTTTGTCACATTATCAAAGAATGCAATAAGATTAGTCTGGCATGATCTGTTTTTGACAAATCCATGTTGGCTTTTGGCTATTACTTTGTTTGCTTCTAGGTGTTCGCAAATTCGTTGCTTGATTATTTTTTCCAGAATCTTTCCTGGTATTGAGGTTAGGCTGATAGGTCTGTAGTTTCCTGGATCTAATTTTTTCCCTTTTTTGAAGATGGGAACCACATCAGCTCTTTTCCAGTCCTCTGGTAGTTCCCCGGTGTTCCAGGATCTCTGAAAGATATAATTCAGTGGTTCTGAGATCTCGTCTGCTAGTTCCTTCAGAACTCTGGGGTGTAATCCATCCGGTCCTGGTGATATCAATCAAAAGGTTTCAGATCATGGTCTTGATGCAAGCTGAGGCCAGAATCCATGTGTCCAAAAAGGAAGATTGGAGTTGTTTTAGAGCAGTGATAGTGAACCTTTTCGGCATCGAGTGCCCAAACTGAAACGTGCGTGTGCCATGGCACCCGAGCACTGCCAGTTGGTCTTCGTGCATGCCGCAGTGCCGAAAACCCAGAGACCAGGTGGCTGGTGCACATCTGGTGCTCTGGCGCATGCGAAGACCAGCTGCTAGCGTGCGTGCCCACCAAGAGGGCTCTGCGTGCCACCTCTGGCACACATGTCATAGGTTCGTCATCACGATTTTGGAGCAAGAGTGTTCAACCATGGCAACTTAAATTCTCCAGCCAGCCATTTGAAGTCCCCAAGTCATAAAGTTGCCAAGGTTGGACACCCCTATCTTAGAATAACATTCTAAGTTTTTTTTCCTTTTTAATGTTTTTTCTTTTCTTTTTTAAAACCCTATAATATCCTGATTGGAATTGATGCCTTCATCAATGCCTGTGATAAGGAAAGCCTGAAAGAATCTCCTCTTACCACATTGGTGCCGCTTTCCATAGGCACAAACTTCAGATTTGCATGGAGGGAAAGTAGAGCTGGGAAAAACAGAGAGACTGAATCAGCACTAACATGAGCCGCACCTTTCTCCCATCTCTATTGTTTGGAGGACAAAATAGGGAGTGAACATGCCTCCCTCTCCACCCTGTCTAGGTTCAGATGATACATTACATTGCCAAGGTTGAGGTAAATGAATCTGGAATTATCTGCGGACAAATATTTTGCCTTAACTTCGTCACAGTTTGACCTGCAGCACTGCATAATATACTACGCCTATATTATGCTATACACTGTATTAAGCCTAACACAATCCTGAAAACATGCAGTAAACAATATCCTTCATGTCAGGGTAAGAAAAGCTAAGCCTGCTTAATATTGATGTATTATGATGCAAATAAAGGAACATCTGGGGAGGGCTGGTATTAAAATTTGATGAACATACCCATAAATATGTTTTATTGCTCAAGAAATCTGCCAATCCATCTGTAGGATATTTGCATGCTTTATTGCCATAGATTATTATGGCAAGCACAACCGTGTTTCATTTTCAGAGAAAAATCTGTTGCTAGGTTCGGTTTACAGGAATACACTCCTTATTCTCCTTTACATAATACAGCAAGGCCATTACTCAATAATTACTTCATGCCACAGGCTAAATAATTTTCTTTCAAGACTGGATTTACTCCTGTGATTTTTTTTGAACATGTCTCTGCTGGTCCGTGCTGTTCACCTTGACTATCTTCCAGGGTAATATTTTTTTTTCTTCACTTCCAACAATGCAAGGTATAACCTTGATAATTCTGTGCTGGCAAGTATTAGCTAGAACTCTTCCTGCTCCATTTCTGAACCTAGACAAGGTCTGCCCAAGTAAGTCACTGGCTGAAAGGGAGACAAACAATAGAGCTTGAAAAACAAACTAAAACAGAAGAATTGAGTTGGGCTTTACTGCCCTCTGGTGGTCATCTGTATGATCTGATGCAAGGTGTGGTGCTGAGGGTTTGGGGGGTGGGGGGTGCAGGAGGAGATTTTTGTCGGTGGAAAATGAGCAGGTAATTATAGTACTTTATGGATCTGAAATAATAGCTCTCCTGAAGCTAAACTCACTTAAATGTTGTTGAATGAATGCTTTTTTTTTTTTTTTGCATACTCAGTAACTGGCTTGCTCTCAAGAGAAGCCATCTAAAATGCACTTTCAAAAAACGTGTGCGCACGAACTATTTGCATAGGGCGCTAAGCCAGGGTTATTTCTAGCACGGTTTGCTAAGTAAGTCAGATTTTTGTTTTTACTTACTTTGTTTATATGCTCTCAATCCCATTAGATTCTGTGAATCTAAGCAGCTGGCTTGCATTATGCAATCCCGCTGCAGGCAAAACTGTGGTTTTGTCTTTGGGTTTGTCTTAAGATGCCAGATAGATGCAGCTCATGTGCCATTCACTGCTTCTTTGTCCAAGAAAATGAGTATCATCTGATACGTGAAACACCAAATTGTGACTCATTCAGCATGCTGTCTCCATTTTCCCTGTACACACAACATTTGGTCAGATGTTTTAACTTGCCTGTTTCTTCGACTATCCCTTTTAAAAAATAACTTAGCCTGATGAAGTTTTGCACCCTCAGGTAATCCTTGACTTACAACTAGGCATTTGACAACCATTTGTCATTAGGAGGGTCTTGGAAGGGGTGCCCGTAAAGTACTCCTGGCCGTTGTAAAACATCCCACTGCTTCTACTCCACCCTCACATGATCACATCTTGGGTGCTTGGCAACCCATTTACACTGAGTAGTGATTGCAAAGCATCTTGCGGTCATATAATCATCATTTGAAATCTTCTCTGCCAGCTTCCCCAGAAAGCTAATGGGGAAGCCAGCAGGGAAGGTTGCAAGCCAAGTGGATGGAGGAGAGCCCTCAGCTGGCAGGTATAAAGCATTGACCGACTGCGTCTGTAAGAAGCTGCAGAAAAATGGAAAAGTAAGTTGTGTAAGCCCTGGAGCTGGCCGAGGATTTCTGCAAACTGCTGGGAGCAGATGGGGAGAAGGCCAAAGGCCACTCCAGGCCTAAGCAGTTTCATGTGTGCCGTTAGGCCCTGGAGCTGGTTGAAGACTCCCAGGCATTGCTGGGTGGCTGGATGGGAAGAACATCAGAGCCCTACAGCTTCATATGCGCTGATAAGTCCTAGATCCAGCCAATGCTTCCCGGCCTACAGCAGATATCCATGTATCAGTAGTCACCAAGCCTCTAGGGCCTCCCCTGGCCTCCCACTTTCCCCAAGGCACTCTGCTAATGGCCTTCATAGACGTTATCAACCACAGTTGGGTGAGCCAGGATTGTGGTGGCGGAGTGAAGCCATTATGTGGGCAGTCACCAGACCTCTCACTGAACAACTTTACAGAATGACCAAAATTCAGGTCCCGGTTGTAGTCAATTACTTCCTGTAGTAGTAAAGGCAAGGCCCAGGCGTATTTTTACAATCTAGTTTCAAACTATTCCAATTTCACCAATGACTTGTATTTCTGGGAGTGCTGTACTCAGTAGCAGAACATATGTTTTTCAAGAAGGAAAATTTAAAGAGGGTCTTTCCTGCCTCCTGGTAAGGCTACGCGGGGGGGGGGGGGGGTGGAGCCAGCCATTGTTGTTAATCTTGGGCTACATGGAACTTTGGTTCTATATGCAAGAGGCATAAAATAAATGATACTATTTACTAATCACCACAAAAAGACCTGCATGCTTAAAACTTCTATTTTCAGTAGCAACTATAACCTCAGCTGTGGCCTGATTAAGGTATTGTAATGTAGAGCTGGTAATTTATTGATAAATCCTTTATTAAGTCCTTATCTGAGATTGGTTCATAAGTATAATATGGGACACCGTGTGCTGTTCTTTTGTTTGAAATCTTAAGAGGCATTGAGAAACTTGTGATAGAAAAGTTTTCCAGCATTGAGATATGAGGGATAATTTTGAAATTACAACTGAATACAGAAAACGTTAAAAGGAAGGAACCTTGGGGGTCTTCTAGTCCAATCCCCGTGATCAGGCATGAGACTATATCATTCTGGACTCATAATGATCAAGCTTAGAGACATGCCCTGACACCAATGGGATAACCCTCTTTACAATTAGCTTGACTGAATTCTTCTGGGTCGTTATCTTATTATTTAGTTCTACATTAACCAGTTACAGTATTTGGTGTTTCCCCCCCCCCCCCCCAAAAAAAAATGTTTGCTGATTACCAATCTGTAGATAGCTGCTCAAATAAAATATTCTTGTACAAGTTTTGCATAACTAAGCCAAGAACAGCTGTAACACAACTTTCCCCTTTTGGTTGGAAAGCTGACACTTATTTTATTCCTTTCTTTTCTGTGTCTCTTTTTAGTTGTTGGACTGATTTGTTGAATAATAATTATTTTTAGAGAATTGCAACCAAATCCACCACCACCCCTTTGAAGGATGGCACTTGGAGATCTTAATTCACAGATACCTATGTTAGTTTATGTATTTCTGGCCACGGGAATTATCCTTCACAGGACTATCAAATATTGAATCCTGTAGAAATTGTATTCAACATGTTATCCTGAGTGGAAATGTTCCTTTTTTCCCCTAAACATTTAAATGGAAAGCATCAATAAAATGCTTTTGAGCCAGCATATGAAGAAAAAAAAGAGGCCAATAAATTGTAAAAAAATGTTCTTAGAACATTACCACATGACACCATTACCTGTTTTGTGGAGATTTTAAGCTCAGGTCTTTGTGTAAAGGGACTTTTTAATGTTAGTAAAGTCTGAAATATTTTCTCTTGAATTTGAAAAAAAAGATCATGTTTTTAAAAGTATATTGTTTATTCTTGAGATCATACACTTTGTCAATGGTTAGTGAAATATAGCTCAAATTTGGCTGCCAAAGGGATATGCATGTATGCTTGTGCGTGCACACACACACACCTGAACAACCTAAAAAACCACCCTGCTGGGACTACCTATATTTTTAGATGCTAGCTTAATCATTCCTCCAGTTTTCGACTGTAAATCTAATTATAGACTATCCATACATTATACATGTTATATATAATGTAACAAATACAAATACAAAAACTCTGCTACACCAATACACTACAACATCCCAAGTTCTTGGGAAGAATTCAGTGTGTTTGAAGGCCAACACCATCTAAAGAATTGGTAACTGTTATTGCACATTGTTGTCTGTCAACATCAACCTGTGACAATTTATTTAACACTGCCAAACAGTAATGGTTTCCTCTTATCTTCACTTCCAGTTTGGAACCGGGAGCACATGCTTGCGCAGCACTTCTGCACATGCGCAGAACGTCAGTGATGATGTCTGGGGTGGGCGGAGCTTCCCGCCGCTGCCGCTACCAGTTCACCCAAACCTGGGCGAATTTGCAGAATACCACCTCTGCTGTCAAACAACAACATCTGTCTATCCAAGTCCTTGGGAAGGACTCAACAGGTGAATAAAAATGCCAAATCCAAACGCCAAAGCACTTGGTTAACGGCATGACCAACCACACAACAACAACAGTAATAATAATAATAATAATAATAATAATAATAATAATAATAATAATAATAATAATAATAAAGCAGCTTTTCTGAAGATTGCTTAACTGAACTGTTTATTTAGCTGCATCTTTATCTTTTCAGGAAATGTTAGCAATAATTAAGTCTATGAAGATATAGCTCTTGGCTTGGATAGCTACTCTGAGTAACATAAAAGGTATACTGATTGTTTTCTCTATCAATTATTGGAGGCTTAGAATGATGGTTTTTGCAGTAGTTTTTCCTATTTATTTTAATAAAGCTTATATAATTTTGAAGTAAAGATTCTTCTGAATGGACAACAGTTTGCACTAGCTCATTAAATGTTGATGGCAACTTTTTGACAGCAATCTAGATATGGAGACTTATAAATAATATTCATTTGATTGTCAATCTTGCACAACCTTGTTTCATAAAAAGGGAGCAAATCTCAGATAATATTAGTTTAACAATGGATCTTTTATTGAATATTCATGAAGGTATGATCATGGTATTCTCCTTGTATGTGCAAAAGACCTATATGATATGGCATGCTCACTTCGGCCTCACCAGTAGAATATCTATCTATCCCTACAAATTATCCTTCAGCTAATCGTGTCTTTTAACAGACATTTTATTTTCACCTTGATTTTATGTTTAGGCTGGCACTGAACTAATGTTTCAATCATTCCCCTGGGTTATATATACCAAAAGTTAATCTAGTAACGCCTACAGTAGCATGCCAGTTAGCAATACTTCCTATGCCAATGCCGCAAAAGCAAAAAGGGTTGCCTAGCAACAACTGTGTTAAACTCTTTTTCGCCCCCATGTCAGCGAAACAACTGTTGAAATATTGTGGCTCGGCTTGACAACGGCCTCCGTGGCCTTCCTCCCTCTTTGCCCTTTCTATTGTAGCTAATTTAATGTACCACACTTAGATTACTAAATTCAGATTAAGAAGACACAGAATCAAGTCTAACCCTATCCTTGGAAACGCACTAGATGACTTTAGATCTAAGGGGTCCTTGGTGCTCTCTGAGTTTGGTTGTTTTCTTGCAGACATTTCATTACCCAAACTAGTTAACATCATCAGAGATAGTGCACCAGAACCAGCATTGAAGATGTTACCTAATTGGGCTAATGAAACATTATCCTAATTTGGATAATGAAACCAATCTCATAGAACACCCAAGAACCTCTCATTTCAACTGTGAGCTACAAATATTCTCCTTTATTGGGACTTTAGATATTTCACCATCTCTTAACTCAACGGCTTTCAATACAGCCATATGTGTCCCAGGGACAATGGCATTCCAAATACTTGGTTTTTATAATATAAGGACAGTTACCTTATTTTTTAGAGTATAAGACACACCTTAGTTTTTGGGGAGAAAAATAGGGGGGGTGATTCTGCCTACCAAGTATTTATCTGGCTAGCGTCCTTAGTCTGGTCAGCTTCAGCACATAGGTTTGCTGGTTTTGAGCGCGCACACAAACACCTATTATCCCCTGGTTGGGGATAAGAAACAGCTTCTAAAGCACAGCTGATCATCGGAGAGAGAAGCAATGAGAAAAGCGAAGCACAGAAGATCGCTTCACTCGTTAGCGCCTCATTAGGGCTGAAAAAAAGCTTTGAAAAAGCTACATTCGGAGTATAAGACGCACCCAGATTTTCAGCCTCTGGGGGGGGAGTGCATCTTATACTCTGAAAAATACAGTATATGAGACAGCTTAGGTTAATAAAGAAGAGCAGATGATAAAGTATCTTTGTGGCATCCCTCATAGTTACTGTGAGCTGGAAGAAAAGGTACTTTGCCAGCTGAGAAGTAGGCCATGAGCAAAGAAAAAAAAAGATTGAGAATCTCTGTCTTAACCCTAACTACCTTACCAAATTATTAATGTGGGAAAAATGATCTTAAATCCAGGAAGAAAGGATAGATATAAATCAGATAAATACAATACATCTCTTCTAGCCACCCTGTTTCCTAGCAGGCCTTAAAGAGGATTCTTTCCTTAAGACCCAAAGCTACACAAATAAAGACATGACTAGCCAACATGTTTCTTTGTATGAGATTTTTTTAGAGGAGGTAGAGCAGGATAAACAGCTCATGGCATTCCAGATGTTGCACTCCCAGCCCTCAGCCTTTCTGCAGGAGATTATAACAGCGGTGAGGTTCTTTGTTCACTCCAAATGTTTGTGCCATCCTCAACCATAAAATCTGATTAAGTCTTCTTTGTCACATTCTTTCTCCCTAGCTAAAACTATCTAGTTAAGCCCAGATTCCCCCCCCCCCTCCTTCTACTGGATAGCCTTTTGTCTGGTGAGGTCTAATGACTTCATTTTCCCCCCAACTCTCCAACTTGTTCTACAGCATTCTGAGCCTTCGGCTTCATTTCCATGGAAGGCATTCATTATGCAGATAAGAATGTGAAGATTTATATTGATCTTTCTGCTCTGTCTTCCCTCCCGCTGGGTCATTTCTTGAAATGCAAGAGAAAAATCCGGTCCTGATACATTTTTTAAAAATAAAAATCTCATCTTTGCCCACACATAATTCAGTATGATGAAAAGCTTCTGGATGGTGATATTTCAGCATCTGTAGTTGTCTTCAGGTCAGACTGCCATGGTTCTGGAAGAATTTGCTCTGAATGGCAGGCAAACACATCAGAGAAAAAGACTTGCAGTTACCAACAGTATTTTTCTTGGAATATCTTTTAAAATATGACCACTCATACAATTGTAGTCTAAAGTCTAAAAAAACATATGAAGAATGGTTACAGGAAATGAGCATGGCTAGTCTAGTGAAGAGAAGGACCAGAGGAGACATGATAGCAGTCTTCCAATATTTGAGAGACTGCCACAGAGAGGAGGGAGTCAAGCTATTTTCCAAAGCTCCTGAAGGCCAGACAAGGAATAATGGATGGAATCTGAACAGAGATTTAACCTGGAAATAAGGAGAAATTTGCTGACAGTGAGAACAATCAACCAATGGAACAGAAGTTAGACTAGATTTATTTATTTATTTATTTGATTTGATTTCTAGACCGCCCCCTCTCCCCGAAGGGACTCGGGGCGGTGTACAGGTACCAAATTAAAAACCATACAAATAATCATAAATATAATTAAAATTGAATTAAACTTTAAACCCCTGTACAAATTTATAAAAATTAAAAACTTAGCCTAAGAACAACCCGTGAAATTTAAAAATACAGACTGAGGTGGGAGAGCTAGAATTAGGCCAAGCTGGCTAGATTAAACAGGTGGGTTTTGAGCTTCTTACGGAAGGAGCGGAGGTCTGTGGTTGTAGATAACCTACAAGGTCCCTTCCACCTCTGTTAATCTGGTGTGTGAATAAGTTTCAGCATCTTGGTTATTGGCTTTTACTCTATTTATCCAAAAATGTACGTCTTTTCATTTAAGATGATCCCACTCACTAGTAATAAAGGAAAATTGGACCAACCCCCCATCCCCCATGCCAAAAACGTATATACCTCTTTTATTACATTCTCAGCAAATCAATGGCAATGCTATTTTAGCTTTGTGTGAGCATGTTCAAACTTCAACATTACTTTCAGGGACACTTTGCCTTTCTTTATCCTCCTACTGACACTAATCCAGAAGATCCACATCATAAATTGTCCCTATAACAAAGTTGTCCATGTTTATTCCAAAAGAAGACCCACTGGATTCCAGGGAGGTTACTCTCAAATATGTGCATGGCATTATAATCTTAATATTGATATCACAATCTGGCAAAATTCATAATAAGTACAGGATATAAGCTTGTCTTCCTGGCTATCTGACAGCATCCGGTTCAGAAAATAAAATTTATGAAATGTGGCATTCTATATGAAAGTTTGGCCTACATATCTCTGTCTTTAAATCATTGGGAGAGAAACAGAATAGAGAAACAGTGGAAAAGTGGAAGAAAAAATATTCTTGGTTTTAGCGTATTCTGTAAGCAAGTGAAAAATCCACAGCCTTTAGCTCTCCACTCTTAATTGTTCGCCATGCTTTGTTCATCCATCTAATATTTGCTAAAGATTAGCTGGAAACATTTTCTAAAGGAGAATATTGAATCCATGCATCCTAAAATTTAGTGTCTTCTTTATTTTGTTAGACTTAGCAAATACTTCTACAACAAAAGGGAAAAACCCTCCATTCTTCACAGACCTCTAGTTGCTAAATAGCTCTAAACTCTTGAAATGTGTATTTTAAAGAGGAAATGTAGCATGATAAATTGTCGCTTCTATAAAATCAAGATGAGTGTTTTTGCTTTCAATTTAGCAGAAAAGAGATAGCTTGCCTTTTATAACAATCTGGGAGACTAAGATTGGAGACTATGTTGTAGTGGATAAAATTGATGGCAGTATATATCCACGTAGAAGTTTAACCAAATTAAGAATTAACCAGAGCAAGAATGACTCCTTTACAGTATATACCAGCGATGGTGAACCTTTTTTGGCTCGCGTGCCACAAGTGGGGGCAGCGCAGGGGGGTCGTGTGCGGGCGTGCCGCACCCATAATGCAATGTGAGACCCCCCAGTGCGCATGCACGCACAACAGGCACTCTACCCCCCCCATTTTTACATGCTTTTTTCGCCCTCCCCAGGCTCCAGAGGCTTTATAGGAGCCTGGGGAGGGCAAAAAGAGCCTCCCCCGCCCCCTGGAGGCCCTCCGGAGGCTTCAGGGACCGTCCAGAGGCTTCCCTGAAGCCTTCGAAATGCTTAAAACGACCCTCCGAGCAAACCGGAAGTGACTTCCTGTTTGCTCAGAGGGTCATTTTAAGCACTCCGAAGGTGTCAGGGAAGCCTCCAGACGGTCCCTGAAGCCTCCGGAGGGCCTCTGGGGGTGGGGGTGGGGGAGGCTCTTTTTGCCCTCCCCAGGCTCCTATAAAGCCTCTGGAGCCTGGGCAGGGAGAAAAATGGTTTTTAAAAACTGTGAACTCAGCTGGCCAGCGCGCACATGCATGCTGGCCAACTGACAGGGCAGCGCCTCGCGTGCCCTGACAAATGGCTCCGCGTGCCACCTGTGGCACACGTGCCATAGGTTCGCCATCACTGGTATATACTATATATCATACAACAAGGCAAATTTAAATATCTGGAGTGTGGTTTTTAGGACTTGAATAGAAATTAACAACTATAATGGTAGATGCAAAATTTAAATATTTAAATTCTGACTAATAATTGAGTCAAATGGAAGGGAAGAGGAAAATGTATCACTAAAAGCATTTTTTCTTTGTTTAGCTATGCTTTTTAAAGAAGTATAGTAGTGTTGTTTTATCTTGCTTTTATTTTCTTTGCATTTTAATATTTTAACAACAAAACATGGATTATCAAGATAAATGGGGAACACTCTTATCAAATGCTGTATGTGTTTAAAAAAATATCAGAAGTACATTTATGAAAGTATGGCTTATTACAGTCATACATCAATATAAACAAATTCCAGTAGAAAAGCAATTCCTAAACGGGTTGAAATACACATAGATGTGCAAATTCTGGGATGCAGCAAACCATAAATATGCTTATCTCTAATGCAATGTGTGGATGACCTTTGGGAATGAGGGGTAAAGAAGCTGCCTAGGAAACAATCATCCCGCCTCTCTTGTCTCATTGTTTCCTAGGCAGCATTTCTTCTTCTCCTTCGCCAAGGTCATCCATTCATTCCAATACACGAAGTGAGACATGATAATCAGTCGCATCAGAATACCCTTCCCATATATTCCAGAGCAGTTTGGGGCTCCACCTTCCCCCAAATTAGATGCATTTTAAACCCCTAAATTTTGATGTAATTTAGGAATGCATATTTGGAATAAATATCTCAAATACATTTATTCATGAATATATAATGACATTAGCATTTTGTGCAGATTTTTAAATAAATCACAGCTGAAAATTAATTATGGATTGGGCAGCATCCTGAGGTAAAATATGCTGCCCCTGCTGCAACAGTTATCCTGTATTCCAGCATCTGTTATCCTGCCACTATTATTAGTAAATCTTTTTCTAAATATTAATGGGATTTAATTGACTTGAGGGACTCAAGTTGTGTCCGCCAAATTCCATATGCCAGGGGTGTCAAACTCAAGGCCTGTGGCTGAATCCGGCCTACGGGGTGCTTAGATCGGGGCCTCTGTGGAAACAGCAAAGGACTGACATGTGGTGCATCTGCTAGCAAAAATGAAGCTCGCCTTCCCTTTTCTGGCTGCAATGGCCTCCTGCAACCCTCTGCCAGTGAAAACGGCCTTGCACAGCCCTCCTGAGCTCTGTTTTCTCCGGCAGAGCACTCAGGCCACCAAAGGTGCCCCTGACATGAGTGACATCGAGCTGGCCACGCCCACCTGGCCACGCCCACCTGGTCCCCCGAGGTCATACACAACCCTGATGTAGCCCTCAATGAAATCGAGTTTGACACCCCTGTCATATGCCATATTTAACTGTGTGCATTGTGGCTTTTTTAGCCACCTCCTCTTTGTGTCCATGTATTCCTCTTAACTGTTTGATATTTCAAAATATGTTGCCGAAATTAATCATATGCTATGATGCTTTCTTTGGCAGCAGCCCACGTTCTCCATCGTTAGATTCCCAGCCCTTGTTTGCTTGTCATTCATGGTCGGTCAAAGTCCTAGAATGTTTTCAAAACACACTCCAACTTTGCCCACCTACACACCTATCTCCTTTCTCGGCTCTCCTTTCTTTCTCATGGTTTAGGAGGACCATATGTTTTGCCTAGAAAATAAAACCTTCTATTACCGTACATGCATAAGCCTGAGCTGCTCGCATATGTTCATGTCATGATAGTTTACAAGGAAAAAAATTCAGATGATGATGATTTTTTTAATAACAGGTGCTTGTAAGTAGGCAGTGGCTGAAGCCAAATTATGTATCATCCTCAGAAGTGCTGTCATGCTTTTTTATAAAGTTATATTATGGCAGTATAACAAACAGAAATGATTTGCCTCCAAGTAGGAAAAGGAACTGATGAGGGCCTTTGTGAAGATGTCTATACTGATATTTAATCAGTGGTGAGATTCAATTTTTTTTACTTCCAGTTCTGTGGGCATGGCTTGGTGGGCATGGCAGGGGAATGATACTGTGAAATCTCCATTCCCTCTCCACTCCAGGGGACGGATACTGTAAAATCTCCATTCCCTCCCCACTCCAGGGGAAGGATACTGCAAAATCTCCATTCCCTTTCCACTCCAGGGAACGGATACTGTAAAATCTCCATTCCCTCTCCACTCCAGGGGACGGATACTGTAAAATCTCCATTCCCTCCCCACTCCAGGGGAAGGATACTGCAAAATCTCCATTCCCTCTCCACTCCAGGGGAAGGATACTGTGAAATCTCCATTCCCTCTCCACTCCAGGGAACGGATACTGTAAAATATCAATTCCCTCTCCACTCCAGGGGGACGGATACTGTAAAATCTCCATTCCCTCTCCACACCAGGGGAAGGATACTGCAAAATCTCCATTACCTCCCCACTCCAGGGGAAGGATACTGTGAAATCTCCATTTCCTCTCCACTCCAGGGAGCGGATACTGTAAAATATCCATTCCCTCTCCACTCCAGGGGAAGGATACTGTAAAATCTCCATTCCCACCCCACTCCAGGGAAAGGATACTGCAAAATCTCCATGCCCTCCCCACTCCAGGGGAAGGATACTGTAAAATCTCCATTCCCTCTCCACTCCAGGGGAAGGATACTGCAAATTCCCTCCCCACTCCAGGGGATGGATACTGTAAAATCTCCATTCCCTCCCCACTCCAGGGGACAAATACTGTAAAATCTCCATTTCCTCCTTACTCCAGGGGAAGGTTACTACAAAATCCCCATTTTCTCCCAATCAGATGGGATTAGGGAGGCAGAGAATAGATGGGGGCGGGACCAGTCAAAGGTGGTATTTACAGGTTCTCGGAACTACTCAAAAGTTCTGCTGCCGGTTCTCCAGAACTTGTCAGAACCTGCTGAATACCATCTCTGTGTTTAATGTACATATTTTTCCGATTTCCCTAATCTCAAAATCCTAAAGTTGGAAGAAATCATTTAGAAAGACCAGTCCAACTTCTGTTCAGGGTAGGACTTGGAACACTTTCCCTTCATCCCACTTCCCCAGGCTCCTTCAGGGTATCAGATACAGTGCTCCAGGGTTTTAGAAATTGTGACCTACATTTCCTAAGAGGACAAAAAGCAACAGTTACATATTAGGAGTAGGAGACATGAGGCCATCTGTTTTTGCTTCTACTTATCCTTCCACTTTATCCAAGTGTCTCCAGAGATTTTAGATTTATTAATCTCTTAACTGGATTAATCCAGATTAATCAGAGTCCTAGGCCAGTGGTCTTTAACTGTCTTAATCGGGACCATCCCAACTTCATTGGCATGACTGTTTTTCACACTTACGACCATTGCAGCATCCCCATGGTCACAAGAGGCCGGGCGAGGTGAAGCGCACCTCGACATGAGTAACGTCAACTTGGTTATGCCCACCCAATCACATGACCATCCAGCCACGCCTACCCAACTACCCACGTCATTAGGGCAGAGAACTGGCTGTTAAATTATTTGAATCCCACCATTGAATGACATGTTGTAAGAAGAAGCGGAAAATACAACACCACTGGCTGCCATCTATAGTTCACAGCTCAAGCCACTTTAAGGCATTATTAATAAGCTACAACCAGTAGTGTGTTGATAAATGTTTCACAGGTGGTTCTGCCAGTGACGTGCGGTGAGGTTTATGTCTGGTGAGGCACTGACACAGTGGTGGGTTTCAAATTTTTTGGGGACTTCAACCCAGAATTCCACAGTCAGGCATGCTCAGTTCCGATTTAAAGCGACAGCATTTGTTTTTCTCCTTTGCGAAGAGGTTTGCTTCTTTCTTTTTCTTTTTCTTCTCCCTTCCCCTCCTTCCTCCCTCTCTCCCTCCCTCCCCCCCTCTCTCAAATACACACACACACACACACACACACATTGGATTGGACTATCTCTCCTATCCCCTTCCCTTTCTCTCTCTCACTCACTCTCTCTCAAACAAACATGCACACACACACACACACACACACACACACACACACACACACTTGGATTGGAGGGAAGAGCACCAGCGAGGAGACCACAGGAGCCTTTGTCCAAAGCCCCGCACCAGGAGAATGAAGTTTGAATTCCTCCCCTCCCTCCGACCCACACGTACCTTTTCCAGCTGTTTCAGAGAGGATTTCAACTCTGCTCTTGCCTCGAGTCCTCTGAAGAAGCCCCGCCCCAACGAGCACCCTCTATTATGAGGCAGGAGAAGTGTATGCCTCACCTACGTCAGGAATTTTTAGGCTTTTAACCCTTACTTTACTCTGCTCGAGTGATCATAAAACGCCTAAAGTCAGACTAGGTGAGGCATGCAGTTCTCCTGCCTCATAGTAGAGGGCACTTTTTAGAGGCTTTTTTAAACAGTTAAGCAGAGTCATTCACGGTGAGGCAGCAACCAGCTCAGCTTTTTCCTTTTACATTTTTTTTTCTTTTCATGATGACAGTGGGGAGGCACAGCCTCACCTGACTGCACGTCGCTGGGTTCTGCTGGCTCCATTGGCACTGCCACACCACTAGATGTTAGAGCTTACTTCTACTCACAACCAGCTCACAAAATTTCCAAACATTTAACAATTCGCTTTTGCAAGCCAGTAAAAGCCAGCTGCAGCCCACCATTAGCTATAACCCATATTTGGCAATGACATTGTATTTTCTCATACTCTTGAGTGGCAGGCCTACAGTATATTTACATGCAGACCCATGTGAAGTTTATTCTCACAAATTTTGCTAGCACCGTTGAGCAAGCGATGGTGGAACATATGTGCATCAGAATAATCTCCAGAAGTCTGAACAAAGACAATAGCTATTTAATCCATTAGTGCAAGTTCTTTTAACAGGTAAACTACTTATAATCTGTCTCTCATGCATAACACCTTGTCTTCCTCTCCTTGCAGGTCACATTTCAGTTTAAATTCTACATCAGGCTGGTTGCTCCATTGCATGATGTGAGTTGCCGTTTATGGGAATGTATGCCTTTCATTAAAATTTGTTCGTCTGAAAAGGTACTATCTGGAGATGGAATTCAGCTGGTTCTCTCCGATTCGGGTGAAGCAGTAGCGGTGGCTGTGGGAGACTCCGCCCACCCACCCCGATGTAATGCGCAACCTTGTGCACATGCGCAGAAGGTGGGTGTGCTCACGTTTGCGAACTGGTAGGGAAGGTAAGTGAATCCCAAAACTGGTACTATCATACTTGTGATTTTTGTGTGCCAGAGAGTAACAAGCTCAAACATTAGCAATTGCTTTGGTCAGCTACAACTACAACTACATCATGAATCAATATGTTGTGAACCTGCGGCAAAACTTTATTGATTGGAAAAAAAACATTCTTGATAACATTTTGGAGAATTTGAGAGTTTTGGCTAAATAATATTTTAGCATATTATCCACAAGCAGCCCATTTTTAAAAAAACAAATTGTGCCATTGCAAGCTGTTTGGGATTGTTATATTTGGTACTGAAGGGGAATATAAATAGGATATAGTGTTCTAGAACCTATCTGGTTTCCAGTTCAAAATTTCCTAACTCCCATCTGAAAAACCAGCATGTAAGCTGTCATAAATTCATTCAAAATCCTCTACTGCTAATATCCACTTAAAACATTATTTTTAATTGACTCTTATTTACTCTTTCTTATATAAATATTTTAAAAGTTCTGAATATATTTATATATTTCATTTTTTTTGTATGAAATGCTCCAAGCTCTTGAAGAGATTGAAGAAATCCCATTTCTATGGCAATAATTAATCTTCCTTAATAGAAAAATACAGCACAATTATATTTTATTACAAATCTCTCCCTGATCCTGGATTTCAGCTAGCACTATATAAACATCTTCCTGGGTTAGAGCTTTATTGAATGCCAGTGGTCATATTTGTAGTATATTTATAGATAACATTCACTCTAGGTGTTTGAAAAAAGTACTTTCAAAATATTCAGTTACCAGAAGAATTAAATCTCCGGGGTGGGGTGGGGTGTTATATTAAGTTTGTGCAACAGGCAGCATTTAAACTATACTAGGAATGGCTCCACAATTTTTTAATTACCCGCTATTGTTTCCATTACTATGATATGCTTAAAACTACTGAAGAAAGATTTGCAGGATGCTTTGAGGTGAATTTTTCCAATGGCAAAACCTCTTGGCCTTGTTCTTGTACAGGGAAGAGAGAAGGGCCTTGAAGAACAGGAAGAAGAGCTTCTGCCAAGACAACAGTCGGATGGCAGTAGCAATAGCACTTAGACTTATATCCCACTTCACAGTGCTTCACAGCCCTCTCTAAGCAGTTTACAGAGTCAGCCTATTGCCCCCAACAATCTGGGTCCTCATTTTACCCACCTCGGAAGGATGGAAGGCTTAGTCAATCTTGAGCCGGTGAGGATTGAACTCCTGACAGTGAGCTGAATTAGCCTGCAATACTACATTCTAACCACTGTGCCACCATTGCTTCAGATAAAAGTGGGTCTGAGCCAGGACCAGAAAAGTAATGTGTGTAAACATCTCAGACCATCCCTTCCCCAGTTCAAACAAAGATAAAGGGAGGGAGAGAGGAAGCACATTCAGACTTGCAAGATTCTGTTACTATAGCTTTACAGTTATAAATGAACTCCTTGTCAAGACCAAAGGACTATACAGCTATTTTGTTCTACTTTTTAAATTAGTAGAGGGATGTTTTTAAAGTTTCTCCCCACAGGTACCAATCTCATTGTTTTGAAGTTGCTAAGGAAACCAGTGCAAAAGGAACCAAAAGATGGATGGAAAGGAGCATGGATTACTTTAGTTGTCCCTGATGTCTGTTTGGAAGAATCACTGACTAATTCATCCATAATTCTCTGTTTGGAGGAAGATGAAGGCAAGAAAAACAGTGGTTTTTTAAATTTTTAATTTACTATTATTAGCTAAAGACAAAAAAAAGGCAAAAATACACAAAATTATAAAAGAAGAAAAAACTATTTTAAAAGGAAGCAAAAACATACAAAATACATATTTGCAGACATACATATATTAATAAATTGAAACCATGATTCATTACAATCATCCATGTGCTAGCTGTATTAATTAAAGTTGCGAACTGCTAAATAGATGGACTCATATATTTGCATTCCAATGCTGAACAATATGCCATTGGATTTTGTGTTCATTTTGTCTGCCCAAAGTCAATTTCCGTGTGATTGAGATAACTCTCAAGCAGAGTTAACCTATGTAATTGGTTCTTACCAAAATGGAACAAAACAGAATGTTTAAATAAAGCGATAGTTTCACTGCATCTCCAGCAACATAAATGCAATATTATTTCTTGTAGAAAAGAAAGCAAGCTAAAAATCTATTGGTTTTTTTAAACCTCGTTTCATTTTTATTGGTTAAAGTAAGATATTCAAGCCACAAAAGAAAAAAAGAATAAAATGTGTATGTAAGTATAAAAAAAATGGAGAAAGAGAAATTTAAAAAGCAAAACAGACAATAAATATAAAAAGGGCATTCTGGTAGCTTCCTCTCTTTCTCCCCCTCCCCCCAATTACTACCTAGACAGGGGTAGGAACAACTGTGGTCCTGTTTCAAAATGTTTCTGAAATATGATCAAGAAAAGCTGTACCCTCATCTCTGTACAGATCAGAACTGCGTGGATAATTAGAACATTTGCCAAAGTGATTTTATGAATATTAATTCACTTCGTGTCCCTTTCAGTTGCTGCAACTTCCATTAACAGCTGCATATAAATAGTTAATTTCCGTAGGCATGCAGGGCAATACTTGTAATGAACCAAGGGGAAGTAAAATATGATACCACTGAGGATGAAGAGTATAACATAGAAGAACTCAACCTGTGGCTGGTCAATGATGGGTGTCAGTACCAGGTAGATCGATATCATCAGAAAAATGATTGGTATGATGATTGGTACCTGGAATAAGAAGATACATGTTTATACATGGTCACTGTATAATTTGTTTGGGCAAGTTTTCCAGGAAGACAATAGTGCCATCTGACAAAGATGCCATCATTGGCATCTCGTACTCAGTGAGAAAAGCAGCACAGCTTCATTGTTCACAGTAGATGAAAAAAGAAGTACCTCACGTCAAAAGTCATATTATCCAGATATCTCATCAACCAACTAGCCATGGTTGTTTGAAGGATGCTCCTCAAATTTTCCAGGCGTCCTCCAATAATCAGCCTACATGGCATAGCCACTGAACAAACTCAGTTCCCGTTGAACTAAGGTTGGATGTTTTGCCCCTCCCACCATTCTTATTCTTCTCTCTTAAATTTTCTGGCACTCCTGTAAACTTTGGGATGTCCCCAAGCCTGCTAATGTCTCCCTCTCAGGTATGAATGATGCTATTTCAGCTACATGATATTCAACAATGGAGATAGAAATAGAAAAAGCACAACCACACAGTTTGAGTGAAGTAAAGTTCACTAAAGTTTTAAACCGAGAAGATTTAAAAAAAAAAGAAACCAACACTCCAGTCTCCCTCTCAAGCTTTAAGAACAGGCAGAAACAATTAAAGATAAGTCAAAAAATAAGTCAAAAAGTCATAAGCCAAGAGCATTGATTTTTGCCAAGAGTAACAGCTAAAAGAAGGTAGGAAGATTCTTATACTAATGGTTTTCCCCAGAAGGTGAAAGTACAGTTTTCCAAATAGTACTGACTGTAAATCCTATAGTTTTCTGCCAGTGGCTGAAGCTGAGAATAAATGAAACATTGGATGGCACCAGCTTGTCTGTTATAAGTTGCCATCTTTTATACTCCCAGTTGTTATTTACCGGTATGTAGTTTGGTATACTTTATTACAAAGCTAACATTTCTTACATTTCAATTTCTTGTATTTTATGGGATGTTTGGATTTATGAAGTATAGAACAACATGTATTCCCTGTTTTATTTTTCAATGATCCTACAGATAAGTGAAAGGGGGGGGAGGGAATAACTATTAGATAGGCATTTTAAACAATTTTTTCTGAGATATATTGGGATGCTAAGATGAACAAAAATAACAAGCATCACATTGCCTGAAATTTATCTTATAGGCTGGATGGTATCCCTAGGTTCTTAAAAACTGTCCTCCTACTATCCAAATTAGCCTAACTAGAGCAATGTTTTGATGATATGAAACAGGAAGTGCCTTCAGATAAATTTTGAAAAAGAATATCAGCATTGGGTCACACGATTGCAAGGAAACTAACAATTAATGATGATTTCAAAGAAGTAGTGAGATAGCCCTTGTTTAGTGACTGCCTTGTTTAGCAACCATTCACAGTTACAACAATGATAAAATAGTAACTTCATGACCAATTCTCACATTTAGAACCTTTGCAAGTCAGTAAACCAAAGGAAAGCTGACGTAAGATCATAAGCACAGTCATAGTTTCACGTAGGGACAGCTACACTTAAAAATTAAGTTGCTACTCCCAAATATGGATTCTAAATGAGGACTACCTATATATATATTCAAAGTGATGACTCTCACTATCATTAATCCAGTGGTGGGATTCAAATGTTTTACTACTGGTTCTGTGGGCGTGGCAGGGGAAGGATACTGCAAAATCCCCATTTCCTCCCGATCAACTGGGACTCAGGAGGCAGAAGATAGAAGGGGCGGGCCCAGTCAGAGGTGGTATTTACCGCTTCACCGAACTACTCAAAATTTCCGCTACCGGTTCTCCAGAACCTGCTGAATACCACCTCTGCATTAATCCATATCAGATTTACAGTATGCATTTCACTCTGTGAGATAGTTCACAGTTATTCAACAGTTTATTCCAGAATATGATATGAGAAGGGGGTTAAATTCCTCTTTCCACCCGCTTTGGTCCTGATCTAAATTTCCCTAAGCACCATGCTCTCCCAGTAAAGGCGTCCCTGTTCACAAAACCTGCCTCATCGTATCTAATGATTGATACATCCTGGCTATCAGGTCAGATGGCCAGTCTCTTCTGCTAGAATGCCATGGGACAAAGATCAAGCAAACAGATGAAAGGCTATCGCTCTTCCAATAGTTTCTCAACATTCTCAGACTGAAGCATTTGGAACAATTGGTTCATGTGGCAAGGAAGACTGAAAGAGGTACAGTAGAACCTCTGGTCACAACCATAATTCATTCCATAACTTTGGTTGCAACCCGATTTGGTCATGACCTGAACCTAATTTTGGAAATTTGGCGCTTACAAAAAAAATGGCATGGTAGGAGAAATCGGCTGCAGGGGTGGGGGGGTGGAATTGTGCATTTTTTTGGATGGAACCTGATTTTCATGGTCAGAAGCGTTCATGACCAGAGGTTCTACTTTATCTGTTAACTGTGGGGCTCCTAAGGGTCAACAGGACAAGAGCTAACCAGGAAATTATGGACGGCCAGAAAATATAGTGGTCTTCTCCTGTTTTGGCATTCAGATCTGTAGAACTACAACTCCTACATGTTTGTAGAAAGTTAATAGAACATTTATAATCCTACCTATCGAGAGAATGCCAGTTGGGTGGGTGGGACAAATTTGGGTTATGCCCATTGTCTTGTGCAACTAAAGAAAAAGAAAAAAGGAAAAAGAAGAGAAAAGGGGATTTTCATGTTTTTATACAATACTAACCTTGTAAGATCTTGGGAGCTCTGGTTTCTTAATCTTTAAATAGAGGAGACTTGCAACACTTATCCCGTTGAAAATCCAAGCTGTAAAGCTATATAAAGTAATATTTAGTAGCAGCCGTTCCATGTGCAATTGTGCAATTTCTACTGCTATTAAAATTACACACCCAGATTACCCCCCCCCCCCCCCACATATACACATACTACTTAAATATCAGAAGAATATTCATAATATAGTACTAAAGATTTCATTCACTTTCCACAGTTTGACAATACATCTCCAATTGACCATAGATGTTGAAGTATTTTCATCTAGGAGACTAACTTATGGACATCCATAGAGGAGGGGCAAATAGAGTCGTGCCAGTGACACAAATAATGTAACTGTAAGATGTCCAGAGTTATTGACAGAAATGGGCAGATACAGAAATTGAATAAATAAATGAATAATTTTTTCAGTTCGCAGAATGAGCAGTGACATCACACACACATGATATTTTTACACTTATTTGGAATGCCATTTCTTAATCATGGGCAATATTTATTTATTTATTTATTTATTTACTGTGCTTCTAGACCGCCCCCTCTCCCAAAAGGGACTCGGGGCGGTGTACAGTCCATGCAAAGAATACATCAAAATACAATAAATAGAAAAGTTAAATATGTACAGTTAAATGTGGAGGAGGTTAAAAATGGAGTTAAAAAGAACTGTACAGTTAGCCAGTATATATAAATATAATTTTAAAACCTCTAAGAAACACACAAATTAAATTAAAAACAATACCCCTAAAATAACCAGTTAATAGTACGTCTACCAGGAGGTAACAGTTGTAATTATGCCAGGCCCGCTAATCGGAACAGGTGAGTCTTCAATTTTTGCCGGAAGGAGCGGAGGTCAGTGGTGGTTCTGATGTCGGGGGGGAGGTCATTCCAGAGGGTTGGGCCCATCACAGAGAAGGCCCTACTCCTTGGTGTCGCCCGCTGGCATTGCCTAGTGGACGGCACCAGGAGAAGCCCCTCCCTGTGTGAGCGAATTGGCCGCAGGGATGTGTGTGGGAGGATGCGATCCCGCAAGTAACTAGGTCCTATGCCATGGAGCGCTTTAAAGATGGTAATCAGAACCTTGAAACGCACCCGAAAAACCACAGGTAGCCAGTGCAGCTCGCGCAGGAGAGGTGTTACGTGGGAGTACCTAGTACTCCCCATCACAGCCCGCGCAGCTGCGTTCTGAACTAACTGCAATCTCCGGGCGCGTCCCAAGGGCAGCCCCATGTAGAGAGCGTTGCAGTAGTCCAGGCGGGACGTCTGCTCTTCCTTTGTTCTGTGATAGGCAACCAGCTGTTCCCCAGGACTTCGTTGTTGCTACCAATGGAGATGCTAATATAACTGAGCTTCTGAGAATTTTCAGCCAAGATGAGGTACAGAGCTAAGCCATTAATTGTCTGGAGGTTTGGGATTTCCTTGCCTAAGTCAGGAAACCTGATATCAGAGGTGGGTTCCTACTGGTTCGTCGAGTAGGAAGTTACTCAGCTGACCACGACCCTGAACTGGTTCTATGGCACCACCATCTTGTTTTTTAACCTGTGCATGGGCGCATAGCGCACGCACGCCCAAAGCGCATCCCTAAGCGAACCGGCAGTAGAAGCAGCTGGAATCCACCCCTGCCTGATATCCATACTCTGATGATACCCAGCTCTGCTTCTCTTTTATACCTGAATTGGGGAAGTAATCCCTATATGTAAGACTCTGAAGCATGTTAAAATGAAGATCCAGGTAAATAAGTTCCTTTCTGGGGAAATTGGTAACTTGGTTATCCTGAAGAGAATTGCATGGGAGGGGCAGCTATATAGCCTGGGATATTTTTAAAAAAATATTGTAGGCACAAGGCACAAGTGACTACAGCAATAAATGACTTATTTTAATGATACAAGAGCTACAAAGAAATATAAATGCAATGGCTACTCTTAGATAGGAAATAACATAGCCATGGTGACACATGAACTGGGAACTGCACAGTTTGATTATTGAAAGGTACTCTAATAGGACTGCCCTTCTGTATGGACTGGAAGCTACAGTTCAAAACATAAATGCTATATAATTAGGTTGGCCATTAATCCTGGTTTATGCTTATTGATCCAGAGTCTCATCTGATTAACCTCTGTCTATGTGTGCCGCACCTCCCTTTTGAGGTTTACATGCCATGACTGACTTCTTCTCCATTGTGGTCCAGCAGCCAGATTTTTCCTTTCTTCCTGCCCCCTTTCTCTTGGCTGACCATACATCCTGGTTTGGATGATAAATGAGTCAGTAAACAGTGAACCTGGCCACTGCAGTATATACAGTTCAGGCATGAAATCCTCTTATTTTTGCTACCGGTTTGGAACCGGGAGCGTGGTCACACAGGGTCCTTCTGTGCATACGCAGAGCATCTGTGTTGACGGGTGGGTGGAGCCTCCCGCCACTGCCATTACTGATTCACCCAAACAAGCAATTTCAACCAAACTTGGTACACAGATGACTTTCTCTCTGGATACAAATACTGTGAGGGTAAGATACCCCTAACACCCCTAAGGGTGTGTGTTCTGTTAAGATACAGCCTGTTGTGCCTTAAAATGGCTTCTACTGTACTGCCTTAAATGGCTTCTACTATACAGTGCAGTGGAGTTGCCATGGGGGCTCCCTCTGATAAGGGGGAAAATCCAACATTAGAAATTACGTTTGGTCCGGACACTTTCTCCCTATAAAAAAATACCTGGGCAAGGCCAGGTTATCAGCTAGTTAACTTATAAAACTCAAAGCAGACTAGAATGCTGAAGAAGCATCTTCTTCCATAGAGTTTTCTTCGTTGACTATGATCCTGATGGTAGCACATACTGAAGATCACTATTTGAGATTACCTTAGAAGTGACCTAAGAATGGAGGACACCTAAGAAGAGAGTGTTTATGGTTTTGAACTAATTTTCTAAAAGGACCTTCCCTCCAAATAAAGTGTGCTTTATGTGAATGCTACAAACACAACTATGTTTGGCCAGCCATGAAGATGCTGAAAATTAATTTTACTTCAATTTTTACCTTGTTATACAAATAAAATAGTGGTGTTTTTTATAATGGTCTTTCAAAATCTTTTGTACACCTCTACAATTGTATTGCCTTTATTTGAAATTCTGTGCCCAGCCTAGAGATATATTGCATGGCAAGCAGGACAAAAAAGTTTGGATGAAAGAAATCATTAAATAACACAAAGAACTAAATAATATCATGCTCCCTTCCTCTCTCTGAAGTCTAGGCAATATCACTTTCATATATTTAAAAAAAAATCAAAAAGAAGCTGAGAAATCAATTTCATTGAGTAATTGTGAGTAGCAAGAAATACCCACCTGAAAAGGTTCACTATCTTGTTGAAACTCGCAGGTATTACCATTATCATCGACACCACACAAGTAAATATGAGAGCAGGAAAAGGTGTAAAATAACGTATATGAACCATAGATAGAAAGTCGGGCTGAAAAGGAAGGCATGAAAACAAAAGACCATAACTAACTATGTTGAGAGGTTTGCTTTGCTCCTTCACCCTCTATTCCAACTCTCCAAAGTTTTAATGAGTAAATGAATGAGCAGGAAGTTATGCTGGGAGAAATAATTTGAAATCCCATGAGCCACAGTAATTTCCGTTGTACAGCACCCATGTCATTTGGAATTTCACAGCTGTAATGGTCTCTCTGCCAGCAGCCCACCAAACTTATTTCTTGCATGTTAATTTCTCTAGAACCGTGATGGCGAACCTATAGCACGCGTGCCCAAAGTGGCACAAGAAGCCATGTCGCCTGGCACGTGCAGCAGCATCTGTTCCTCTTCCGGGTTTCTGGCGCGCTCTTCTTTCGGGTTGCGGCCCAGACGAGCGTGTATGCCAAAAAGGTTCGCCATCAAAGCTCTAGAACATTGTATCTTTAAACTAAACCCGCTTGAATTAGAGGCTACTGGTTTTCAGGGGGACTTCAGGGTAGGATGCCTCTCTACAGTTGTATTCAGAATACCCTTCTGCTTTCCTTTTGTTGAGTATTTGCACACTTAGTTCCTGTAGTGTTAGGAAATTCAAAATTTACAGCTCTTCTGGCAGAATATAAACCAATCAGGCCAAAGCTGACACTTCCACACCATAGCTCTTTACAGTGTTCCCAGCCAGCTGTTGGACTCCAGAGCTAGAATTTTATAAGCTACCCTAGAGTAGAGAAGGGTGGAGGAGAATAATCGTCAGATTGATAAAATGTGGGTATCAATCACAAAATAATTGATTTATAGCACAGTACTGTAACATTTATTCATGATTGAATATAGTCATAATTGTAATTGCATTTCTGCTACAACCTTGTGTAGGAGGGTAAAGCATGCTATTAGCATACAGAAGAATTGGGTGTGTGGTTTCTGCTGATAAAAATTAATATCCATTTTTCATTGAACAAGAGAGGCATGCAGAATTGTGATCAGAAAGTTACAACAAATTCCCAGAAGCCTCACTTGTTTTTCATTGATTCATTAGTTTTATCTATATACAATAGATTAAAACTCAAGGCATTCGAGCCAAAGAAAATATATTGTTCTCAATTCCCATTAAGATAAAAGATAACTACTGTAGTAACTACCTTGTCCTATCAATTCCAATAAGTTTTATATACAATTAATTTATACACTGATGCACCTGCCTGCTCAAAAATAATTTAATTGGATTTACTTCTGGGTACATAAGTATAGTTTTACATCCTAAATCTGGATTCAATTTTATGTATTTTCAAAAATCCAGTAGTCTAATATAGCTGACAGCTAAGTAAACAGTCTTAGTTTTAAATGAGTCCAGGACCATTAGTTGGTTTAAATTACAGAATTTAAATTGTCAAATTGGCTCAAGCGAGATACAGGTAATTAAAAGTGTTAAACCTTAATAGAGAACGTACGTTATACAATGAATTTATGGCATGTGAAGCACTGTGTCTTTCATTCTCCCATCCTGCCAGTATATTTTATTTTATTTATATATTGTCCTATGGGTTGTACACCAGGGGTGGGCTGCTACGGGCTCGCTCGGGTTCGGAAGAACCCATAGCTAATGTTATGGCCGGTTCAGAGAACCTCCAAACCCAACCCCTGGCTGGCCCTGCCCACCCCACTCTTGCTACCCCACCACGCCCAGGGCCGGATTTTCCTATAGGCTAACTAGGCTTCAGCCTAGGGCATCAAGATCAAGAGGGGCCTTTTATTTTTATTTATTATCCGTGCCACATTTTTTATAAAGGTTAGTACCAACATGTTTCATTTAATATATTGATATATATCACAGTAATGATGTATTTTATTATCTCTCATGTAATTTACAAACTTAAAAATGGGAGGTGAAAGGGCCCCATAAGTGGAATAGCCTAGGGCCTCTTTTCATCTAAATCCGGCCCTGACCACGCCCCTCCCAGGAGTCTCCACAGGACCCATTTTGGATGTGAGGTAAGTGCAGGGCCTTTTTGGCACCAAGTGCCCAAACTGGATCCATGCACATGCCTTGGTTTTTGGCCGTTTTTGGCCATTTTGGAGGCCATTTTCAGGCCACTTTTGGAGTCATTTTCAGGCCATTTTCCAGCACTCTGGCACCCATGAAGTCCAGCTGGTGAGAACACACTGGAAACCAGAAGAGTGGCTGGCCGGCATGCACATGCCTGTTTTGGGGCCCTTTTTGGCCATTTTGATTGTTTGGGGGCCGTTTTTGGCTGTTTGTGGGGCCGTTATGGGGGCAGTTTTCAGAAGAGCTGCTGGCGACGGCGTGCATGGCCACAGAGAGGGCTCTGTGCGCCACCTCTGGCACGCGTGCCATAGGTTTGCCATCATGGGCCTATATGGAGGCTCAGGGAGGGGGAGAAACTGGCCTCTAGGAAGGCCTTTGGAGCCTAGGGGAGGCAGTTTCCACTCTCCCAGAGGCTCGAGGAAAGCTTCCGGAACCTTGGGAAAGTGAAAACAGCCCCTCCACTGTGGTGCAGGAGGCTGACTAGGCCGTGCCCAACATGGCCACGCTCACCTAGCAACCGAGCAGAGAACCTGTTGCTGAAATTTTTGAAGCCCACCCCTGTTGCACACCCATAACAAGACGCAACCACTGACTAGAAGACAGCTTTACAAATCCACGAAGGACCCAAGGGGGCATGGAATAACAAAAAAAGATTCTAGCATGAAAATGATTGATTAAATAATAATACATCCATGAATATAATGGAAAAAGCAGTATGTTCACAGTCCTTACCATATGGCCTTCTCTTGCTGCAATGTAGCACACCCGGCTTCCACAGAAAAACGTTCCATTAACCGATCCAAAGCAAGAAAGGGCAACTGCCAGGGACATCAGCCATACCCAGTTGCCCAGCACTTTATTTCTTTAGAGGGAAATAAAATGAAATATTACCAAAAAGGAGCCATAGTGGATTGGCTGGAGTGTTGGTTAAGGACCAAGAAGACCTCAACTCAAGCTCAGATTACATCCTGCCATTTTGACTTGATTTTCATAATACGTTGGTTGAAAGAAATCTGTATGCCAGGTACCTCTGCTCTTCACCACTTTTTAGTCAAATTGTATGGCTTTTCCATACTGTAAGTCTCCAAGGTTTAAATCAATAGTAGCTATTACTTTCAATAAACACTAATTAAAAATGTTAAAGTATGGTAAAACATTGGTTTCATAGTTAACCAGAATTGGTGATTATGTCACTTTTGGAACAAATATATTTAACGGTATAGAACCGTGATGGCGAACCTATGGCATGCATGCCACAGGTGTCACGCAGAGCCCTCTCTGCGGGAATGCGAGCTGTCACTCCAGCTCAGCTCCACAGTGCATGTGTGTGCGCTTCCCACCGGCCAGCTGGTTTTGGGGGTCTCTGCCATGCATGCGGGGGGCGGGGGTGGGCGGGGGAGTGCAGGGGGTTCATGTGTGCATGCGCAGGGGAGGCGGCAGAGCACACGGGAAGTCATGTGTGCATTGCATTATGGGTGCGTGTGCATGCTGTCGCGCCCTATCGCATCCTGTCACACACACACTTTCAGCACGCAGCAATGAAAAGGTTAGCCGTTCCTGGTATAAAAGCTTCAGAGCATAATTAAAACACTGCTTGAAGTCCAAAAGAGAAATACATGCCCTGTCGATTATTTTGAAGTACAAGTCCCATCAGTCCCATCAAGATTTGGAAGGGAAGATTTCAAAAAGGATATCCTTGTCTCAGGATAAGATGATTTAACTAGGACTATCAAATCTCGACTGCATAAACACAAAAGACCACTAATAGCCAAGACAATTATCTTGCTGTCTTTGATGCCATTTAGTAAATCACAGGGATTTTTGCAGCCCAGGTTTGAAAGCTCTACATTAATTCATTAGACATAGTGCATGCAGGTAGTCCTTGACGTACGACCACAATTGAGCCCTGGATTTATGTTGTTAAGTGAGAAATTTGTTAAGTGAGTTTTGCCCCATTTTATGACTTTTCTTCCCACAGTTGTTAAGTGGATCACTGCACGTGTTAAATTAGTAATATGGTTGTTAAGTGATTCACGATTCCCCATTGACTTTGCTTGTCAGAAGGTTGTAAAAGGTGGATGACGTGACCCCAGGACAGGGCAACTTTTATAAGTATGAACAGTTGGCAAACATCTGAATGTAAATCATGTGACCATGGGGATGTTGAAGTGGTCATAAGTGTGAAAAATGGCCACAAGTCACTTTTTCCAGTGCTGCTATAATTTTCACTAAAGTCACTAAAGGAACTGTTGTAAGACAAGGACTACCTGTATATGTTCTAGCTCTTAGTTGAATCTATAATTGCTTCGGTTTTTTTCAATCTTCAGGATAGACAGCATGCAAGAGTGCTGTTGCCAAATGGTGTGTGTGTGTGTGTGTGTGTGTGTCAAACAATCAAAACTGAGACCCGACAGCAAACGATCTGATTGTCAAGCAACTTCTCACCTTGTGTGTAAAAATATTTTTTTCCTTGAATAAGGAAAAAAAGTGACTTAAAAAGTCTACTATGCTTGTCCTCAGATAAGCAAGAATCCCTACTTGTAATAATATTGCACATCCCGATGAGTTCTTTATCTCCTAATCCACCATCATTAGAAAATCAAATCTAAATCTTTTTAAAATTCATAACCCTTAAATTTAATATGAATCATACCAAAAACCTTCTCAATATCCAGCAAAATTAAAACAGATGAGTCCAATTGTCTGTGGCTATTTCCAAAATGTACATCACTAATGAGTATTATAGATGCCAGTCTGTCTGTTTGTTTTTATTAATCCTGGCTGAATTGGATAAAGTGAGTTGGATGAATTGGAGATGACACTGTGTTTGTACAATAATCTCTTTTCCAATGTAATATCTTTGCATCTAAGTTAGGCAATGATACCAGCTCATTACTTGCACATCTGGCAGGGTCTTTCCCTGGTTTTAATAATATGGTAATAAGTCTCATCAAATGAAGAGTGGAATGTAGTGAGATTGAATGACTCTTTAGAGTTCTCTAATAATATTAACCAGGACTCTGGCTAATCATATTTTTCCCCTGGGACTCCTGAAACATTAGCGCCTGATGTGAAATTGCAGGACTCCTCTATATGTTGTCTCATTCTTCTTGGTGGCTTTATTGAGGTTGTAGGGGAAGAGTTAATTGATTTGGTTGACCTGTGTTGGGACAGGTGAAAGAGGGGGTCAGGATCGCATGGCCAATAGGTAGAATACTGGCCAAGAAGAGGTTGCAATGTTCAAGGTAAAGGGAATATCTTTGAGCATTGTGTCTGCATGGATTGTATATTTTGCTGTGATTTGTATTATTATATATTGTCTGCTTTGCGTTTTGTGGGTTCTGATTTATAGATGGTGGAGGAAGCTTCTCTCACCTTTGCCTGGCAGGGTTGTTGTGAATGGTCTTGAACACATTGCTGACCCTTGTAGTACAGCTGAGTTGGGTGAGGAAGGATGGGGGAAGGAGAGGGATGGGATATTGGCCCCTGAGTAGGTCAGCTTTAGGTCAGGTTGGGGTTAAGAGTTGGGTTGGGGGGAATAAAACTACAGCACCCATTAAACTTGGTGTTCGCCTCCAAGGAGTTGTGCTGTCTGGATGTGGGCGATGTTATCATTTGTTCTTTGTTGTAGTCAGATTAGCCCAATGATGGGATTGGCCCTCTGGAATGGACAGTTGTTTGCATCCAGCTGTTTGACCTTCTAGAAAAAAGTTTAATGGGTGGGAGTTTTGGGGGTCTGCAACCATGTATTGTGTTATGATTGTTTGAAATGTATTTTAAGATAACTGTGTTTAGTATTATTGTGCTCTGCTAGCATTGGGAACTGCTGAGAGTCTCTTGTGATTTTGCCAGGGTATAAATCTGATAAATAAATTAAAAGTGCCAATTGAGCTATGAAAGTTCTATACCATCTAATGGAAAATCCATCTGAGCCTAAGGCTGTCTCAATAGGGAACACTGCCATAGATTTAACTGCCTTTATAATTTCTTGTAGCATCAGTGATAGCATCAAATTATTTATTATGTTATGGGGAAAGCTCTTCCATTTCAATAGGTTTACCCATATTAATCTGTTGTTGTTTGGTTGTAAAATCTAATTTGTATCACTGACCATAATAGTAAAAATAAAAACCCTGATAGTTAATATACTTCATATTACAAGTGGTCCTCAATTTACAAGCACAGTTGAGCCCAGAATTTAGGTTGCTAAGTGAGACATTTGTTAAATGAATTTTGTCCCATTTTACAACCTTTCTTGCCACAGTTAATAAGTGAGTCACTGCAGTTGTTAAATTAGACACGTGGTTGTTAAGTGAATCTGGTTTCTTCATTGACTTTGTTGGTTAGAAGGTCACAAAATGGGATCATTTGACCCCAGGACATGGCAACCATCATAAATATGAACCAATTAACAAGAATCAATCTTTTGATCATGTGACCATGGGGCTGCTGCGGTCACAAGTGTGAAAACGGTCATAAGTTACTTTTTTCAGTCCCGTAACTTTGAACAGTCATTAAATGAGCTGTTGTAAGTTGAGGACTACCCGTACTAAATAACTGGCTATCTCTCGCCTTAATTTCAGAGAAAATATTCAATTCTTTTTGTTGTTTCATCTGACGGGCAATTAACTTTTTAGCTTTCTCCCCAAATTTTGCTTCCTATATTGTACTTGTTCAAAGTAGAATTTTCCCAGATTTACCATATCTGTCAATTGGATTTCTAATATAAGTTTGTAATAAAGCGGGCATTACCTTTTACATTAAGCTGAGTCCTCTTACGTTTCTCTTAGACGTAGCAAAATATTGTACCACTACAAATGTATGCCTTTAAAATGAGTGGGGCTTCAATTAATTTCATTTAAAAATGCCAGGTTTTTTTTTCCTTCAATGTATTTTAAAGAAGAAATATTTCTTATTAATGTGTTCAAATATTTTTGGAGCATAAATTTCTGAAATCTGGCAAGGTTAGATTCAAATGTAAACACTGCTTGTTAATTTCAGAAAGATAGGTGGGCACAGTGTTGTGTAAATAGAGCAGACTGTTCATAAGGAATAATGATGTGCCTTTCCAAACACGGAGCTGATTGCTGACAACGGAAGTAAAGTAATAAGGGATTAATCAATGGTGGGATTCAAATTGTTTTACTACCAGTTCTGTGGGTCTGGCTTGGTGGGCGTGGCAGGGGAAGGATACTATAAAATCTCCATTCCCTCCCCACTCCAGGGGAAGGATACTGTGAAATCTCCATTCCAGAGGTGGGTTTCTGTTGGTTTACCCTGAATTGGGCGAACCAGTGGTGGTGGTGGCGGGAGGCTCCGCCCACCCACCTAAACACTTTTGTGCATGCGCAGAAGTATCGCGTGCGAGCACACAAGCCAAATCTTCTACCAGTAGTAAAATAAATTGAAACCCACCATTGCTCCATTCCCACCCCACTCCAGGGAAAGGTTACTGCAAAATCCCCTTCCCTCCCGATCAGCTGGGACTCAAGAGGCAGAGAATAGGTGGGGGAAGGGCCAGTCAATGGTGGTATTTACCGTTTCTCGAACCTATTCATATTTTCTGCTACCGGTTCTCCGGAACTGGTCAGAACCTGCTGAATACCATCTGGGATTAATGTATTAGTGCTGGGTGGGGAACTATGGCCCTTTTATGACTTGTGGATTTCAATTTCCAGAATTCCTGAGCCAGCCATGCTGGCTCAGGAATTCTGGGAGTTGAAGTCCGCTAGTCATAAAGGGGCCATAGTTCCCCACTCTGCGTTAGTGGAACATATACACACAGAGGATCATAAGATAAATCAATCACTAAACCAGGACAGCAAGCTAACGTAATTACAAAATAGTACCACTTAGAATGAGATTATGTCATAAAGGGAGAGGAGGAAATGATAATACTAAAGATTTTTCTCCATGTCTCATTCAGACAATATGACTGAAGTAACCATTGTTACTTCAATACTTCAGTAATTCCTTTCCTTTCCCTCTCGCAAAAGTGTGGTACATAAATGCTATTGGTTTTAAATGTTTTGCGAGGCTGAAGCTTTTGACACATGTTGGAGATGGAAAGTGTTTTATAGGGGAGGTGCACGAATGCTAGAGAAAATGTAGCCACCTATGTTGAATAAGCTGTTAAGGCTTTAGTGTTTAGCATTGCTCACCCCCACGTAATACCAACAGCACCCGAAGTCAGAAAGTCAACAGAAGTCATGGCTGCAAAATAGCTGACGTTTACTAGCAAATAAAAGCAGGTCACCAGAGGAATAGCAATCATCAACGCCCTTGGCAGAGTCACCTGGAGAGAGAAGAAAATAAGAAGCACAGTGATGAGCTATGAAGACATATTGGTGTGGCACTGCATAACGTTTTGATACTGAGTTCTAAATATAGATATACATTCAGATATTTCAGATATTTCTCACATAGTCAAATAGCAAAGGTGGAGGACAGAAAATACAAAGATCTCAGAAAACAAAAACCACTGTAGTTCAACATGAAAATGCAACAACAAACAACAAATGTGTAGCTATGAAAACAAAATAAGACTAAAATGAACTTTGCACAGTAGAACCTTTGGTCATGAGTGCTTCTAACCACAACCAAATCGAGTTCCGACCAAACAAATTCACGATTTCTTTTTTTGCAGCCGATTTCCCTTTCCAAACCATTTTTTTTTGTAAGCACCAAATTTCCAAAATTAGGTTTGGGTCATGACCAAATTGGGTAGCAACCAAAGATATGGAATAAATTATGGTCGTGACCAGAGGTTGTACTGTATATATTTCTTATGTTCCTTCATCTGCTGGAATGTCATAGTTTTGTATTTTAATCTTTAAATCAGTGCTTCTCACTTCAGCAAACTTTCAGATTGTGGATTTCAGCGCCCCAAATGCCCCATGCACATAGGAAGTCCACTTATCTGAATGTTTCTGAGATGTACTGCTACATTTAAATACTACCTTTCTTCTTTTAGAAGCCTGCATAAGGTAACACTCCATCCCTCCTCATCCCACCCCAGTTACTTTATAAGGTAATCAAGATGAGAAGAAATGAATGGCACTAAATTATGGGTCCTCAAACTATAGCCGGGGACTGAATGTGGCCCACCAAAGCCATTAATCCGGCCCGTGCAGGACCACATGGCTGCCCCACCCACATCACCCCACTCACCCTTCAGCCAAGCACTGGACTTACCTTCATGAGCCCCACGGGCTGGAACTGAAATGTAAGGCCAATTTTGCCCTGCAGACACATTCTGGAGGCAGGGGAGGTGAAAAATGGGGCCTGTGGATGCCCCAGGAGGCCAAAAATGGGCCTGTTTTTCTCCTTATCCACCTCCAGAAGATAGAGAGAGAGGGAGAGGGAGAGGGAGAGGGAGAGAGAGAGAGACTTGTTGATTGTAAGTTCCTTGGGGCTAAGAAGAATTGCTGCAAAACTGAGTTTCCTGAAGTGGACCACTAGACTCCTAAACAACTGAAAGAATGATCTAGTAAAAAGAAAAGTCAACCAAAAGAGTAACATGCAAACAAAAGCAAATAAAACACCCCCAGGAGCAAAACAAAATTTTATTTGTCTGCATTGCTTAATGGACTGTTAAATTGGCCATACCCACCTATTCACATGACCTGGCCATGCCCATCAAGTCACATGACTACCTAGTCATGCCCCCCCCAACAGTCTGAGGGACTGTTAATTAGCCCCCTGTTTAAAAAGGTTGAGGATCCCTGCTCTAAATCAACACATTTGCTTTGTAAATCAGAATTTGAAAGTGGGTCCCTCTGGGTGAATTCCACTACCTTAACTATTATATAGTATGATGTAAAACAACATTTATGCCTTTTATGATGGCTGTAGTCCAGAGGTGGGTTCCAGCTGGTATGCATTGGTACAGGCATACCGGAACCAGAAATTTGCCGTACTTTTTGGAACCCATAGCACAGTGGATGGCCATGCCCCCATACTGGTAAATTGCCAGAAAGGAGGAGTTTACTAGGACAAGGCTGCCATGCAGAGGAAAGCAGAGATAGTCCTTGATTTATGACTACAATTGAGTCCAAAATTTATTGTTAAGTGAGCTTCACCACATTTTACCCAATCCATGACATCTCCTGGTGAGTGACATCAAGTTGGCCACTCTTACCCGGTCACATGATTGCCAAGCCACTCCCACCCTGGTCACATGATTGCCAAGGCGCTCCCACAAAACAGGCCACACCTACAAAATAGGTTCTAAAATTTTTTTAAACCCACCACTGTTGCACTCCTAAACATACTGAACTCATTGAAGACCTCAGGACATAGTGGTAGTAGGTTATCAGGTGAGATGCCTGATAACATAATCCTGAGAGAAAATGAATTTTGAGATTTAGAGCAAATCCTCTGAGATTCAGGGAATTCTAGTGAAGACATTAGAGAAAAAATAAAGCTTTTATCAAATTTTTTAGAATACAATGAAGAACATACAGGTGCAGAATTTGACAAAGTTTATAGAATAAATACAAAATTTGCAAAAGTTCCAAGGACATCTATAAGACCCCCCCCCCCGTGTTGCCTTACTAGCAGATGGATCACATAAAAATTGAATAAATATGCACTTATGAATGAAGTTTCCCTTTTGAAAGAATTTCTGGTTTCGTATTATAGCACACCCTAGAGATCTCCAGGAGCCTCTCCTTTCACGTATCTCCCTTGGATTTGGAACATTTGATTCATATTACTTGGCTTGGAGCTGTATAGGAAGACTAGCGTTCTCTTCTGGGCTTGCTTGCCTCACAATCTCTCCCGGTTGTGTTTTTCCACAGACGCCATTTCTTTGTACAGACTTATAGCTATCTCTGAACTTAATATGGGTCCTAAAAAATTACCACCTGGTAAGGCATCTTCGGCCCCAACATCCTCTACGTCCAGCCCGATTACTCAACAGACACAACTGGCTTCATTTCTACAACCTAAAACAACTGAAGAGAGTTCAAAGGATTTATCTGTTGCTCAAATGTTTCAAACTATTATAAAGGGACAGGATGAACTGAAAAAACAACTGGCAGATTTACATGATCAGCTCAGAGAAACGCAACAACAAGCAACACAAAATAAACAGAGAATAGGTGTGCTGGAGGAGGGCTCGATTGGGCTGAGGGAAGAGGTTAAGACAATTCAGAAGGGGAATATAGAATTTGAAAATCACATGATAAAGGTGGAATTTGAAAGAATGTCTTTTTTTCTTAGATTCCAAAACTTGCCAGAAGCAGCGAATGAAGATCTCAAGGAGATCATGACCACAATTTTAGCAGAATACATTAAAAGAGATAAACAACAGCTATGGTGGGATATTGATTTGATTTATAGGATCAACTCAGCATACGCTAGAACACACAACGTTCCAAGGGAAATACATGTTAAATTTCTTAGAAAGACTACAAGAGATGAGGTCTTAGGAGCTCAAAGGGTGGGACCATTAAAATATAAAGACAAAGAAATAACCATTCTTAAACAAATTCCGAAGAAAGTAAGAGTTAAGAGGAAGAAATATTCCTCTTTAGGAAAGAAATTATATAATAAAGGAATTTGGTTCAGATGGTTATTGCCAGAAGGAATGCTGATTTTCTGGGAGGGCAGCAGAATTAGAATCAATACAGTTGTGGAGGCAGAGGCCTTCATTAAAAAACACAGTGCCCTCCTAGATGAAACAGGGGACAGTACACAAGATATGAAGGAGGGAGGGGCTGTGCCTCTGCCAGCAGACAGGGGGGAGGATGCAACAGTGAAAAGACTCAGGTCACAAAAATGAAGTTTAAACATTATTGCAATTGTTGTTATAATTGTTGGAAGTGACACAAAAGATGATTGAATATACTGATGATATAATGTAAAATCAAAAGCTGCCAATGTTTATTCAAATCTTGATGTTTTTTTTTCTTCTTTTCTGTAAAAGTTGTGAGATTTGGGGGGATTTCTACCTTTCGCATGATGTAGCTGTCAAAATTTTCCATACCTATTTACCCTTTTCCTAAAAATATTTATAAAAACCAATAAAATTTTTCAAAAAAAAATTTGAATAAATAAATCCATCCTGGGGAACTTTGTCAGGAAGAAAACAGGAGATCAAGTTCTGCAGCATTTTATCACAAGATTAAAGATTGATAATACAAATGTAATGGTGCTCAAAGTAACTCCAATCAGAATATTGTATAAGAGAAAAATGTACTTTCTAAATGACTTAAACAAAAAAAAAAGGATTCCATTTCAATAGGACAAGCTGGTAGGAGTAATTTTTATTTTCAAATATTAGAGATTTTGATTGTGTTCTGTGCTGAAACTGAAATTTCTAGAAAAAAATCAAAGAACTGGACACAATATAGATGGATAGATAGGATAGATGATAGATAGATAGATAGATAGATAGATAGATAGATAGATAGATAGATAGATAGATAGATAGATAGATGATAGATAGATGATAGATAGATAGATAGATAGATAGATAGATAGATAGATAGATGATAGATAGATGATAGATAGATAGATAGATAGATAGATAGATAGATAGATAGATGATAGATAGATACCATCCAAACATAAATAGATATTACAGATATTGACTATTCTAAATATTTGGCCCGAGTACGAATTATAATTGCATCACTGGAATATAAATGGAGTATGTGCGCCTCAGTGGAGAAAAAGTAAATCATTATTTGAGAAAAAACAAAACAAGATATAATTTACTTACAAAGGTGAAGAATTTATCACAGCAGGAACAAATAAAAAGAAAAGGAGTTACTTTGTATATAAACCCTTAGCTAAACTTGTAACTTATATTAACTAATGAGCATGGTAGCTCTGTTGGGATGGAAGTTAATTTGCATGGCGTTAAGACTTCAAAATTGGGAATTTATATCCCAAATGAAGATAAAGCAATGTTCTATAAAGAACTTATGGACAGACCAATGAGCTTCTCTTGTGAAAATTAGTGCCTAATTGGAGATAGAAATGGAATGATCTCCCTTCAAATAGAGACAAATTCTGAAAAAAATATTAAAAGGACACCAGATAAATTACAAAAAGTTTTTTTTAAAAATTTGATGCACAAGTTACAGCTTGTTGATGCATGGACAGAGGTGGGTTGCTGCCGGTTTATCCCGGTTCAGCTGAACCGGTAGTGAAAGTCAGGCCTGGGTCGCAGAACCGGCAGCAGCCCAGGCCTGCCATGCCCCCGAACCGGTTCCCTCACCGTCACTGGGACGCCACCATTTTAGATTTCAGTGACTGCATGTGCACAGCTTGCTGTAAATTGTTCTGCGCATGCGTGCAGAACAATTTACATTGAACAGTGCACGCGCATGCAGCGTGCGTCAGGAGCACATGGGTTGCGAACCAGTAGTAAAACCCGCTGCAACCCACCCCTGTGCATGGAGATATAAAATGACAATTCAAGAGAACATACTTATTTTTCTGGAAAACATAAACCTTTTTTTGAAAATAGACATGATTTGGATTTCGAAGAACCTGCCTATTAATTTGACTACCAAAACCCTTTTCAGATCATAATCCAGTGTGTTTGATTTTTAAAGATTCATTCAATCTTTCAGATGAAGGGTTAAATGAAATGCTGTTACATATAGGAGCAATAGTGGAGGGATATAAAACAAAATTAAAATAATATTTTGAAAATAAACTTGACCATGTAATAAACTTCTGCCTGAATTGCTCCAAGATCTTGGTTTTGGGAAACTTTGCAGACCCTCAGACCATAATGGATAGCCAAAGGCAGGCAAGGACATTTTCCTGTTGATTCCTGTTACTCTTTGTTACTCTTTGTTTTGACTCAACCCCAAAAAATACAACTCTCTACTCTTGGAGACTTGGGGATGACAAACAATTTCATAGATGAGGCCAGAGTACAAGAGTTTTCTGGAAATTTACTAATTTCTAGCAGAAGTTCATCCCTAATTTGGAAGACCACATATAGCCACTAACTGAAATTTTAAAGAATCTATAAAAATTCACAAAGGATGAAAATTCACTACTCAACAACAAGCAGCATTTTATGAGTTTAAACATTGTTTCTCTTCCCAGGTACTTCTCAAGCACCCCAGACCTGCCCACCGATTGATGGTACCAACCAATGCATCCAATGGTTGGTACCACCAATTGGATCATTTGGCCTCCAGGCGATCGGTGGGGTATGTTGGATTTCTCTCCTTATGTATTTTATTCTAGGTTGCTTGATCCAGCCAAAGGAAATGATGGCATTTTCATAGAGTTATTTATTGTAAAGTTGGCTTTCTAACTGTTGGAAGAAAAATTCCAGGTCCAGTTCCAAGCTGGGAGAAAGGCGCTGGAAATTAAATGGAGGCTAGAGACTGGTTGGAAAGATGATTGATGAAGCAAAACCACATGTGATTCTGGGACAGCTGACAAAATGGAGTTTAGAGTGGGTGTGTTTTTGTACCTTCTGGATTCCTATGGGGCCCTGTAGGGGTCATGGCTGGCTCTATAGGAAAAAGGGGAAATGCAAATCCTAGGTGTTTGTCTGAGCTAATTTTGTCAACCTTCTGTTGCTTTTCTGAGTTTCTGTTTTTATCCAGTCTTTCTGAATGGATTACCAAATCTGCATTTCTAAAAGCTGACCTCCTCAGTTTCTGCTTGGGGCAGGGAAACTGGGGCTGGTTTCTGCCTCCCTTAAGATCTTTCCCATTTCTCATTTAGGGGAAATACTCTATCCTGCCTTTTAATATTTCCCAAAATATTTCATTCTTCTAGGATGGGGTGGGGCTTCCTACACAACAAGACACCCTTTAGGAGGGACATCCCAGCCTTGGCAGGTGAGGTGAGAAGTTTTTCACCCATTTTAATTTTTATATTTCTCCTATATACTGTATTTTTCGGCGTATAAGACACACTCACCCCCCAAAAAAGAGGGTGAAAATTTGGGTACATCTTATACACTTAATGTAGCCGGCTCCCACCCTTCAGCCATTTTTGGCATGTCACATTTTAGACCTGTTCCAGACTGCAGGGATTGCCACAGACCATCGCCGTCTCCACGCCTCACGTTTTTGGCCTCCATGCCAGGGCTGGGTTCCGGCTGCTGCTACTGCTGGTTCACTCAGGGACGCACCCTGCATGCACACTTTGTGTGCACACACTTAATGTGTGCTACGTGTGCATGCACAGTACTAAAAAACTGTTTCTGTGCATGCACAGAAGCAAAAAACAAGATGGTGACACTGTAGGGAACTGGTTTGGGGGTGTGGCATGCCAAGTTACTATCTACTCGGCCAAACCAGTCTGAACCGGTAGGAACCCACCTGTGCTCCATGTATCATGTTTTCAGCTTCTGAATGCTCCATTTTAGCGAGGATCGCTACAGCACATTGCTGCCGATCGCCGCCAATTGCTGCCTCCGTATGTCGCATTTTCAGTCCTGTGTGTCATGTTTTTGGGTGGTTCCAGGCAGCGGGGATCCATGGCGGAAGTGATCTCTGCCGCCTGGAACTGCCTGAAAATGCGACATGCAGAGGCTAAAAACAGGGCATTCAGAGGCTGAAAATGTGATGCGCAGAGACAGCAATCGGCGGCAATGTATTGTGGCAATCCCCACAGTCTTGAACGTGTCTGAAACGAAGCGTTTGGAGGCTGAAAATGCAAGGCACCGAGGCCAAAAACACGAGGCACGGAGGTGGCGATGGTCTGTGGCAATCCCTTCCATCTGGAATAGCTGATTAGAGGTATTTCGGGAGGCTGATCTACCCGCCAATAAGCTGCTCATGCTGAATCAGGCTGCATTAATGTGTTGAAGCTGACCAGGCTGTTTGCTGCAAGGACACTAGCCAGATGAATACCGATGGATGCTGGTAGGCAGAGGCAGATTTTTTTTCTCCCCCCCCCCCAAAAAAAAACTATGGTGCGTCTTATACTCTGGAGCATCTTATACTCTGGAAAATATGGTATATCAAGCTCCCAGAACAAGTTTCCAGATGCCCTACCCATGCCTTCTTTATGCTACTCCCAATGTCACACTTCTGCAGTTAAGCAACTTCATTTCTCCATCAAGGTTAGGCCAGTTAGAAAGGCTGGGGGTAGGGATATAACCTGCTAATTTCCTAGCTCAAATTAAAGAGCAGCAAAAATACAATGTTTATTCTGGGACTCATATGAATGACCTCAGGAAGCCCCACAGGATGAGCTATCAACTTTCATGTCTGAAGAGGGGTAACTGTTTCACAATGGTTGTTTATATTTTCCCCTTCCTTAAAGGATATAATTGTTATGACTGTGTCAGGACAATAAACGGCTGGTTATGGGAGACTGTTTAAAATCCAGCGTTAGGCCCTTAGAGACTTTGGGTGCTTAAGAATAAGGGCAGATATTGGAGATCATGTTTCATCCAATCATGGGATGACAAGTAAAATCTATCAATCGAAAGCCAGCTGATTGCAGCAAACCAAACTCACCTTTGTGACACATTATCAATAGATTTTATTACCGATCTCCACCTGGTATAGGGGCATGCCAGCATGTTTTTAATGTAGTGTTTTAATTGTTGTAGCTTTATTTACACAATATTTTGTTTTAACTTGTAAGGCACTCAAAATCTTGCAAGTACTATAGGTGGCTATATAAATTTAAGGAAATAAATGAATTCTGAGCCACAGTGGTGTAGTGGTTAGAATGCAGTACTGCAGGCTACTTCTGCTGAATGCCGGCTGCCTGCAATTTGGCAGTTCAAATCTCACCAGGCTCAAGCTTGACGCAGCCTTCCATCCTTCCCAGGTGGGTAAAATGAGGACCCAAAATTGTTGGGGGCAAAATGCTGATTCTGTAAACCACTTAGAGAGGGCTGTAAAGCACTGTAGAGCGGTATATAAGACTAAGTGCTATTGTCATTCTTGCTGTGGTGGATTTGTTTACAATTTGTTTACAAAGATGATCCATTTCATTGCCTGCAAGGGCCTCAGCTCAGGAAATGGCGCCGCTTTTTTAGACCACGTTTTCAGGTATGCAGGCCTACAAAAGCGTGTAATCTCAAACTGCAGATCTCAGTTTACCTCCAAGTCTTTTATTAGACATTAACAGCCATTTGTCATCTTCTCACCATCTGGAATCATGTGGCGAAGCTGAGAGATTGAACCAAATATTATAAGGGCATCTAAGAGGGAGATGCTATGTCTCTTATCGGCAACACAATTAAATTTAGATTACGTCACTTGTAGAATTTGCCCACAAAACTCAATACATTCCTATATTTGCATGTCTCCTTTTCATGCAAATTATGGCTTCTATGCCTGTACATTGCCCTCCAAAGCTCTTGCATCTGCAGTTCCTTATATCTCGGACTTCTTGCAAGAGAGGCAAGCTGCCCGCTGTTTTTTACAGGAACAACTAGATCTGGCAAAACCCGCATACAAGCTGCAGACACCCACAGACAAGAGGGAGCCAAAATTGCCAAAGAGGATTTGATGTGGCTTTCAACAAAAATGTTGCCTTCTGCCTAGTAGTTCAGCAAATAAAGTCGATCTCTCAACATGGCTTAAGAGAGGTCTATCGCGACTCACAGTGGCCAGATGGGCGTGGCTAGGTAGGTGTGATTAGGTGGCATGCAGCCCAGTGGTGGTATTCTACTGGTTCGCACCAGTTCTAGCGAACCGGTAGTGCCAGTGAGCAGTTGGCCCAGCCCACCCACCCTTGCCTGTCCTATATTTTCCTGATTTTTAGTTCAGCTCTAGTTCACACAGCACAGCAGATTGCATCAGCTATTTTACCAGTGCTGACATAGAAGGTAAGTTTTTAAGCTTAAAATGGGGGGGCTTTTGAATGCTGTGTGCACACACAAAGCGCACATTAGGCCCGTGCGCACGCAAAGCATGTATGCGCACATGAAGCACGCACTCACCGAACTAGTTGTTAAACCGGTTGCATCCCACCACTGGTGCAGTCAGCTCGGCATGGAATAAGTCACATTGTCTAAGTTAACATGGGGACAATTTGGTGCCCCACAAGCTTCTTGCCTCCCCAAACTGCCTGCAGCCAAGTGCGTATGCGCGCACAAGCATACACACACACTGTTAAATCGGGTAAAGGAAAGGCACACTCAGGCCTAGGCAGCAACAGCTCTTTATTAACTCTGAAACAACTATGTACAATCCAGCAAAGGTTCAGTCTGACAGCTGCCCTTTTATAGGGAGCTGTCAGACCCTTCGACCAATTAGGTTGTATCTCTGTTCCCATCGGAACAGAGGACCTTGGTGGAAACCATTGTAACTGATTCTGGTATCTAACACACATCATTCTGAGTTTGGGGACCTTTATCCACAGAGTAAGGAGAGGTTCTTCTCCCCAAACCCAGGCATGATTGGCAGCTTACCAGCCAAGATGTGGATTAAAGTCTCCAAACTTGGAATGGTGTGTGTATGTGTGCAAACGCAGGACATCAAAAGAGATGTTCTTCTCCCAATTCTAGACATCCAAGTGTTGGTGTTTCACTATCCGGTGCCCCGTCTCCCCCCCCAGCAAAGCAGGAAGTGGAGGGCAATACTGCTGTGCATAGAAGCATGGAGGGAAAAGGTTGCAGGAATCAGTTTCCTCTGAGTCCAACATCTGTCTTGACAGATCTTTGGAGAGAAGGAAGAGGTGGCACTGGTAGGGGAGAGGCACCGGGGGGGGGGGGGGGGAAGCTGGTCAGGGAAAGCAAGAGGCAAAAGGCAACGCTGCTGTGCCTGAAGGTGTGGGGTCAACTTCTGCCTTTACAGTTCTCTGGAGATCAAGAAGAGGAGGGAGGGGAGCAGCTCCCCTGCCACTCCCTCCTTCTCTTCAGAGATCTTTGTAATTCCACCAAGAAAAAAAAAGAAAGAACATCATTAATATATTATAAATGGGTGCCTGAAGACTGCACAATGCTCTGGCACAGATCAGCAACGACACGTTCAATAGTTCCCCTATAAAATCTCTACATTATGTTTTCTAACTCTATAGTTTAAAAATAATCTTCACAGCCAATGATTTTGTAATAAATGCCTTGCTGTTAGGTTGTCCTATTTAAAATGGATAATTAGCTCTAAGAATTAGCCACAAGGAAACCAGTGCCAGAACTGACAGTAACATTTATGACGATTATGTAGAAAGCAGATCAATGTATGAACTCTATTATATATTCTGCTTCCATGACCTGCAGCAAACATACTTCTGTTTTTGGCATGGACCTACTCTTGCTGTTTCTAAGCAGTAAATTATGCAACAATTTGTTAATATCTAATGAAACATTAACTAAAGAATGCAGAAAAAATGAGGAGAAAGTCCACTGAATAACAAACCTCAATCTCAGAATTAAGTCAAGAGTTTCTGAAGTCTTCAAACAATTGTAAATGGAATAATTCATTAGGCATGGGAACTTGTTTATTTCTTTAAAAATATTTGCTTACTCTTAACAAGCTAATGCATTTAGAAATCCAAGATTTTACATATTGCTACTTAGAGATAATTATTTATTCCACATTTGAGCTATGTGGTAGTAATTAGTAGCATTAAAATAATATAAATATATGGAACATTATATGAGCCACAAGTATGGTACTTTTTTATTTTCTTTGAATATCAATATAGAATTATTTTTTAAATGTACCATCAGAAAGCCTCACATTAAGGAAAATTATCAGATTAGAACTTGGAACATTGATCTACTATGCATTTGATTAAATCTTTCAGCACAGATTGATGAGCTCTTTTCAAATTTGTTTCCATGTGGAATTATTTAGTACCAATAAAGGGGAATTTAAATAGCTCAGGGTTGAAATGAGGGTCCTTGGTTGTCACTGAGCTTGGTGGTTTTCTTGCAGACATCCCATTACCCAGTTACCTAGGACTACAACTGATGATATTACCTAGTTTGAATAATAAAAGGTCTGCAAGAAAACAACCAAGTTCAGACAGCACTAAGGACCCTCAATTATTTAGTTATCTTATAGCAATAAGAAAAAATATTTATAACTCAAATAATCCCAGGGAAAAACAATTTAGAAAATAACAAACCACTCAATTTTGCATCCATGTGGTACTTTATTCAATTCTCAGAACTTTTTGCTATTTTCAGTAGACATAGTATTTAAATAGATTATTAACTTTCTTTTAAAAACATTTTTTCTTAATCTTGAATATGTATACCGTGTTTCCCTGAAAATAAGACCCAACCAGAAAATAAGGCCTAGCATGATTTTTAAGGATGGTAATAATATAAGCTCTACACCACACCACACCACCCCCGGCTAAATAAGCCCCAGTTAAAATCGTCAGCCAGAGGGACACCATATTTCCCTGAAAATTAGACCTAACCAGAAAAGAAGCCCTAATGCATCTTTTGGAGCAAAAATTAATATAAGACCCAGGAAAACACAGAAAGTTATTTGTTGATTAGCATTTTGAACTCACAAAGGAACAACTTGGAAGTATTTGGAACTTTTTGGGATGATCCATAGTAAAGCCATTTCTTCTTACTAGGTTACTACAGGTAGTCCTCAACTTACGATCGCAACTGAACCCAAAATTTATACTGCTAAGTAAGACATTTATTAAGTGAGTTTTGCCCCATTTTATGACTTTTCTTGCTACATTTGTTAAGTGAATCACTGCAGTTGTTAAATTAATAACATGGCTTGTTAAGTGAATCTGATTTCCCCATTGACTGCTTGTCAGAAGCTTGCGAAAGGTGATCACATAACTCCTTGAGACTGCAACTGTCATATATGTGAGTCAGTTATTAAGCATCCAAATGTAAATCACAGGACCATGGGGATGGCTGCAACAGTTGTAAGTGTGAAAAATGGTCATAAGTCACTTTTTTCAGTGATGTTGTAACTTTGAAAGGTCCCTAAATGAACAGTTGTAGGTTTTAGGACCACCTGTACGGGGTGGGCAACCTGTGGGATATATATTATTTTTTATTTATTGCAATTTGTCAAACAGAAATGAAAATAGAAATAATATACAATGACGGGCGAAAGGGACTTTAGTGTTCTTGTGCACGCCCCCTTTACGGACCTCTTAAGTATGAAGTGAGGTCCATGGAAGTTAATTTGTGACTAAGACCGTGAAAATTTGTAGCTGAGAGAATGAATCAGGTAGAGCATTCCAGACTTTGACAACTCTATTACAAAAATCATATTTTTTACATTCACATTTAGAATGATTCACATTGAGTTTAAAGCGGTTGTTTGTACGTGTATTATTGCGATTAAAACAGAAAAAGTCATTTATATATGTCTCAACATATCTTATGTTTCTCCAAAGTTTACAGGACAAAATATTTGCTTCCCAAATTCTCACCTTCCTTCTAGAGACTAAATAGTTTTTAATCCAATTATATATTATCCAGAGTTCTCTCACAAAATAACCCAGTTTTTATTCCTTTCAGTTAGTTGTGTTTCTTTCTTGAGTATTTACATGTTTGTTTCATAGGATTTTGATTTAGTATAATCATTATCTATTCCTAGAGACCTTAGTATTCTTCATTTTTAGATAGAATTCAAGCATATAGGACCCAGATTGTTGGGGGCAATATGCTGACTCTGTAAACTGCTTAGAGAGGCTGTAAAAGGCTGCTTAGAGAGGCTGTAAAAGCACTATGAAGCAGTATATAAGTCTAAGTGCTATTGCTATATATGTCTTAATACAATACAATAGTAGAGTTGGAAGGGACCTTGGAGGTCTTCTAGTCCAACCCCCTGCCTAGGCAGGAAACCCTATACCATTTCAGACAAATAGCTATCCAACATCTTCTTAAAGACTTCCAGTGTTGGGGCATTCACAACTTCTGGAGGCAAGCTGTTGCACTGATCAATTGTTCTCACTGTCAGGAAATTTCTCCTCAGTTCTAAGTTGCTTCTCTCCTTGATTAGTTTTCACCCATTGCTTCTTGTTCTACCCTCAGGTGCTTTGGAGAATAGTTTGACTCCCTCTTCTTTGTGGCAACCCCTGAGATATTGGAACAATGCTATCATGTCTCCCCTAGTCCTTCTTTCTCTTAAGCTAAACATACCCAGTTCCTTCTTGGAACAGAATTATGCTTTACTCTCTTCACTTTATTTCATTATCTTCTCCACGTTCATATTAGGGTTGTGGAAATTTCAAAAATGCCTCAGAAGAAGTGCTTCAGCCTTTGACCAAACACATCACCTATTTTTAGTAATTGCTAAAGGTTATGTAATTCTATTCATTAAAACGGCACCAACATTATTTTCATATTTCCAAACAGAGCACACATCTAGACGTTCCTCACATCAGGTTTAAGAAAGCAGCCTCCTCACCAGTTCATTTTTTTTGTTAAAAGGTCTCTACAGGGTTCTTCACATTACCATGGCAATTGGGACCAGAATGTCTATTGTTAAGTGATGTGGTCATAAACCAGGATGTCACATGGAAAGCATTGCTTACCAATGGCAATCCCGGTTGTCATTGTAATCCCAGGACCATGTGGGTTGTTGTTAAGTGGGGACCTTGTATATGAGGAGTAATATGGGATGAGGTAGCAATAGCAATAGCACTTAGACTTATATAATGCTTTACAGTGCTTTACAGCCCTCTCTAAGAGGTTTACAGAGATAGCATATTTCCCCCCAAAATCTGAGTCCTCATTTTACTAACCTCGAATGGATGGAAGGCTGAGTCAACCTTGAGCCTGGTGAGATTTGAACTTCCAAATTGCAGGCAGCCACCAGTCAACACAAGTAGCCTACAGTACTGCATTCTAACCAATGCGCCACCGTGGTAGAGTTCCAGAGAAATAGGCAGAGCTATGGATGGGTGTCATAGATAGGCACTATGGCACATGGGCAGGTGGTTGGGTGCTAGGCCAGACACTAAAGAGCACAGGATGGACAGGCAATAAAGCAGCAGGAGTGACTTGCAACTTCCTACTAACTTTCCCATTGACTTTTCTTGTGGGAAGCCATCAGAGAAAGTCCCAGATATCAGCTATGGGAATAGTGCAACCATCATAATTGTGAGCTGGTGCACAAGTGCCTGAATCATGATAACATGACCATGAGAATGCTTCAATGGCTGTTTCTCAGACCAGTCCTAAATTGCTCAGTGCCATCTTAACCGAGCATCATTTAATAAATCGTTGGAACCCAAGGACTATCTGTATTGTAGCAATCTCTGAGATAAACCAACTAAAACCAATATAAAAGTTTCCATTGCCCTTCAATAAATTCTTTTAAAGAAAACTCTGGGACAATCTTGCTTTCTGTTGCAGTGAGCTGCCAAGACAATATTTCATACTATAGAACAGGGGTGTCAAACTTGTGTTGTCACGGCGTCAAGCATGACGTGTCGTCAGTTTTCCCCCTTTCACTAAACAGTGGCCAGCACATGACGCATCTGGCCCACGGGCCACAAGTTTGAGAGCCCTGCTATAGAGCCTTCAGATGCAACCTCACCATTTCCCTAGTCCAGCGATGGTGAACCTTTTTTGGCTCGCGTGCCACAAGTGGGGGGAGCGCAGGGGGGTCGTGTGCAGGCGTGCCGCACCCACAATGCAATGCGCGACACCCCCCATTTTTACATGCTTTTTTCACCCTCTCTAGGCTCCAGAGGCTTTATAGGAGCCTGGGGAGGGTGAAAAGAGCCTCCCCCGCCCCTCGGAGGCCCTCCGGAGGCTTCAGCGACCGTCTGGAGGCTTCCCTGAAGCCTTTGGAACGCTTAAAATGACCCTCCGAGCAAACCGGAAATGACTTCCGGTTTACTCGGAGGGTCGTTTTGAGCGCTCCGAAGGCTTCAGGGACGGTCCGGTCCTTGAAGCCTTCGGAATGCTTAAAACGACCCTCCGAGGAAACCGGAAGTCATTTCCGGTTTGCTCGGAGGGTCATTTTAAGCGTTCCAAAGGCTTCAGGGAAGCCTCCGGACGGTCCCTGAAGCCTCCAGAGGGCCTCTGGGAGGATGGGGGAGGTTCTTTTTCACCCTCCCAGGCTCCTATAAAGCATCTGGAGCCTGAGGAGGGCGAAAAAATGGCTTTTTAAAACGGTGAACTCAGCTGGCCAGCTCGTGCATGCCATAGGTTCGCCATCACCGCCCTAGTCCCTTTTCTGATGTGATTAATTTCATTTGTTAAAACCTAAGGATTGAGGGAAAAGTCTATTTTTTAAAATCACTGTGTTATAGGACTTGTCTAGTGATTTCAGGAAATGGCTAACGGCAGAAGAGAGAAATAAATTGACAGTTTGTTCCCAGGATTCTGGCCTCAGATTTTCTCTGCACACAAGAAGGAAGACTGTGGCTAATGGAGAAGGTGGTGTAGAATATCACAGGGAGATGGCCTTGAAAGAAATACACAAGAGCCAGGATGTAAACAAAAAGGGCTTAAATATTCCTCAGGTCATGGAAAGTCCTCACTTAGCATCCTTCATTAGGACTAAAATTTTCATTGCTAAGCAATGTAGCCATTAGGCAAAAGAGCATGTGATCCCACTGCTTAGTGACAGCCATTTCGGTAGTCTTGTACGCCACTGTTATGCTAGAACCACACTGTAATTAGGTGAGGACTTCACACTTCTCCTGCCCAGCTGTGCTCACCTATGCTCCAACTCACCCCACCTACCTATCTCTCCTATCTCTGCTGTTTTGTCTCTCCTGCATTCCACTGCCACTGTGCCTTCCATCACCCCTATTGCCCCCACTGACCTCACTCTGCCCTGCCTCCCCACCTTCCTGTACTCTGTCAATCGGCTATAGCATGCTGCCCCAGATTATTTTTGCCATCTTCTTTCTCCTGCTACTGATGAGGGATGACAGGTTGGGTGTAGCAGGAGTGGTACGATACCGGGGGGTGGGGGGGGCAGGACAGCAAGTGCAGGAGAGCAGCAGGAATAGTGGAATGAAGGGGAACTGAAAGACCAGAGTTTGGGAGGAAGGAGGGAAGGCAGGGTGGGGGGAGAGTTAAAGCATCCATGCAGTTTTAAATGTGGGCTGGTTGCCAAGTACTCAAATTATAATCATCTAACTGCAGAGGCCCTGCAAGAGTCACCACTTAGACAGGATATAAGAGATAAGAAAATAACTCACAATCAGCCTTGCAAGCATTAAAGCTTATCTTAATGAAGTCTAGTTCATTATACTTCATTAGAGTGTGTTTCTCGGTTTGGTTTTGCCAAAAGGCTGACATCACTCCTTTTTACAAGGAAAATCATATAATTGACAATTGTATATGCAAAATTGTAGAGTCAACATCTTTCATGTCTAAAGGCTGTGAAAAAGTTATTTGATTTACAGCAGTGTCACATATTTACAAATAGGCTTCAATTGCTGTCCGATACAAAGGATCCGAAAAATATGTTAAGCTGAAGCACAGAAGATTTCTTCAAGCTTATACACAAGAATCTAGTCAATTAATGGCCAGCATTAAATTGGCATTAGATAATGGTCAAAGGAATTCAAGGGGACATTGTTAAGTCTCTTCTTTTCCTACCTATACATGTCTGTCAAGCCTCATTAGAACAATACCATGCCACTAGTTCTACTAGGCAGTAACTTCTACTTTTTAGTTTCTTTAATGAAAGCTGAGAACCTAAGCCAAACAGGCAGAAATGACCTGTACAGACAATTTCTAGAAAATTGGGTCATATGATCACCCTGAGTGTCAAATCTGCAGATCTAAACCAACTATCTATAAAGTGTCAAAATAAAATCACAATTCAGGTATCATCCATAAGTTAATGTATTAATCTATTTAAAAACATTAAAAGCAGTCGTCACTCACGTCAGGTTTTTTAATTTCTTCAGTCACCGAGTTCAAGACGTTCCATCCATCAAAAGACCAGAGACCTTGATAAAATGCAATTCCAATAGCTCCAGCCTCCATATTGGTGTTTTGAAATGCATCTTGGAAACTGTGGGTTTGCCCCTGGGCAAGCAGCACTAGTCCTCCCACTGCGATGACCAATAGCGCCAAGAACTTGGCAGCCGTAAATATGTTCATCATGGACGTCGCTAACCTGACACTGAGGCAGTTGACCAACGTCAGGAAGAGGATGCAGCTTATAGCAGTGCATTTGATTATGACCTGCGGAGGGGAGCAGCCAGAATAAAATGGCACCAGAACATACTCTGCAAAGCTCAGTGAGACGGCTGCCACGCCAGCAGGCCTTACTACAATGATTGAGGTGAATGCAAAAAGGAAAGCTGGAAGGGACCCAAAAGTCCTCAGGATGTAAATGTAGTCACCCCCAGATTCTTTGATTAAAATTCCTAACTCAGCATAGGACAGAGCTCCAAAGGTGACCACCAAACCACAGGCTGCCCAAATAATGAGACTACCACCAGGGCTCCCAATGTTATGCAGTACCCATTCTGGTGACATAAAAATACCCGATCCAATCATAGTTCCAGCTACGAGTGAGATAGCGCTGGTTAAGCCAATTTCTCGCTTCAAGATCAAGTTCTCTGCCATCTCACTCGGCTGAGCAGCTGAGTTTTGGAGGCTGCTTCTGCTCTTCCCTATGGTAGGACTTGCCATGCTTGTTTCTTCAGTAGAGTGGAGCAGATCTGTCCATTGCAAGGAATAAATTAGAATTCACACTTTGAGTTAAGTTAATGATTGCAGGTACTGAGTGTCTTCCCACATTTGTCTAGTATACAAGAAGTCCTCAAGGAAGTCCTCCAATGTTGACATTCCAATTAGTGGTGACTTCCAGGGATGAAGTTTAGATATTGGTGAGTGGGAAAGTGTTGCTTTTTGGAATGTTCATCACAATATTCAGCCAGATCACCTCCAAAATATCTGCTTTTGTTTAACAGCAAGCCATCAAGATAATCTGGCTGCCTCTGAGTTGCAAATAGCTTTGACCCTGTACAAAGTAGCTTTCAATATTACCTATTTTTACTCGAGTACCATATGTGTTATGCTTTAAAAAATATCTATCATTTTCTGTTAGATGGTTTATGTACTACTCTATGAGTATTATGACTGTCATAAAATGGCTAACAAAAGGGAAGTTATTTAGGGAGTGAGGATATATCTTGGTGGTAGAAGGGGATAGATTCCGCCCACACTTGCTTCCTTGTATCAGGGATGTGTGCCACCACATTGTAGATAATAGGGAATGCTGCTACAGCATAGTGTTTCAGGTTGTGGTGGAGACAAATGTGTTTCATGGGTATCTTATGCAAAGGGTTCCAGTTCTTGTGACACCTTATTTTTGAGGTTCCAACTCACACTATGACTGGAAAAAGTCTTCTTATGGCAGACCCATTGATGCTAATGAATGGGATGTTAGTGGGTTCCGTTGTCTAGGAAAAAATTCCTAAGCAAACAGCTTCCGGTGATGAAAATGGCAGCTTAGATCCCTCCAGTGTTCTAATCTTGGAGATGATGAGACAGCTTGTTTTGCTCCTTGCACAGCAAGGGTGCCCTGTCTCTTCCTTTGGATTTAAAGAGAAAACCGGAATTGACACATTTGAAGCCTCGACTGTCACTCCTTGCAAGTAAATTGTAGAAACAAAATTTTGAGATGAGGGTCAGGGTCTCTCTCTCTCTCTCTCTCCATCCTTCCCTCCCTCCCTCGCTCCCCAAGTGCAAGGGTTTCCATCAAATTCACAGCTGCGATGTAGACAACTTTATGAACCCTTCATTTCTAAATCACTTTTTTGATGTATTCATCTTTGTAGTTAAAGAGAAACTTTCTTTGGAACAAATGAATACTTCTGTTTAGAGACTTTATTTCCGGAGCTATATTTATATTGAGGTGTTAAGAATTTTTTCTTATATTTGTCTGAGTTGCCAAAACTTGGAACCAAAAAAGACTCAGAGCATCTAAACAGAATTAAGTTGATTTTTTTTTATTTTTGAAAGAGTATTATTTGATGAATCTATGTTCTTCAGCTTGGAGCATCAAATTCCTCTGCTTGTTCTTCCTATCATTTGGCTGGATTTATAAACAAGGACAGACTCCTTTGAATTAAAGGCTGTTAATAAATCTTTTGCCAGCAGTGTACGATATAGACCATGGCTCCACATAGGGGTATCAAGATCAAGGTTTAGAGATGAGCAACAGCTTCCACTGTCCCTTAAGAATATGATTATTTGATCTCTTGGGTACAACATTAGCACAATCTTTAGAAGTTTAGTTTAAGACTTTGAAAACCTTTTTTAAAAGACTGGTTAAGATTTCAGTGGAAATTAAACCATTTAATGACAGGATCAGAGGTGGTATTCAGCAGGTTCCGATCAGTTCTGGAAAGACAGTAGCAGAAATTTTGAGTAGTTCGGAGAACCGGTAAATACCACCTCTGACTGGCCCCGCCCCCATCTATTCTTTGCCTCCTGAGTTCCAGCTGATCTGGAGGAAATGGGGATTTTGCAATAACTTTCCCCTGGAGTGGGGAGGAAATGGAGATTTTACAGTATCCTCCCCCTGCCACGCCCACCAAGACCACAGAACTGGTAGTAAAAAAAATTGAATCCCACCACTGGACATGATGGAACTTTTAGAGAGAAAAAATCAGAAATTAGGGATCTGAGGAGAGGACTGGGCAATTTGGCAGGGCAAATTTGGCTCTGTTGGAACTCAGAGAGAAGGAACTTTGAGGGTTAGGGTTATTCTAATCAGAACCCTTTTGAAAACATAAGAAAAATGTTTATTCAGGCATTAGTTGATTTGTTGAGCTGGGAAGAGGAACAGATGGTGGGACAGTTGGACAAGGTCTTAGTGCATAAAATCACATCAGACTTCAGTGAGAACTTCTTCACAGAATCAAATCAATGATATGTACATCCCCAAAGGCTCAAATTATAGTTAACAGTGAATTGATTAAACCATGTGATATTCAGAAGAGAGACAAGACAAAGTTGTCCTCTGTCCCCTTTGTTGTTTATTTTGGTTTGTAAAGCTTTTAATAGAGATATTAGACAAGATGAGAAGATAGTGGGCTTAAAAATAAAAATAAATGACCTTTAAATTGGGAGCTTTTGCTGATGATTTGGTTTTGATTTTAAAGGATCCCCTGAAAGGGATTGATTCTTTGATGAAGAAACTGAAATGTTTTGTTGTGCCAGCAGGTTTTAAGATAAAGAACTAGATTACAAAAAGATGTTGGTTTAAAATATGACTCAATCAAATCTTTGTTCGGTCATAGACCAGCAAATAAAATAGAAAAGACAATTAAGACACACAAAAAATATAGTTATTCAAAAATATCTAAAAAGGGTTAGGGTTAATGCTAAATGTACTGTGCAGATTAGGGAACAGTACTTGACTATGGTCAAGGAAATTAAATGAGATTGTTGCAATAGTAGCATCTTGAGATAAAACAGATTGGACTGTTCAGGATATTTAATAAAGAGTGGAAATAATAGTTGTTAACAAGCACCTGCATGGAGAGGGCAATAGAGAATAGCATGTTCCATTGATTCAATGATTTTAAAAAATCATTTTATCAGATATGCCATATTGAGAATTTGGAAGAGTTATAAGGCAAAATTGTTTCCTAAAATTCTTTTATGTTTGGCAGCCCCCAAATCCATTTTTAGAATGGAAATGATAGCTAAACAAAAATGACTTGCTGAATTTTTCTCAAGAAGTGCATAACTTAAAAAAAACAAGAGAAGATTTTGGAAGGCTTTACATGCCATTGATTTCCTTTTGTTCGGCTAATAGAAAGATTTAAGTTGGATAAGAAGAATTATGAATTTGGAAAGGAAGGGGCAGGATGAGTGAATAAGGATTCTAAGCCGTCTTTTGAATCAGTGCTTGCAATACTGTTTTTGGTAACGTTTTCTTTCTACTTTCATTTTCTCTTTCTCTTTTCATAGCTACTGCTGCTTGCTTAGCTAATAGAAAGAGATTGGTGGTATTATGAAACTTCGCCAACATTTTCTTTCCGCAAGAATTCATAGGATACCAGGAACCTAATATCCAGTGCCTTCAAACTGGTTATTTTTACACATGCATCCCTGCTAGAACCACTAAATGCTAATCAGGCCGTTTGAGTTATACAATAAGGTCAAGAAATATATAGATATCACATTAAGCCAAAATCAGGTGAACCACTTTTTGGCTGTACTTCCTTGCTTGCAAAGGCAACCCTGTTGTTGATGGAAGAGACCATGATGTGGGTCAAAGGGAATGCTTCACAGCAAAGCTAAAGACCTGGTTTCATTCTGGCATTTGCAGGTAACGGATTAGGTACCACAAGCAGCAGTTATACCAGAGAGCTTGGAAAGCTACTCCAAACAAGCTAACCAAAATCGGTGGTTGATCTATATCTTACTTTCCTTACCCAGCCTAATCTTATTAATGCTTGTGGAAATATAAGGTTGCAGTAAGTCTCACAGAAGGATAGTCTTCCTATACAGAACTTCAAGGCGAAGCTATCTTTTGAAGCTATCTTTTGCAATGATTGGCCAAGAATTGTAAAGTATTTATATGGCCAAATGAGAAGCTTCTGTTAAAGGCCAAGTTTCTCTTCCAGTATTCCTGGGCATATTTGCCTGGGCTATATTACAGGAATATAAAGCGGATTAATATTTAAACTCATTTTTGGCATTCCAGGGACCAGCAAAGCAAGTTTACAATATGGTGTGAAGTTATCCAGTGTTCCAGCCAATCAGCCATGTCATCCTCTAAGATATTCTTTTTCTTGACTATTTTGTTTTCATTTCTACTGGCAGCCAACTAGATTTCCAAGGTTGCTGCAAATAAGCAGTCTTACTTGGGCTTTTTGGATTTTTAGGTTCTGAGTTTTTGACATTTTCCCTTTAAGCTGACATGCAAAATGTGTGTTGCCTTGTGGCTCTTACCTTGTTTGGCTGTAAATAGTATGGGCAGTGCCACTGAACTATATAACAATGATTCTCACTTCTAAGCATGGAAGAGAAAGAATATATCTCTAGCCAGTAGGCTAAAAGGGACTGCTGGCTTATCTCTTTTCCCCATTAAAACTGCATCCACCTGATAGTTTGCCCAGGGCTGGTGTACTGTTCTGGAAGTCCTGAAAATAAAATGGAAGATTCATCAGAGAGAAACTATGGATATGAAGGTTCATATTAATCCTCATATACTGAACGATACCTCAGAAAACCCTTAGTTGTCATTTACTTGAGAAAAAAATTGCTGTGAGGTAGTGGTGGGATGCAGGCGGTACGCCCCGGTACAGGCGTACCGGAGCCTGCCCGGAGCACCGGATACCGTTCTGGTACGATGTTCCGGAGAGCCCGTCTGCCCGAGCTCCTTACCAGTCTTTTAAGGCTTCCGCGCTTCCGCACACACGCACGGTGCGTACAGCGCCTGCTCTACTCTGAGCAGCTGGAGCATCACGGAGGTGCTAAAACGCATGCGTGCACTGCGTGCATGTACACGTGCACTGCGCACTTCCATGTGGATGCCGCCGGGCCCATTCCAACCGTACCGGTTGGAATGGGATCCGGAACCCACCACTGCTGTGAGGACTGGCTAAGTCCTGACTTGTGTGATTTGAAGGGATTAGCCCTGCTGAAATAATGTCCCTCTGCCATGGGTTTGCCCTAGCTGTTTCATGATGCACTCTACACAGTTATGTGCAGTTAGATTTCTCTATATTTGGCTATTTTGCCTAGCCTAATTTCTAGGCCCAAACTGGATTTCAAGTCTTTTTTGCCAGTTTGGCTGAAGTTTACCAACAAGTGATCACTGATGATGTTACCTAGCTTGGGTAATGAAATGTCTGCAAAAAAACAACCACGCTCAGAGAGAACCAAGGACCCCATATTTCAAGAACAAATATTCTCTTTTGTTGGCTTAACCCTTTCAGAGATAAGAAGCACTTGCAACATTTTGTAGCAGTGCCCACCTGTCATGGCTAATCTACATGGGTACAGATTTTTTTTCTGAATAGGTTGAATTCGTTTTTAAAACAAATAAAATTGAAACAAATCTCGAGCTGTGGTTATATAGACTTGTCATTCAGTGTTCCTGTTCCTTACTGCACAGAAACCCTACTTATTTCAGAAAATTGTTTCATCAAAATCACTATATTGGCAACTTCTACCTTAAATGTATTAGCTAGCAAGCACCATACTCTTGATAAAAGAACTTTCTGAAAAGTGTTGGGTTAACACAATGTTATTTTTGTTTCTTATGGGTACCTGAAATAGTCTCCAAGTTATAGTAGAGGTCAATAACATTCAGTGCCTGCCCTCTTTTCTATTTTGTTCTTCACTGAATAGATTGCTGTATATTCTGAAATAAATTGCCTTGTATTTGAACAAATGAATGTATAATTTTATCCTCCTTAAAAGTTGGAACTACTGGATACAGAAAAGGCAATCAATACATATATTAACTGAGTTCACATATTACACTACTAAGCCATGATTTGCTTAGCCACGGTTTATTCAATAAGTCACCATTGTTGACTTTACATGACAAGCTAAATTACAAGGTTAAAGTTTTATAAACCAGACAAGACACTTTAGACTTAGCATGAAAGCCTTTTTCTGTAAAGGTTCACAAGTCTCCACTAATCAGCAATAAGAAAAATGAATAATGCAAACAAACAAAAAGATCATGAAGCCTTAATATAAAGGTATCTAAGCAAGGAAGGTTTTGCTTTAGAAAAGTCTGATTGGCACATACATATCAATGCCATTTTTAGGGACAATTATGAGTGGGCCTATCATCTTGATACAGAGTAGAAGTAAGATGAGCTATGCAGCTATGCTTTAGAAGATAATGGATATATCCCATGACATAACTCTTTAATGAAGACAGTGGGTGGCATCTGATCTTTAGTGATTCTTAATGAAGGCACAACAGAAACACAGGCAGGAGAGTAACTCCCACTTCTAGTACAGCTAATTCTGGAAACCAGATGGGTACATTCTGTAGTGTTTCTGGAACTGGATTTCTACATCTAACTTCTTTTTTGAAATGAACCCCTATTGCCATCTACTGGCCTTTAAATAGCAAAAGCTTTATTTTATGAAATGTCTGCAGGTTGCTCATAGCACTCAGAGACTGCTTCCATGTGCTCTGCTGGATTAGTACTTTACAGAGGAGCATAAACCAGAAAGGTTTCCATTTTACCATTGGGCAGAGAAAGACCGCTACCTTAAACAGCTGATCTGAATTATCACAAAAGGGCAAGACGACGTTAAATGCTTTTTTATAGCTGATGAAGGCAGTCATGGAAAACTTCTTGTTCAAAGGAGAATTGTACCAATGAAGAACCGCAGCACAAAAATATAAAATCTTTATACAAGGAGAGCTATCATTAGAAGACAGGTGGAAACCCGACATTTTACATAAGTAAAAAATTAAGGAAACAAATCAAAACTAAATAATACAGGATAGAAGATCTAGTAAAAAACAGCTCAGTGAAGACTTCAATTGACTAATGATTAAGAAAATATATGGATGCAGAAGACTGGAAAAACAGTGAAACTTCCTCCAGTCAAGCTTGATCCTTGGTAATGCCATGGACACATCTCTGTTATTTTCTTGGCATTTATATGGAAGTGGTTTGACTGTTTCAATGATGTTTTGTCTTCATTTCCTCTCTGCTTAGGGCAGTGGTCTCCAATTCAAATATTAAATGCTGTTTGGTATTTATGGGATACTTAACAAAATACCTTTGAATGGCTGAGAAGGCCAGTGGGGAACTCCAACAACATGGTTGCAGGTTCATTCTGTGTATCTATGAAGATAAATATGGTTCATGCTTATATTAAATAGTTCTTTAATTCCACTCTTGCTCTAAAGATCACAGAGCACATTATATAATTGCTCTTCATTCTGATTCTCACAAGATTGTGAGGAAGACAATCACCCTCTATTAGCCTTAACTCAATGAGCTTTTGCTTTTCACTCTAGCCATTCTACATGAATTCACAATGAGACCTATTATGTTTCATTTCATTTATGTATTTATTTACTTTTAACTTTATTTTTGTATTGCCATTCAAAGTCATCACTGGAGCCAAGAGAGAACTAGTTGGATTCTGAGCAACATAGCCACTCTGTCTTCTTGGAGCTTCATCTTGTTGCTCCACAGGCCAATCCTTAAAGTACCAGCTGAAGGCTTCTCCTGCATCACTGTTCGGCATGCGTTAGAGAGGTATATCAGGGTACCATCAAAATACTGGTATCTCATCCCAAACTTCTCCAGGAGGCTTCACATAAATGAAACTTACTAATACACAGTGGTGGGATTCAAATAATTTAACAACCAGTTCTCTGCCCTGGGTGAGTGTGGATGGGTGGGTATGGCCAGGGGGCGTAACAGCATTCAGTCTCCTGCAGCACTCTGCCAGTCAAAACTGGGCACAGGGGTTAATTTCAAAATGTGGGCTTTGCTTTGTGACATCCAGATCCAGCGAGCAAGGGGTGTGAACTGCACAGAAAACACACTTTTGTTTGGTTATGAAGAAATATCCCCAAAGTCAGATGTACACTAAATGTAGACTGGACTTTTAGCTACACATCTTCCTAGCAAACAGCAAATTTTGAAGCTCCAGGTAAGGAGGATTCATTTTAGGATGAGTAAACAAAGTTTGCATGTTGGAGGAATGCTGGGAAACTGTATTTGAAAGAACATTTGAGGGGGGGGGGTGTGTGTGCAGAAAATAGCCCTTCTCTGCCTGAGGCTGTAGAGACCTTGCACCAATCAAAACACTATGAAAATAAGTATATGAAAATAAGAGCAAACTCTACTCCCTTCTAGTACTGATGATGTTACCTAGTTTGGTAATGAAATATCTACAAGAAAACCAGCAATCTCAGAGAGCACCAAGGGCCCCACAGTTCAACCCTGAGCTACAAATATTCTCTTCTATCGATAAACACTTTTTGGTTAGAGAGACTCAGAGCCTGCCTCATATGAGATGGCTCCCAGTGGATTTCATTCTAAATTTTGATATGATTTCTGTAAATAAGGAATGTAGAATTATGATGGCTGAGTATTTGATCCTTCATACATCAGAAAGTACAAAGCTAAGGGATAAACAAATAAAAAACAGATTTGAAAAAAGAAAAGGCTCAGGAAAGAAAAAGAGTGAAAGTGTAAGAAAGAGGAATAGAAGGAAAACCCAAAAAGAACAACTTCCAACTTTCTTTGGTACAGATATAAGTTAAAAATATATCAAACCCTTACTCTAAGATTAACATTTGTCTACATTATTTCCATAATCTCATATCTAATCATCAAAGCCCAGATCAACTTTTAATTTCAGTTTCTCCCAAAAAGTCCAGTAATGGTTCATATCACTTTAATCACTATTTGTTAAGGAAACCACATCTGATTTATTTAATTGCACCAAACTCTAAATAAAACAGGAATGGAAAATCCTAACTCCAGTGTAGACCCATGCTTCTCAACTTTAGCAACTTTAAGGTGCATGGACTTCAATTCCAAGAATTCCCAATGCAGCATGAAGTTTGCCCATCTTAAACTTGCCAAGACTGAAAACGCAGATCTACAGATAGGGATTTTTCCATTCCTCTTTTACTGGTTCTTACTTACTTATAAGCAATCATAATACAAAATCCTCACTTCCACCCCATTGCAGAGCCATCATAGTACAAAATTCTCATTTCCACCCCATCCCAGAGCAACCACCATTCCCTCACTAACCTGCTTTCCAGCTCCGTTACCCTGCATGCAGGGCAACAAAAGAAGACCATGTGACTTACCAGTTTTCAGTCAAACCTTCCAACTTCTCGGGGGGTGGGGGGAGATATCACGAAGTTGGAAGGTCTGACTGAACTGACTGATCAGCTTCCCAGCTGATCTGCTCAGCAGGTCCATTGCCACCTCCCAACTGATCAGTGTGGCTCCATGTTATGCCACGGCAGCCTCCCCATCCTGAATGGCAACCCCGGTGGCGGGATGGGGTGGAGTGGGGCCAGCCATAGGTGGGAACAATCGGTTTGCCAAGCTACACAAAAAATTAACAACAGGTTTGGTCAAACTGGCGCGAACTGGCTGAATCCCATCACATCTAATATGTAAACATTTATTTGTGTTTACTTTCTGTCTTCATCTGAATTGCCATTCTCCACAGACTGATTTCCTCTATAAATGATGCTCTAGAGCAGGGGTGTCAAACTCACGTCCTCACAGTGGCATCATGTGACGTATTGGGACTTTTCCCCCCTTTGCTAAACTAGGCAGGGGCGGGGCCAGCAAGTGACGCATCTGGCCCGCAGGCTACAAGTTTGACACCTCTGCACTAGAACATTCATTCTTGCCAATTAGTACAGCCTGCCCATACCAGGTGTTGTTGGGGTTATGGACCAAAGCACCTGATGGCGTCATCTGCAATAACTTTTCTACTTAGAGCAAGTATTGTGTCATGTCTAAACAGCAGTGACAGAAACTTCTGCTCTGAAAGTTTTTACTTTTCCTTCTCTGCTTCCACAAGTTTGCAAACCAGGAAGAAAGGAACCCTTACGTTTGTAATCAAGCTCAATAATGGCACTCCTAAATAATGGTAGCCATACATGGAATTCTTTCACAGTTCCCTCAGTACCAGCAGGCTGGGAGGGAGCCTATGAAATGCTTAGTCATGGCTTTACTGCCCAACGTTTGGGGGGTGGGGGAGCACAGTTCTACATTAAAGCATTTCTAGGATTACAGAGGTTTCTACATATGGTAAAGCTTAATGAGGAGCCTACTGTATTAATGCCAGAAAGAAACAGTAGAAGTATTTCAAACTGGATTTATAAATAATGCCTTGGAAGACATAGGCAAGTATGAACCAGACCTCTCAGAACTATAATTAGAACATAACTCTGACAGAGATGCAAGGGACAAGCTAGTATGTGGTATCAATGATGAAAAATTCATGACTACAGCCTGAACCACAGAATCCTTCTTTTGACTTAGCTACAAAGCTTCTCCAGTCACTATAGAATCAGTAAGTAAAAGTACACCGTCTTTACTTGTTCACAGAAAATAAAAATGAAGGGATTATTAATAAAGTTGTGAAATTTGCACCATTGGATAGCCAAGGTAGTATTTATATTAAAAGCAGATGTTCCTTGCTGCACATATGGTGATTACAAACGTTTATAAATCAGATCTTCTAGCCACAGCAATCACCTGCTTCCTAAAGTAGAGTTCTTTCGCAGTATTAATGTGCTACGTAAGCCTTAGAATTAGGGCAAACAAGAAGCAAATCAGTTGATTTCATGAGCTTCAATTGCTCAGTTGTAAATCTTTCAACAGATGCAAGTCAAAAATAAGAGCAGGCTAGTAGAATCCGAGAGATGGAACAATAGAGATCATTTAGTCCAACTCTTTGGGCTAGGGGTTCAGGATTCACAAGTGTCACTGGCAGATAAGAATACAGCCTGATTGAAAATTTTAGTAAAACAGAACTCATTCTGTTGTATGGGAGCCTCTTTTGCTGATAGTTCCAATAGTTGGGAAGCCGCTTGACCTCCCTTCCACCCACGGCTCAATTCTTTCTCATTTCTCGTTCTTCTTAAGTATTAGTCACCCCTCTATACTTTAGTGTCTCTCATCCAACTCATTGATAAAAATGTTGAAGAGCCAGGACCCATCTCTGAGGCAGTCCATTTTATACTTCCCTCCATTTTGAAATGGAACCTCTAAGGATAGATGTGTTGTGCGCTGGCCACGCCCAGTTTAGCGAAGGGGGGAAAGTCCCTATACGTCATATGATGCCACCGTGAGGACATGAGTTTGACACCCCTGCTCTAAGGAGCCCTTTGGATGCTGTCATTCTGTAAAATGTGAGTCTACCTAAGTCTGTCTAGCCCATGTTTTACCATTTTATGAAGGTTGTTATCATGAGGCACTTTATGAAAGGTTTGACAAATATATGAAGCTGATGGCAGTCCCCTGATCTAACTCAAACAAGGAGGTATGGTTAGTTTGCCATGATATGTTATTAATTGAAGCATGCTCACCAAATGCTTACAAATATGCTACCTGGTCATCCGTTCAATATATATATTAAACTTGTAGATCTGTATTGTCTGGGTCCTTCTTAATCCCCTTTTGAAGGTGAGGATATTCTTTTCCTTCATTCTTCTGAGACCTCACCAATCTTCCAGGAGTACTCAAAAACATTAAGTTTTCTGATGACTTGCAATGGTTATTAGAGACTTTCTTGTATTTGCATTTAGTTATAATTTCTTCTTTTTCTATTTCTCAAAGGTACCCATTTTTTCTTGAGCATTTAAGAATTCTGCATATATCCATACTAATTTCTTTGATTTCTTCTGATTTTTTTTCTTGTGGGGATTGTTTGTGATGCAGGTTTAGTATCTAATTCTGCAGAATTTCCCATCCGTCCTGGTCATTTTTGTTCTTTAGGGCTTCAGCCACTGGATCCAAACCTATTTTATTTCAAAAGTTCATCGGAATGGGCTATCCTAAACTCTTATATGTCGGTCAGACTCTTTCCGGTTCTTTCTCCTCTGGATATCATATATTCAAGCATAACATGGTTACTTTCCACCAAGATATCAGTATTCTTCTACCAACTATTTCCCACCTGTTAGCAAGGCCTAGATCCAGTATAGCAGATCCCATTTTTCTTCTTATAAATGAAGTGAGAAAAGACAAGAATCTGTTGGATTGCTGACTCTAGACAAAGTTAAGTGTTTAACAGATTTCAGGATGCTGCATATTTCTTTGAAAGACTTCATCTGCATCTTCTTCTACTCAGGTGTCTTACAAATAAACTTCCACACTATATCACTTTTGTTTTTTCTCTCTCTTTTATCCTGACCTAAATTCGACAAAGATTTCAAAAAGTAAAAGTCAGAGCTTTTCCCATGCATATTATTTATTTGTTTGTATTTATTTATTACTGGAAACTCTATGCTGCTTTACCCAAAACAGCTCTAAGCAGCTGCGGTCATTAAAAAAATGTACTCAGACAGCAGTAATCAGTGGAAGCAGATTATAATACATACATGAATAAAAATTATTAAAAATAAAAATTAGAAAGTTCGATATATCAATAGTGCATGCTCACTGGGAGTAATTGCAGGCTGAAAAGCCAGCTCATCTGAAAATAAGCTATGGGGCCAAAAATCAGAGACATTTCTAAAAACTGATGCAAAAGTAAACTGCCAGTAAATTCAGAGAGCAACTGACAAGAAACCAAAAGGAAACCAGTCAGGCAGGGAATTGTTTCCAGCACAGGAAGGAGGCTGGAGTGTTTTCTCATAAACTAGCGATTTTGAACTTCACATAATTAAAGGAATTAATACCTTCCATGCTCTTGAAGAGAATGGTCTCTGCTGTTCGGCCCTCTTTAGCTTGTGGTATGATTTATGGCTTGGCACTCTCCCAAGGTCAGGGATTGACTCCTTGCTATCTGAATCAACCATCAACTCATGGGTGTGTGACAGCCTCAGTATCAGAGGAGTCTGTACACACAATCCTCACTTACCAAACATCATTGGGACTGGCAACTCGGTTGCTAAGCAAAAAAAAAAAATCACCTGACCGCACCAGACTTATATACACCATCCCTTCTGCTTCCATCATTAAATGAATCACCATGGTCATTAAGTGAGACACCACGTGACTGCAACTGGCAGTTTCATTTCTGTGTTCTCATTAATTCTGCTTGTGGGAAGCCAATTGGCAAGCTCACACATGGCAATCAGGAGGCTGCAGTGGTTGGGAATGTGTATCAGTTGTGTTAGGGATGTAACCCTAGGCTTGGCTTGGCAATGTATATAAGCTATGATTACTTACTTTAAATGTTAGAGAAATGTAATTGGCTTGTTACCTCAAGCAGCTATAAGAGGGAGCCAGAATGGCTGTTAGTTCTCTCTCTCTCTGTTTTGTTAGAAGCGGATCAGGTGTATTTTGAGGTATTGTGGTTTGTTACTGTTAGCTACTTTGTGTGTTAAACTGAGAATATTGATAACTGAATTACTGAACCGTGTATGACTTGGACTGTTAACCGGACTCTGAATACTTCTATATTTCTACATAGTAAACTACTATATTTTTATACTATTCAGTGTCTCTGTATGCTGGTTTGTGTGTGTTATTCCATATCACTCTCATTACGCTTCTCTGCATACTCGCTCTTCTAATGGGGAGTTTAATTACTTAACAAGTTGAATGAATGACAATCATGTGACTGTGGGGCACAGATGGCTGTAAATGAAAGGACTGATCGCAAACTTTTTTCAACTCTCATAACTTTGAACGGTCACTACACAAGGCAGTTGGCAAGTGGGGAGTATCTATAGCTAGAAGCTATTCAAAAAGCGGGCACTTGTAATGCTGGACGAAGAATGTGAATGCCCCAACACTGGAAGTCTTTAAGAAGATGTTGGATAGCCATCTGTCTGAAACGGTATAGGGTTTCCTGCCTAGGCAGGAGGTTGGACTAGAAGACCTCCAAGGTCCCTTCCAACTCTACTATTGTATTGTATTGTATTGTATTGTATTACAAGCAATACGTTCACACCCCAAAAATGGACGAATTAAACTCAGGTTTTTCCAACAGAGGTAGGCTAGAAATTGATAGTAGAGACAACAAACGTACTATTTTTTCCTGACTCAAGGATAAAAGCACTGCATTTTAACTGTAACTGTATTTCTCGACTTATGACTACAATTGACTCCAAAATTTCTGTTGTTGAGACGTTGGTTAAGTGAATTTTGCCCCATTTTATGACCTTTCTTGCCACAGTTGTTAAATTAATCATTGCAGTTGTTAAGTTAGTAACACGGTTGTTAAGTGAATCCGGCTTCTCCATTGACTTTGCTTGTCAGAAAGTCGCAAAAAATATGAGTCAATTGCCAAGCACCCAACTTTTGATCACATGGCCATAGGGATACTGCAAGGATCATTAAGTGTGAAAAATAAACCACTTTTTTCAGTGATGTTGTAACTTTGAACAATCTCTAAACGAAATGTTATCAGTCGAGGAATACCTGTATTCTGGGAAAAGAATGAATGCTTCACAACGTTTTGGTTATCCCGTCCATCTGCAGAACACTGAGAGGATCCTTGGTTTTTCAGTTTTTTAAAGTAATTCCAATGGTGTTGCTTCATGGTGGTAGCCGTGGTAGCACAGTGGTTAGAATGCAGTACTGCAGGCTACTTCTGCTGACTGCTGGCTCCAAGCAGATTGGCAGTTTGAATCTCACCAGGCTTAAGGTTGAATCAGCCTTCCATCCTTCTGAGGTGGGTAAAATGAGGACTCAGATTGTTGGGCGCCATAGGCTAACTCTGTAAACTGTTTAGAGAGGGTTGTAAAGCATTATGAAGTGGTATATAAGTCTAAGTGCTATTGCTATTCTCATAACCTAACATGTTAGACCCCTGTTGCATTAAGCAGACCTATAGCTACTACGGTAGTTGCAACTGTTCAAACTAGTAAATTGTAACATTTAAGAAAACAAAATTCCTGTAAAGGGCATAACTTGTAATTAAAGAAAATTTTGAATGCTTTTGCACCAATAATGACATATAAAGTATGGGTCTGAGTCCTATACCTATAATAGGGAAATAAAGCCAATTGTGATACCGGTAGTTAGTACCATCCAAAAGATGCTAAAGCAATTATTGCAGGGTTTTTTTTTTTTTAAAAAAGACTCATTATGGACATTCCTTTAACTTGTTCCAAGTAGTTCTTACAGCACAGACATATGAAGATTCAAGAATTTATTACATGCTCAAAATAATTGCTGTAAAAAGGAGCTTAACAGAGAGTTGGTTTAAGATGCAATGATTCTTTTTAATTTTAATGAGGTGGGAAGACTGTTGGTCTGGAAAATATAATATTATTTGTATTGCATATCTTGCCACTTCTGCTACATAATTATTCATGTTTAGACTGGAAAGAATTAGCTGTTATATTTAGAGTATAAAATTGCACAATAATGCACAGACTATTTATTTTTATTTTTTATTTATTATTCATATTTATAGACCGCCCCCTCTCCCGAAAGGGACTCGGGGCGGTGTACAGTCACTAAAATACGTTATAAAATACATACAAAACAGTTAAATAATTAAATACGTAGGTGGAGGAGGTTGCAAGACTGTACATAGAATAATAAATATTAAATATAGTATATAGTGTATTAAAAACTTTTTAAAACCCCAAACCCAATTAAAATGAATAAATCCCCGGGAGGTAGAACTAAGAAAGTGCCAGGCCAGCTGATTGAAATAGGTGAGTCTTTAACTTTTGCCGGAAGGAACGGAGGTCGGTGGTAGTTTGAATGTCAGGGGGGAGGTCATTCCAGAGGGTTGGGCCCATCACAGAGAAGGATCTACTCCTAGGTGTCGCCCGCTGGCATTGACTAGCAGACGGCACCAGGAGGAGCCCCTCTCTGTGTGAGCGGATAGGTCGCAGGGACGTGTGTGGTAGGATGCGATCCTGCAGGTAACTAGGTCCACTGCCATGGAGCGCTTTAAAGATGGTGATCAATACCTTGAAACGCACCCGAAAGGCCACAGGTAGCCAGTGCAGCTCGCGCAGGAGAGGTGTTACGTGGGAGTAACATGTACTTCCCATAATAACCCGCGCGGCTGCGTTCTGAACTAGCTGCAGTCTCCGGACGCGTCCCAAGGGAAGCCCCATGTAGAGAGCATTGCAGTAGTCCAGGCGAGACGTCACCAGCGCATGAGTGACCATGCGCAGGGCACTCCGGTCCAGTAGGGGGCGCAATTGGCGCACCAGGCGAACCTGGTGGAACGCCCCCCTTGCCACGGCTGCCACATGGTCCTCCATTGACAGCCGGGCATCAAGGAGGACGCCCAAATTGCGCGCCCGCTCCACAGGGGACAATTGTTCGCCCCCTATGGCCAGCGATGGAGTCAGCTGGCTGAACCGAGGCGCCGGTAACCACAGCCACTCGGTCTTGGAGGGGTTGAGTTTAAGTCTGTTGTCCCCCATCCAGACCCCGACGGCTTCCAAACACCGGGACATCACTTCGACAGCCTCGTTGGGGTGGTTTGGGGTTGAAATATACAGCTGAGTATCATCAGCGTAAAGATGGTACTCAACCCCAAAACCACGGATGATCTCACCCAGCGGCTTCACATATGCGTTGAACAGGAGAGGCGAGAGGACCGACCCCTGTGGCACCCCACAAGTGAGAGGCCTCAGGGACGATCTCTGCCCCCCTGTCAACACACATTGCTTCCGGTCGGAGAGGTAGGAGCCGAACCACCGCAAAACGGTGCCTCCGACTCCCATCCCCTCCAACCGGCGCAATAGGATACCATGGTCGATGGTATCAAAAGCCGCCGAGAGGTCTAATAGGACCAGGATAGAGGAGCAACCCCTATCTCTGGCCCTCCAGAGATCATCGACCAACGCGACCAAGGCTGTCTCAGTGCTGTGCCCGGGTCGGAAGCCGGACTGGCGTGGGTCTAGATAGTCGGATTCGTCTAGGTGTCGCGGGAGCTGCTGCGCCACCACATTCTCGACAACCTTCGCCAGAAAGGGGAGGTTGGAGACTGGACGATAGTTAGCTAGCTCCATTGGGTCGAGCGCAGGCCTCTTGAGCAAGGGTCTCACCACCGCCTCTTTCAAGGCGGTTGGTAAGTATCCCTCACTCAGTGAGGCGCTCACCAGGCCCAGGAGCCAGCCTTGTGTCACCTCCCAGGCTGCCAGTACCAGCCAGGAGGGGCACGGGTCCGTTAAACAAGTGGTGGGTCGCAGCCGTCCACGCAGCCTGTCCAAATCCTCGGGGGCAACAGAGTCAAACTCCTCCCAGAATGGTCCCTCAAGACTCGCTGTTGGCGGCTCGTCTGGTCCACTGACGGAGGTCCACCCGCTCCGGATCTGATCGATTTTGTCCTGAAGATATTCCCCAAACTCCTCTGCTCTACCCTGTAAGGGTGTCTCCCGCGCCCCCTGCGATAAGAGGGAGCGAGTCACCCTAAACAGGGCGGCAGGGCGGTTATCCGCGGATAGACTAGACATAACACTGGCCTTACACCGGCATACAATGCCCTGACAACTTTGCTTTTGCTTGTGAATAAATTGAAAGTAATTCCTCTACAGCTGGTCTGCACAGCTGGGCTTTGGAATGTTTTGGGGGGCATAACCAGGAGAGAGCAATGGGAGACCAGGAGACAACCAGACAACCAACCAACTGACAAACCAAACTTCCTTCTTTCTTTCATTCCTTCCTTCATTCCTTTGTTTTCAAGCCAAAGCGCATGTGCGGAAGGCAAGCAGATGGGGCATGCTCACATTTGCAAACCGGTAGGGAAAGTAAGTGAAACCACCCCTGGTTTGCTTGCTATAGTATTCATACAATCCTTCTTTGCACTGCTGTTTGTTCATAATCATTTGGGTTGGGTGATCTAGAAATAAATGAATGGATAATCCATCTCCTTCCTTCCTCCCTCCCTCCCTCCCTTTCCTTCCTCCCTTCCCTTCCCTTTATTTTGATTTTAAACTAATAAAATGCAATACTTATAAACTGATTTTTCCTACCGCTATAAACATGACAATTTGAGTTACACACTTCCAAAAATTGTTAATCACATGCTTTGAGGGGAGCTTCATATGGCAACTCTATAACTTCACCAAGCTAACAAAAATAAATTATTATGTTGACTGTGACCAGGATAATTTTTGACATAGGGCACTGTGCCTCTCAATTTTTGCGTTGCACTTCCTGTATCCCTCCAAAAGTTGCTAGCTGTTTTATTTATTTATTTTTAAAAATTCTATGCAACTTCAAGTTTAAAAAAATGAAAAACAGTTTACAGTTAACTAAGCAGGTAAGAGTTAATGGTAACGTTTAATATGACACAGGAGGATGTCAGCACAAATACAAACACTTAACTCTATAGACCAGGGGTGTCAAACTCGATTTCACTGAAGGCCACATAAGGGTTGCTTTTCACCTCAGAAGCCGGCATGGGCGTGGCCAGGGTGGGCGTGGCCAGCTCAACATCACTCATGTCGGGGGTACCTGTGGTGGCCTGGGTGGGGCTGGGGAAATCCACTGTCTCCAGCGAAGGAAGGTGAGAACAGGGAGAGCACCAAACCCCTGTCCTCCAGAGGAGCCTCCCTCTCCCTCTCAGGCCATGCTGAGGACCCCGGACAATGGCACAGGCTGTCCAGAGCCCTAGGCAGCAGAAGGGAAATGCCCAGCCTGGCCCTCAAGCTCCCAGGGCACCAGGATCACACAGTCCCAAGCTCCGTTTTCGCCTGCGACGGTTCCTGCAGTGGTCTGCCAGCGGAAACAGAGCTCAGGAAAGTGACACGCGGCCTTCCTGAGGAGGTTGCAGCCGAAAACAGAGCTCCCAAGCTCCTTTTCGCTGGCAGAACACTGCAGGAGGCCTTGGTGCAGCTCTTCTGAGTTCTGATTTTGCCGGCAGAGGCACTGTGGGCCGGTCTTTCGATCTTTTCAGGGCAGCCCCACGGGTCAGATCTAAGCACCTCATGGGCCAGATTTGGCCCCCAGGCCTTGAGCTTGACACCCCTGCCATAGACAAATTCTATAATAGTCTATAGGAAGAAAAGAGAAGAAGAGGACCACTGTCATCAAGATGGATGGACTCAATTACATCAGTAATGGATACACTTTTATTTTTTTTATTTTTTTTAAAGAATTTTATTGGTTTTTAAACATTTATAGGGAAGGGTAGGTGGATATACAAAAAACTTTGGCAGCTACATCGTGCTGAAAATAGAAATCTCTCCAAATCTCACAACTTTTACAGAAAGAAAAACAAAAGATAAAAGATAAGCAAAAACAGCATCTTATTATACATTGTATCAACCATATGTTCAATCATCTCTTTTACCACTTTCTAATATATCAACAATTACAATAATATTTCAAATACATTCATTTTTGTGACCTGAGTCTTTTCAGTATTGCTCCCTCCCCCTTGTCCCCTGGTGGAGCCACAGCCCCTCCCTCCCTCATATCTTGTATATTATCACCTTTTTCACTACCTCTTATAGTTTCATCCTCTAGGAGGGAACTGTGTTTTTTCATGAAGGTGTCTGCCTCCACAACTGAATTAATTCTAATTCTATTTCCCTCCCAGAAAATCAACATTCCTTCTGGCAATAACCATCTAAACCAAATTTCTTTATTATATAATTTCTTTGATAAGGAGGAATACTTCCTCCTCTTTTCTCTTATTTTTTTCGGAATTTGTTTAAGAATGGCAATTTCTTTATCTTTATATTTTAATGCCCCCCCCCCTTTGGGCTCCCAAAACCTCATCCCCCATGGTCTTCCTAAGAAATTTAACATGGACTTCCCTTGGAACATTATGTGTTCTGGTATATTCTGAATTGATTCTATAAACCAGGTCCATATCCCACCACAACTGTTCTTTATCTCTCTTAATGTATTCTGCTAAGATTGTACACATAATATCCTTAAGGTCTTCATCTTCTGTCTCGGGTAGGTTCTGGAATCTGAGAAAAAGGGACATTCTTTCAAGTTCCATCTTTGCCATGAAGTTTTCCAGTTCTCTATTCCCCTTCTGAGTTGCCTTCACCTCCTCCCTCAGCCCAACCACGCCCTCCTCCAGTACTCCAACCCTCTGCTTATTTTCTATTGTTTGCTGCTGTACATCTCCGAGCTGCTCTTTAAAATCTGTCAGTTCTTTTTTCAGTTCTTCCTGTCCCTTCATAATAGTCTGAAACATTTGGGCAACTGATAAGTCCTTTGTGCTCTCTCCAGCCACTTCTTGTTGTAAGAATGATAAAGTTTTTGTCTGTTGGGTCGTTGGGCTAGATGCAGAGGAGGCAGGCGCTGAGGTTGCCTTCCCCGGTGGTGGTTTTCTGGGCCCCATTTGTTAAGTTCAGGGATAAGTATAAATCCTTATGCAGAAGAAATGGCGTCTGTGGAGTGCACAGTTGGGTAATACAGAGGAGGCAGACAAGCCCAGAAGTGAATGTTAATCCTCAGTCATAGTTCCAAGCCAGAAGAAGAGAGTCAAATAATCCAAATCCTGAAAGACCATAAAACAGGGGAGGCTCCATAAGTCCATCGGGAGGTAATAGTAATATAAAGCCAGAAATTTCTTCAAAGGTAGTTTCAAAAGGCTGGTTTCATTTATTAGAGCGAAGAAGAAGGAAGTGAGCCATCTTGGCTCCGCCTATCACAGGGAACCAGGGAGCAAAGCATTCAAAGTTTCCATAAGGCTTTTAAAACAGCTCAGGAATCACTTCTTGCAATTGTGATGTAAATCTTTCTCATAGTTAGTACAAGTGGGTAATTCAACGTTTTACTCTCTCACTCCATTCCGAGATCGAGAGATAGTTCAAATGCCGCTTTAACTGAGGGGGGTAAAAAAAAAAACCTCCAATCATACCAAATAGACTGAATGCACAACTTGCAAATAGCTGTTGCTCATCCATTAAATGGTGTTAAAAGAGATTAGGGCAAACTTCTCACTTCCAGCACTTCACTGCAACTTCTGATTGATTATTTCCTTCCGGAATCCATTCGGCGAAGGCACAGGCAGCCAACAGCTACGCCATGCGCCCCCCTTCGCTCCCCGGATCCTGGGGCGAGACTGGAAACCCCCCCGATGGCTGCTGCCGCTTCTGGGGGCTCCAGCAAGCGGCCCTACGGCAGGTGGTCCCTCCAAGACCCTGTGCTCCCTAAAGGAGCCCACCAGAGAGACGAGCAGTGGACAGCAATGTCTGTCGCCTCCGGGAACTGCAAGTGATCTCCAGTAATGGATACACTTTTAAAAGACCTGAAGGACCACATTGGGAACAGATCCCCCTGGAGAAAATATATATCTTATGGTCCTTTACAATTTCCTTTATTATTACCCTTTCTTTATTATTTTTTATAATGACAAACCTATCTAATACTCCTTTCTTCTCCTTATTTTCCCACAACAACCCGGTGAGGTGGGTTGGGCTGAGAATGACTTGCTTTTTTGTCTATGGCAGGACTAGAACTGGTAGTCTTCTGTTTTCAAGATTGGTACCTTAACCAGTAGACCAAACTGGCTTCTTATTCCACTTCTTATGTTTATTATTATACATATAACATATAATTATTATTACATGATAAAATATATTAAATGTTTAAATTATATCACATTATAAAATTATTATAAATATAAATATATTAAAAATGTAAAACATATAATCATTATTATCTGTTCACAACATGAGATCTCAGCTGTCAGTTCTTTAGCTGATATTGGCTTTCATGCACATTGAGTTCTTCCCAAAAACCTAGGTCCTAGGACCGTGATGGTGAACCTATGGCACACGTGCCAGAAGTGGCACGCAGAGCCATTTCCCCTGGCACACGGAGCCATCACCAGTTCCTCTTCCGGGTTCCAGTGCAGCAGCCAGCTGGTCTTCACGTGCATTGGTGTACCAGAAAGCAGAAGTGGAGCCACCCAGTGCACATGCGCACGCCAGGAAAGTGATCTTTTTGTTTCCAGGGTGCACATGCGCGTCAGCCATTTGGTGATCTGGTTCCTGGCACACATGCACATGCAAAAAATAGGAAGAGCAACGGCTGCGCATGCCAAAACACACAGAGAGGGGTTCCCGGCTATTGTTTCTTTGCGGAGTAGAGCTGTGGTCAGGGCTTCCCTCCCTCCCCGCCTGAGCGGACTAGCACCCTCCAGCCCATGGCTCATCTGCGGTCCGAAGTGCCTGGCCGGTTTGAGTGCCCCAGAAAGCAGCGGCACCACAAAGAGAAGGGCAGGAGCGGGTGGCCGGCCCCTGCAGCCACTCCCACCCCAGCCAGAAGCAGCACTATGACAGCCACCGGGAGTGAGGGGGCAGCAACAGCAAGGACAGGCTTTCCTCCCTCCCCACCTGAGCGGGCTACTTGCACAGCTGCAGCCCGTGGCTCTGATGAGGATCCACTGTCTGGAGTGCCTGGTTGGCTCGGGCGCCCCAGAAGAGCAGCAGCTACAGCCACAGGGGGAAGGGCAGGAGCAACCGGGCAGCCACCGCAGCTGCTCCCACGTCAGCGAGCCAGGCCCTCAGTGCCGTCTTTATGAGGGTAGCACGCCTCACTGCCAGCAGCTCCTCCAGCGTCCCAGCTGGAAGCAGCAGCGCAACAGTCGCCATTACCAGGGGCAAAGGGGTGGCGGTGGCGAGAACAGGCGACCGCCGCCCTTTTGTCCCTTTCCCAACAGCGGCTGTTGTGCTTCCGCTTCCAGCCGGAATGCTGGCGGAGGAGCTGCTGGCGGGGAGGCGAGCTATCCATATAAAGATGCCACCGAGGGTCTGGCAGAATATATCCCGGCTGGAAGGGGCAGCACTCCAGACTGTGGATCCTCATCAGAGCCACGGGCTGGAGCTGTGCAAGAAGCCTGCTTGGGTGGGGGGAGGAGGGGGGGAAGACTGGGACCACCCGTCCTTGCCACCACTGCCCCCTCGCCCCTGGCGGCTGTCACTGTGCTGCTTCTGGCTGGGATGATGGAGCAGCCAGAAGAAAGAGAAGGTGCCATGGGGGAGGTGGTGGGGAAAGACACCAATTGTAATGCTTCTGGTGCATCTGATGGAACAGGCAGAATGACTACTGTGACCTGAGGTGGTGGCGGCATGGACATAGGCAACACGCCCAGCAGAGGCAGCAGCGGCAACAGCATTGTAGGGGGCGAAGGATAATGCCCAGGATTTACCCCAAAGCCCAGGTCGGGAACATGGTCTCCCAGGGCGTCGGCTGGCCAAAACGCAGGCCTTCACAGGCAGCAATAGAGACAAAGTCTGTGCGCTGGGCGGGGTCATTGCGAGGCTTGGGACCCGGCGCGGGCCAGCTCGGCACCCCAGCAAGAGGAGCGGTTTCCTTTGTTGCCTCCGAAGGCGGCGTGGCGCGGCAGGAGCGGCTGCTCTGGATGTAAGTGGAAGGTGCTGGGTCCATTCCCTTCAAAACGGCCGTTATATTCCTCCCTGGGCTCCGTCTCCCAGGCAGGCAGAGCAAGAGCCCAGGGCCAAGCCCATCAGCCACAGCCTCCATTTCCAAGAGCAGGCTGTTCAGACTCCCCCAGTGCAGTCCGGGAGACAGCAAAGATCCTCGGGAGCGGAGGGGAGGCTGTTTTCGCCCTCCCCAAGCTCCTTGAAAGCCTCTCGGGACCTGGGGAGGGTGAAAAATGGGTCTATCGCAAGCCAAAAGGGGGGTCGTGCACACATGCGCAGGGTGTGCACACACACATGCGCAAGGGGGGTCATGAACATAGCATTATGGGTATGGCAAACCCGTGTACGACTCCCTTGCGCTCCCCCCGCTTTTGGCATGGGAGTCCAAAAAGGTTCGCCATCGCTGTCCTAGGATGTTGTAATGTATTGACATAGTACAGTGATGGCTAAACATTTCTGGACTGAGTGCCCAAAGCGTGCGTGTGGGTGCAAATGTGCGCACTTGAACCCACAAAATGCAATGTGTGCATAGTCTCCCTGCATGCGCCCCACCCCATGCATGCGCATGTACACCCTGCATATGTCCTCCACGCCCCCCACGCATGTGCACGCCCCCCGGATGCTCCCCCATGCATGCACGTCAGAGACCTGACAAGCAGCTGGCCGGCAGGAGGAGCACGTGCATGCGCAGTGGAGCTGAACTAGGGCAACGGCTTGCATGCCCACAGAGGGCGCTGTGTGTCACCTGTGCCACGCGTGCCATAGGTTCACCATCACGGACATAGTACACATGCAGCGCCAAGCAGCATGGCCTTTTGCAACCGACAGATGGAAATTTTGTCCATTAAATTATTATAATAATAATCATTAGTTACCATTGATTATTAATCAATACTACTAATAATTGCTTATTATACTCATGTCACATAATTGTAAGGAACCAGAATTTTTAAAATGCCTCACAGAGTAGCACTTGGTAAAGCAGCAATGAAGGCCTTGGGAAAAATATTCAGGTATCATGACATGCCTACACAAAGATCAGAATTGTGCAGTCATTTTCCTTGGAGGTGAAAATTAGACTTTCAAGAAGCAGGACAAAAAAAAAATATTGCCAACAACTTTGTTGTTGGAGATGATGAAAATACCATGGATACCAAGAAAACAAACAAATGGATCATTGAACAAATCAACCCAGAGTTTTCACCTGGGGAACGAATGATCAAGCTCAAATGATCATATTCTGTATACCTCATGCAAGAATCTAGCTCTTTTGAGAAGTGTGGAATGCTAAAAAAAAGGTAGGATGACCTGTAGCAAGGCGGATGGATTTCATTACAACAGCAATGGTTGCATTGTTGGAAGTCCTGAAGGGCAAGATCATTCTGGAGAAGGTACAGGTAGTCCTCAACTTATAACCATTATTGAACCCCAAATTTCTATTGTTTAAGTAAGAGTTGTTAAGTGACGTTTGACCCATTTTATGGCTTTTCTTGCCTCAGTTGTTAAATGAATCACCACAGTTGTTAAGTTAGTAATACGGTTGTGAACTTGACTTTCCCATTGACTTTGCTTGCCAGAAGGTCGTAAAAGGGATCACATGACCTCGGGATCCTGAAACTGTCATAAATGTGAGTCAGTTGCCAAGTGTCTGAATTTTATCATGTTACCATGGGGGGTGCGGCAATGGTCGTTACGTGTGAATACGGTTATAAGTCACTTTTTTCACTACGGTTGTAATTTAGAACAATTACTCAATGAACTGCTAAGTCAAGTACTACCTGTATACATAAGTCACGGGTGTCAAACTCACGGCGTCACGTTGCCGTCACGTGACATTTTGCAATTGCCCCCTTCACAGAACTGGGCTGGACGTGGCCTGCGCATGATGCATTTGGCCCATGGGCAGCCATTTTGACACCCCTGACATAAGTGGTAGCACAAAAACTATCAATCAGTTAATGACTGACAGACTGTAAACAATGGGCTCTATTCAACAAAATGAAATTTAATGTAGAGTAGGAGTGTCAAACTCGTGGCATCACGTTCTCATGTGATGTATCACTTTTTTCCGTCGCTAAAACGGGGGTGGGGAGTGGCCAGCTTGTGACTCCTCCGGCCAGTGAGCCACGAGTTTGACCCCCCTGATGTAGAGAAAAGCAAGGTTTTACACCTGGGCAGGAAAAACCAAAGGTACAAGTACAGATTAGGTGAAACCTGGCTCAAAAAACCGTAACTGTGAAAGGGACCTTGGAGTCTTAATGGACAATCACTTAAACATGAGCTAGGAATGTGTGGCAGCAGCCAAAAAAGCTAATGCAATCTTTGGTTGTATAAACGGAGACATAGAATCAAAATCAAGTGAAGTATTAGTACCGCATTATAAAGCCTTAGTAAAACCACACCTGGAATACTACATTCAGTTTTGGTCACATTACAAAAAAAGACATTGAGACTTTGGAAAAAGCGCAAAGAAGAGCATTTAAGATGGTTAAAGGCCTGGAAACAAAAACATATGAAGAACGGTTGCACGATTTGGGTTTGGCTAGTCTAGAAAAAAGATGACATGATAGTAGTATTACAGTATTTGACAGGATACCACAAAGAGGAGGGGGCCAATTTATTTTCCAAAGCACCAGAGGGCAGGACAAGAAACAATGGATGGAAACTAATCAAGGAGAGAAGCAACCTGAGATTAAGGAGACATTTCTTAACAGTGAGGACAACTGACCAGTGGAACAGTTTGACTTCAGAAGTTGAGGATGCTTCATCACTGGGGGATATTAAGAAGGGGCTAGACAGCCACTTGTCTGAACTGATGGGGACTAGACTCCAAGATCCCTTCCGGCTCTATTCTGATTCTGAATTACTCCTGTATTTTCATTTGTCTTCAAAAAGTGTATCGAGAACATGATTGCTAAGATGCCACGATTGTAAAACGGGAGTGAGGAATAAATGAACATGGCACAGGAATAAATGGGGTGGGAGGGGGGCGGGAACACTCAGTGTGCTGCAGGTGACCTTGATCGTGGACGGCTGATGAAGCGTGGCTCTTCGCAGGTGTTCAAGATAACTTAGCAATGTTGCGTGCCTATTCGGAGGAAAGGTCCAATTATTCCAGAACACTCGATTAAAAGGCACCTTTACGTTTGCGCAGCTTTGACTTTGCACGCCCTTTCCCTTGCAGTGGCATCCCACTTTTAAAACAAGACTGCAATCCAGGGCCGGAAGTCTTCTTACTACCTTACGACGACTCGCACTCTTTGCTTGAACGGGGTACGGGCTTTGTTTGGGTGTATGTCGCCCCTCTTCCACCAACCCCCCCGCAGGCGTCCATCCGTCCGTCGTACGCACGCGCAAAAGCGGACGCCAAGCGAGCGCCGCACGCTTCGGAAAAATGCGCCGGTACGCACGCGTCCGCACGCGCGAGCGCTGTCAAGTCGAGCCACCCTATCGTACCTCCCTTGTGCCGGCGTTCGCCGATGGGTCGGCGGCGCGCATGCGCACTAGTGGGCCGCCGCCGCCGCCGCCGCCGTGTATGTCCGTCCCTCTCTTTCTGTCTTTCACTCGCCATGTTGTGAGCTTTCTTCCCGTTGACAACGACGGTGGCGGCGGCAGAGGTGGAGGAGGTGGTGGTGGTGGAGGAGGAGGGGGAGGGGCGGTGGCAGGAAGGCAAGGGTGGCAGGGAGGGGGCAATTGGATCGTTGTTGGCAAGAGTCTTCCGGGAGAAAGAGGGAGCCCCCTCCTTTCCGTGTCCGTTACAACAAACAGCGCTGCCCGCTCACCCCAGCTCGTGAGTATTCGGCCGTGGCAGAGGAGGAGGAAAGGGGGGGGGGAGAGATGGAACGGAGGGGCAGCGCGCGAGGGAGGAGCAAAAGGGTAAACACCCCCCCCCAACCCGCGCGCGCCTTCCCATTCCCCACACACAGCGGTTCACCCACGTTCTTTTGTTTCGTTCCCGGGGAAAGAGCGGCTGCAACAGCAGCAGCTGCAGCAGCTGCCCGGGGCCTTGGGCTGGTGGTTTCGCGCACGTCGCAGCCTCGCCTCCAACCTTCCCCCTCCCCTCCTTTCTTCCTTCCTTCCCTCCCTCCTCCTTTGTGTTGCGGGGAATTGGTAGGCCTGTGAGGCAGGCCCGGGCTGGCCGAAGCGAGGAGGAGAAAGCCTTGTGTGAAGGGGAAGGTGGTGGGGGTGCAGCAACCGAGAGAAGAAAGGAGACGGTCCGTGTGGGTGTGGTGGTTGGAAGGAGCCAGTATGGTGGTGGTAGGAACGTTCGACCGGGTGGGTTTGTTTCCGTTCCTCCCCCCCTCTCTCATTGTTATTATGGCTGCGTTTCGGGCGAGGAGGAGTCGGAGAGACGGGTGGGTGGGTGCCTCGGACCGCGGCTTGCGTATAAACGGTAGTGGGGGGAGGAATGATGGAAGTGGCTGGCGGATCTTTTTTTTTATGGAAGGGCCATTTGGGGAGGGAACTGGGGGTTGTTTTCGTTGGGGGGGTTGGGCTTCACGGCGCTTAACGGTAGAGTTTTCCCCTCCCCACCAAATCTTGAGGAGGATGTGTGGGGTAAACGGAGGGCGGGGGAGAGGAGGCAGCGTTTGACCGAGCGGACATCGTTTGCAGAAAGGAGTGCTTGGGGGGGGGGGGGTATTCTTCGCTGGAGGGAAATCGAGCGACGACTGGGAGGAGGAACGACTTCTCTGAAGATAAATACCCTGGATCGGTGGCGAATGAAGTACTTACTGTCTTTGTTTCCGAGACGGGATTTGTCTCTACGTACTCGCGGGTTCCCCCCCTCCCCCTACAAGCGTTAACGTTGGTTGCTAAAATGTCAAGAAACCTTTAGCATGAGTCTTTTACCAAGGAATGGTAACTGATCACTTGCTTTCATTGTATAATAAGTAGTCTGTTGTTAATCTGAGAAAGGGTGAATGAATGCAAGGAAAGGAAACAGTTATTTATTTTGGTTTGTCAAGCATGTATGAGAGAACAAGTATAAGTATGAATATAACATACAAGTCTAAACAGTGCTGGAAGTGGAGACAATAATCATTAGAATTTTCTTGAAAATTTTGTGAAAGTATTTTAAAGGTCTGTTGTAGTAATCCTAGTTGCAAATAGATAATGTGGTTTGTTTGCCACTTAGAAATATAAACGTTCCTTTGGACCTGCTTCTTTATAGGATAAATGATCCTTGGGAAGAAAATACAGAGGTTCAAAGGGACAATTTAGCTGTTAATTTAGACGTGATCCATTCTAAGATGACTTCATGAGTTAGGTTCGCAGAATGTATTAGGCTAAAATATTGGCTGGTGATTGTAGTTCAGTATATTGTACTATAATATATTAATTGTAGTGTTTGGTGTAGTTGAACATGCCATTCTTACAGAATTTTTAAAAAGCTGATGTTAAATGAAATATGTAAGAACAGTTTGTTTTGGTGCCTGTGGGGGGAATCTCTGGAAAGTGCAATCAGATATTATGAATGATATAACAAAGGTCAACAAACAGGAAATAATGTGGGGAAATTGTGTACTATGGTTTTTAGGGTGTAACAAGATACTCAGTTTAAAAAAAGGCCTTGAACTATGCCTTGGTTTAAAAAAAGATATTCTAATACATTTGTGAAGCATAAAGTCATGATTTAAGGAAGGCAGATAAGCATGTGTTTCACTGTGAAATTTTAAATTCAAGTAACTTAAATCTGAGTGATGTGTGAATAAAGCAACTAGAATTGGTTTTAAAAGTTGGAATAAATATAGTTCTGAATATCATTTTCCTTTTTTGTTTTTTAGAATAGTAAATATTTTGTAGGATATATATAGCATAGATGACAATAAATTTGGTTTTAATTAATGTTGCAACCAGAAAAAAAACTTTTTTTCAGAATTCTTGAGGTCCCTTTCAGTATATATTGAATAATGCAATTCAGATTGTTTAAAAATGGTTAGTTTAAATAGTACATGTTATTGTACACTTCATTGAAGAATCTAAATTATTGTTGCAGGTACAAGCTAGTAGGACAGGATATATAAAGATACATTTGTTTACACACAAAACCTATAGGGTTTGTCTCTGACAAAAAAAACATAGTTTAAGAGGTTTTTTAAAATATTTTTTTATTTTTAAAACAAACAATACAAAGAATCTTCCTTCTTTACATACTGTAGAAAGTGTATCAGTTGGTTACAAAAGGCTTTCGTGCATCTCTTCCACAGTCATCAACCATAATTCATATTAACTCAAGTATTTTAACTCAGATATATTTATACATGTTACCATCATCATACCTCCATTTTCATTTGACTATAATTGTTTAAACGTCCTTCATCATAAAATATACCAAGATTTAATACATAACCACATACTGGCATTTCATTTACTATTTCTAAATTCCTCCAATAACACTGAATCCTTATGTCCTATTCTAGCTAAACATCCCTAATATTTAGTAACAAAATTTTCTAATCCTCCTTTCTAAATCACTGTTTACAATTTACATCCAGTTTCCTTATGTTGACACATACATACATACATACATACATACATACATGTTGTTATCATTATCCCTCCTTTATTTGACTATATCCTGTAGCATAACATTTCCCCCTAATAATCAAGACTTAACTGAATCTAACTTAGTTCTTTTTTATTAACCTTTATATATAATCAAAAAGATTTCTAATCTTCCTTTCATGGGTACCATTCAATATTCATATCCAATTATTACTTATAAGACTACACATGTATACATTATTATCATTATCTATTTATTTAACTATATTGTCACTAAATTTCACTTAAGTTTAACTAATTTTAAATTATACACTTCCATCTATCAACCTGTATCTTTCCAGTAGCAAAACAGTCTCATGTCTTCTGCCATTTGTGGTATCAGTCCTCTAGTCATCTCCTTAATCAAATTTGTATGGACTCCTCTTAGCAACTCATTGCTTATAAAATCTCTCATGTAATTTCGATGCCCTTCTTCTGTTTCCTTAATCAGCTTATCTTTAATTGTCAGTAGTGTTATCGATGATGCTGCTAATAAAATTTCTCTCTTTAAATCCATAAATTCTTTTGTTTTTTTCTTCTTCTGTGTCTTGGCATCTGAGATAGAGTTCCCCTCCATTTAATTCCTCTTTCTGTATTCCACTCTTTCCATTTCCAGACACAAACCAATCACCATAATTATCAGCAGATTTAATTTCTTTATGGTCATTTTCCTCTTCGGTTGTTAGAATTCTAACCTCCACTTTTTCCACTTGATAAACACCTCCAACTTCTTCATCATATTTTATTGTTAGATGCTCTAAGTCTTCCAACTTCTTCTCCATCCTCTCAGATGTGTTTGATAGTTTTTGAATTTCTAAGAATATATTTTGCAGGCTTAAGGTTTCTTTCTGCTGTTGAAGTTGTGCCATTATCTCCAAACTAACAAGCACTGCTGCTCTGGCTTGGAAGGTTTTTACAAGATTAAGCATAAATTCACAATAAAGTTTTATTTTCACTTTTCTCTGGTTGAAGATATACTTCAAAGGGACATCTGTATGCTTTTCTTCTTATCACTCTCTATAAACAAGCAGTGAGACCTTGGAGTGCCAAGCCAGGATAATCAGTAAGGAAAGTAAAAGTGTTTCGTTTCCCATACACAAACCTCCAGCCTCCGAGTAGCAGTGTTATTGTTTCAATTTTCTTTGTTTCTTTTTGTATCTTTTTTATATTCCAAGTTAAAAAAAGGTCCGCTTCTTGAATGAGTTAGAAAAACACCCACAGTAATGAAAGAGGAGAATTTTAGTCCATTGGTTACAAAGAATAATAAAAGAAAAAAATAGAAGAAAACTTAATCCATTTGTTTTAAAAGGCTTGCATAAATTCCATCCATGAACATAGCATTTAAAAAGTAAGATAACCCACTGTCCAAAATCATTCAAAGCTTAATTCTGCTGCTTATTTCTTCTGTTGTCCAATTTAAATTAATTTTAAGTTTTTTATAGACAGTCTCTTTTAAAACGGTAAAAATTCCTCACCAGCTGGAAACACTTTCTCTTTCCATATCCTTCCGTTTTGTAGCCGCCCCGACTTCATCAGCCTTGGCTGGATTTTTTGTCGCCGGCTTGAAGAACTTCTCTTGTATCGATCAGGGACTTTTCGATGTTCCTGAGATCAGCAAGACATATTTTTCCTGTTCACCGTCTCTGCCGGACGGTTTAGGTCCGATTGGACCACCCAGCGGCAAAAGTTTCGGCTGCGGTCTCAGAGCATCGAGACCACACATCCGTATCGTCGCGACGTTGGCGCCTCCTCCTTAAGAGATTCTTCATGATCCAGTATAATTGAATATTCATTAAGAAAAACAATCCAAAAACATTTCATGAATTATATCTACAAATAACATATACTGAGAGTCAGTCTCCTCTACTTTCTGCATAGAGTTCTGTGTAGAATAACATTCGAAAAGGTATGTCCAATTAATGCCTCCTCCCAAATATTCTGTTCTGGCACTATTCTCTTATTATTTTTATTTTATTTATGTATCAAATTTATGGACTGTTGTCTCACTCAAAACAACTTCTTGGGGATAGAATGGAGGAAGATTTAGGGAGGTGCTACCTACATTCACAATAATTTTATAGTCTAGCCTGTGTTGACAAACTATTTTCAAAAAACACTCCTTAACACAACTCATGGGGATAAAAAATGGCAGAGCTTCAATAGCTGTGATATTTTCTATGTACTAAGTCTAAGGGGAGAAAGCATGTTTAAAAACCCCAACTCACAACCTATAATGCCCTTTTAGTTCACATTAATCACATCATTGCAGTCATTGTGTCTATATTATTCAAGGCCTAGAAAGAGATAGTGTTCTAGTGGCAGTGGGGTCCTTTTTCCCTCATAATGATATAACAATGCCTGTGACTCAGCCAAGATTGAACCTACCAGAAAGTCCAGAAAAACATTGGACATGAGATTATCTCTTCTTGTACTGTACATACACTTAATAGTTTTGCTTTTTTAAAAAAAAGTTAAAACGAAGACTCATATAGCTTTTTTTGGTTGAATTTCCTACGTTGAAAATGCATGTCACTGCTCAGTTCAGAAGACAAAAAATTATGAGGTATAGGGGACTTAAACAGGCAAAGAACACTGCATAAGGACAAGCAACCTTTAATATCTTATTTGCTTGATCAGGATCATTGATGTTAGAGGCAAAAGATAATTGAACTGATGGATTAAAATCCATACTGTAAATATCAGGAGACAGTTTCATGTGGTTGAACATGACAGACATAAATGCCAGGCATATGTTGCTCAGGCTAAAGATCTAATGTGTGCTACAGTCATATGAATTGTAGAAGAAGCCATTCTGGAAATTTCTTAATCACAGAGTGAGTCTTTCAATTCTGCATGCAATTAAGTGTGCTGTAGATCATGTTACTGTGGAGAGCAGTCTATGAAGAGCAAAATATAAACTGAGGAAAGAGCAGTGTTCAGCAGTTGCATGGTTCCTGGATGAACAGTGAATTATTTTTTGGTCAAGAAATTAGAGGTAAATGAAGTGAATGAAGTCACCAACATTCATCAATGGTATTTAAATCCTGTAAAGGCTGTCTTTGATTTACTACCATGTGCTTAGTGGCCATTTGAAGTTACAATAGTACTGAAAAAAAATGACCTATGACTGTTTACCACAATTAACAACCGTTGCAGTATCCTTGTGATCAAAATTTGAACACTTGGCAATTGGTATGTATTCATGATAGTTGCAGTGTCCCAGGGTCATGTGATCACCTTTTGTGACAGTCTGACAAGCAGAGTCAATGAGGAAGCTAGATTTGCTGAACAACCATGTTACTAAAATAACTGCAGTGAATCAATTAACAACTGTAGCAAGAAGGGTCATAAAATGGGGCAAAATTCACTTAATGGTCTTGTTTAGCAATATAAATTTTGGGCTCAATTGTGGTCGTAAATCAAGAACTCCTGTTTACAGAGCTGATAGTGGTGTGCAGTTAAATTATAGATTGGTCTGTTTCTTACAGGCCTGGTTTTGGTGCTGCAAGGCAAACAAGTGCAATGACTGTTGAGCCTGCAGCTATCATTATTAGAGCAGAAGACATTACTTTTTTCACCCGAAAGTCCACCTATGTTGAAAGGCATATTTTGTAGTTGAATAGTAATGATTTCTTCTTATGAGGATGTTGTTTTGAGAAAAGGTGATATTCATACATGGGTGAGATACATGGACCACAATTGAGCTCAACATTTATGTTGCTAAGAGAGACATTTGTTAAGTGAGTTTTCCCCATTTTATGACTTTTCTTGCCACAGTTCTTAAGTGAATCAATGCAGTTGTTAAATTAGTAACCCGGTTATTAAATGAACCTGGCTTCCCCATTGATTTTGCTTGTCAGAAGGTCACAAAAGGGATCACATGACTTTGGGACACTGCAACCATCATAGATGTGAGTCAGTTGTCAAGCATCTAAATGTAAATCACATGACCATGGGAATGCTGCAATGGTTGCAGAGGGAAAAATGGTGATGTCACTTTCTTAATGCTAGTAACCTCAAACAATCACTAAACGAACTGTTGTAAGTTGAGGACTATCTGTAAAGCATTTTTAAAATACTTACAGCACTATTTTTTTTTTACTTCCTGACCAGAACATTCTTTTCTCACCCCCATCCTATCCTTTATTAGAGAATGTAGATCCATGATGGTGAACCATTTTCACCATCCCCAGGCCCCCAAAAAGCCATGTGCGCATGCACAGGGCAGCAGGGGGATCATGCGTGCATGCGCAGGGGGCACAGCATGGGAAGGCATTAAATTATGGGTGTAGGCATGGGTGTGCGATAGCTCATGCATGCTTTTGGTGCCCGAGGGAAAAAAGGTTAGCCATCACTGATGTAGATTATTGGTTGGATATACAGGTAGTTCTCAACTTACAACAGTTCATTTAGTGACTGTTCAAAGTGATAACAACACTGAAAAAAGTGACTTATGACAGTTTTTCACACTTTATAACCATTGCAGCATCCCCATGGTCACATGATCAAAATTCAGATGCTTGACAACTGGCTCTTACTTATGGCAGTACAGTATCCCAGAGTCATATGATCACCTTTTGTAACCTTCTATCAAGCAAAGACAATGGGAAAACCAGATTCACTTTACAATTGTTTTACCCACTTAAAAACTGCATTGTAATGCAGTTAATGCCAATATCTGGGGCAAGAAAGGTTATAAAATGGGGCAAAACTTACTTAACAACTGTCTCGTTCAGCAATAAAAAAATCTGGGCTCAGTTTTGGTCGTAAGTAGATGATTAACTATATAGGGAATCTCAAAGATTGGTGGTTAGAATTTTAGGAAGAGAGTGCCTCAAAATACTTCACAGTAGTTCAGTTCATATGTTTTGAATTTAGGTTTTTCTATTGCAAAGTATATTCCATTGGTTCTATTAGTGAAATTTTCTTTTATATAAGTGACTGAGTCCAGAATAACAGTCTGTATATTATCTGAATAGTGGATTACATGTCTAGCTTTAAATAGGAACTGATGGTATATTGTTCTTGGATGCTGAATTATATTATTCATGATTATTTGGGGCATAGGGTTGTGTGAAACTCATTAATAAAAGAAAACTCAATACTCAAATTTTTTTGAAATATTCTGTCCTTCTTCTGGATGCTTATTCTAGCCCATGGGTGTCAAACCCGCGGCATCACGTTCCTGTCACATGCCACTTCGTGTTTTTTTTCCATTCGCGAAGCTGGGGGGGGAATGGCCTATGCGTCACTCCTCTGGTCTGCCGGCTGCCAGTTTAACACCTGTTCTAGGTGAAGCAATTGTTTAAATAAATACTTCAACTGAAACCTTGGGATACTTCAACTCACTTCTGGTTCAAACAATTTACTTTCAGAAATCAACAAACTATATTTAAGAACAGCCTGGTCTAGAGGAGAATCTGTTACGTTTCAGGCTGCTCTATGCTTGAATTACTGAATTTTGTATGTTTTTATTGGGACAGTAACATATCATTTTTTCCATGAAATTCATGAATTTGTCTTGTGCAGATTCATTGGTTTGAAATTATCCTACTGAAATGGAAGACTTTGGGAGAATAGAGATAGGACCATACCTATGATATACTGCGAATACCTGTACTGTAGTTCATCTTTCAGCTTTTTATTGGCAGATCAATTCTAAGGATGTATTTTGTCCTCTATTCTATGTTTAATACTGTAATATAACATAGATTCTATCTATGGCGTACCTCTGCTGTTTTTATCTATTCCCACATTTCATAAATGTGAAGAATACTTTGAATTTTTCAGATGTGGTGACTATGCTAGAGTTTTAAGAATTCATTGAATATTGTTAAAATAGGGGACAGGCAGATTGAACCATGTGCAATCTCACAGGAGCCCAAATATCTGAAGTGTGCAGAGAGCCTGAGTTCCAAGTGATGTTTTTGTGAACCTCTGACAAAAATTGATGGAGTAAAGGTTTGTTTCAAGTTCTCATTATGCCTTAGGACAGAACACTTTAAATGGTTCATCTTTCATTCTACTGTGAAAGGATTCAGCTCTGACAGAATTTTGTAAACTGGAACTGTTTTATCCTAAGCTTGCACACTCATACATTTTTGTAGGACGGTGATTTTATGAGGTTATGACCAATTCCAATGTTTTAAAATTTGAGAACTTTTTTAATGTTAAGTTGTGAGTATCTTGTTGCTGACCACTTTTACAATAGAAATACATTAACAAGATTTATATGCACCACATGTTATTTAGTTCTATGCCTATTTGTTTAGCATAGTATTTGAATCATTAAGTTATTTTGGATAGGCTAATTATGAATAGAAGAATAGCTGGAGAGGCATACTAGTTATAGCAGAACACTTAACCAAGGTTATAGTGATAAATGGAAACCATTGTTAAAGATTTTCATTTATGAGTTTTTCACTTTAAACTGAAATATTATTTCTCCACCATCTTCATGATAAGGAATTTGGATAAATTATAACTTAATCTTATTGTTTTTACCCTGTAGTTTATAGAGACCTGGTCCCAACTCTGAGTTTCCATTTTAGTCTTGCATGTTATTTTTTTCCAAACTGATAACTATAGTTGAATGATATAAAAATAATGCTCCCCTTTTTATTTCACTGCTGTCATTGCACTCTTTTTAAGAATGTGTATGAGTTGAATCACACAATTTCAAATGAAGCACTTATTACTTGTATAATAAGTATGCTACAGAATATTTACAATTCAATACAGGTAGTCCTCAACGTATGATCACAATTCAGCCCAAAATTCATGTTGTTAAGTGAGGCATTTATTAAGTGAGTTTTGCCTCATTTTACAATCTTTCTTGGCTCAGTTGTTAAGTGAATCACTGCAGCTGATAAGTTGGTGACCCAGTTGTTCAGTGAATCTGGCTTCCCCATTGACTTTGCTTGTCAGAAGGTCACAAAAGGTGATCACATTACTTTGGGACACAGCAGCAGTCATAAATATGAGCCAGTTGCTAAGCATCTGAATTTTCATCACGTGATCATGTAGCTGCTGCAAAGGTCGTAAGCGAAGAATGGTTATAAGTCACCTTTTTCAGTGCCATTGTAACTTTGAACGATCATTGAATGAACTGCTGTAAGTCGAGGACTACCTATATTCAAATTATTTCAAAAAGTACATTCCAAATTAAATATGGAGAAAAATTATTTTAAAGAATTCATTTGCACAGATAATATGATGGGAACTTCATATCAGTTCTCAAGATTGAAGGTGATAGTGTCATGGATTAGGAATGCTTTGCTGCCTTAGGATCTGAACAGCTCGAGGGAAGCATGAGTTCTGGCTTATATTAGAGAATTCTAAGGAAAATAAAGCTGTTCTTGATTACCAGAAGAAGGAGCCAAAAGGAAAGATTTAACTTCACCTTTTCTAGTTAGAAGGCAGTGCTTAATATTCTTTGGCATTTGGTGACAGCTAACTGCTTCTCAATCTTAGTTCTACCTTTTGCAGACCAAGAAAGGCTCTTTGGTACCATTTTCAGGCCTAGGGGTTTAAAAAAAAAGATGGAGGAAGGAAAATTCTTTTTGGAAGCACAGTGCAAGAAGTGACAAACAGACAGCTCCAGCATCAGTACCCTCTGCTGCTTTTTCTCCAGTCATGGAGAGCCAGTTAATGGAAAATAGCTGTGTTAGCTGCAATCTGGCCCAGAGAGTTTTGGTGTTCTCCGATCCCCAATTCAGCAATGGGCCAAGAAGTCCCTCATATCTCCTCCCAGTTTTTGTGTGTTTAGTCTGCTATCATCTCTGTATACTTCCTGCAAGAGTCAAATATATTGACTGGCACTAATTGCAGAAGATTTACTTTCCCTCCAGTCACAAGCAATAAAGACTCATATGGCTTAATACACCTGGGACTGATTGCAAAGAGGCACAGGCAGTTTGAGAAGTTGAGTAACGTAGTTGGCTTCAGTTGTGGTGCCCTTTGATGGCCCTCCCCTCTCCAACAGGAGCTGGCAGATAAAGATGTAAATCCAGTTCCCAGGTAATCTCCCATCCAGTGCTGGCTAATGGCTGGTGTTAGAGATTCCAGTTGTCTGCAACACAAAGCCTTCTGCAGCTTCTAAATTAGGACATGTACCTGTCCCCTCATCCCCTTTAAGTATTGAGAGTACTGAATTAGAGATATGCTTGCAGAGGATGTGGGCTCGGCTAAAGCTGGTGCTAGTTAGGTCTAATGGACCGAGAATTATGGGAAAGAGCAGTTTCTAATGGAGTCAATGGCAGACTCTTGGGTGGATACAAACTGTAGTCTCCCAAATATCAAGCAACACAGTAGAGTTCTCATTGCTGAATCATTCATTGGACTGTTCCAAAGCAGTTCAGAGCTCATTTAGGTTTGAAGAGCCATCAACCATCACTTTTCTTATCTAAAGATTTTAGGGTGGTCTTAATATGACTCACAGGAGTCCCTCTAGGAAAGATAAGAGAAATAGCAAAGGAACCAACAGAAGAAGCTCTTATCCAAACTCAACTTTGAATTCCTTAAATGGGAAAAAAAAGCTCCTCACAGATATAGTGCATGGGTGTGAGGTCTAGGAAATCAAATGGGCCAACGGCTGCTTCTCAGAAAAAGAATAGCTTTGTGATGGAGGAAGATGGAAATACACTTTGGCACAAAGGTTCTAGAGGCTGTTCAAGTCAGATGCCTACAATGTGAAAGTCAAAAAGTTGGTATAGTGCTACTGGTTACATTACTAAAAAGATCAGAGAGGTGCCAGGCACATCCACGCCAGACTGGGATTGCCTCTTCCTGATCCCCCCCCCTCTGAAATAATTAGTAAGGAATGGGTGGAATCATTGAAGAACAGAACTGTGTCTTCCTTGTTTGACTAGTTTTATTTCTGTCTGGGGAACATATGGACTGGATAAAAATCTGGAACAGAATTGGGGAGTGTACATGGGGCAGGAGAAAGTCCTTCTGCATAAGGATTTCATATTTAGTTTAAATACAAAATGTAATGAAATTCCATGTGTTGTCTCAAAATGAGTATATATCCTTGAAATGTTAATTGTTAGAATGGTTGATTCATATTTCAATTGTATTTATTTATGTAGAAGTTTCTCAATATAAATTCATTTAATGTTCTGTGTTAGTAGTTTGTATTTTAAAAAATTCCTTAACATTTGAATGTGGCAAATACTTATTCACAAAGTTTTAATATTTTTTGAGGACAAATAATATAATTTATAGGAAATGTTTTCATAAAAATAAGTGGTAATGGAAACAATTAGTAAAAACTATTTTTTAAAACAATTATTTGAAAATAAAATAATTTAGTTGTATCACCTATACTACAATTCTGTGCAATCTGATATTGCATAACGTTTCATATACAATCAATCAGTATTCTGTTTTGATTTATTTTTCCTGTCTCTTTTTTAGGTTTGTTCTGTGGATGAAATGAATCATGAGTTTCAAGCTCTTGCATTAGAATCTCGGGGAATGGGAGAGGTAAATATTTAAAAATGCAATTTAGAGAATATTTATATTTATTTGTTAATTGCAAATTCTAAGGCCTAGAAGTGTTACTCTATTTAGAATATATAATCATTCTTCCAAAACATAATTATTTTAATAATATATGCACAAATGAGATCAATTTTAATATGGAGATCCTCACGCTCCGAGTCTCATCGAACACAGGTAAGAGCCTATTTACGGACCTACCTTGTGGCATTGAGAGCGGCCAAACGTAGACATTGTGCCGCTCTTATTGCGTCCGCGGATAACCGCCCTGCCGCCCTGTCTAGGGTGACCCGCTCTCCTGTCACAGGGGACGCGGGGGGCACCCTTGCAGGGTAGAGCAGAGGAGTTTGGGGAATATCTTCAGGACAAAGTCGCTCAGATCCAGAGCGGATGGGCCCCCTCCAGTGGGCCGGACGAGCCGTCAGCAGTGAGTCTTGTGAGACCATTCTGGGAGGAGTTTGACTCTGTTGCCCCCGAGGATTTGGACAGGTTGCGTGGACGGCTGCGACCCACCACATGTTCAATGGACCCGTGTCCCTCCTGGCTGGTACTGGCATCCTGGGAGGTGACACGAGGCTGGCTTCTGGGCCTGGTGAACGCCTCATTGGGTGAGGGATCCTTACCAACTGCCTTGAAAGAGGCGGTGGTGAGGCCCTTACTCAAGGGGCCTTCGCTGGACCCAATGGAGCTGGCTAATTATCGTCCAGTCTCCAACCTTCCCTGTTTAGCGAAGGTTGTTGAGAATGTGGTGGCACAGCAATTTCCACGACACCTTGACGAATCCGAATATTTAGACCCACGCCAGTCCGGCTTCCGACCCGGGCACAGCACAGAGACAGCCTTGGTCGCGCTGGTTGATGATCTCTGGAGGGCCAGAGATAGAGGTTGTTCCTCTATCCTGGTCCTATTAGACCTCTCAGCGGCTTTTGATACCATCGACCATGGTATCCTATTGCGCCGGCTGGAGCGGATGGGAGTCGGAGGCACCGTTTTACGGTGGTTCGGCTCCTACATCTCCGACCGGTCACAATGTGTGTTGACGGGGGCAGAGGTCGACCCTGAGGCCACTCACTTGCGGGGTGCCGCAGGGGTCGGTCCTGTCGCCCCTCCTGTTCAACGCATATGTGAAGCCACTGGGGGAGATCATCTGTGGTTTTGGGGTTGAATACCATCTGTATGCTGATGACACTCAGCTGTACGTTTCAACCCCAAACCACCCCAGCGAGGCTGTCGAAGTGATGTCCCGGTGTTTGGAAGCCGTCGGGGTCTGGATGGGGGACAACAGACTCAAACTCAACCCCTCCAAGACTGAGTGGCTGTGGCTACCGGCACCTTGGTTCAGTCAGCTGACTCCAACGCTGGCCATAGGGGGCGAACAACTGCCCCCTGTGGAACGGGCGCGCAATTTGGGCGTCCTCCTAGATGCCCGGCTGTCAATGGACGACCATGTGGCAGCCGTGGCAAGGGGGGCGTTCCACCAGGTTCGCCTGGTGCGCCAATTGCGCCCCCTTCTGGACCGGGATGCCCTACGCACGGTCACTCATGCACTGGTGACGTCTCGCCTGGACTACTGTAACGCTCTCTACATGGGGCTTCCCCTGGGACGCGCCCGAAGACTGCAGCTAGTCCAGAACGCAGCCGCGCGGGCAGTCATGGGGAGTACCAGGTACTCCCACGTAACACCGCTCCTGCGCGAGCTGCACTGGCTACCTGTGGTCTTTCGGGTGCGTTTCAAGGTTCTGACCACCATCTTTAAAGCGCTCCATGGCATAGGGCCTAGCTACCTGCGGGATCGCATCCTCCCACACACATCCCTGCGGCCAATTCGCTCTCACAGGGAGGGGCTTCTCCTGGTGCCGTCCACGAGGCAATGCCAACGGGCGACACCAAGGAGTAGGGCCTTCTCTGTGATGGGCCCAACCCTCTGGAATGACCTCCCCCCCGACATTAGAACCACCACTGACTTCCGCTCCTTCCGACAGAAATTGAAGACACACCTGTTCCGACTGGCTGGCCTGGCATAATTTTAACGTCTACCTCCTGGCATACATATTTCTTACTGGTTTTTTAGGGGGATTGCTCTTTTAAACTTAATTTTATAGGATATTGGGGTTTTAAATGCTGTATATTTTAAATTATTTACTTAGCAGTACAGTTCTGTATATCTTTTTATCCTCCTCTTATTTATGTATTTATCCACTTAATATTTTAATTGTTTAAATTTTATAGTCATTTATGATGTATTTTGATATGGACTGTACACCGCCCCGAGTCCCTTTCGGGAGAGGGGGCGGTCTATAAGTGCTAAGAAATAAATAATAATAAATAAATAATATAATTCTCATTTTAAAAAACTCTTTTTGCTTGTTAATAAAAGTTTAATTATTGCAGGGTAGTTCCTCAAGAGTTTTCAATTGTGTTTTTAAATATACAGAAAAGTAATGATCTTAATGTTTATTCTTTAAAAGTGCAAGGAAGAGAGGCTTCCTGGAGTATGCAAATCATAGATGTATTTATTATAACACAAACATTTGTTGCATGCAAATTTTTTATTCTGCATGGGGTTACAGGTTTTTTTAAAACATTTTAGTGCGTTGACAGTTAATTATTCCTGGCATTTAAAAATTACATATTCACCTAAAAGAAACATTGGCTTGAATTTAAGAGAATCCCTTTTAAAAAATAAAATAAGATGAGGTATACATTCGCCAAAAAATCTACAGTCTTTCAATCTTTCCTGTGCTGCCAGCTAGAATTGTCATCTCTCCCTGTCATCTCTCCCTGAAACCAATCTTGGGTGTGAATTCTTCAATGAGTGCATATGTGATTCATTTGGTTTATGCATAAATGGTTTTGTACACTCCAAAAAGAATACAGAACAAAATGTTAATTGAATTAATAAACACTATTGTTTAAAAGTGCTTTAATTTAATTCATTTAATTTACATAAATTAACCCCATCTATGGGAGTGTGTATCTTGTATATATAGATAAACTCACAATATACACATGTACATGCAAACTCGGCATGCATACACATATTCAAACCATTCTCTAATACATAATGCTTCCTTACACAAACACACAAGTACGTATAGTCATGCAGAATAACTTTAATATGTGTTCAGAGGTCATCTAGACCTAGACCAAAGTGACAAAATTAGTGGACCAGAGGAATGCTGTCGATATCGTTTACTTGGACTTCAGTAAGGCATTTGATAAGGTAGACTATAACCTACTACTAGATAAAGTAGAAGAATGTGGGTTAGACAGCATCACCACCAGATGGATTTGTAACTGGCTGACCAACCGCACTCAACGTGTATTCCTCAATGGAACTGCATCTACATGCAGGGAGGTATGCAGTGGAGTACCCCAAGGCTCTGTTTTGGGCCCAGCACTCATCAACATCTTTATCAGTGATTTGGATGAGGGAATAAATGGGGAACTCATCAAATTTGCAGATGACACCAAACTGGCAGGAATAGCCAACACTCCAGAAGACAGGCTTAAGATATAGAAGGATCTTGACAAACTTGAACATTGGACATTATCTAATAAAATGAAATTCAATGGTGAAAAGAGTAAGGTTCTACATTTAGGCAACAAAAACGAAATGCACAGGTACAGTATAGGTGGTACCTTGCTCAACAGTAGTAACTGTGAAAGGGATCTTGGGAATCCTAGTGGACAACCATTTAAATATGAGCCATCAGTGTGCAGCAGCTGCCAAAAAAGCCAACACAGTTCTAGGCTGCTTAAATAGAGGGATAGAATCAAGATCACGTGAAGTGTTAATACCACTTTATAATGCCTTGGTAAGGCCACACTTGGAATACTGCATTCAGTTTTGGTCGCCACGGTGTAGAAAAGATGTGGAGACTCTAGAAAGAGTGCAGAGAAGAGCAACAAAGATGATTAGGGGACGAGACTAAAACATATGAAGAACAGTTGCAGGAACTGGGTATGTTTAGCTTAAGAGAAAGAAGGACTAGGAGAGACATGATAGCAGTGTTCCAATATCTCAGGGGTTGCCACAAGGAAGAGGGAGTCAAACTATTCTCCAAGGCACCTGAGGGTAGAACAGGAAGCAATGGGTGGAAACTAATCAAGGAGAGAAGCAACTTAGAACTGAGGAGAAATTTCCTGACAGTTAGAACAATTAATCAGTGGAACAGCTTGCCTCCAGAAGTTGTGAATGCCCCAACACTGGAAGTCTTTAAGAAGATGTTGGATAGCCATTTGTCTGAAATGGTATAGGGTTTCCTGCCTAGGCAGGGGGTTGGACTAGAAGACCTCCAAGGTCCCTTCCAACTCTGCTGTTGCATTGTATTGTATTGTAGTATTATCAGCTGGGATGCTGGCCTGGTTCCCCTCTCATTCCTGTCTTACATTGAGACCAAGAAACTTCAATGAAGAGCCTCTTTATTTATAGAGTCCCCATTCAGTAAAGATCCTGATCTTCTTGTTTCCTCATTTACATGGAGAGTCTCTATAGAATAGAAGCATTTCAGTGCTGAAAAAGTTGTGCATTGTTTACACATGCAAGAGGACAAGGGGAGAATAGGGTTAGTATGTTTATCTCACTTGTTCGTCCTCTCCTCAGTTTCAGTCATGAGATTCATTATTTGCACTCCTTTTTCATGAGCTTGTTTTAAGCTGCTTCTAAAAACGTGTTCTCTGTGGCAAGAGAAAGATAGGGCTAGCATATTCATCCCAGTTCACTATCTGCCATTTCTCTCTCTCCAGCTTTTGTTTCAGTCTCTTTCATTGCTTGCTTCTTCTACCAGTTAGCTTTCTATCAAAAGCATATGTGACTATTACCAGAAATGTGATAATAAATACCAATAGCAGGATGAATCCCTGCCCCTCCCATCCATAAAAATAATTATTTTCAATGTAAGAAGACTAACTTGGAAAATGTTTTGTCTTCCTGAGATAATTTGAGAAGCTCTTGTGTAAAATAAGTTAAATAAAATATTCAAATTGTTGTAAATAACATTTATTAAAGTAGGGTTAAATTATTTTGGACTGAAAAACTGTATACAAACCTATTATTGTTTTTTCTAAAATGTGGTACACTAATTTGAGAAAAAGAATGAATGAAGCAAAAGATTCGAAAGAAATTCTATAAAGGTCTAGTTAAATAGGTTATATTGTCTTGCTTCTAAATTAGTTTTACGATATATGTATATTATCTTTGAATTACTTTATTTATGCATGCTGCTTATATAGCCACCCATCTTACATCAGTTACTTTAGATGGTATAGAAAGGATTATTTTTTAAAAGAAGCACAATATACAATGTAAATAACCAAAAAAATAATCTGAAATAATAGTAATATATGCCTGCGGTCTAGAAAACATTCTATTTCCAATTAGTATAGATCAAAACAAATAAATCAACCAATAGGACTGATTCATAGCCCAAATGTCTGAGGGAACGTCTATGTTGTTAATGCCTTATCAAAAGCTTTGGGGGAGATGTCATCTGTGTATCTGGGAGGACACTAGTCCATAGCACAGGTCCTGGACAGAAAAGGTATAACTTCTTAAGTAAGTCCTTAAGTAAATTTTCTAATAGAGAGGATCTGAAGCATCTATTTTTGCTGGCTGTGGTGAGGAGAACAGAAACATAGATGGTCCCAAAATAACTCTATATCATGTAGAGCTTTGTAAATGGCAACCAGAATCTTGAGTTGCATCCTGAAGCTCATTGAAAGCCACTGCAACTCACAAAGCAGAGATGTCATGTGGATATTTAATAGTGCACCCTACATTGCCTGTTACACTGCATTCTGGACCAGTTACAGCTTCTGAATGCTCTTTAAGTAGAACACATTACAAAAATCCAGCTGGGGCTGGAGGAGAGGTCTAAGGCTTGAGTTACTACAAGTAGAGCCTCCCGGTAAAAAAAATGAGTATGTTTGGTGCATAAGGCAGATCACCACAATAATAGCCTACCTCAATAAAATATAATTTTAGTCTTCCTGTGGAGTTCATTTTCTGGTCTGGTCTAATTAATGGGGCTAACAGAAAAGGCTCAAAAACTATAGACACTTATTTTTACTAGGTTTTGCTTAAGCCTGTTCTTTCCCATTCAGGTACCCAAAGCCTCTAGACATCGGAGGAATTTTGATAACATGACTTGGTTGGCATGGGACAGATATATATTTGTTGCCATCTACATACTGATTATACTATACTTTACCCCATACCAGTGGATGACCTCCTTCAGTGGTGTCCAGTAGATGTTAAATAACAAAAAGGAGAAAGCAGAGCTCCCAGAGCCCCCACAATGGGGGAGGAGGGGCTGACTTGATTACCCACTTACCAACATGGTTGGAAGTGGCCTGGAAAAAAGGAGGAAAAATACAATTTCCTGCTGTTGCCATTAAATAGTTTGAATAGTGTGAGTTTGCTAAACTACATAAATAAGCAGAACTAGTAAATTCTGTTTATAGTTAAATGTATTTAATTTTTCCTTATGCATTTGGGAAATAGTATGAGAGGAAGCAGAAGTGAAAATGGCCATTTCAACCCCCAAACATGGCTTAAGAAGGACCCCACTTAGTTTATGGGAGGAATGGGATGGATGCGGAGTATCAGAAGGCTGAAAAGTTGATGGGAAAAGAAGAAAACTCTGTGAATAAGAATGAACCTGGGGGACAAGGGAAAGAGATGCTGCCTAGCAAACAATTGGACAAGAGAAAGAGGAGCCTCCCAGTGGCTTATGGTCAGGAAAAGAAACTTAAGATCTGATTTAATTGATTAAGCAGTTAAAAGTGTGGCAGAAAGTCTGTACCTTCGGACTGGCATGATTAATGTAACCTTGCAATAAAGTAGAATTACGGTAGCTCATCTAATTGTGTTGCCAGTCTGGTTTACCTGGGAGGGATTACAGTGAGTGATTGAAGAATTATTCTGTAGCACTGAAGGGCAGGAGAGAAGAAATTGGCAGCTAAAGACTTCAGAGGGACTTGGCAGCTGATATAGACCAAACTGAAAGAAGAAGAGCTAACAGTCCAGACAGATGGACCATTAGCAATCCCAGCTTCAGAGTGGTTAAGACCAGATTCAACAGCTGGCAACAGGAATTAGACAAACAATAAAGACAGCCAAGCAAGAGGTAGTTAGTAGTTTCTGGAACCTGAATAGATAGTGACACTAGAACTAAAGCTCAATAGAGAGATTAAAAATCAAGATTTGGATTAGAGTAGGAATAGACAGCTATAAGGGGATAACAACAAAGAGTGGGAGCTACGTAACACATAGTCCTCAATTTATGTCTGTAATTGAGCCCAGAATTACAGTCGTAATTCTTGCCAGTTGTTAAGCGGGTCATCATATGTTTGCCTGATCTAATGAAATTTTTGTAGCAGTAGTTAAGCAAACATGGTCATTAAGCAAATCCATTGTTTTCAATGGGAAGTTTTGCTGGAAACCAGAAGTAAATAACACTTACAGCAAAAACGTCATGAATTGGGGTCAGGTGACTGGAACACTGGAAATAGTTGTTAATGCAGACAGGTTGCTGAGTGTCCAAAAATTCTATCACGTGATTAAGGGGGAAAGTGATGAACGTTCTGGAACTTTTTTATTTTCACAAAAAACAAAGGAAACACAGGTAATTAACACAGTATAAACCATTATCTGATAACAAAAAAAGCAAAACGCAAAGATGATATTGATAGGGATGTATGTATGCCTTGTCAAAGAAGAAAAATAAATACACATTAAAAGTGCCTTAACAAATATGGTAAATGAACAAATACAAAGCAAAAAATATAAAGCAAAGCATAAAAAGCCATATTTCTATGAATACTTACCTAACTATTTAAATACATATACCAATATGTTTCTAACACATTTATGTGACGATAAATTTAACCTTTTGTATTTTGTATAAATGATCATTTATAGCCATTACAGCATTCCCATGGTCATGTGATCAAAATTCGGATGCTTGGCATTTGGTTCATATTTATGACATTTGCAGTGTCCTGTGTCTTGCGATCCCCTTTTACGTCCTTCCGACAAACAAAGTCAATGGGGTAGCCAGATTCACTTAACAACCAGGTTACTAACTTACCGTATTTTTCAGAGTATAAGACGCACAGGAGTATAAGACGCACCAAGGTTTTGAAGATAATAAATAAATAAAAAGATAACAAATAAATAATAAAAAAAAGTTTTTGCACTCTGCAAACCTCCCAAAAATGGCCCGGTATGAGTAGCCCTTAGGATGCTTGTAGAGTGTTCCGGGGGGGGGGGGGGGGAGCAAAAAATGGCCTTTTTGTCAAAAAAAAAGGGCATTAGGAAGCTTATAGAGTGCTCCTTGGGGCTGAAGGGGCAAAATTGTGCAAAAATGGCTCATTTTTTGCTCATTTCTGCCCTCCCCAACCCCAGGAGCTCTGTGAAAGCCTCCTACAAGCTATGCACGGCCATTTTGGTGAAGGGACGGGGTTTCAGGAGGCAGAAAAATGCTGTATTCAGTGTATAAAACACACCCAGTTTTTCAGCTTCGTTTTTTGGGGGAAAAGGTGTGTCTTATACTCTGAAAAATACGGTAACTACTGCAATTTTTGAAAATATTTTCCAGATATATAAATTGGAAACTCCTCTCAAAATATGAATTAATTTGGGAATAATGTTCATTTTGAAAGCATTCATGTTTCCCAAGAGAGTATATTTTAATAACTCCCATGTATCAATATCTGAAGAAACCTCTATATTTTATTTATATGATATGTTACTCATTTAGTTGTATCCTTTGGTATACACATGCCTAAATATTTAATGGATTTAGTACAAATATGGAATTAATGTGCCTTAAATGAATTTGTAACCCAATTTTGGCATCAATTCCAATTTGGACCAGTTTATAGAATAATCCTGCTATTTTGCTAAAGGCATCTGTCTCTTACATCAACACTGGGATAGTATCATGAGCTTTAGTAATAAACAAAAGAATGCTATCTGCAAATAAAACCAATGTGTCCAGTTGAATTATTTACTACATAAATCTCCCTACATTGTCAAATAGCATAAGCTGATTGTTCCATGAATATAATCAAAAAGCAAAGGTAAATGTTGACATCCTATTCGAATTCCTCTGAATAGTGGAAAATTAGGAGATAACATGCCATGAACCTTTACATCACCTGTGGATGATTCATATTATAGTCCATTTTATGAATTCCAAAAGAAATCTGAATCTATTTACTAGAGCGAACTTGCACTGTTTATGTTTACTATCAAAGGTTTCTTCGGCATTTAATTATTAAATTACAAATTGATCTTTATTCAAGTCCGTTATATCTACATCTTGAGACTACGTGCTTCTTAAAAATAGAAACAAACTAAGGACCAAGGACTAAGAACCTACAAAGGTTCAATTCATAAACGTAGGAAAAATGAAAAATTAGGTAAATCTAATGAGTGGCAAAACCCGCAAGGAAGGTTTGTTCAAATATAACAGTAGAAGGAGAAAAACAAATGAGTCATTGGGCTCATTGTTTACTCCAAATGAAGAAATCTTCATAGATATCAAAGAGGATATAAAGGAAGTCATATTCTATTTTGTTTATGTCAATGTCTATAGCAATCATCTGAGATTAACCATGTCTCCTTTGACAAGGTAGCTAGCGGAAAGGGGTTTGGATATGAGTGCCTCAATGTCAGCTTTTTAAAGCAAGCTTTTTACAAGACATTCTCATTGGCAAGCTGATTTAGATCACAGTATGTTAAGGTGGATCCATGACAAAATTACACTCAGCATAAATGGCACTTCATTGAGCTAGAGAGCAGTAAGTATTGGGCTCAAGCGGGGATGAATCAAAAGGCAAGTATTATTCAACATGTTATTAATGTTAAGGTTGAGTTGTTTGTCCAATTTGTACAAAATTAAAAGGTGTGGCCAACATCCAGGAAGATTGAATGAGACTATAACTTAATCTGGAAAGATTAGATGTTCAGCGGAGAGTAACAAAATGCTCTTCAGCAGGAATAAATAAAGTATTACATTTAGAAAAGAGAGGTGTATGGCAGATATATAAGTTGCAGGATTTATAGCTTGACAGCATTATGTCAGTAAAGGGTCTAAGCACTGATAGCTGAATGTGAGGTAACTACTAGCACAAATGCAACTCTGAACTGTGTTATAAAAACTCTTATTCTCTGCCCTATTGATGAAACTACTTCTGCAAACCTGTGTATGGTTCTAGACTCAACATTTCCATAAATATATTGATTGTCCCTTAAGAGGCTGACAAAGATTTTTTGACAAAGGTTATGTGATAAAAGGCTAGAAGAACCTGAGATGTTCAGCTTGAAACAAACACTGAAGGCAGATATGCAAGTGTTCAGGTCCTTAAAAGAGTATCACGAAAAAGATATTAGACTCTATCTATTACTGCATAAGACAAAATCAGATATAAGTGCAAGTTGCAACTACCAAATTATGTTTAAAGAAAATCTTTTTGACAATAAGGTCTGCACAGGAGAAGAATAGTCTGCTTAAGGAGATTATGGATTTTCTCTGGAGATTATTTTAAGAGGCCAAACGTTCATTCATTCATTCATTCACAGTTTTGACCTGCTCATCTCTGTCAGAGAGGGACTCTGAGTGGGGTACAATAAAATGTTAAAATATACAAACAATATTTAGAAATTTAGAGTAAACCCTCATGAAGATGGGTTAATTTGTTTTCCTGTAGCCTACAGAGAGTTTGACTACATCATCCTTGTGGTCCCTTCCAACTCTACAATTTTATAACAGGTTAACTCTTGTTAATACTAAAAACATTTTTATAATAAAACCAGTTTCCAGAAGGAATTGATATGAATGTGACCTGGTTGAAGTGTATACTATCCTTGAAACTGTAACCACATCATTTGGTTGGAGAACATTTAGATCTATTGTATTTCAAGTTCATATTTATTTATAAAACTTATATAGATGTTAATCTCCATACAAGACTCTGGGCAGCTCATAAATAAAAAGATAGCAAACCAGTTCAAAAAAAGAGTGACTTTGAGTCAGTCATACACACTCATCCAAGCCTACATCACAGAGTGGTTGTAGGAAAAATAGGATGAAGGAGTATTAGGTTTGTTTACCTTCTTCCTATAAAGTAATAAGGCAGGATAAAAAATTAAAGATAAAAGCAATAGGAACTATAAAACAATTAAAAGTAAAAGCAAAATTCATAACTGAGGTAATACTTTTATATCTAACAGTCAATCTAGCCACTGCACCAACATTATTATACCTGCCTATCATCATGCACATAATAAAGTACATTATTGGTTTGTCAAATGCATTCTTGTTTAATAAATACATTTATATCAAAAGGAATAAATGCAGAAACTCTAGATTCCTTTCTATAAACATAATTTATGAATATACATTTGGGCATTAGTTTGTTAATAAATGATCATTAAATTTGAAATGTTTTTTTATAACAGCTGCTACCTGCCAAAAAATTTTGGGAACCAGATGATCCAGCAAAGGATGGACAAAAAGGGATATTTCTTGGTGATGAGTGGAGAGAAACTGCTTGGGCAACACCTCGTAAGTGATCCTTGTTTAAGTCATTGTGTAAACTATACAATTTAGTGTGGGAAAAGACTGTTCCTAGGTTCAGTGATGGAAAAATCTACATTAATTTAAGCTGTATTAATTTGCATATTGATTTTAATATCTCTTTTTAAAATTTAAAATAGACCACTCCATGTCACAACCTATTATGGTTCAAAGAAAGCCTGGACATGTTTTTCATGGAACAAGTGAAGTAAACGCTGTCTTATCTCCTCGATCAGAGAGTGGTGGCCTTGGTGTGAGCATGGTCGAATATGTGCTAAGTTCTTCTCCAGCTGATAAATTGGACTCCCGGTTTAGGAAAGGAGCTTTTGTAAGTAACTTATTTGTGTCAATAAAAGTTATTGTAGGCTAGTCTACAATATTTACTATCTGTTAGATTTCCCTCATGCTGCCATGTAATTTAGCAGCAAGTATATTAATTATTTAAGTTTTTGTTGTGGTCTCCAGAAAGCAGCGCTTTATGCTAAACAAGATCTAATGTGTCTATACTCAACTGTTTCATGCTACTGTTGGGAAAATGGCTTCAAAATCATACTTGTAACATGAAGTGTTGTATATAGATCTTCCATATGCCCTCCAAATATTTTTCAAAGGCTTTCTATTCATAATACATCCTTTTGAATAGCTGTATTTATTCCAAAGGCGCTTTCCATTATGAGAAAGAGCAAGATGTCTTGCAAAAGGGCACACCAAGCATAAAATGGCATTTTGTTTATATGTTGTTCAGTCATTCAGTGACTTCCAACTCATCATGATTTGATCAAGATAATTTTACCTGGATTGTCTGTCTGTAACCGCTTCTTTGAGCTTAAACCATCTTAATTTCATATGTTTTATAGTATTTCACTCTAGACAGTGTAACAGGGAAGAAGGGAGTACCAAAAACTGCCTCTCTTCACTGTCTTATGCACAGGGTTAGATTCCTCTGGATCATCAAAACCTCTCACAACCGGAAAAGCCACCCTCACTTTGTAAGAAACTTACCTTCAGCTAATGTTGATTTTTCAGTTTTATCCTGAAAGCTAGCTTTATTTTATGTATGTACAACACATTTTATTTAAGAATGATATCTGACAATCAAGGTATCTTACAACATTAGTTAGATTTGATAATGATACCTTGTGGGTGCTACATTTATTCTCTGCTAGATTCAGACCAAACATGTTTTTTTACTTAGGGCACTAGAGAAGCTGAAACAGATGGACCTGAGAAAGCAGACCAGAAAGGCAAGGTTTCTCCATTTGAGGAGGACAAGAACAGAGATCTTAAACAAGTTGATGATGACGATGTTACCAAAATAAATGGCAGAGGCTTGCCAAATGGAATGGATGCTGATAGCAAAGATTTTAAGTAAGGCTTAGATTTTTGGGGGGTGGGGAGGAAGATATAATTGTTTTCAATAAATAAAAGTTATGGATGTACGGGTTCAGATTCAAAGTTTCATTTAGGTTTTCTGATATTTTGCATATTGGTTGCCATCTTTATACCTGTTAAGTTTTATGTTTTAATTATGGGATCTGTGCAGGCTGTAATACAGATAAGGGTCCTGTTGCTATCACTAAACTTAATTAATGGAAATTGGAGTTCGACAGCAACTTCTGGGAGGTCGTAAGTTGTCTATTCTGCTTAAAAAGAAAGTACACCCTTCCAAGAGGTTTCCATTCTTTTAAATTGTAGGTCAGTCTTCAAAATCCATCTTCAGGTAGAGAACCTATTCTCAATCTTTGAGGTTACATTAAAGGATATGATAATTCGTACTTTTTCTTTTCAAAATATTTTTCCCCTGGCTACATCCATGGATGAGCCATGGTTTTCTGCATTGATCAATACTTGTTGTTCAGATCTATTTGCATACATACATACATACATACATACATACATACATACATACATACATACATGCAAATAGGATATTGAACTCCCTGCTCATGTTTCCTTTATATCATTCAGTCTCTTTACTTAGCAACAGCAATTGGGACTAGAATTTCTATTGCTAAGCGATGTGGTCATAAAGTGCAATATCAGGTGACCTCATTGTTTAGCAATAGCAATCTTACTACAAGTCATTAAGTGACCTTGCAGCTTCCGTCTGGCTTCAAGTGACTGTGGGTTGCTGCAGATGTTGTAAGGGTGAAGCTGTTGCCAAGTGCCCATATTGCGATCATATGACAGCAAGGGTCAGATGATCAGAACTTTGAATCAGTCATGTGTACCCCTTTGATCAATGTTATAAGTTACTGAATAAGTGCCGTTTAACCAAGGACTCCCTCTACAACAAATGTCCTGGTTAGCATAGTTGTATATTATCATGGAAAACAGTCTGCCGAACAGTGTCCACTTTGTTAAATTCTGACAGAGATATTAGCAGCTTGGTGTGAAAGGAGGCCAACTAATGACTATCAGAAATCCCAAAGAATGTGTATATTGTATTTCATTGGTGCATGGGTATGTTAACAGGAAGGGGTAACAAATGTTTTCCTGGGAAGTTCAAAGAGGGAAAAATGACACCCACCCACCCAAATGTATGTTTTGAATGATTGTGTACAGAACTGTAAGGGATGAAAAGGTCATTTCCTGAATTAACTGCTGATCAGAAAGGCTTATTGCCCATTGTATATGATTGGGTGACTGATAAAGAAGAATATTTGTAGCTCAAAGTTGAAGCGAGTGTCTATGATTGGATGACTGCTTCCTGTTGAATAACCAGAGAGTACAAGGAATATAAGATAACTTCATTCCAACAAGGTAAGTTTAAATCGGGGGTCTGTCTATTATTCTGATCTCCAGTGCTACTGATGAGTTTAATTTATTTTTTATCCCACTATTATTGCTCTTATAAATAACTTAATGGGGCAAAAATACCCAATGTTCATTCCTCCTCCTATTTTCCCAACAACAACAACCCTGTGAGGTGAGTTGGGCTGTGAGAGAATGACTGCCCTAAAGTCACCCAGCTGGCTTTCATTCCTAAGGTAGGACTAAAAGTCACTGTTTTCTTACAATAGCCTGATGCCTTAACCACTGGACCAGATTGTTGTTTTCCCCCCTGGGGTAAATTTTCCAAAAATATCTATTTAGGGCAGTGCCTGAAGAAAATGACAAAAAAATGGTGCCGCAAGTAGCTAAACTCCAGTTGATGGGAAAAGACAAGGATTTGTTAGTTTAAAGAAAGGAAACTGCAATGGAAAGAGACCCTAAAAGTTGTCCATCATATGATAAACATGGTGGATGAGAGTAACATCTAGAAGCAAGAGTAACAGAATATATGCTTCATTGCTGAAATTCCAAAGCAGCTTTCAAGCTCATGCTGATGAACATGAAAAGCAAGAGAGAGACTATATATCAGAAATGAGAGAGTGGAGCCAAGAAGGAGATGGACAATGTAAGCGTATCAAAAGAGAAACACCCCAGAAGGGAAGAGAAGATTCAGAAGAAGTAAAAAAAAAAAGAGTTATGCTAATTGGTAAGTCATTACTATGAGGCTTTGAAACAAACATATCACATAGAACCCCTCGTTTCAGAGGTGGGTTGCTCTCAGTTTGGCTTGGATCGGATGAACTGGTAGTAGCGGGAGGCTCCACCCACCTGCCTGGATGTTTCTGCGCATGCACAGAAGTGTCACACATGCACACATGAGCGTGCATGCATGAGCGAACCGGTGGTAAAAAAAATTGGAAACCTACCACTGCTTTTCTTGTGAATTGTGCTATTTGTGAGCAAAAATCAGGGATGCGATAGAACAAATATCAAGTCTAATAATTACTTCCTGCTGATATATATGGGAATTAATACTGCATATGATAATGCAGAGGACAACTGGAATGTTTCATCATAGATGCTGAAAGTCACAAAACAAATCCTGGGGCTTTCACGCCATAGAAGAAGAATAGAAAGGAAAAGAAAAATACTGCAAATCAATCATTTGCAAGTATCTAACCTAACTATACAAGTTAGGTTAATAAGAAAGAATTTCTGAGACGGGGGCCTGTGGTCCAAAGTATTCACATTCAGAACTACTGACATAAGATACATTGTATGTCATGAGGAGTGGAAAATGTGTCTGAGCCACACATGATAAGGTTGATTAGAAGAGCTTTAAATTGAATCAGTATGTGTACACTCCTAAATTAGACTCTTCATTAAAGTCTTATGTACTATACAGAACTGTTCTTGAAATGAACTTTTAAGTTAGTTAAAAAATAGGCTTGCTTTCGTCGTCTTCATTGTCTTTGTTAATGTTCAGAATGTATAAAATAAGATGAGCTTGCTCCTCTTTGGACAGAAGCGTAAATATGATTTAAAGATACAGAAATGACTGGTCTGACTCCTTTGACTGCAGTGTGACATATGAAGAGGAAACCATTCTTTGTTAAGAAGACAAGCAGTTGCACTGTCTGTTAAAAAAAATCAATTCCTATCCATAAAGCCAAATCAATAAACCTGGAATTGTTTAGCCTAGTATCAAAAAAAAACACCTCAAACTGAACAGAGGTTAGTGGAGATGTAAGAAGAACAAAAAACAATCTTGTTGGATAAATTCAAAATGAAAAGAATCAATACACCAGCTGATCAATAAAGAAAGAAAAGTATTTACAGGTGACAAGCAGAACCACTAAAGCCACGTAATTTGTTTCATTCTTCCAACAACAAAGACATTGTGAAGCCAGAATAATAGAGTAGGATTGAAGCTTCTGATTGATGGAAACATGATCGGGGAAAGCTCTTTACTTTGAATGGGATTTAATCTTTTGGGCTAGATGAATTGCATCATAGGGTGCTGAAGGAACTAGTCGATTGGCCTATTATCCTGGTGAACAGATGAAGTTCCAGATGAGTTGAGGAAGATAAAAGGAGGAAAGGAAGATCCCTTGTGCTACAGGCCAATGAGTCTGACATCAGTATCTGGGTAGGAGATAAAGAGGTGGTCTGTAGGCTCTTTCAAAGCATTGTGATAATTGCTAATTGGGTTTATCTTGAATAAATACATTTCCTCATTTTTTTTCCCTATGGGGTAACTTCCATAATAGATTGTGGGAGCGCTGTATATCTTCAACAAAACAATTAACAAAATATTCAGTATTAAGGCTGTCAGAAGACATAAATTAAATTCAAAATCTTGATAGTTTGGAGAAATGGGCTGAAAAGGGTAAAATGAGTTTAAGAGAATCAAGAATCAGATGTACAACTGTAGATGGCTTGGTATTAATAGTAAATAATGTGGCTTGGCAATAGTTGTGGAAAAGATTGGAATATAAGCAATGCTCTTTTTACAAATGGGTTGCATTCTGAGAGGCTGTTCATAAATCTTTTTTGTTCACAAGTCCAAACATATATATGTGGCATGCTGTAAACTAACCTCCCAATTTCTGGAACCTTTTCTGTTGGAGTTGTGGACAGTTTTTTCCATATTGGTAAAAGTTCATAGCTCGAAAGTTTGTAAGTGGAATAATGTTTTGTAGTTGATTCTAAATGAAATATGAGCTAGCCATGTGATGCGACTGCCCCAAAGGCAAATATAGTTGTAGACTGCAGCAACAGAAATACTATTTCCTAGTTAAGGAAATAAATTATTTCACTCTGTTCTGCTTTGGTCAGATCCTATCTTGAGTTCTGGGAGTTATAAGGAGTCAGAAAAATCCTAACAAGTTCTAGTAAAAAGAATGAAGCTAATCAAAGGACTAGAAGCCAGATTGTGTGAGAAGAGATTGAAAAAATGGAGAAGACTAAGGATGATATGACAGTAACACTTCAAACAGTCCTTTTTGAAGAAACACTTCAAAAGTCCTTGGTTACTGACCACCATTCGGAGACTCTTATTAACAATGCTGAACAAGTGGTACTTATGACTGTTTCTCAAAGTTCTAGCTGTCCTAGCACTGCGATCCATGGTTTGGCAATTGGCTTGCACTCAGGAGGTTGCAGCGTCCCATATCACATGATTGCCATTTGCAGCCTTGCCTGCTGGCTTCCCACAAAGTCACTGGGGAAGTTGGCAAGTAAGATTGTAAGCTGTTCCTGTAAATCATTCCCACTCAAGCCACTTCCCTGCGTGTCCTCCCATCTTCCACATGGCCATGCTTGCACCTACAGCCACTTGGCTTTCCACTGGCTTGCTTATGAGCCGCTGGTTCTTACAATTTCCTGTCAGCTTCCCCATTAACGTTGCTTAAAAGCTGGCAGGAAGTCAGGAAGAGGTCCCGAGTTAATAATTGGTGATCCTCAGTTATGAACAAACATTCTGCCAGGATTGCCATCACTAAATGATGGGGTTACATAATGTGCTTATGACTCCATCACTTAGTGATGGAAATTCCAGTCGTAATTATCATTATTAAGAAGGACTACCTATACCATGTGCTAAAATTGTGTGCGCGCGTGCCCACACCCACAATGCAATGTGATTCATACCCTGCGCATATGCGTGCGGAAACACACACACACACACACCGTGCAGCCTACTCAGCCTCCTGCACCACACTGGGGGAGGGGAGTTTTCACCCACCCCAGGCTCTGGAGGCTTTCCTCAAGCTTCTAGGAGAGCGAAACGGGCTCCAGAGATCCTCCAGAGGCTGGAAACAGGCTTGTTTGTGGACTTCCAGAACTTCAGGAAGTCCCATTTGTCACCCTTCCTGAGCTCCGGAGGCTTCCCTTGAGCCTCTGGGAGGGTGAAAACGGACTTCCCCAGGCTCCAGAGGCCCTCCTCGAAGCCTCCTGGCACAAAAAATGGAGCTGGGGGTGGGTGCTGTGCCCCCCCCATGCTTCCCCCACCCCCGCACATGCGCACGCGTCTCTCAGCAGAGACCTGAAAATCAGCTGGCTGGCGGGAGGCGTGTGCACACGCGTGGTGATGCTGACCTGGGCGCCGGCTCGCGTACCCTCAGGGCTCCGCATTCCACCTGTGACACGTGTGCCATAAGTTCACCATCTTGGACCTATACCCCAAAACAAATCACATAGAAGGAATTCAAGACTACTCTTCTGTGTCTCAGGTACAAGAAACAGTTAATAGATTGTTACAGGAAGGCAGGTCGCCTCTGAATCTAAAGAAAAAAATATCTGTCTATAAATGCAGTTAGACGTGATACCTATTTCCCAGGGAGATAGTAGACTATTATCTACTAGAAGACTACTCTTCATTTGATATTTGTTTGATTTTTTATTTATTATATTTATATAGCAGCCCACCTCACTATCATGACTCTGGGCATTGTATAATAAATCAATTAAAAATAAATCTTACATAAACCAAACAAAATATAAACACAGGAGAATTCACCGAAATATCACTTATAATGCAACCATCTTACAGTCTTGGGATCTCTAAGGCTGCTAAAAATCTCCACCTTTTTAGAAATTTTTAGAAAAACAGTAGGTAGGACCTAGAAAGCCAGATTTGTGGCACACTTTCATTTGGATTCTTTCACTGAATAGAGTTTGGAATCCATGGTTCTAGCTAGTAAGCATTATGTTCATATTTTAATCATAAAGGCACTCTCTCTTGTAAGAGGAGCATGGTTGCTTCTTTGTCCTATAAGTGGCCAGAGAGTCAATACTTCCCAAATTGACTGTTTGTGGTCTGATAGCTCTTAAATGTTTCCCAATGTAGAATGTACATTGTTTCTAGCTGCTGTATATTGTTCAATCTATATTATGCCAAAATCCAAGTGTTTTTTAAAATACAAACTAGTTTCTTCGTTTTATCTTCAAAATATGGTTTTGCCTGAAATGTTTTAGTAGAAATGGTATTCGATTATGTATCTTTTTCAGTGTAAAAGAAATATAGTTATAGCTCCTATTATAGGCCTGCTGTGTAATTGACTCAAAATATGATTTCCTTAATGCTGCCTTTTAAGATTCACAATTAAGTTGGCTTTGAAGACATGAACTTAGCTTTGGAGCCTGAGCTTTCCATATCCTGCCAAGCATGCTCTCCTACCATCATCACCACCAGTACCCTCAAATTGTAGATCTATTCTTTTAAAGTCTGAGCTTTCTACTATAGCATATTTACTACAAATTTTGACCACAAACATTAATTTTAGCTATATTTATCACAGATAAAAATAAAACATTTTTTTTAGGGTTAGGGTTATTGAGAAAAAAAGGAAATGCATTTTTATAAAATTATATTTTTTAGCAAAAAGTTGAGAATGTATATTTTAATGTATATGTTTTGGGGCATAAATCATTCAAGCATGCTAATTTTCCCATTCGCTGTTAGCATTCCACTGCTCCTGAACGTAATTATTGACATAACATAAAATAACAGTTATTTTGTACGTCATTATTTGAATTAGGTACCAGTTAATGTAAAGTCATAGATGGATTTGATTTTCAAACTATTTCAACTATCATATAGAACAGTTGTGTGCCATTTTCTTATAAATCAAGGAGCAAAAAATTTACATGTATAAAGTTTTTCAACATCTTTTTAGCCAGTTTTTTTTAAATAAAAGCTGATTTTTGTTTTTCATTTTTTTTCTAAGCAGTCGTACTCCTGGAAGCCGACAAGCATCCCCAACTGAAGTAACTGAGCGTTTGGGTCCAAACCCTAACACTGCTGAAGGCTTGTCTTCGCTTTCTAATCCTTCAACTCACAAGCCACTGGTGGAAGAATTTTCAAACTCCGAATCTCAGAATTTGGATGCTATGGAACAAGTGGGTCTTGATTCTCTGCAGTTTGATTATCCTGGAAATCAGGTACAAATGGATTCTTCAGGAGCTACTGTGGGACTCTTCGATTACAATTCACAACAACAAGTTAGTATTTTTTTTACAGCCATATTAATGGTTGGAATTACAGCATTATATAATGCTGGTTTCAACTAAAAATGGGAGCTTAGCTCCATCTCTTTTTACTTTTTTACTTTACTGTTGTTCTTTTTTAAAAAAATTCTGTAGTAAAAAAAAAATTGTTTACGCTATGTCGGTTCCATATCAAGGGAAGGCACTGTCTGGATTCATATAATCTCGGTCATAATGCCTTACTTTGAATAAACTCAGCTACTGTCATTTATGAATCATAATTCATAGCTCAATATTATACATGGTGCCTGAGTTGTATCTTATTCAAGATAATTTAATCTAATTTAATTAATTCTATCACTAGCTAGATTGTACAGTATATTAAAGAGAAAGAAGAAGCAGAAGTAGCATTTCTGCTAGTAGTTTATTACAATGCAGAACTCTTTCATAATATTCTTAAAGAATTGTTTCTATTTAAATTTGAAATTCGCAGTGTTGAACTGTCTTGTGCATAACACTCCATAGAATAACAATGGGCCAGTCTTATAAATTAAATAGATTAGAAAGTGTGTTTGTTAATATTATAATACGTGTTTCCTTCAAAAATCAAATCCCTTTTGCTTCTTGTCATTTTTGTCTTAGATATTTCAGAGGACTAATCCTCTTACTGTTCAGCAGTTAACAGCAGCACAACAGCAACAGTATGCACTGGCAGCAGCTCAGCAACCACATATAGGTGAGACATTTTAAAGTTGGTAATCAAAAGTTTCTGGATTTCGGCTGGTATAGGAAACTGTGATATTTTATATGTGTGTGTGCGTGCGTGCCTGCACACACACACACAGAGAGATTTGGTAGAAATGTTTAGGGTTTTTTTTGCCAGTGGTAATAAGCAGAAATATGTACAATTGATTTTTCTCCCCAACTGCAAAATGGCTCTTGTTTCCTCCTTAAAAGACTATCAGTAGGATTGGTAGATCTTACCGAATAGTTAAGCCATGGTTGGTTGTGTCTTCAGCTGCTGCAGTTGGAGGGAAGGAATTATCTAAACTTGGGAATCTTAATGAGAAGTGCCAGATTCTTCCACTTGATCTTTAGTGGATGCAGGTCAGGCACTGTGTGAACTGCTTTCTACCTGCACTACATTGTATATCAGCCTTGGGACCTCAGTGTTTGACAATGAAGATTGTGAAAATGCGAAGTAGAGTCATAGTAATAGCAAAATAAAAATATTTTATTGGAATATACATTCTAGTGTGGAATGAGCTTACAAAATGCTCTATTGCATATTACTTATATATTTTACATACTGAATTTTTAATATCAGCAGAGAAAATGAAATTGTCAGTTACAATTAAAACCTTTTCAATTTTCTACCACTATTCTCTGAAATCACATCAAACGTCTAGCATTAGCATTATGGTACAACTATGTGCGGTGTTTGTTTTTGGTGAAATTGAACCTTTTGTTACTGTAACAGGTGTATTTTCGGCAGGCTTGGCTCCAGCTGCTTTTGTGCCAAATCCCTATATTATCAGTGCTGCTCCCCCAGGTGCTGACCCATATACAGCAGCAGGTTTGGCTGCTGCAGCTACCTTAGCAGGTAAGGCAGTACTGTTCTCAGATAACTCTAGTATTTCATATTTTAAGAACCTTTGCTTTAAAAAGTATTAATCATCCAGGTTAGTCAGATTGTTCCCCTAGATTTTCAAATATCAAATTTACTATGGACATCATAGCATACAATCCTGTTCGTTTTGTATCCATGTCTATGAAATGAATTCAAACCAAGATTTTAATTTGACTTTTCTACTCCTATTTTTCTTAATCTGCCAAGTCCCATGTCCTCTTCACTCAACACTCAGCAGCAGAAAAACTAAACCAAATGTTAGGAATTTATTGCCTTTCTTTTGAATGATGTCACGAGATTGGGACAGGGCAGAAAAGAGGAGCATATCACTATTTTCAGTATTTTAATTATAAATTGACACCATCAGATAAAATGAATCAAACATGACATTTGAGAACAGAGATTAAATCATTCTTGGATTAAAATCCCTAATCAAATAGATAGTATCATCTAACTTACTACCTTACTATGTACATAGTTAAATTACTTTTTATTGGGCTTAAATTATTTCTGTATGGCTATCTAAGGGAGTTTGTTATTTAGGAAGCTCCTGACTGGAAGGCTCATTCAAATAATAAATGAATATGATTTATCAGTTTTATTAATCTATATGATTTGTAGGCATAGAATAAGTTTTCTAAATACCAATTCCAGGTAAACCTATGATGACAAGTACAAACCAGGCTATCATAGGGGTCCTCTACATCTAGATGGAGGCAGATATTATTTAAGGCTGATAAAGACAGATTCTATTAGCTCCTACCCTCCAATTGTTTATAAGTGCCACCATTTCTTGTTCTACTATTGTTGATGCATATTATTTGGTCTCATCTAATTTTATTCTTAATAAATATTTAGTCTGCAACCTTATTTGGATTACTATAGCCCAGTGTAATTGACATATGTCTTTACAGCCTCATTTTTTGGTTTATGATAGCCTGTTTTCAGCCTGACTCCTACTGGCAGTTTTTACTATCTATACAGTAACTCAAACAAATGCTTTGTAACAATTTTGCTAATAAGGCAAAAGTTTCTATAAAGAAGACTTTCTCATCAAAGGAGGAAGGGCTATTGCATTGGCCTTAGTGGTGGAATCTTATATTATCAAAAGAACTCTAAAATATTGAGTGGAATTGGGATAAAATTTGAAAGAAAGATACAAAGTGACTGGCGACTAAAATGAACTTAGACTGCTCTGGTTGTTGAAGATTTATGGTATTAAAGTGGTACTAATAGGGTATAATGTGGGCTGATATATAGCTCAGTTGGGTTTGACAGTGCTTATTAATTTATTGACAGATCTGGAAAAGATAGCTGAAGAGTTTTGGGCACAATTCAGAAAAGAGTACTGAATGATTGGGAAGATACATTAGGTGGTGGTGTGTGCTTTGTCCTTCTCAAGAGGGTGGAAAATCAAAGGTTTGCCACTCGGAGAAAAGCCAGCTGCCAGCCTAATTAACAGAGGGAAAATTGATGTCAGTAATTTATAATTCCTTCCTTAATTCTAAATAAGGAAGTAGGTAGGTTGCAGAAATAGAATAGAGTCAGAGAGACAAGATTATAGTGCATTCATACTGTATCCATAGAAAAATCTTAGGTTACATAATATTAAATAAGAGAGAAAAGTTCAGTCATTCTACAGTTTAGAATTGCTTCACTTATCTAGAAATAAGTAGGAGAAGGTGGGCGATCAGAAGTTGGCACATCAACCATAAATCTATTAGCGCTGCTAAAGAAAAGCAGCTGTTGGTTTGAAAGGAAAGGTTAAATAAATAGAATATACTTTTTTTTTTACTTTTCTGTCCATTGTATGGTACTAAATAAATGTTTGGAAAGTATGGGACAAATCCTCCTCCTTATATTTAGATCTCTAAGGAACTCGTATTTGAATGGTTAAGATAATGATTATTATCCTCTATTTTTTTTAATGTGAAATTATTTTTTTCTTTTTTTATTATACTCTGGAAGTCTGGATCTGTTATATTATTTCAAGGCAATGATGCTTGTACAGCATTAATTAATATATATATTGACATTGCTTAGATAAATTAAGAACATTAGAAGTAAAAATGGAGGAAGATAAATACTCTTATCAGAATTCATTACAATTTAGGACATTGATATTGCAAGCATGAAATTATTTGACTTTTTTCCTCCATAACTGAAATAACATTAAAAAAGAGATTCATACAGATCGCATTAAAGTCTGGATATAATGTAAATACGAGGGGGAGGAGGAATACAGATTTAGCAAGAATTATTAAAATACCAAATAAATAAATGGGGGAGAGGAAAAGAACTATTGGGTTTCTAACTTTCCCTTTTTGGTATATCTGCTGATTTACAGTATTGTAGACATTTAAGCCCCCTAGATGCCTGATGGTAAGTGATTATATTTACCTTGTGCCGTGATGTTTGTTTGGGAACCTATCTTGCTTAAATTTGGTTAAAATTCCTTGCATATATCTATATCTGTATATACTGTTAGTTTTGCCATTGCTGAATACTCCGTGTCTAAGTTCACAATCGGATAGAATTGTATCTTTCTTCCAGTGTTAAACACAATTCATTCTCACTGCTATAAACATATCTTTCATTAAATTCTAATGTTTCTTGTTGATTTTTGCTGACATTATAACTAATAAAAAAATTCATTTCCACTTAAAATTCCAAAATTTTCTGTGTTGTGCTATATATAGCTTTCTAATACATTTGTGGGTTTTTACATATCCACTTCATGGTTTTATGATAGTTCCAATATTTATTACTATATGACTTGTCTATCTTAGATATTGATAGAGTTGTATACCAACTGTAGAATATCTTATACCGATTTTCTTTTAAATTTTAACTTGGTGTGAATTTTATAGATTTAGTTGGTAATTCTTCCCATTGCAGTGTTGTAACTGTTTCTTTAAAATGTTGCATCATTTTATCATACAGCTTTTGTTTTCTCTCTCTTGGTGTAAAATATCTAAGCAAAAATTTATATAGACTCCCTAACAGATGGTGCTGTTTTTGTATGAGTGTTTCAAAATTCTGTCTTTTTTCTTAATGTCCTTCCTTCTTGACATTTGATTTTACTTTCCATTAGTTTGTAAGTACATCAACTAAGATACCTTCTAGCCTTCCCCAAGTATTCTTGCTGTTTAGAGTATGAGTAAACCATATTTGCATATGTAATTACATTTTTATTGCTACAGTTGTCTCCAACATGAAAAACAGTTCAGAAAACCACTAGAGATGAGCTTATTATTTCTTTCATTGAATTTCATGCTGTTGTCCCACTTTGTCTAATAATACATCCTTTTAAAGTTTTAACATCCTTTGTAGTTGGCAACGACTAGCAGAATAAAATTCATAGGGACTTCTTTACTTTTTTTAATATCTCCACACTATAATTATGTACAAATTATTGGCTAAACTGGTTCCTTCCAAAATTGCTGTTTTACAATCAAAGGATTTTATCTACTCTGTTATCTACTACAGGCAGCTTGCTTTATGATGCTGTTTGGAAGAACAAGATCATCTCTGTGGGATCATGTAGGATTTTTTGGTTTGTTTGATACTGGTTTTTTCCTCACTGTACATAAACTTACTAACAGTTTCTTACCATTCTTGTAGAGTTCTCTTTGAAATTCTGATTGACCCCATTAGGAAAAGATAGTTTATTTTGGGTACTATATTTATTTTAGTCATTGTAACATTTCCTAACAGCTTTAAGGAAATTTTCTACCTTTCAAGGTCTCTTTTAATCTCTTGCCATAATTTAACATACAAATGGTTCTCATTTAGAAACTTTTCCCAGTTATGAAGGTGATGAAAAAGTAACTTTATGAGAGTCCTTACATTTACAACTCTTCTGAGGTCTGTAAAGTGAAGGAAAGCAGACAATCATAAGCATAGTTGTTTCCCTGAGCAACCATTTCACTTAACAACCAAGTTGCCAATCCCAGTTGTCACTAAATGAGTACCACATGTTGTTAGTTTGATATTAAAACTAAGTTTTTCATTAAATGAGCCATCTGACAGAATGAGGTTCCTGCAGAAGATTGATTTCTCCTTGTGTTAAAAATCTTGTAATTATTTTTGGTTCTGTAGTAATATCATATCATCCTGATAATGCCTTTCCACCAAATTTGAGAACTGTTATTTGTTTGTGAGGCTTTTTCTGCCACTATTTCTAAAGCAATGCTAAATAATAAAGCGAACACCCTAGTTTTTTCTTCCTTTATTTATTTGGAAATCTGAAAAGAGCATTCCATTAGCCATAATTGTCATTTTTTTCTGTTAGTGTATACTGTTAACCTAAGCTTGAACTTTTTCTCCAGGATTTATTTTATTCAATACTACTAGCAGGAATTGCCACTGAAAATTGTCAAAAGCTTTTTCTGCATACCCCCAAATCAGTGCATCTTTCTTTCTTTTCTTGTTTTTAGGTTCTGTTATATTGACTACAATCCTACTGTTGCTCTTTGTAGTTCTCTTTGGGATACAATCAATTTAGTCAATATGTGTTATATTTGGTACACATTTCTTCAGTCTATTAGGTAATATTGTTATAAAAAATGTGTAATCTACCTTCATTTCTCCTAGAGCAGGGGTGTCAAATTCAAGGCGCGCAGGCCAGATCCGGCTTGTGGGGTGCTTAAATATGGCCCATAGGGCCAGACTGGAAATGTCAAAGGACCAGCCCACATTGCCTCTGCCGGCCCAAACATTTTTGGCTGGCAGAGTGCTGCTGAAGACCGGGGAAGCCAAAAACGGGCCACACAGGGCCTCCACACAGCCTGTTTTTAGCTGGCAGAGTGCTGCAGGAGGACTGGATTAGACTGGATTACAATTATGTGGCCTCCAGTAAGTGCCTGATCTGGATAGAAAACAAGCAACATCCTATGTTAATACTACAGTTTAATGCCAGATTTTACATACTGTTTTTCCATTTAATTTAAAATCAACAATCTATCATTGACAGCCATTACTATTTACTATCCTGGAAATTTGCCTCTGCTGTTAGAACTTGTATTATCATATTATTTATGCTTTTGTATTTTTATTATTAGTTGAATAATAAAAATACAATATTATAAATAGCCTTTCTGACTGGAAAAACAATTTACTATTAAACAATAGGGTATAAATTTAAAAATAAAAAGTTTAGTGGAGTATGAAGAATAAGTACCGTGTTTTTCGGAGTATAAGATGCACCAAGGTTTTGAAGAGGCATTTTTTTAAAAAAACGTAGGTAGGTAGATAGAGGGATAGAGAGGTAGAGGGAGAGAGAGAGAAATGCAGTAGATAGGTAGGGAGAGGGAGAGAGTAGTTAGGTAGGTAGGTAGATGGAGAGAGAGAGAGAAATACAGTAGATAGGTAGGGGGAGGGGAGAGAATAGGTAAGTTGGTAGATAGAGGGATAGAGAGAGAGAGAGAAATACAGTAGGTAGGTAGGGGGAGAGAGAAAGTAGATAGATGTTTCCAGGTGTATTTATCCATGTGCTAGAGAAGGAAATCGCTGACAATCTGCAGCACCTAAGACTTTGTTTCTGCTGACACAGCACTTGATCAATGTAATTCTCATCAATCAGTTAAAGAGCTTTCCAAAACGGGGGGGGGGGGAAGGTTTTTGCACCCTGCAAACCTCCCAAAAATGGCCCGTTTTTCGCAAAAATGGGCCTGTTTTTTTTTAAAAGGCACGAATTGCTAGGGGGCTTGCAGAGTGCTCCTCGAGGCTCAGGGGGGCAAAAACGAGCAAAAAACCACCTGTTTTTCATGAAAACGGGCCCATTTTTTGTCAAAAAAATTGCATGCATAGCCTTATGGAGGCTTATAGAGTGCTGCTGGGGACGGGAGGGGGCAAAAAACGGCCCGTTTTTCACTCATTTCTGCCCTCCCCAGCCCCCAGGATCTCCCTGAAAGCCTCCATAAGAGTATGCATGGCCATTTGGGTGAAGGAGCGGGGCTTCGGGAGGCAAAAAATGCTGTATTCGATGTATAAGACGCACCCAGATTTTCAGCCTCTTTTTTGAGGAAAAAAGGTGTGTCTTATACTCTGAAAAATATGGTAATCAATATTTGCCAGTAATATCTGGTAGAAGAAATAAGAAAATGGTTATAGTAAAGAACTGTGGAAAGAAAGAAAAGGGGAAAAAATGCACCTTGAGTGTTTGTCAAATGCCCACCATGGTCAGCCCTCCTTCCCTCCCTCCTGGTCCTCTTGAGGTCAAACACAACCCTGATAGGGCCCTCAATGAAAGTTTTACACCCCTGTCCTAGAGGGTAACACTGCTGTAGAAAAGTTTGTAGCAACTTGAATCGTACCTGGAGGCAAGCAGAATCAGTGCAGCTCTCAAAGAAGAAGGATTACATGGGCGTGTTTATTTAAAAAAATAATTTATCTAAACATTAGAGAGTTAATTATCTCCAATCAATACTATTTAAACAGTACAAGTAGTTCTTGACTTAATACTACAATTGGGACCAGAATTTTGGTTGTGAATCATGACAGTTGTAAGTTGAGACTCCCACATGAACAGACTTGTTTTGATAATTGTTTTTATGGTGGTCATTAAGCAAATCACATTTTAGGTCCGAATCTATTCTCCCAATTGGGCATTTTGTGGATCACACATTGGGGTCACATGACTGTGGGATGTTGAAACCAGTTGTAAATCTGAGCCAGTTGCCAACTGCTTGAAATATGGTTGTTACTGCGGGGAGGTAGCACAACATTTCACAACTGCCAGAAGGGTTTTACAGGCTATATTGTGTCCCTTCCAAGGCCTTTGTAACAGTCAGTAAATGACCGGTTGTAAGTTGAAGACTACATGTGCTATAGCTACTACTTGTATTTTACAGTAAAATGAAGTTTTTAAAAAGGAGAGGCAAATTAAGGAATCTTTTGTGGAATCATAGTTTGAGAATCATTACTGTTATAAAACAGCTTAGTATCCAAATTTCTTTCCTAGTAATTATCTGGTCTATGCATTAAGAAAATATGGGAGGATTTATTCATAGTCCCACTGGTAGCTTCAGTTCACAGTACAGTGGACAAAAGTACAGCCTTCTCTAATGAAACTCCAATTATGAAATTTCTTCTAAGTATATGGCTTTCCCCCAGGGTTATTGTGTTTTAACCAACTAAAATATACCTATCCAATCAATATTTGTAAAATAAATGTTTAGAATCAGACAGCCCTGGTTGCTTTTTAAAACTGCTTTAATTTGTGGCATTTTTATTGTCTTGGATTAATGGTTTAATCGTGTTACTTTTTTGTATGCCATTTTGTCTCCTTTGGGAAACATTGCAGTCTAAAACAAAAATAAGTATTAATATTAAATGGATTTTTTATTTTCCACTGTGTGTTTTCTACACTACAGTTTTAAAAGATTGCTTAGGAAATGTTGCTGCCTTATGTGCCTCAGATGATGCATTGGTGTAAAGTGAGCAAGATCTTTATAAAACTCTTGGAAAGCTTCACTTGAACTGTTCTTCTTATATTATGTATCAGATTACACATGAAACATTAATTTTAATGGGAGAAAGGAAAAAACCATAATTGTCTAACTAAAATCAAATTGTAAAAGATTCGATTTGATCAGCTTGTGTTTCAGACGTACTCTTTTATTGACTCTATACTAATCTCCCATATATTGCTTTCAAATGTTACGGACAAAAGATAGCCATCTTTTGGTTGCCAGGGGGCTTAAGGTTTTTCTTGGGAAAATGTTGATATCACATATTTGTTTGCTTATTTATGATAATAGGTATGCCCAAGTTATTTTTGTTGCCAAATCATTAGAATGTAAAAATAATTTTTTTTAATAAAAATCTTTTCTTTGTCAGGGCCAGCAGTTGTTCCTCCTCAGTATTATGGAGTTCCTTGGGGCGTGTATCCAGCCAATTTGTTTCAACAGCAAGCAGCCGCCGCAGCAAACAGCACTGCCAATCAACAGGCTGCATCACAGGCACAACAAGGACAGCAGCAGGTAAACCAGACAGACAGACATGCCAAAATATTTCTTTGCTTGTATATTTTGACATCTAGCAAGCTATATATTCTGTGTGTGGGTGTGGTGTGGTGTGTTGGGGAAATACTTCTATATGGCTTGATATATTTCTTAGATGTAGCAATCCAAAACCTTTGATTGAAGTGTATTTCATTTTTAGGTTGGTCTGCAAGTTTTAGTTTCTATAAACCATGATGTTGACTAAACTTGATTCTTGAACCAGAGATACTTAAGCTTTTTTTTCCCTGTTCACCAGTTGAATTCATATAGGCATTATGTTGGCTTTGTGTGTGTGTATGCAATACCCCACAGCAACAAAGATCAAATCCAGAAAATGGCAGAAAGCCAGAAATAAACCAACCTGAAGGATGACTTGCTCTAAGTTTTACCTTGGAAATAAGTTGGAAAGCTATTGATTTCTCTCACCTGGTCCCTACTGTAATTTATATCTGAAAGGATCACAGAGACATCTGATGCCATTAGCATGCCCTGCAAAATATTTGTGGATCACACTATTTCTCATTTCCATAGTTACAACTACCATACAAATTTAATGATTTAATGTTATATAGGTAATAAGTTGCTGTATTTTTTGGAGTATAAGATGCACCTTCCCCCCCTCCTAAAAGAGTGTGGAAATGTTGGTGCATCTTATACACCGAATACAGCCATGTTTGGCCTCCCGAAGCCTCAACCCCGCATCCAATTTTTGAGAAAAATGGACTGTTTTTCACAAAAATGGAGGCTTTTTTTTGTCTTCCCTCAGCCCCCAGCAGTACTCTGCAGGCTTCAGCAGGACTGGGACAAGGCAAAAACGGGGGCATGTCTGCCTTGCCCCAGCCCTGCTGAAGCCTGCAGAATGCTGCTAGAGGCTGAGGGAAGGCAAAAACTTTTTTTTCTTACTTACTTCTTCGAACGTTTGGTGCGTCTTATAGTCTGAAAAATACGGTAATTGAAAGATAGTTAGAATGTGCCTTTAAAATTAATTTTTAAATTTTGTTAATGATCACTACTATTAACCTATTCACTTACTTCATGATTAATTGGAAAAACACAGGAAATGTGCATATGATAATGATTTTGAGGCAAAACGACTGCATCAGACTTTGGTTGCACTAGGCCTTAGGACAGAATTTTATGAGCGACACTTCTTGTTTCATCTTGTTTCCTATAACACATCAAAACTGAGAAATTTATTTATTTCTCATGAGGATAGTTAATAATAATAATTGGATATATATAACTTTAGACAAAAATGCTAAAAATAGCATTTGCTAAATGCTATTATTAAAAACATGGCAGTTGAAAATAGTTATCTAGTAAAAAATTATAAAAAAATAACTTTGACAAAGAAGACAGAACATTAAATCATGAATAATGTATATGGACACTTCCCCATCCTATGAGAATATACAGGCAAGACCAATTGTCATTTTCCAGAATTGTTATTGAGGTCACATGTCAGATTAGTTTATTAATCTTTTTACACCTAATGCCCTTTTTGTGATTTACCATATTGTTTGTCCAGTTTCATCTGAATAACAGGTTAAAGATTCTTATTATCTATAATTTGAAATGTTTGTAGAGTAAAAATACAGTCCTCGGGAGTTCAGTCTGATCTGTACTGACTGTGATTGACAAACTGTTGACCATGGTTAAAAGTACTGAGGTAACTTTCACTTAAACAAGATGTGCTAAGTAAGAGATCATTATGATCTGTTAACAAATCTTTCTATATGATTTTGAGCCAACAAGCATTACATCTGCAATGATCCAAGAGAGTAAATATTTCATTAAACCTAGTAATCCTAATTTTCTGATAATTGCAATTTTAAGAATGTTAAGAAACATAATATAAAGGCTGGTGATGGCTATAAAGATGGAATTCTTACCTGTTTGCCATGCTTACCTACTGCAATGTGTGGAATTTAATTCTTTGCCATTTCTTGAATTATATTTAGCAGTATTGGATTCTACCAAACTTCATGTCTTGAACTTGCACCTCTTATGCTGTATATTTTCTACCAAAATAATTTGCTCCTTTTGTTTATACATGCAAAAAAATACAACGAAAGCCATTGTTGGTCTTTTGTAGGTTCTTCGTACTGGAGGTAATCAGCGCCCCCTTACTCCCAACCAGAGTCAGCAAGGGCAGCAGGCAGAGTCACTTGCAGCAGCTGCAGCAGCAAATCCAGCTTTGGCTTTTGGTCAGGGTCTTGCCACCGGCATGCCAGGTATATAACGATGAGTCCAGAAAACTAAAAACAAACTCAGTTTAAACATCCTGAAATCTTGATGTTATCTCAATAGCCTATTTAGCTGTAATTTCTTTATAACTGTTATTTAGTTATGAATGAATAAAACTCTGAAATGTGATTTTCGCCATGTTTATAGCTGTCAGGATCAGCACAGAAGAATGCATTGGGAGAAAAGCAAAGAGTTGGGAATGATATTTAATGTAGTAGCGTAGTTCCAGCCCTCTATCTTAGGGTGTTGTATCTATACTATCTCCCCCCAAATTAAAATTCCCTAGTTCTAATCTCCCACTTAATAGGGTTGGAAAACTAGGGAATGATAATAATGTTCATGTAAAAAATGGGCCTTAATTTATTTCTGTAGTTTGTTTTCTGCTGCAGCATTGGGTACTTTCCAAAATATCCATGCCAGGAACCCTCTGAAATAGAAAATGAACCATAAATGAAAGACAGTTCCTATGTGCATTGTATCCAGCACCATTTTAATGTGTTTATCTTAACATGTATGTAGTATTTGTTATAATATGTAATATATAATTTATAACTCAGTTCATCAACATTTCAGAAATGTTATATATATTTTTAAAGTATTCTGCCTTAATCTATATTAATTTATTTAATATCAACATTATATATATTCTTTCCTTTGGTTAACACTAATTTAGATTTGTAATGTATGCATTTCTAAATTAGAAACTGAATTTGCATGCATAGCATTAAGCTTTGCACTGCTGATAATGCAGCTGTTTCTCCATAGCGCTGCTTGGAGAGTCCAAGGAAGGGTTAACACAGCCTGTTTGCCCATGGACTGAGTAGATTTTTCCCCTCTGGCCACACCTCCTTTGCCTCTTCTGGCTCAGTTTTAAAAACTCAGTCCGCCCGATAGGACTAGTTTTGGGGAACCCTCAGCTTTGAGTAAATAGACTGGGTTCTCCAATAGTATTTTTAGAGTATTTTATGTGTCAATAATAAGTTGTTATTAGGATTTTTCCCCAGGTTTTATTATTTTGACTTTTTATTTTCCTTTTCTATTTTTTACCAAGAAGAAGATTTCCAAAAGTAAGGCTGAGGCAGCGATCGGTTCCACAGCTGCTTAGTCGCAGCTGGGGGAACAAGCGAGGCCGCTTGTCCGGCGTCTGCTGGCGAGCGCAGGGAAGGACGGCAATCCCCGTGTTTCCCTGGTCGCTTTGGAGGAGAGGCTTTTTAAAAAAGCCCTTGCTTCTCCAAACAGCGTCTTTTGCCGATCGGGAGAGCGCCGGCCATTTTGAAAAGCGCTGCTTTGGCGCGCTTTTCGGCTGCAGCCAATAGGAAGCGCCTGGACCTTAAGTGAGGCTTTTGGCGCACAGAAGAGCCGGCGGCCATTTTTTGGGAGCATTTTACCCACTGGAAAGCAGCAAGCAGCAGAGCCTCTCCGCCTCAAGCAGATAGCCGCGGAGGATTGCGAGGGCTTGCCTGGGTCTCCAGCAAGCCTGAAGTTCCCCAGCCACCCAAGGGGAAGCGGCAAGGAGTGTCCTGGTGCCTGATCCAGCCTCCCATCTGAGTCTGCAGACGCTTCTGGAGCCGTCGGGCCAGCGTCCACTGCCCTTCCCTCAGCAGCGACCTCTTCGACTCAAGATCAACCAAGGATGGCTGATGAAGGTTTGGAGCGAAGGGAGGAGCTGGCAGGGCCATCTGCAAAGCGCAGTAGGCCAGATCCCTCAGGCCAAGGGAGAAAGGGAAACAAGGGCGCTGGGGGGAAAGCTTCCCACTCTTCAGCTGGGAGCAAGGCCCCCAAAATTCAGGGGGACAAGGGGCAGGACTCCCTAAAGGACAAGTCTGCTAGGCCCCAGGTTCCTTCTGCACCCTTACCAAGTGAGGCTGGGCCAGTTCCTTCCCCACCCATTCAGAGGGAGATAGAGCAGGGGGAGGAAATGGGAGATAGATCCCCATCCTTCTGTGATAGGGATTCCATGTCAGGATCCCCTGCAGCCTCTCTGGGTTACCCAGGTTCTCCTAGCTCTTCAATCAGGGAGGATATCCCCTCCTTTCAATGCTGTTTTCATGCAGAGGATCATAGAGATCCTCCTAGGGGTGCCAGGGGACAGGCCTACGACCAATCCAGGCCTGTAGAGGACAAGGGCCCAGCTATGTCAGCAGAAATGAGGGATCTCATCACGCAGGCTATTTCCCAGGGTGTGGTAGAAGCCATGAGGCTACAGGAAGGCAGGGGTGGCAAGGCCTCTAGGCCTGTTCGCCCCCTGGGGGAAAAGCGGACCAGAGTCCTCGATTCCCCAGGCACTTCTATCACCACAGAGGTGTCTACATGGGAGGAGGAGACTGCTGAGGAATTTGCTCTCTCGGAGGATGACGATATGCCTCCAGACAAGCCCTCCTTCACAGGCCTCTTTAAGCCATCCTTATTCAAGGCCATTTTACACAAGGCCAGAGCCTCTACTGAGCTTGGTGCCAAACCTAAGGACAAGGAAGTCCCCTCTACATCCCAGGACCTCATGGCAGGGCTGTTCAGCGAAACAACCCCTGACCCAGAACTGATACCAGTCCCTGACATGTTCATGGAGGTTATTCAGCGCCAATGGGCGCAGCCAGGTACCCTGGCCAACCCCAGTGGCGCAGACAAATCAATGTGGCCCCTAGAACCTAGACTGGAGGATGTATTGAAACCTCCAGAGGTGGAGGCCCCTGTGGTCTCTCTGACCTCTAATTCTAATCTCCCGGCCGAGCTATTAGAAGGGTTAAAGGCAGAGGATAAGAGGGCAGAAAAGGCTTGTCTCAAAACGCACCAGGCGGCTGCCTGGGCGATCAAAACATCCACTTCTGCCTCGTTCTTTACGAGGGCATCCCTATTATGGCTGCGCCAACTCAGATCTCAACCCCCATCTGAAGCATCTCGTTGGCGACATGATCTTAACAAGATCATTACGGCTGTGGAATATGCCTCTGATGCATCCCTGCATGCAGCGAAATTCGCCTCCAAGGCACTAGCGTCTAACATCACTTCTCGCCGCCTGCTTTGGCTCCGGCACTGGCAGGCGGACATGAAGGCGAAGTGGAAGCTGGCTTCAGCTCCATTCAAAGGGGACAACCTCTTTGGGGATTCCCTAGAGAAATTCCTAATTGACACTAAGGATAAGAGGAAGATTCTCCCTTCCACCTTCAGGAAGCATGACAGGAAAGGTCAGGGCTCGTTCAGGAAACAGGCCTTTCGGGCACAGGAAGGTGCCCAGGCCTCCACCTCTTCCTATTCCTCTCAGAGACAGTTTAACCAGTCCTCTGACAGGTCCCAGGAACGAAACAACTTTTCTTCCAGGGGCAGACAATCCAATCAAGGGTCCTTTCGGAAGCCCTTTCGTGGGGGCTCCCACAACCGTCAGTTTAGACGTGGGAAGTGACCGTCTGGGGTCTCCTCCCATCGGGGGCCGCCTGCAATTCTATGCAGACCGTTGGGAGGAAACAACCTCGGACAAGTGGGTCTTAAACACCATCAGGAGGGGTCTAACCTTGGAGTTTCTATCCTTCCCTCCGCGAACCTTTGTTCGCTGCCCACTATCCAAGAACCCTGTAAAGAGGGCTCTCATGCAGGCAGAAATAGATCATCTTCTGCAGATCAACGCAATAGAGTCAGTTCCTCCAGAACAGGAAGGGAGGGGGTTCTATTCCATTCTCTTCCTGGTCCCCAAGAGTTCAGGGGGGTGGAGGGCCATTTTAGATCTGAAGCGCCTGAACAGACATCTGGCCTACAAGCGCTTCAAAATGCAGTCTCTTCAGTCGATCCTAAGCTGCATGCAACAAGGAGATCTGCTCACCTCCATCGATCTCAAGGAGGCGTATCTGCATGTGCCCATCCATCCCGCACACAGGAAGTTCCTGCGCTTGTGTTACAACGGAAAGCACTTCCAATACAGGGTGCTTCCGTTCGGACTTTCTTCTGCACCCAGAACGTTCACGAAGCTTCTTGCAGCTGTGGCGGCCCACCTGCGCAAGCTTCCAGTCCGCCTGGAGTGCTATCTGGACGACATCATCATCCACTCAAGGACTCATCAGCAAGCGGTGAGAGATGTAAACATCACAGTTCACACCTTACAGGACCACGGTTTTTCCGTAAACATGGAAAAAAGCAACTTGACTCCTGCCACACGCATACAACACCTGGGCGCCATAATAGACTCAGTATCTTGCCAGGTGTCCCTGTCTCCGGAAAGAATCCGCAACCTCAGGAGCAGAATCCGGTTGTGTCGCAGGAACAGGTCCTGGCAGGTAGTGCAGCTATCCCAACTGTTAGGGATCATGATTTCTTGCCTCAACATAGTTCCCTGGGCACGTCTTCATGCAAGGGAACTGCAATGGTTCTTGCTTCCAATGCAAAGAGCAAAGATCAGCAACTCCACCAGGAAAGTTCGCATCCCACCAAGAGTGACTCGGTCTCTGAGTTGGTGGCAGTCTCGAGCAGTGGAGAAGGGTTGCCTATTCAGAGAACCCGACAGGATCGTGGTAACGACCGACGCCAGTCTCTACAGTTGGGGGGCGCATTGCCAGGGTCAGTTGGCGCAAGGCAGGTGGTCCAGCGCGGAGGCAGCCCGGAGCATCAATTGGCTAGAACTCAGGGCAGCCCGGCTTGCGCTGAGGAGATTTGCAGAACAGCTGAAGGGGCACCACGTTCTACTGACCGACAATGTGGCCACAAGGGCTCACGTGAACCGGCAAGGCGGGACCCACTCCAAAAGACTCATGTCAGAGGCGGAGGCCATAGGACGATGGGCAGAGATCCACTTAGCGTCGCTGAGGGCGGATCACATCTCCGGAACCAGCAACGTGAGTGCGGATTGGTTGAGCCGTCAGACCATCGACAACTCGGAGTGGCAACTTCATCCGGACCTGTTCGCACAGGTGGTAAGGAGGTTTGGTCTCCCACAGGTCGACCTGTTTGCCACGGCGGCAAACACACAGCTCCAGCGGTTCTTCTCCCGCTACAAGTCAGCACAAGCGGAGGGGACGGATGCCCTGAGGTCCAGCTGGCCTCCAGGTCTTCTTTACGCGTTTCCGCCCCTCCCTCTGATCCCGCAGGTGATCTACAAGCTGCTGAAGGAGGGGGCGGAGCTCATTCTGGTGGCTCCACATTGGCCCAGGAGATCCTGGTTCGCGGACTTGGTCGATTTGTCTGTGGAACAACCGTGGAAAATTCCTCCAGACCAGGTATCCTTGCGTCAGGGGGCCATCAACCATCCGGAGCCCCAATGGTTGCAGTTAGCCGTCTGGCACTTGAGGGGCAGCTTCTGAAAGACCAGAGCCTCTCAGACAACGTCATCAAAACTATCCAAGCTTCCAGACGTCCGGCCACTACTCGCATTTATGACGCGACTTGGGCTGCCTTTTCTTCCTGGTGCAGCCAACGGGACATTGACAGTGTGGAAGCGTCCATCCCTCAGTTATTGGACTTCCTACAAGAGGGCTTGGACAAAGGAGTGGCGCCAGCCACACTCAGGCGCCAGGTTGCTGCATTATCCACCATCTTAGCCAGACACCAACTTCAATCCCTGAGTCACCATCCTCAGGTCAAGAGCTTTTTGAAGGGGGCCTACAACATTCGACCCCAGGTGGTGCACAGGTACCCGACCTGGAACCTACCCTTTGTCCTGCAGGCATTGACAGCGGCTCCCTTCGAACCTTTGAGGAAGGTCTCTCTTCGACATCTGACTCTTAAGACTGCCTTCCTCATAGCCATTATTTCAGCCAGAAGGGTATCTGAGATTGCGGCCTTCTCGGCCAAGGAAGAACTGTGCATCATTCACCCAGACAGGGTCATCCTACGTTTAGACCCCGCCTTCATGCCGAAGGTGAATTCTCATTTTCACAGGTCTCAGGAGGTTATCCTCCCGAATTTCTGTCCCAGCCCTCAACACTCCAAGGAGCGCAGGTGGCACAAATTGGACGTACGAAGGGCAGTCCGCATTTACCTGAAACGAACTAAGGACATCAGGCACTCCGAGGCCTTCTTTGTGTCTTTTCAGCCAGGCTCGCTGGGTCGCAAGGTGTCATCTTCAACTATAGGTCGGTGGCTGCGGGCTTGCATTAAGATGACATATGACCTTCAGGGCAAGCTGGTTCCACCTCGTGTAATGGCACACTCCACCAGAAGTGCGGCCACGACCGCGGCCTGGGCGACTCAAGCATCTATTCTGGACATTTGCAGAGCGGCCACGTGGGCGTCTCCCACGGCTTTCATTAGAAACTACAAGATCGATTCCTTTGCCTCTGCCGAAGCCTCGTTTGGACGTAGAGTATTACAGAAGGTTATTGAGGCTCCGGACATTGTCACCTCTTCCCGCCCTGGGACACCATAGCTTGGGCATGTCCCTTCCTTGGACTCTCCAAGCAGCGCTATGGAGAATGACCGTTGTCTTACCTGAACGGTCGTTCTCATGGCGCTGCGGAGAGTCCAAGACCCACCCAGGGTAATTGTTTAGCTCCGAGATTGTATCTTTACACAGGTGTGAGCTGAGGACGTCTTCGTCGGACAAGACCTCGTTTTTAAAACTGAGCCAGAAGAGGCAAAGGAGGCGTGGCCAGAGGGGAAAAATCTACTCAGTCCATGGGCAAACAGGCTGTGTTAACCCTTCCTTGGACTCTCCGCAGCGCCATGAGAACGACCGTTCAGGTAAGACAACGGTCATTCTCTGCTTTTATGCAAACCACAAAGCTGCAACTAGCTACTATGGAGTTTCTTTATTGCATAATTGTAAGATTTTGTAAAACAGTTTAAGGTTAGTGGTAATCCACAGCTATAGTTGCTTTGCCTATGAGTGCAAAAGGGTAACTTCGGGCACTTTTCATTTGGAATATTACATCTTCCTAGCAAATGAATCATTAGATGATATTCAGAATAGAAGGTGAAACTTTGTGGTACTTTTTGTGCAGTATGGCTGACCAAATCAGGTGTTCCCTTGGCCAGTTGAATCATTCCTGTTCCACCAGGATTACAGTTTCGGATGATCATGTAGTCAACCATTTCAGATTTCTGTCAGTTGCTGCAAAGAAGTCTGAGAGCCTGTCAGTTCCTTCTCTCTCCCCTTCAGCCCTTTGGAGCAAATAAGAAATCCAGGGTGCTTTGATCATGGATAGGTGTGGGTTAACCATGCACTCTTTTGCAGTAGGTAAAACAGAACAAGAATACAAAGAAGATGCTTGATGGGCATCATTTTTGTAGTACCGCTTGGTGGAGATAGTTTGAATTTTTAATTGGTCCTGTCTCTACTATTAACTGGATTATCTTGTTCTCATCACACATTAGTGCCTCTTCTCTTATCTAATTAAGTCTGTTGTGTGAATGTTTTCTATCTATGTCCATCCATCCATCCTCTCTCCCTTCCTTGCATTTTCTTGCAAGCACCAGGTCCCCTTTTCTCTAAATATAGTAATCTAACTTGTTACAGAGTCCTTACATGCAAAAAAAAGGAATGATTTTTGCCCCACAAGCATTTGCAGTTGAGATTTGCATATTATATTCAGTTGGTATTTACATATACTGCTGTTCTGGCACAAATTTGCTAGTGAGAAATTTGATCTTGGGCATTGCATAATGTTGGTTTTTGAAGTTTTTTAGAATGTTTTTTTAATTGCATTTAACTGTTAAACTAACAAATAGAAGGCATGGGAACCCTTAGTATTCAGAGGTACAAATATTCTCATATTGTGTTAAAATATAAATCATGCTGCATATAGCTTCATTATGTATCAGTGCCATGTAGTTTCACTCGCATTGAATTCAATTTTAGTTGACAAAGCCAGACTGTTTATAATTTTAAGCATTAAAGAGAGTCTAAGGGAACATAATAGCATTTATTGCTAAGTAAACACATATAGTTCTTCATTACGATAATGGGTATTTATCCATGTATAATTGGAACAAAGTCCTGTCATATTTCCACCTCACCCTCTGCTCTTTTAAAATTATTCTAGTAAAATAAAGATACTAGAGATTTTGTCCAGTAAATTGCAGTTAGATATTTTTGTAAATTTAAACAGGTACATTTAAAAAAAACACGAAAAGAGTTTAAAAGAAAAAAATCCGCATAATTGGCTAAAATACAAGGTCAAAGAAATGCTATAATGATTAAGTCAATGATAAGGTTAACCAATTTAACATTGATTAAGTTCGCCCAGCGATAATTGAAGTGGCTTAGGTAAATCAAGGAAAGATTAAATTCAGTGTTATGAAAAGACTCCAGGAAAACACTGTAAATCTCAATTTTGAATATTTCAAGTGTATTTTACCTGACTTGAGAACCTTTTAGTAAGCAGAATAGACATAAAAAATGATCGGTGCTACATCACTAGCATGCTCATACTTGTAGAATAATTAAGTAATCCCTTCTTTTTAGAACTCAAATCAATATGGAGTACAGATAGTCCTCAACTTATAGCCATTCATTTAATGACTGTTCAAAGTTTCAGTGGCAGTGAAAAAAGTGATTTATTATCATTTTTCATATTTATGACCCTTGCAGCATCCCTATGATCACATGCTTGATCAATGGCATGCTTTTATGATGGCTACAGTATTCTAGGGTCATGTTCATCAGCTTTTGTAACCTGACAAGCAAAATCAATGGGGAAGTTAGATTTTCATTTAACAACTGTGTTACAAACTTAACAGCTGCAGAGTGTCACTTAACTACTGTGGCAAGAAAGGTTGTAAAATGGAGCAGAACCTAACAATTGTCTTGCTTAGGAATGGAAAAGTGGGGCTCAGTTGTGGCCTTAAGTCAAGGACTACCTGTATATTCCATATAGTTAACAATTATGTTGTGAAATTATGCCACAGCCATGAATGGCAGTCAAAGAGAATGTATTCATATACACCTTTTTAAATGAGTAGCTATTCTGCTCTGCTACCCTCTTGACAAGTACTCTTCTTATTGGCATAGTTTAGCTTTCATTCTGCCAGCGGAAATTTCTATAGTAACAAGACTGATGTAAACCAACTTTGTATTAGTAAGATCCTGATTACTACAGCTGCTTCAGCTAATAGGGGAACCAAATAAGAAAAACTTGACATTGTACCTTAGAATTCTTGCTTATTTTAGGGGTGGGGGAGGGACACGCTAATTTTCTTCTTTACCTCCAGATCAAACTTCAGGAATGGACAGATGCATAATGTTAGGACCAATGTCACCATACTAATTAGAACACCTTATGATGCTAACGTACTTATTTCTTACATAATACTGCTTATGATGCACATTCAGTTTTAAGTAAATTGTTATTTTACTTTTAATATCCTCTAACAGATTATTCTACATTCTTTACAGAGGAGCAGTGAGCAGAAAGCAGTGAAAACCTGATCATTTGCTAGCACGTGAAAATATTAGCGAAGGTAGTAGAACAGAACAGCACAGTTTAGTTTTGTATATGCATCTATAAAACGAAACACAGTAATTCCATTTTTCAGAAGCATATTCTCCTGACAATACATGAGTAGTCACGACTTAACTCTGCATTATCTGTTTTGTTATCTTTTTGCCTGTTATATATATTTGCTTATTTCATGCTAAAGAAAGATGTATGCCAGACATCAGATAACAGTTTTTTCTAGGATTATGTCTGTAGAATGTTGTCACTCAGAACATGATTAACCACTGCTCTTCAAGGATGGGATGCTGGATCATGTTGCTGAAGTTTCTACTTGCTTTAGTTTCTTTGATGGATGTTAGCATTCTTGTTAATAAGGATAGGTACAGTATCATGAGGAGCATTTTGCTAAAATTAAGAGAGAATTGCCACTATAACTTAGTTATAGCATTTTACCTCATGAGACCAGACGAACGATAGATCATATGGGTTTGTAATGCATTGGGAATTTTCTAAAAAATATAGCCTTGTTAAGATTTCCTGCTCTTTATTTGGAATTAAGGAATATTCATACTAGTATTCACATAATATTTTGGAAGGCTCAGAGCAATAAAAGTATCAAGGGTTCTCGCTGAAGCATGAATGCCAGGAAATTTTTAAGTCTGCCTTTGATCTTAATTTAGCAATGGTGATAAGAGCATGAAGTAATCACTTCGCCAACGTAATTTTGTAGATCCCTTTTGGGTGAGAATAGGCTTTAGGAGAGGCCAAACAAAGCAATAGCATCAAATGTTAGAACACCTCTGCCCTATTTGCAGAACTTTCTCAATTATGTTGACTACTTAGATACATTCTAATTCAGATTTACTATTGGTTTGGAGACAGAAATAACTTCAGACCTCCTGGTACACCACAATTACATATCTATAATCATTCAGAAATTACTAACTATAATTACTATGCTATATTATTACATTATATTTACTATATTAGTAACTATATTGGCCATGCTAGCTGGAGGAGTTAGAACCTTTAGCACAACAATATTCAGAAAATCACAAGTTATCATTATTTTGGTAAATTATCAGATCATAAGTAGGTGAAATAACCTGGAAATTTTGACAGCTTGGAAAAAATTAGATTTGTGAATTATGTTGTTTATTATGGTATTTTACTGAATTACTTAACAGGAGGAGCACAGGATGCCCAAAGTCCTTGGAAAAATTACCTTAGACTGTATTGCCTGCATGTTACTCCTCTGTACCGTACTCATAGCCTAAGAAATGCCCTAATCAGTGTTATCCTTATGTTCATTATGCACATTAATCTGCTGAAATAAACATTCATGATTTTGGAATAGCAAGCCAAAAAAAATGTAGATTAGACATGTATATTTCATTGGGGACTTGGGGAACTCTAGAAGCTTTTGAGGTGCTGTGTTCAAATAAAATAACCAATCTGGATAAAGAAATTACTGTGGCTGCAGATTGGTTTTATTTGCCCTGAATGAAGAACTAAATGATCAGTGTAGTGCCATATAATTTGACACTACTTTGGGGAAATTTATGGGAATTGTGACAATTGCTTTTTTACACAGTGGGAATAGTACCCCTGGTGCAGTCCTACCTGAAAAGGGCTGATTGTGCATATTTTGGTGACTTCTGAAATGGACAATTTGAATATGCTCTGCATGAGGCTGCCTTCAGTGATAATTCAGACATTTCACCTGTTGCAGAATAGGGCTACACAAATAATGGTTGAAACCTGCTGATTAGTCATGTGATACCAATATTGCTCCAGCTGCATTTGTTCCAATGCATTTTCCAATCCAATTTAAAGTTAGGATTTTAACTTTTAAAGCTTATTTGGGCTCAATTTAAAGACAGTTATTAGCGTGCCCATTTTGAACAAGAAAGCCCTTTTACTTGGCATGTGTTGCTACCAAGGACTCATTAGAAGAAACAACTTGATCTTCTATTGTGGATTTGTCAGGAACTGTTTTTACAATACTGTTTTATTCTTACTAATGTAGTTTGCTTTGTTGGGTGGCTAGAATCTGTTTGAGTATTATATAAAACAATATTGGCCATAAGAAAAGAGTTGCCTAGGTTATTTTTATTTTAATAGCTGTAATATATAAAGTACATTTCATAAAGTGGAATCTAAAAGCATGTGCTTGCTGCTTCTTTGCAATAAGCTTTAGGAGAGTGCTATCACAACCTTATACTGCTTGGTACCTGATAAAATTTAATATACCTGCAGTTTACATTCCATCCAATAATATAATCTGATATAAGAAGACCTTGGTGCTCTCTAAGCTTGGTTGTTTATTTTGCTGATGTTTCATTATCCAAAAAGGTAATACTTGTGCAATAGTGAATTTTGTTCCCTATTTATATACAAAAGCTTGCCCTGCCAGTTTTGATGGGGGTGAAGTTTTCTCCTTGATAGTTCCTTGATTAGGCTATGAAACACCCTCACAGACACCAAAATTGGCAAGGCAAGCTACTATACATAAACAGGGAGCAAACTCCACTCTCATAGTGATTATGTTACTTAATTGGATAATGAAACATCGGCAAATAATCAAGCTCAGCAAACACTGAAAACTCCATAGTTTGACTCTGACCTTAAATATATGCTTTTCTATTATAACCTGATAGAGCTAAACTCCCCCACTTTCCTTGACCAACTTCTTTGATGAAATGTTTGAAACGCAAAAAGGCTTCAGCTGGCCCAGTAAAGATGTTGCTACGATGACCAGCATTTCTAATCCTTTTGTAGTTCATTTGTTATTGTTTTACCACACATCTTTTACATATTCTGCTTTGAAACAGTACTATCTTAATGCTTCCTTTAAAAGGTTAATCAACACTTCTGTAACATCATTTTGTCTGGCTAGGAAAAATGATCTGGATCCATTTTGCATTTTTCTCCTAGCATGGAAAGACCAGGAGAGTGTGATGTGATGGCACCTGAGTGAATAACTAGATAAAGGCAGGAGGGAAGGAAAGGTGCATGGCCTTATTTGTTCATTCTGGTATTAATCTATTTAGCCTTGAACAAAAACATATATGTACTCAGTAATATTTAAGCACAAAAAGAATTAGGGTTTTCAGTTCTAGAAAACAGATGACACCCACCACTTGTTCAAAGTTAAAATAGGCAGTTAGCTGTAAAAAGAAATCTTCACTCTAAAACTTAATAGATTGTGTGTTTTGTATTGATTAGGCTATCAAGTGCTAGCCCCCACTGCCTATTATGATCAGACGGGTGCCTTGGTGGTAGGTCCAGGGGCCAGAACTGGACTTGGAGCACCTGTCAGGTTGGTGGCTTCAGCACCTGTTATCATCAGTTCTGCAGCTGCACAAGCAGGTAAGTACCGTATTTTTCAAACTATAAGACACACCGGAGTATAAGACGCACCAAGATTTTGAAGAGGTAATTTTTTTTAAATGGTTTTTGCCCTCCCTGGCCCCCAGGAGCACTCTGCAGGCCTCCCAAACACTCTGCATGCCCTCTTTTTGTGAAAAACAGGGCATACAGAGAGTTTGGGAGGCCTGCAAAGTGCTCCTGGGGGCCAGGGAGAGAAAAAATATGACATGGGAGTTTGGGAGGTAAAAGGCGTGCTTTTCACGAAAATGGGGGCCGTTTTTTACAAAAAATGCGGTGTGCAGAGAGTTTGGAAGGTTTGCAGAGTGTTCCTTCCTGGGGGCTGGGGAGGGCAAAAACACCCCTGTTTTTGTGAAAAACTGGCCCATTTTCACTCATTTCTGTCCCCCCCCCAGCCCCCAGGAGCACTTTGCAGACCTCCCAAACCTTCTGTATGCTTCGTTTTTCACAAAAAAGTCAGTTTTTGTAAAAAACGGAATGCACATGGCGGGGTTTCAGGAGGCCAAAAATGCTGTATTCAGTGTATAAGATGCACCCAGATTTTCACCCTCTTTTTTGGGGGGGAAAGGTGCGTCTTATACTCCGAAAAATATGGTAGCTTTTTTGCAGTTTTATTTTTTAAATGGTCTCACTGATCTTTTCCCGCTTTGCAATCTTCTAGATATTATTCAGAATATTTATTCATTGCCACACACACACACACACACATAGATGCAGGAACATTCTCATCTAGGATATTTCTCTTGACAATTATTGTGTCATTTGTCCCAAGGGCATAAAAGATTTCAGTTACTGTTTCTTAGGTTAATTCAGAAGTACTCCCCATTCTTTTTATTTGTGGCATAGTGTAAAAAATGTCTGGATGAAACAACAGTGAACAGAGTAAGAAGCAATAGTCCCAGTGTGCTATAGTTAAAATATATTTTTTCCATCCATTACGAATGCAGGCAGTCCTCAACTTGCAATCACAATTGGGACCAGAATCTTGGTCACTGAGTGAAGCGGTTATTAAGCAAGATGTTCCACTCAATGACAGCAATACAGGCAATCCCGTTTGTGGTCATTAACCAATTTTGCAGGTCATTAAATGGACGGAGTCCCAGATTGGGAGGTCTAGTATAGGATACACATAAATGTTTCTGACCTCAGAAGCTGCAAAACAGAAAGAAAAATCTGCCTGTGGTTAAATTTCAAGTTCAAGCAGCACAGAGCTAAAATTCTTCCACTGGCAGCTCTTTTAAGAATGCAAGAGCTGCCTGCCGAAAGATGTCAGCTGTCAGAGACAAGAAGAAACCATCACCCCCAGAATCTAGAGGAAGTCCTCTTGGCAGGCAGCAGCATCTTTCAACTTTCCTTGTCAATTGACTTTCTGGGAAAGTCAGCAGAGTCAGTTGCAAATAACAATCATGTGATTGCAGGGACAAGCAGAAACAGATTGGGAAGCACCCAGATCCTAGTCCTTTGACCATGATGCTTTGTGATGGACAGAAGTTCTTTACACTGTAAAATATCTTTTCTGAGTCTATTGTTAATACAAACTGTTGTTAAGCAAATGGTTTTAGGTCAAGGGCTACCTGTATATTTGTTATAAAGGTTGTCTGTGTAGCCATTTTACATTAAGAAATCTTGATTAGGATGTTGTTGTTGGGACATAGAGAAGTGGTTCAGTGGCTTTTTTCCTTTTCCTTTTGGGGGGCATTAAATAATTGGGCATTGCACAGGTGTAAAGGTACCAAATTGATAGTAAAGTATACATTTAAGATGCATTGAAAATGCTGCATTTTTTTGTTCATTTTTAGAGATGCACTTCAGGGGTTGAAGCTTATTTGTGTGGTTTGTGCATGTGCTGCTTTTGCCATATTGGTGTGAAATTCATATGATTTGGGGTAAACTTTACTTTTCAAAGAACCATATTCTTCTATTCCCCCCCCCCCCCCCAAAAAAAAAGGAGTTAAACAAACTCAAGAATTGTGATGTCTTTATGAAGGGGAAAAATCATGGGATAAATCTATATTTGCTCTGCCCACGGATATTCTTCACCCATTGCTTTCAGTTTGTCTAACACTTATCTAACAGAGGGGAAAGAAAAATCAACCTTCTGGCTCTCCTGTCATTTTTACTTAAACATTTTTATAGTCTATATTGACTGTTAATTATAATTTTAATTCAAACTACATGATTATGTCTTAGTATTTCTTAATGCTTATGCAGGAAAACAGCTGTTGACCATATTATTAGTATGACACTGAAAGTTAAATTAAATATTTGTAATTTTTCTTATATACATTATATTTATATTCAGTATTTATATTTAGCATACAGCATGAACTTTCACTTCATTAAGTGCATATAGTTAGACATATTAAAGCTCGCAAACAAACTAAAGGGCCATTGCATTTGTATTTTAACAATTTAGAATTGGAAAATCTCAATACTATATTAGCAATATTTGTCAGAGCCCAGCACAGATCTTTGCATTTGTCCATCACAGGATGAGAGTCTTTAGGGACACTCAAAGCCATTTGAGTGAAACAACCCCATTTATTTAAGATAGTGTTCTAAGAATACTAATATTTTTTCTTAGACATCGTAACTCTTTGTATTGAAAATTTGCCAGTATGGAAAATTTTAAGTGCCCTATTTCTAAAACTTGAAATGTTCTACATCCCTACTGATTATTGAAAACCATGTTGTCTTTCAGCTGCTGCAGCTTCAGCTGGAGGAACAGCAAACAATATCACAGGAACCACAAATGGGCTTTTTCGGCCCCTTGGTCCTCAGCCTCAACAGCAGCAACAACAGACAAACAACAGTCTACAGTCTAATTCATTTTATGGCAACAATACTTTAACCAATAATTCTCAGAGCAGTTCACTCTTTTCACATGGTCCTGGTCAACCAGGAAACACATCTCTTGGCTTTGGAAGTAACAGCTCCTTGGGAGCTGCCATTGGGTCTGCACTTGGTGGATTTGGCTCAACCGGTAAGTTGTTAACTTTTAAAGAAAACAGGGGAAGAGGTTGTATGGGTTGATGTGTTTCAAATAATTTTTCTTTAAATTATTTGGATACATTGCATTTCTATCTCTTGATTTGAAAGAAAGTCAGTTGGACCAGGCAGATCTTGCATATGAGAAACAACTTGCATTAGTGACTATGAAAGATAACTCACATTTTTATGCTCCCGTGATTTTATATTCAAGATCATTGCGTAAGTATTAAAAGGGTTACTTTTGTCACAAGAGGTGGGCAAGAAATATCCTTTCGCTTTGCTTCCCCCTCTCTCCAGCTTGGTCAATTATCAGGAGGACTGTTGCTGGAAGTGAACAATAGTTTCCTTTCTCAGTGTTGCAAGGATGCTCTCAAGAACACCTGGAGGACTGAGTTGAGCATTCTTCACTGTTTTAAGCCAGGCATCTTATAATATGCAAGAATAGAAGCAAATACCTTCCATTTCCTGCTTAAAGACACTTTGCTTCTATATGGAGGCAAGATATGTTTTTTTGCAGTTGTCTTGGAAATTCATGTAGCACTTGTTTTTCAAACATCTTGCAGTAGGTAAACTTTGTTTTAATTGTTTCAGTTCACAGATGCTAAATCTTGTCATTTTCTATAGTTTCTATTGTATAATCTTTGCTACTTTATTCACAGTGTGATGGTACATGCCCCCCCCCCTTTTAGAATTCATAAAGTTCTTAGATTGTGAAAATTGTTTTCTCATCGGATAATGTATGAATTGTTTATTTTGCATAGGCTAAGGCATGAAGAAGCACACACAATTTTGTGCACTGTATAAAAGTGGGCTTGCACACCTTGATCTTGGAAAATGTCCCATGTGAAACAATTTTTTAAAATATTTAGAGGACTTCTTAAAGCTCTTCCTATTGATTGTTATAAACAATTCCTCATCACTTTTTTGTCTTGTAGAATTTGTATTTTGGTTGATGTCCACTGAAATAAATAAGTAGAAAGAAAACACTATAAAAAGAAAGGATCTAATAAATACATAGTCATTCATTACATGTTTTTAATTGAAAGTTATTAATGGCAAAATCAAGGATGACGTTTCTCTGATTTTTTTACTTAAGGAGAATAATATCCTTAATATATTTTTTAAAAATTGTAGGCTTTCAGTCTTATTTGCAGTTTTTCAGAATAATTAATGCTCTATATGAGTATTCCACTCAAACAAATCCTGGCTTTTATATAAATACGTTTATTCAAATCCATAATTAGTTTTTTTTAACTGTATAAGAAATAGACTTTGTGTACCAATCACTCATTTTTCTCTTCATTGCATTTTAAATACAATTATTCTCAACTAGTCTTAAAATGTAAATTTCTTAAATACTACTTTTAAAAGAATACCTTTGCTTGCTACTCTTAGAATATTATCTCAAGGAGACAATATTAAGTGATTTGTCAGAGTCATCTAGTGAGCTTGACAGCTGAATCAGGATTTTAAAATATCGATCCACATTTCATTTTAATTTTGAAAGAACAAGTCAACACACACCCCCATATTTTATTGCTCAGTAAATTAATTGGCTCACTGTAATGTCTTAATCTTTAGAAATCACTGTAGTTCCTTTTTCTGCATTAGACTGAAATTAACAAATTCTAAATAAAATATACATTTACTAAATAGGGATACAAAATTGTTAATATGGCTAAACAGCTCAATGTTCATAATAAGTGGTATTTCAAGATTTATATTAGTTAAATTGCTCAGGTAAAACCTTCTGTAAGATGAATATACAACAAGTATTTATTTAAATTCCTAAACCATACTTTTATGAACACATCAAATTTTGTTATTATATTTGTTCACCCATCCCTATATTATCTGTCTGTGATCCAAATCATTTTAAGGCTTTCCTTCAAAGTATCTTTAGACTTTTTATTGACAAGAATGTATAGTGTGGCCACCATATCTTATTTCTGAAGAGTGCAGAATCTAAGGGTAATTTTAGTAACAGCGTAAAACAGGATGAAAGAATTTATTATTTAGGCTATCTCTATACAAAAACCTCTGTTGCATGCCTAGAATATGACTTGAGTAGTTCCTCCTCTCAGACTAGTATCTAAATTGAAAGAAAAATGAAGACATTTTCAGAAATTATTTGCACTTAAGATTCAACTTCATTGGTTTGTATTAACACATTAAGACATGCCTAACTATTGGTCCCAAAGCCTGACTCCAGAATGCCAAATACTATGACAATGTGACTAAGTCTTGAGTGAATCAAGACTTGGAGATTGCTCAAAAATTTTCCATATCTGAGGAATGCTTGTACTCATTTGTGATTTATTAAATCATGTGTGGTTATCACAGTAATTGTCTCTAGCATAACTTGATTGTTATAACGAATATGATCATATCTTGTATTGCCCAGCTGTAGGTTGGGGCTAGGTTTTCTTTGGTTGACACTGTATGTAATAGGGTCTTTTTATTTCTTCTTCAGTTGGCAGTTCTGCAAGTAGTAGTGCCACAAGGAGAGAGTCTCTATCTACTAGTTCTGACTTGTACAAAAGATCTAGTAGCAGCCTAGCACCCATAGGGCAGCCATTTTACAATAGTCTGGGATTTTCCTCCTCTCCAAGCCCAATAGGCATGCCTCTGCCAAGCCAAACTCCAGGACATTCACTTACGCCACCGCCATCACTTTCATCACATGGATCCTCATCCAGTTTGCATTTAGGTAAAAAAAACAAAGCCCTTTTTTGTTTGTATATGTTTGTGTGTATATGTATTTTTATATGTATATCAATATTTTATGTTGGTTAAAGATGTCAATCTGCCTTTTTGGTAAAACATTGTATAGGGGGCCTAGTCCCAATATGTTGCTAATTGATTGGTCATTGAGAGCGATCAGCTTTGGGAGCTAAGTGTTGGCCCATGCCACCCTACAGATTTTTTCACATAAAAATGAAATCCTGATACTTAGTAAACTAAGAGTGGGTTGTTGTTGTGGTGTTGTTGTTGTATGACAGGCAAAGATATATATTTTTTCCGTATAATTGTAAATCATGCATCTTTTTTAATGGAGTCAGCTTTAGGCTAATGTTTAGTACATGGTAATGATACAAGTTTTGCATCTCGGTTTTTAAAAAAACAAAGCTTGGCAAAGTATGCAGTAAAGAAAACTGCTTTTAAATAAACAGAGTAATGAATTCACAGTAAATTTTATAAATTCACTTTCAAAAGAAATAAAAATAAAAATGAAAGGCTTTAGGGAAATAGTGGCATTCAATCTGTAATGTGTCCTTTCCATACATACACCTGTAGTAATTTCATGCTGGAACCAGTAAGGATGTTTATAGGCATGGTTTGTATCTAGATTGATACTGTTGAGTAATATATGTTAAAATTACATTATTCTATGGCATGCTTTGCAGTATTTAGTCAGTATTTATAATTCCCTATTATTAATTATGTATTTAATGTAAATTGTGAATAAATCACTTTACATGCTTTATTGTATAGGCATTTTATTAGCGAAAGGTCTCTCATCATAAATGACATCTCAAACTTGAATACTAAAAAAGTTTCAAAATTCACATATCATATAACTTTTCTTAAACTAAATTTGCTCAATTATGGTACATTGTCCAAATAAATACTAAAGTTCAAGTGCATGCCTACAATGAGGAAAAAATGGACTAAATAATATTCCAATAACAAAATGGAATAGGTAGAAGATGAAGTTCTACTTATAAATGGTCATGAATAGAGACTTATTTCTGTTATAATGAAAAGTGTTCTTGAAAGTATCTTTGTAAGTCTTCCAAGTTCTCTTCGAATCCTAAGGCAAATTGGATATTATTGATCACAACAAAATCTCTACTTCAAAAACAAAATGAGGACCCTTTGTACACTGCTACTTAGATTTGGTCTATGCGATATTTGACTCTGCTATATTTTACTTTTTCACCTATCCCTAATTTTTCTGCGATACCATTCTCATATCAAATAATGCATCATTTCTCACTGCAACTTCAACCTTATACCTTCTGAAAGGCTGTTCCTAAAAATATGGACTTCCAGAGCAAGAAGACAATAGTTTTAGTTTTAATATTCATCCTTCCAATGTCATTTATGCACATGGCTCTCTGGGTTTTATTCAGAATCGAACACCTAAGTGCTCAAAGGGTGATTTATTACTTCAAGATAAATAACATTAATGTACTTCAAGCGTCAAAAGTAAATAACCAATTTTACTTGTCTAATATATAAATTATATACATTCTTCAACAAATGCTAGAATATGTTTTTGTGAATTATCTATTACTTATTGGACATAATTTGCACTATGTCACGTATTCTGCTTCTGACTAGTCATAGAAAGGAGCAAAAGATAAATGCACAAACATTTCAGCCTTATTTATTTCAGTGCTGAATTTGGAACTTCCACTGGATTCTGGTGTTCCAGTAACAGCTTTAACTTTGTGTTCTCAATTTAATTTATAGCAAACATTTTTAAATCATTTAAAATGGCAATAGAATTGTTTACTCACTATATCTGCTATAGGATTTTGTGTTTGATCAAAGTTATAAAAATACCTACGGAGTAACATCATTTAAGTGTAAAAGCTTGATTCTGTGTAAACTTTGAAAAATAGCTGACTTTAAAAATAAGAAATACATATTTCAAATGTTGGCTAGCCATCAACTGATGTTATTCTATATTCATGTAGTTCTAAAATTTATCTTCTTGAGAAAGTTTAGATAAAGCACACATTCTGAAAAATATTTGTAAGACTTCTCACAAGAACTGTATGTGTGTATCTGTTAATAACTTTGCAAAATGTGCCACATTATAATTTACTAGGTGATGCATTGTAAACCAGAACTATTTTAATGTTTGATTTAAACATTTTAAAACATTTCCCATGAGTATTAAAATACATGGCATATTTAAAATTAATACACATTTTTATTTATAGTTTGTGGAAAGGAAGTATTATTCAAATCCTTAAAAGTTCAGAAGTAAGTTTTTATTGAAAACATTTTTTTTATTAAATAATGTCTAAAATAGACATTGCAAAAAATTGCAAAATAGACCCGTCATCTTTTCTTTTTCTCCAACGAAAGCATACTCCTTAGCAGAATTCTGCTCAGGATGCTCTTCTAATAGAATAAAATCCCGCCCCACCTCTCCTCTATTACTATACTAGGTCTGATATTTTTCTGCAAAGCCTGTAGTCCTGTGGAATACACCTTTGCATGGACAGAGATTTGCAATAGGAAGGGAAACTATTATAGCAGCTGCATGAATCATAGCGAAAAATATTGCTTCTTTAACACTTTAAAAAGAGATGCTTTGCTCATGCTTCTACACCCCTAAAACTAATATATCTTGTGCCAAAGACTTTGGGGCAGCCTCAGAGATTCTTAGTAACAGAGAGGAGTTTCAATGGTGGATTTTCCTTGTGGGTATTGGAAGTTTCCCTTGATATTTGAGGGGACAGAATCCTATGTTCCAAGGCTCATAGCATGGTTGTCATAAACCCTAAGTTCCGAATAGGTTAAAGACAAATATCATTGCCTGTTAATTTTTTTTAATTATTGCCATACAAACAGGTAGAGAGAAATTTCTTGCCATGACTGCTCTTTCTACAGAAAGAGGTTTTTAACTGCATATTTGTCATTATCATTATGCTAAAGAGAATAAGCTAATAGAAATAGCACTTATAAAATGCTTCAGAGTGCTTTATAGCACTGTCTAAGCAGTTTACAGAGTCAGCATATTGCCCCCAATAATTTTACATCATTTGAGGTAAATGAGGTCCTCATTTTACCGACCTCAAAAGGATGGGTCAGTCTTGAGCTGGTCAGGATTGAACTCCAGGCTGTGGGCAAAGTTAGTCTGCAATACTGCATTCTACCTACTGGGCCACCATGGTTCCTAATGCTTTAATCTGATTAAAAGTACCTCAGAATAAAATTCATTTCTTTTCTTGGTGTATTAATCTTTGTTCTACCTGTTTAAATTAATTGCTATTGCAGCATTTTTGCTCTCTCCCTGCTTTTTTGCCTTTCCTTGCTCCATTTCCACTTGGACCAATAAGCTGTTGCCACCTCTGCTAATGTTATGCCTCCCATTATCATGATCTTTCTATGTATTACTGAATTTTAATTCTTCTCATAAACTTACCTGTTTATTTGTGTAATTATGAAGATGATGATAAAATGGATTTATTCATGGCTTATTTTATAGAAATAGGTCTGGATATTTTGTAAAAAATAAAATGAAAGTACACTTGTATCTGTTCCATACTTAATAAAAACTGCCAAATATTAATAGAAAAAATTGTTTCCAGGGACAATTTTCCGAATAAGTTTAGTAAGATATTTTTAATAATACTAATTATCATGTGCTAGATGCATATCCAGTCACATGGCATATGATTTTAGTAACCTTGTTTAACGCTGGTATAAGATTTTATAATTGCATACATTTTATAAAAAATTACAAATATCTAGTTCTTGACCTTTTGCTTAAAAACAAAGCAAATTGTGTGCAAGGTAGTCCTGATTTGTTTATTTTGCCTTGATTGTGTGCGCTGTTTACATCATTAAATCCATAAGAATTTCATTCCCATAAAAATCTATTGCTGCAGATGCAGATTTAGGTAGTTATCTCAAATAATGAAAATGGTAAATAATGCTTTACTTTTGGGCTTTACGTTGTGAATGCACTTAACTTGACCAGATTTCAATTAGTAATCTTCTTATGCTTGTATTAATAACTTTTGCACATAATATATTTCATCTCTATTCAGGGTTTTCTCCAGAACAAGAAACTATTATTTTGTTTGTCAGTATTTTAAGAAAAGGAGCAAAAACAATCTTTGGAATCTAGTTTTAGATACAAAGCTATTTCTATATAGTTATTTTCAAATAATTACTGCAACGGCAGGTTTTTTAAATTTATCAGATAGACATTACTGTCAAGTTTCTTAAAAAAACCAGAGCATTTTTGTAAAATATAAGTGGGCAAGTTTGAGTAGTTTGAATGGTTTAGGTGAAGTCTAGTTGGGCAGATTCAGAAAAAACAGGTTCATAGAATTTTCTAAGAGAATAGGTCCTTCTAAAGCAGTGGTTCTCAGCCTGTAGGTCAGGATCCCTTTGGGGGTCGAATGACCCTTTCACATGGGTCGCCTAAGACCATCGGAAAACATATATTTTCGATGGTCTTAGTAACCGAGACACCAATTTTATGGTTGGGGGTCACCACAACATGTGGAATTGTATTAAAGGGTCGCGGCATTGGGAAGGTTGAGAACCACTGTTCTAAAGACATCTTCATGGATTTGGAGTCATGGATCTGCAACTGTGTGAGATATGGCATAGAGGAAAAAGAAGGAACAACTTTGAGCAACTCTCTTGGTGCAAGTAGAAGGGTCTTCTATTCATCCAGGAGACTCTTTATATCCCAGTCTTTGAAACTAGAGTTTTAGGTTGTAAGTTATTAAATGTTAATGTAATCTTTGGTTTCAGGAATTTAACCTTGTAAATACATTTAATCTTTAGTTTTGAATTTGTTTTCTGTAGCAGAATAGTTTTTATAAGACAATAAATATAATACATTTCATGATGAAATTCCTAGTCCATCACAAGCCAATATTCCAAATTTTACAAAACACTTGAGTTGTTTCAACTCCATTACTATAGGAGTGTTCTCTAAACTCTTAATATCATGATGTTTGGCACTGCATTCAATTAGATAAAATTAACTCATCCTCTCTTTTCCTGAGCTGCCTACACCTCTCTCCCAAAACTTTTTCTTGGGAGCTTGCCTGTATTGAATTTTCAGAAGTTTTCAATAACTATGCCATTTCCAATGCTTATTCAGGAAGGCCTTTCACTCCTCAAAATGACTTTTTAAAAGCAGGATGTAAATAAGTCAACTTCTACTAATTTTATGTTATGTACATGTTTCTCTTGGTATGGCTATTTTTTTTAAAAATGAATTAGAGAAAAAGGTTAAACAAGCAGAAAATGTATTGAGCAACTGATTTCTTCCCCCTCAAATAGTAAGGGATTCTTGTGAGCCATCCTCATGAACTTATAGTTAGACAATTGGACAACCCATCCACATTACTTAGAATTATATATTTTAGTATTACGTAATTGACTCTTCCCCCACACAAAATGTTCTTTATAATAGTTACATCAAAATGTGCTCATTCCCCTGTATTCCAGATAGATACTTTCTGTACTTCCACATCTGATCTGTTGATGCTCAGGGTTGCTTCCATGGTGGTTCAGTTGGAAGGTGTTTGTCATAGATTTTAAATATGCATTGAATTAGTATGTTTTGAATGCTGGCTATTACGCATAGTGTAGATGAAAACATCTTGTTCACCAGTATTTCAAATTTAATCAAAAACAATTATTTGTTTGAGGACATGATAAAATATATGTAGCTCAGGACTGAACTGTGAAGTCCTTGGTGATCTTTGAGCTTGGCTGTTTGCTTACAGACATTTTGTTGCCCAAAATGGTAATATCAGTGTGAATGTGTATGGGATGATAAAGGAACTAACCTCCCACCAAAACTGGCAGAACACACTATTGTACATAAGTAAGGAGCAATCCTCTCCCCACTTACTTGTACAGATGATGTTACCTAGTTGGGTAATGAAATCTCTGCAAGCAAGTATCCAGATATCACCAAAGACTCCACAGTTGTACCTGTTACTATTTATTTATTGAAATGCTTTATTTTGGTCAGTTTTAGTATTTTAACTACCTTTGCTCTTTTATGTATATGTTAACTGCCTTGAGCATATTGGTAAAAAGAATAATTTTAATGGGTTGTTTAGGAAGTAACATTTAGGAAGGATGCTTGAGTTATTTTAATCTAGTAATAAAGTAGGTAAAATCAGGATTTAGTTTGAGCAGGTTTTGGAGTTATGACAAAAAGCATTTATATGTTCGTGTGTATATGTTTTAGAATATTCCAGATCTCTAACTTAATTAGCCAATTTGTTAATGCTAATTTCTTAGAAGGGAGTAAAATGTATTGTCAGGAGAAGGGATTTAGTTATTTAATGTGTTCCACAATATTAGAAGGTTTAAAAGGGGTAACTTATATTGTTAACTTAATATACATACAACAATCAGTAATAAAAATTATATATCCTTTTGTGGAAAAACATTAATATCCAGAAGCTTGTTTGTTATTTATTGGAGTTGTTTTTTCAGAGTTGTTTCAGCTGTTGCTTTTTAGACTTGAACTTTTAAAATTATTATACTTGGGACAAAAAGGAACAATCAGAATGTCTTTTGTTCCTTTCTTCTTAAGTAATATCTGGTTACTTGACTGGTTACTAGTAGTAGTTAAGAAAATGTAAATAGAAACTAATACTAACTTTCCTTAGTTTGAGTACAGTTAGAGTAGCACATACTTAAAACATTGTACTAACCAAGCTGCTTCATTGTAGGGGGATTGACCAATGGTAGTGGTCGCTATATTTCAGCAGCTCCTGGAGCAGAAGCCAAGTATCGCAGTGCTGCAAATACCTCCAGTCTTTTCAGCTCAAGCAGCCAGTTGTTTCCTCCCTCACGGCTACGTTACAGTAGATCTGACATTATGCCCTCTGGGAGGAGTAGGTTATTGGAGGATTTCAGAAATAATCGCTTTCCTAACCTGCAACTAAGAGACCTTGTTGGGCATATAGTTGAATTTTCACGGGATCAACATGGCTCTAGGTAAGCATATATAGCTCTCCTGAATAAATAGGGGAATATATGTTTCTTTTAGTAATGTCTTTGGGGAATATATTGAATGTTGCATATATTAATATTTAATATTCAATATTGATGAATAATTCTGATTAAATATATATCACACTGTGTACCCAGAGACCTAAATTTGGGGATTCAGTTGGCATCCATAATAAGATGGGATGCACAATATGAAGTCAAATTTTGTTTTCAAAGTGAATCAGAGCCCATTTAAATTAATTGTACCTCACTGAAATAGAATTGATGTGATTGTAAATAATAAAAATAATTCACAAAATAATTGAAATAGAATTTTAAATTTGTATATGGAATTTAGTATCTCATTGGCATGATTGGTTATAGTCACTATAGTCATGAAAAGCTTTAAAATTCTTGCTATATTTATTTATATTGGCATGTACATTTCTGACATTTACAGATTTATACAACAGAAATTAGAGAGAGCTACTCCGGCTGAGCGCCAAATGTTGTTTAGTGAAATTCTGCAAGCAGCGTATCAGCTGATGACAGATGTGTTTGGAAACTATGTAATACAGAAATTCTTTGAGGTAAATATGTTAAGAATATTGTTTAAAATTTTAATCATATGAAGGTATTTAAATAGAAGATTATTCGGGGATGGAAAACTTAACAAACCTTAGGGATAGAGTTACTTTAACAAGCAATGAAAATAAAAGTTAAATATGCACATTTTTGTCTGTCTTGCGTAAATAGCTACAGGACAGAGCTCAGTAAATGAGCAGCCGCAATGGATTAACCAGTAACACAACCCATAAACAATGTAACATTAAAAATAGATTTTTCTGGCTGCTGGCTTGGGGCTTTCTAATAGACATGCATACTGTATAATTTTTGTGTTTGACATTTTGAAAGCTGAACAGAATAGTAACTCTTTATATATAATCCATATGGACAATGGACAACTTTATTGACTAAAAAATAAATACAACTTATAAAATACATAGAGGCAGCAGTATTACAATCCAGGAACTCTTTAACTTCTCCATAGCACAAAACTGACAGATATGTAGTACACCTACAGGTCAGGTAAGCAAAAATATTGTTTCTGAGCAATTAGCTATCACATTTGATGCAGCATCATACAGTCTCAGAACCAGCATACTTTAACATTCACTGGTTGGTCAGTGGGGCTTAGCCATATTTGTTAGGAGCAAAAAAGCTAGTGTGTGACTGCCGGTTGTCAGAAGGTGAGAGAAAGGCTTAGTTCTTAATTACCTTCCAATGGTATGTTGGGAAGTTCAGTAGTAGGAGACTGTTTTTCAGGGAAACCAGCTTTTCCACCAAGGCAGTGTTTACACAAGAGACATGGAATTTCACTTGCCTTGGAAAACACAGTGTGCCAATGTGTAATCATCGATGAACCTGGCTAGATGCAAGCCATGATGACTAAAACAGTGTTTTGTCATTTCACTTTTTCTGGCTTATGAAAAAAACTACAACACATACCTAGGGAGATTAACTCTTTTGCCTTTTTCCATAAGTCAAGATTCCCTCCTCTTTCCTCACGCACAATGTGGTACATTCTTATGCTTGCCAAGGGAACCCCGCTGTTGGATCTGGTCCCCTGATTGCTACTGATGCCAGAGTTGAAATATGCCTTAATATTTGTGCTCTGCCTCCTGGCAACAGCCTAACCTCTTGACCTCTGCATGGGCTACACGTAGAACTTTATTGTTTATGATAATTTTCTTCATTTGACTACTCTATCACATAGCTACTTCAGAAAGTAGATTACATTAGTTCCCAGTCAGCCTTCTTCAGACTCCCAACTGAAGTTCAAAGAGATTGATATGAGCAAGATCTGTATTAATTTAGATGAGTTGATAGACAAATGTGAAAATGAATTTTTATTATAGTTTGTTAAGAAAGCTTACCTCTGTTTAGCCCTGTTATGTAGCCCCACCTCAGGTAGCCATTTAAGCAAAGTATGCAGACTTCTATTGCATGTGCACAGAAAGCAGGAATCAGAATACTGATTTTACTCTTCCTCTTTTTTTACACAGCAATAGAACTACTTTGTAATTTCACTGTACCCCATAAGATTCCAAATTATAATACCAACTTCTACAGGGTAACTTTGGAACTGACCATTTTAAGACCAGGACTTCCTGCCAAGTGAGAAAAAAAATGTCCTTTGCCTTGGTGACTTAGAACCCATGATTTAGCACATCTGACTGCAACCATCATTCAGGTTATGGACTACTGCATCTCATTTGCTACATGGGAGAAAATCCTCGCCTTGGAGGCATCTGCCTGGTTCCTGATTCCTGCAGCATGAGAGATGCTACTCAATATAAACAAATTCCTTCTAAATAAACAAGCAGGTCTGGGGTGTGAATTAGAGCTGTAGAGATGTAGATAGGATGTAAATTAGAAGGAGTTTCCCTATCTTTCACCTCCTGAACTGTCCCTTGTACTGCTTAGTAAGTAAAGTTGAGTAAGAGAAAACATTATTAACTATAAGGAATAGAATGGGAAAGAAATGATAACCTCTGCAAATAACCATTCTTCACTAATTAATTTCTATGATTATATCTGTGATTGCCAACTCAAGATTGCCTCCATGAGTCAACAAACACAAATAGATATTACTATTTAACATGTGCTCAACTGACTATTTCTCAGCCTTTTTTCTTCCTTCCCTCACCAGCTCCAGTCAATAGCAGCCGCAGTGGAACTTGTGCCTGCTGCTTGTTGACTAAAGCAGTCTACAGTTTTTCTTCACTTAGGGAGTTTTTTTTAAAGTTAATGATTAATGTTAGAACAGTTAAGGATGTCGTTCAAAACTAATTTTTGTCTCAAAGACAAAGTTCTAGACTCAAAAACACTCCATGGTTGTTCCAAATTTTTGCACATCCCTTGCTTGAAGAACTTACATTCTGAGTCTCAATTTTTAGAGTACTGTATTTTTCAGAGTATAAGACACACCTTTTCCCTAAAAAAGAGGCTGTAAATCTGGGTGCGTCTTATACACTGAATACAGCATTTTTTTTGCCTCCCAAAACTCCGCCCCCTTCACCATAATGGCTGTGCCTAGCTTTTAGAAGGCTTTCAGAGAGCTCCTGGGGGCTGGGGAGGGCAGAAATGAGCAAAAAGTGGCCCGTTCCCCCCCCCCCCCAGTTCCCAAGAGCATTCTATAAGCTTTCTAAAGGCTATCCATGCCCTTTTTTTGACGAAAAATGGGCCGTTTGTTGCTCATTTTTGCGTGCCCCCCAGGAACACACTACAAGCCGCCTAAGGGCTATTCATGCCTTTTTGGGGGGGAAAAACAGGCCTTTTGGGGGAGGTTTGCAGGGTGCAAAAACTTTTTCTTTTAATTTTCCTCTTCAAAATCTTGCTGCGTCTTATATTCTGAAAAATATGGTAGCTCCTAGATTAATATTAAAAAATTAAACATACTGTACCTCTAAACCCAGGAAAGCTTAACTTCCAATCCATGGAACCCTTGGGAGGTGTTTCTCCAGATTCTGAATGGCATGGATGGTACAAAAAGATTAAGATCCCTTGTTCTTACCTAAGGCAACAATTTCAGGCCATAGTGGTTTTCAGTCGTGTTTCTTGCTTACAGAAACCTTCCTCCATTATTCTGTAAGCAAGAAACACAAACTGAAATCTCCCTTTCATCACTTTCAAAGGATTTTAAAATCCTAGAAGAAATGGAACAATTTCCCCACCCTAATCAATATTATCCTGAAAGCATCAATTGTGTATGTCCTGCAATTTTGAAGAATTAGGCTTATTTAAATTGTAAGTGTTTTGAGAGGATCAGTATTATTTGTATTATATGTGAAAGCCAAATGATTTATTTCACTTGTTCTATATTAAAAAGACATTATCTCTGATTATTTAAAATTCATAAAAATCAAGTTGTATTGCTTTAAAACCATTTTGCTTACCTAAGTCATAAGAAACCTGAACTCTTAGCATCTTCCTCCTTTGGTCATACTTCCTGGGGCTGCTGCAAGTTATAGTTCTACAATAACTTGTATAGATGAAAACTGAATTTGGAGTTCCTTCACTGGATGATTTATTTCTGAGATTGCAATTACATGTGTAGTTAATTCTCAAGTGGTGAAATACAAATCCTTGGAAGAGACATAAGGGAGATCCTAGTAATAAATGATAAAGTGGCTAACAATGCAGGTACTGTTCATTAAGTTTTTAAACTTGTGATTTTCTGCAGATGAACATGTAAAGTTTAAATTTTTTAAACAGTGCTTTCACTTTCATTGTAGTTTGGAAGCATTGACCAGAAGTTAGCACTTGCAACGCGCATTCGTGGACATGTTCTCCCATTAGCTTTACAGATGTATGGGTGTCGAGTCATTCAGAAAGCTTTAGAGTCTATTTCACCTGACCAGCAGGTAATTGTAAGTTAGATCAATATTTTTGTATTTATATTTATAATCAAAATATAATCCCTTTGATTAGTTCTGAAACATACTTATAGTGCTAATCTAATTTTTAGTTTAAGAATACTCTTTGAATTCTGGTGACTTCATATAGGTTGATTGGTTGATAGGTTGAATCCAGTAATAAGTGGATTGTTATTGCTTTTTTCTGAGTTACTATTTTGACTTCTTAGTCTAGTCTTCAGCTCTGGGATTTTCTAGTCTCATCTAAATCTATGGAGATTCTCAGTCATCCAGGTCATGGTTGTCCCAAAGATGCTTTTTCAGGAGGCAACTGGACTTTCTTGTTTTTATTTGAAGATGTTTTGCTCTTATACAAAAAGCTTCTTCAGCTCTTCTTCAGAGCTGAAGAAGCTTCTTGGATGAAAAGTGAAACATCTTCAAAGAAAAATGAGAAAGTTCAGTTGCCTCCTGAAAAAGCACCTTTGGGACTCTCATCTGAATGCTAACCAGGAGTAACCTACTTCACATTTTGATACCAGCAAATATTAGCTTGCTGTTACTACATATCTAGACAATTATTTGTTGAAATATTTTGTGAGAGGAACATCAATTAAGGACATGCATAACTTGATCTCTCATGTTATTTCTTTGTAGAATGAAATGGTGAAGGAACTAGATGGTCATGTCCTAAAATGTGTTAAGGATCAAAACGGAAATCATGTCGTACAAAAGTGTATTGAATGTGTTCAGCCACAATCACTCCAATTTATTATTGATGCTTTTAAAGGACAGGTAATTTTTCATTTATTATTTTGTGAATGAGGAATGACTTCCATAATTCATATTTAGGCAAATAATAACTGCGAGCATTCAACTTCAGTTTTGGATTTGTATTGTACCATGTAGCCTTTTATTCCATAAGAGATTTTTCCTTGGTGCCTATATTGTAATTCTTCATGCATGTACTGAAAATAGTTTAGTTTATTCAATTTACAGCTACAAATATTTATGAAATACAAATTTCAAAACTTTCAACCTTCCCGTTGCTTTTGACTTAACACTTAAAGATTTTTCTAGAAGGTGCTAACCATTTGATCCTTTAGCTTTATATGTACTACACCAGTGGTCAGCAAGCCACGGCTCGCGAGCCACATGCGGCTCTTTACACACTTTAATGTGGCTCTTCTGTGTGCCGGGTGCCCGCTCCCCTCCCTCCTCTCGGGCACTTCAAAACAAGCGCCCCTTTCCCTTTTTTTCTTTTCGACCCACAGTGATTAGGGAGGATCCTGAAGTCGGGCGGGGACGAGAAGCGAGGAGGCAGAAAAAGAAACGGAGGCTAAGGAGCTTCCCCCCCGCCTCCTCCCAGCAAAAATCTAACCAGGGAGTCGGGCGGGCAGTAGCAAATTAGCCGATCACGCCGCGTGATCAGCTAATTTGCTACTGCCCGCTGGCTCCCTGATAAGATTTTTGCGGGGGGGGGAGAAGCTCCTTGCCTCCGTCTCTTTTTCTCCCTCCTCGCTTCTTGGGGCTCCACCAATGGGGGAGCAAGGCCCGCCCAGCGCCAGGCTTTGGGCTAACACAGAGGTCTGCAAAGTTGGCTGTTTTAAGACTGGTGGACTTCAATTCTCAGAATTCTGGGAGTTGAAGTCCACCAATCTTAAGAGCCAATTTTGCAGATCCCTGCCTGGGCTAATATGATTGATGCCCTTGGTGGACTTCAACTCTCAGAATTCTGGGAGTTGAAGTCCACCAGTCTTAAGAGCCAATTTTGCAGATCCCTGCCTGGGCTAATATGATTGATGCCCTTGGTGGACTTCAACTCTCAGAATTCTGGGAGTTGAAGTCCACCAGTCTTAAGAGCCAATTTTGCAGATCCCTGGGCTAATATGATTGATGCCCTTGGTGGACTTCAATTCTCAGAATTCTGGGAGTTGAAGTCCACAAGTCTTCAAGCTGTCAGGTTTGAAGACCCTGGGGTTTTTTTCTCTAAAGGGTTAGGGGTGCAAGGGTCTTGCAACTTGACAGCTTTAAGACTTGCATGCTTCAATGCCAGAGTTTCTGAGCCAACATGACTGGAGGAGGAATTCTGGGAGTTGAAGTCCACAAGTCTTAAAGCTGTCAGGTTTGAAGACCCCTTGGGGTTTTTTCCTAAAGGGTTAGGGATGCAAGGATCTTGTAACTTGACAGCTTTAAGACTTGCGTGCGTCAAATGCCAGAGTTTATTGAAACTAAAAACAGTGTACCATCCTATGTATTTTCGGTTTTAAAAATGTGACTCTCAAAATAAATTTCAATCGTGGTTTTGGCGAGATTTGGCTCAGTTGAAAAAAAAGGTTGCCCACCACTGTACTACACTATGCAGAACTTCCTATTAGGGCTGGAGATGGAATGTTTCAGAGTTTTCTGAAGTGTTCCATTCTTGGATTGAGTAGATTTCTAATTACTATTTGATAGGTGCATTTAATAATATCTACCTTTTTAGTATATTGCTTTATCAAGATGAACTGCAAAATAACTATCCAAAATGCATTGGAGAATAAGACAAATATTCAGAATAGTCACTCTTCCTTATTTTCTTCTTGAAGTGAAATAGACTGCCTCAAGTGTTATTAAATACATTCCCTGGGAACTGTGAAATTAAAATATTCCCATAAGGATGGGAACCATTCTAAAAATTTCACACAGGTATGAAATAATATATTCTTATAATTAAAATCTTGTTATTTCAAGGTGTTTGTGCTTTCAACTCACCCTTATGGCTGCAGAGTAATTCAACGCATTCTTGAGCATTGTACTGCCGAACAGACCTTGCCCATTTTGGAAGAATTGCATCAACACACAGAACAGCTTGTGCAGGTTGGTGTGTACTAAAATGCCACGATGAACATAAACAATTACAAAATCATTATAGGCAGATAATATTGGGGAAAATGGATATTGGATTATGCTGGGTAATTTAATTATACTAATTATATTGTATGATTTAATTAGACAGGATTGTGAATATAGGCATGTGGCTAGAATGTGATCAGAGCTAAAACTAAGTTTCTAAGGCAAACAAAAACATTCTGTATTATCATTTCATGATCAAGCTATGGAGACAACTAAGAAACAAAGGCAATGTGCACACCACAAAGCAAATCCTCCAAGGAAGCCATATGCAAAGTTCCCTGGACCAGATTGCTTGACCACAGTTCTCTACCCTCTAATAACCTCCAAGTTAGATTACTGCAGTGAGCTTTACATCGACCTTTAAGAACACTCAAAAGCAACAGCTGGGGCAAAAATAATTTTTCAGACCATTTTGTACTGGTTCTAAATTAATTGTACTGCCAGTAGCTACCTTTTACTGATTGTATTACATTTAACACTCTATATGTTAATTAATACTTAAAGGAGCATTTTTCCTAGTGTGCATCTGAACAAACATTAAGATTTACAAGGGTGAGGGGCTCTCTTTACTGGTTCATAGCTGTAAAAGATAATTATAGTCTCCCTTATGGTACTCCAGCTTTGGAATGTCCTTTCCTTAAAGACCAAACAAATGCTAACATTGTTTTTAATGTCAGGTGAAGACCCAGCTTTTTACTGATTTATATGGGCCTTTGCTGCAACCTGCCCATGCCTTATTGCTCCATAATAATACTTAAGGCCTCTCCACTAGGAATATGCAGTTATTTGGATTCCAAGCACAAAAGACGCTTTGCAAGCTGGGAATGCTTACTGAATCTGTCAATGCTTCCAGGGAACAATCCCAGGAGATATATATATTTCAATGAAGAAAGCACTATCAGAATCTTCTTAGATATGTATTTTGGGGGGACTATGTGTGTAAATACAGGAAAAGAAGCAGATTCTTTAAGGAGGCAGTGACGAGGCACTACAATTCCACTAAAGCAGATTTCCCATTTTGGATCTGGATTAATTGCACATCCTTAATCTCCAAGTGGTTCCCATTTATGGTAGATGTGATTTGCCAGGGTGATTGCCTTTCTCCTGCATCTGATCTTGGCCAGAGGAGAGCTAAAAGGAATGGCAAAGCATGCTACTTTTGGATTCCTCTCTCTATGTTTTATACCTGGGCTTCAGAAGAACAAAACCATCATATGAAACTGTTCCTTCCTCCTCCTCTTCCCCCCAAAAAGCAACAACCAGAATGCACTGTTCCAATCTGCCTTTTTCCAACCTGAGCCCATAGACAAAATTAGCAGAGCCAGGCAGCCTGTGTCTGGTGCATCTCGGAGGCTTTCCATGGGAGGAACAAGTCAGGAGAGCATGTTGTTTTTGCTAGATGAGAATGGGAAAGAGCTTGTTTGGGACTGTTGTTGGGGCACAGAGTGATCTAGAACAGCTCCAACTGGCATAGCAATTGAAAGATGGATGGATGGGTGGAAAGCCTGCACCTTTTAACTGTTGACTCCAGTGCAGTGATGGCTAACCTTTTTGTCGTTGTGTGCCAAAAGCCCACACTCATAATGCAATGAGAATGCAACAACCACCCACCCCACGCTCCCCCTGCCCCCGCGTATGTGCGTACAATCCACCCCACATCTCCCACATGCGCCCTGTGCATGTGCGGCAGAGATCTGAAAATCAGCTGGCCAGTGGGAGGTGCGCGCATATGCGTGGTTGAGCTGAGCTGGGGCAATAGCTCACATGCTCACAGAACAGGCTCCGTGTGCCATCTGCCGTAGGTTCACCATCACAGCTCTAGTGGCAAATGGCTTGGAATGTTGACTGATGCACATTATAGAAGTAGAAGAGGAATAAATGTTTTCCTCCAAAACCTATGTAGCCCCAAGACAATTTGAGTTTTAGACCCCAGATATCTCACTCTGCTTATACAAAGATCATTTTTTTAAAAAACCCAGAAGCAATGTAATGGCATATTGCATCTTTTTCCATCAAAAGTGACTGGAATATGTGAATTCGGAGAACACAGGAAGTTTAGCAATTTGTATAATTGTCTAAATGTAGCCTCATGAGTGACCCATGCTTAGTTGATTTTGTCACTTAGCATATTAGACAGATATGCCCAGTCCAATGAAATATTGTGCTTTCTTTCTATTTATTTTGGCTTAGTATTTGTCTTGGACATGGACGTTTACTCCTATATCTTTCATTTTTAAATGCTGAAGCATTTTCATGCAGTGAATAATCACTTCTTTGACTGTAACATTTTAAAAACTAATGATATGACTTTATTAACTAATTTTAGGACCAGTATGGAAACTACGTTATTCAGCATGTTCTGGAACATGGCCGCCCTGAAGACAAGAGTAAAATTGTTACTGAAATCAGAGGGAAAGTTCTGACTTTAAGTCAGCATAAATTTGCCAGGTATGGTAAATAACAAATTCACAATTGTACTGGCCTTGGCTGGTTGAATATTTAAAAAAAGGGGGTAGCTGAGTTAATCCTTGAAGAAGAAGAAAATTAGGAACAGCCCAAAGCAAAATGGAATACAAAAAACTGCAAACCTTTATAGTCTCCATACCTGTTCTGCTAGAAAGATGATTAATAAAAACCCAAAAAGGAATAGAAAGAAGCCCCAAAATCCAATTTTTTGCCAGATATTTTAGTTAAAAGTCAGCAACAAGATGGAGATTATAAGTGAAATGCACTTAACTCAATAAGTGTTGAAGCAAGATAATATCTAAGAATATTGGTTGATAGTAGCATGATTGAAACCAGAAATTAAAGTACATGAAGGATGTTTTTGAGTTTCCCAAGTTAATCCGTGTACAGCAGTGTAATATTCATAAATGTATTTATAAATATAATGTGGAAGTAGAATGCAGCTGATTTTAATACCTTGGCTCTCTCAGCTGCCCCACATTTTTTCATATACATGGAAAAAAGAATGCAAATGGATTTGTGTGTGTGAGGGCTGACAGTTTGGTGTAGAGATTAAGGCACCAAACTAGAAATTAGGAGACTTGTGAGTTCCAATCCTGCTTTAGGCATGATTTGGGCCAGTCACTCATTCTCAGCACAGCTCACCTCACAGGGTTGTGGTTGTGGAGAAAATAGTAGGAGTAAGGTGTGTTGGATATGCCCATTGCCTTGACTTGTGTATAAAAAAAAATAAAGTGGGAAATTAATTAATTGATTGTTTAATTAATTAATTTTGATCAGGAAGTTTTTTTCTCTATACAAGGATGTGGAGGAAATCTATTCATTTTGCTGAGGATAGTTCTTCTGTCATTAAAAATACAAAAATAGTCCACTAGAGCTTTTGAGCTCCATTCTGTAATCCAATAGATCCCTCATGAAGGGCAGGATGCTTGCTTTGTGGATAAAAATTGGGGGCGGTGGGCGGTTATTTCTTTACTTTTGTGCAAGTAGAAAGGAAATCTCAATTTACTTCATAGTAAAGAAACTGTGTAATATGTACGTCAGCATAGTCTTTGGATATCAGATGGAACCCCAGCAATTACTCAAGGAAAAGGTTAAAGGAAGCTCTCATGAATTGCATTTAGCACGAGGGCAATAATTTTGTTGTGTTGACAGAAGATTCAGGTAAAATCTATGTTTATTTCTATTGTCCAATCTCATAACGTTTACAGCAATGTGGTGGAAAAATGTGTGACTCATGCATCTCGTGCTGAAAGAGCTTTGCTTATTGATGAAGTATGTTGCCAGAACGATGGTCCTCACAGTGCCTTATACACCATGATGAAGGACCAATATGCAAACTATGTTGTTCAGAAGATGATTGACATGGCGGAACCAGCTCAGCGTAAGATTATAATGCACAAAGTAAGAATGAAATCCTTACATTGCTCTGCTTAAGAATTGCTTCCATCAGCAGATCAAGGAAAGAACAATTCCTCATCCCTTTTTCCATGTTGTCATACAAATAGATTTGAAGAAAGGAAGTATGTCTTGTCACAGGTGCTGGCTTTTTCCTGTGAATTTATTGTAAGAGTTTAAAAAGTCTTAACATAAAATTAAATACTTTCCAATATTTGCAATTAGACTGATGCCATTATGTCTACCAATCATCTCCTATAATGCCATTTCTAATTTCTCATTTTATATACATTAATAGCCTATATTAGTTTTATGAAAAATAGGATTATTATTTTTTTATTTTATTCTTCCAAATATCTCTCTGAAAACTTTTCTCTTTATATAAATGTTGACAGAAACAAACTTTAATTACCAATAACTGCCAAATCAATTCAGAAAATCAAACAACTAATTTCATACACTGAACTGTAAAATCAAGAATTGAATTGGTTTGAATTAGATTAGAGCCGATGTACGCACCTCAGCTGCTTAAGTGCTGTCTAAATGTACATTATCAAATCTTTAACCTAAAATATCTCGGCTTAATAATAAAATAAATAAATGAGTACCCCATATACTGGAATGAATAACTAACTTTGGGGTAGCATGGGTCATTGGTGGATAAAAGTAATTGCCATTCCCTACTGCAAATCTGTTCTGTTCTTGAATTCAAAGTTTAAATCCATAACTTTTTTTGTCTGTACTAAAATTATTTCTTTTGTCAGATATATTGTCACCCACCTAAAATGTGGTATTTCTGTTTGACTGTGTTCTAGTTTACAACTTCCTATCTGTTAATATAATAAATTGCCATTGGGATCTCTCTCTGATCCAGAAAAGCTTGATCCATTTTATTTTTTCTTCACTTCTATATTTTACATGTAATATCCCTGCTTGAGCATACTGAACCTATTCCCATTCAATGCAGAAATAGGCGAAAACTCTAGTTAATAGGCATTACAATGTCTATTGTATCTGTATACATACTGATGTAGCATTTTTACTCAGCCTTGCTTCTTCTTCAGGGTCTTAATGTAGTTCACAAATATTCATGGTTACAAATATTAAGAAAAGACACCTTGAAAGACAGGTTATATCCTGTCTATATGTCTTTATCCTTCTAACTACTTTTCAAAATGGAAATTTTGCTGATAGGAGTGTTAATGGTCTCAATTTCTTCCTTCCAGATTCGACCCCATATTACAACCTTGCGTAAATACACCTATGGAAAGCATATCCTTGCCAAACTGGAAAAGTATTACCTGAAGAACAATGCCGATCTGGGGCCAGTTGGAGGACCACCAAATGGGATGCTCTGAAGATAAGTTTAAGGAGCAGTCCAAAATATGAATTGTATTGTGAATTATCAAAACACCCAACTTAACTAAAATTTTGTGATTTTAAAAAAAATATATTTATTGACTTCATCCATTTGTAAAAAATTTATTCGTGTGTATATTTTGGGGGAATGAATTGCAACATATTGCCATTTCTTAACAGAGACCTATCAGATTGCAAGGCTTACAAAGCACAGAATGCCTGTAAATGATGTAACTATCGGAATAGCTCTCCCATTTTGTAAATTTTTACCTTGTAAAGTCACTGAATAAAATAGTTTTTAAAGGGAAAAAGTACAGTATTCTTTTAATATACTGGCTTACAGTCTGGTAGGTCTATCCACCATCATTGCACAACATGTTTATATAATTGTATATAGAATTAGTTTTCATTTTCCCCCTTTGTGTGGAATCTTTTTTATAACAGTTGGAAATGAAGCAATTGCATAATTATTATTTAACATGATACAGAAAGTTAAGTTCTGTATTTTGGTGGTTCACAATTTTATAGTCCCAAAAGCAATCAGGGTACTGCAATTAACCAGTAAAGAAGTCATAAAATGTGAACAATGATGAGTAGTTTCCACCTTTTACTCTGGAAATAATTTTTTAAAAAAACGGTGCCCTTTTCTCCGGCAGTGTACAGAAGCCATGTATATAATTTAATATTTAACTAACGGTGCAGGAATAGGGTATAAAATCAAGATAGTACTTGGATCCAGCAATGTACTGTCTGGGAAAGAGTAAATTCAATAAATAAATAGGCAGACAATTGGTGTAAGATGTGTGTTTTGCTTTGCATATACAATTGTAAGACGGGATTTGAAAATTGAGCATATGCTTGATGTAGTAGTTGAATTTGTAGGCAATTGATGGAGGAAAGAGCCTACTTAAATTTGATAGTGCAACATCTAAAGCATGATTAAATATTCAGATAGATTTTTTGCTTCCTTATAAATATAAGCATTATATAAGTATAGTTAATAGATGTAAGTTTACCGTTTGTAAACAGATTCCTTGTTTTCAATGTTTTAAAAGCCTTGCTAATTAAGTAGTGATGCTTACTTTGGTTGTACAGATGTACATTTGTAAACCTTCATGCTGTAAATGTAATTTGTTTTACCCCTTTTGGGAAGAAAATTTGCATTTTAGTGTATATTCATATCCCTGCCCCTCTACCCTGACATAGTGTTGTATAATGTAAATTTATTTCGGCAAATCAAGACTGGTTTTTTAAAAAGTCTATCTTTATATGGTTTCAGAAATATGAATCAGCTTTCTTTGATCTGTTACAAAAATCTTTTGTTTATTACATAGCTATTCTGTTAATATGGACATTTTGGAAATTTTAAATCAGTTTAAACATTAATGAGAATAAAGATAATTAATGGACAGAAATACTGATGACAGAAACCAGTGCTTCTTCCATCTTAAATGTAGCACGATTTGTTTTTGTATAGAAGAATGCTGTATTTTTGAACAGCTTGTTTCATCCTAAAGCAAATATGTATGATACTGTCAATTTAAACACAACACTGTAACAGTAAGATAAAGGTGTACATTTACAAGCGGCCTTATGTACATTTCCCAGTTTCCTTTTTAAGGCAAGAATTGTGACTATATGTGTATAATTAAAATCCTTTTTAATCCTTTGCCTTTGAAGATATTTTGGAAAGATATTTACTTTGTATATTCAGTTTCTGAAAGATAAAATGCATTGTATCTTGTTCAAGCTGGCATTTTGTATAAGCACTTCTTCATTTTTGTGACATAATATAGGTGCTTTGCCTCAGAATTGTTGGAGGGAGTGACAGTTATACAGCATATGCAAAAGCTTTGGGGTGGAGGTTCCAGGAAATGGAAAAGAACAGTGCATCTTATTTGGGCAGCTTCTTAATAGAAACATGCAAATACCTGCATACCATAAAAATAGTTTATTCCAATGTTGATGTTTTTTAAATAATAGTAATACCACCTAAAATACATATATAAAAATGCATGGTAATTTCTGTTCATAATAGCTTTCTCCCCATTTACATAATTGTTAAATATGTGATAATTATATTGGTTATAGAACAGTTTTCTCATAGTAGTTGCAACGATAGAATTCTGAAATTCTAGTAAAATTTATCCTGATGCAAAGAATATATGATTTGAAGAGTTGGAAAAACATAGATCTTTTGTACTCTGCTATATGTTAGATAGCCTACATGTGTATAAAACTTAATTCAAATATAATTTACTGCTCCTCAATATATTGCAAGTCTGTCCTATAATCTATTGGTTCAATGAAGTGTCATATTTATAATACAGGAAACACTGTTCTGCTATCTGATTGAAATATATTTACACAGTAGAAGTATGGAACAACAGGAATGGCTTTCCTCAACTAGTAGCTGGAATCAATCTTACATATGTTGAAAAATTCTCTATCACCCCCCACCCCCTGACACCCTTCTTTGATATCTCCTTTAATGTAGATTTATTTAGGTCTGCTCAGCATCTAGGCCACTATTAGTTCATATTGAATGATGTAATGTTCACCTGTAATATTCTGTATAGAAAAATGAAAATGTGTAAGTTTATGTTCTTCTTTCCAAAAGGTGGTGGTCCACTGACTATAATTACTCTACTTTGGTTGGAAACTTTAGCTATGTTAAGCTGAAATAAGGTGCATCATCTTTTTTTTTCTTTGTGGATTTTTATATATTATTATTATAAAATATTGGTTATGCAATCAGCCAGATGCTTAGACTGGATTTGGCATCTTTGTCCACCTGTTGAGTCCTTCCTAAGGAACTGGAATAAGTAAATGTTGTTATTTGATAATATTAAAGGTATTGTTGCATTATTATGATTGGTCACCCAGCCAGATGGTTAGACTGGATTTGACATTATTAATACACTTATCAAGTTTTTAATTACCTGTTCACAACAATGTGAAGTCGTAGCTGCCCGTTCTTTAGCTGCTGTTGGCCTTCATACACATAGAGTTCTTCCCAAGAACCTAGGATGTCAAAATGTATCAGCATAGTATATCTTGCAATCCACACAGTGTGGCCTTTTGCAATTGATAAATGGGAATGTTGTCAATGCACTGATTTTCTAAGTGCTGTCTGGGATAATCACTAGGACCACCATGGCTGGTTTATGTCACTTCACTTTCCAGATCTTGATATTAATATTATTATTTAGTATTTATATGCCACCTATCAAATAAAGTACCAATTATGCTTCAACTATCTGTTAGTTTCCCACTTGTTGGGCCACTTATAAAACAATCCCTTGCAATTGACCTTGGTAGCTGAAGCTAATGGGAGTTGTTTAAAATGAACCTTTGTAGTAATATTTGATCCGTGTTTTTTCTATAGAAGCGTCTATGTATGCTCCTTGTAAAGTTTCCACTGGAAAGTACAGGACACCTGAGATCCCACTGTTTTGTATGTCCAAATTTGTATATCTGTCACATTTATGTATATATTGGATAAAATACATTTTAACACCCATTGTCTAATTACTGTTGTATAAATGAAAATGTTCTTAATGATAATTAGATATCATATCTAAACCAGTTATTTACCTATGTGTAAGAAAAGAGTTCACTTTTTAAATTAATAATGTGCTTTTTTATAAATTAGAATTTACCTGAAGGATATCTGTTTTTTGAAATCTGACCTGGATGCATGAAACATCTTTTCCTCTATAAAATTGGTGAAGAAATATTTCTGAGTGAATCTATTCAAGAGACGTTATCCTTGGGAAATTTGAGAAACTACGTTTTACACCAATCATAGAACCCCTTAATACTTAGAAGTGACTTGGAAGGCTCATGGAGCAGTAAACAAGTCAGAAAAATATATTGGATAAATAGAGTTCACCTGCCTTTATTCTTCACAAGTCAGTTTGAGTTGTGGATTTTCATCATCATCCTAATTTTTCAAAATTGTTACTATTGATTCCAGTTTACCCCTATTTAACTGAATGAGAAAATGAAAATAGCAATTACTTAAGTTTAACTGGAATGTATTATTCTTGGCAACTTCTCAAAATAAGGCACGAAAGTAGCTTTATCAGTATCAGTAAATTCCACTTCTACTTACCATAGTCTCCTCACCCCTCCATTTTTCTTATTTCCATACATATTTCTGCATATAGCTTTGTCTTATAACTTCAAGTTGGCTTCATTTTGTCAGAAGTTGTATGTTATCTGTGCAGATTGATCCCTATTTTCTTATCAGAGAAAGTAACTATTCGGACTTCCAATTGTCTTGTTTCAGCCAAGTTATTATTTCTGCTTTGCCTTTTCTCAAGGACCTAATAAATCTTAAATTAGGTCACATTCTTGAATATCATCAATAACATCTATTTTGGTTTAACTTATTTTGAAATAAATTCATTTTGTTATTCTAAGCCAGCACATTAAGGCCTCCCTTGCAAATGGATACTGTCAAAATAAATGAATGGAAGAACTTGAAAAGGTCTTAAATAATACCTTCCAAATGAAATGGCAATATATCTATCCCATACGGCTCACTAGTGCTGCTCTAGTCCATAACTATCATAAATTTATTGGCTTTGTTGTATAATGTAAAAAAAGGTTCTCCAGCCTAAGGCTTAGCACTTTGTATATAGCTGGAATGTATAATTTATTCCACAGCACTGAATTTCAATTAATTAGGCCTAAGAATTGCACCAGTGCTCTTATCCAGCACACTAACAGTCACATGTCAAAATTCTCTTCTGCACTAACAAAAATTGGAACGTTGGCCGACCATTACATTGGGATATAATATGTGATTTTTTTAAACCAGGGTTGATATTTCAGTCTGCGTTCCCAGCTTTGTCCTAGTTGATGGTGATGGTAGCTCTTCAGTTTCACTGCACCCTCTGCGTTAGAGGGATCTATCCTGACCTTTATTCTATTACCAGATAAGCTACAGGCATTGGGATCTTACGTTACGGGTTTATGAGACAAAGTGTTCATTTCTAAAATGTGGATACATTTACCATTGTGCACTGCTGATTGAGAAAATGTAATGGCAGCGGAGGCCTGCTTAAAAAGTGGGCATTGGAATAAAATCCCCAACCTCCTGAAGTTCAGCCCCCCCCCCAAAAAAAGTCCACTTAGGAATAAAAATGGAGGCAGGAGCAATCAGCCCAGGTTCAGTAAGTGATGGTTTTTCCTATAAGTTCCTTCCTTCACCATTTAAAAAGTACCGTAAAATCAAAAGATTTGTCAGCTAGATGTGTTTACAACAGTTCTCATTTTACTTTTTCTTAAGTAATCTTTTCTACCATGGATACACAAGTAGTCATAATTTATTTGATTGACTGTTCCAAATGGAATTGATAATTGCAAAAGTCTAGTAGAGGCCATTCTGCCTATTACTTGCATGTGAAACCACTATGTAACAATAAGTAGGACTTTCAGTTGCACTTGGATTTTATTTATTTATTTTAAAAAACCCTTTCTAGGCAGCAATGGCCAATTATTTTACTATCAGCAGAAAAACATGGGTGCCTGTAGAGTTACCACAGACTGAACGTGACCTAAAGGTGGCCATCTTTTAATAAATGAACCCAGAAATACTCTCCAGTTTTTAAATTCCAGCTAGCTAATGTTTTACCAAACTCACAGTATTTGAAACAGGAAGTCTGAATGTGCTTCTTTGGGGAATGCCTCAGGTAATCTTGCCATGTTCCTGGCAACAATAGTTTGACAACCTTTAGATAATGGTTCAGTTATTTTTCAGTTATGGCCACTAAACATATTAACAATTTTCCCAGTGACTTAAACTGAATCATCAAAATTCCCTTTAACTTGTTTTAGCTGCTGAAAAGTTTTCACTTCTGGACAACAGTAAGCAACAGGTTCTGGGTGCCAGATTACAAACTTGTTTTTTAAAAAGTCCATAATACAATTCCAAAGCCTATTTGTGTAAGTGAAGTTAGGACTAAAGTTCTTTGAATCCAACTTCAGAACAAGAGAAAATTCACATAAATGAGGGGTTCTTTATCTTGTCAGATGCACACATGAAAGAATTCAAGCGAACTACTTTATTATGTTCTGTCTACTATACAGGCATCTCCCCACAGAAGCAGCCTTCTCTTGGGATCAAATCGATATGGTTCTAAGGAACTTTGGGTCAGTCAGTTTGCAGTTGAGTAGTGACTCCAGGTTAACTCTGCGCTTGAGCCTTCCTCCAGACTGGCTGCTTCCCAACACATTCTCCTTATTAGCTAGAAAACAAAGAAGAAGTATGACTAAGAAATAAGGTGATGTGCTCCCTGATTTCCTTCTGATTTCATTATTATTGATCAACCTCAATAAGCTGCTTATACACTTCCTCATTATGCCTGTAAAAGTTATTTAAATTTTGCCGAAGAACTTAACACCTCTTCTTGACTCTTAAATTACACCACCACCCCTGAGCCCAACCCTTTGTGTTTTGCTTTCTCGGCCTCTGCCTTCTGGAACATCCTGCCACCTGAGAACATCTGGTCTACACTTTGGCCATGGTTACAAAAATTCTGAAAACTTGGCGCTTCCCCTCAAGTCAGCACAAGTGCCAAGTCCTGGGTATTTCATTGTTGTCAAACCATTGTTCCTTTCCCAGATATTTAGGGTTTTACTTGCTTTTATCATGCCTCCCAGAGTTTTTATAGTGTAAGGTGGCCTTATAAATTTAATTAAGAGAGTTCTTTAAAGAAAGCAAGAAAACTCATACTGGATTAGGTCATCTGTCTGATACTCTGGTTAAAGTGTTGGATGTGGTAAAGAAAAAGTCTTATGATTAACCCCATTCAATTGTGATTTGGCCAGTTGTCATGTCTCAGCTTAGTCTTCAGAGGTTCATTGCACAGATAAATAGAATAGAAAAATAGAAAAAAAACAAAGACAATCTACACCTAATAAAGGAGATCACCACCTATCAATTACTTTCAATGAGCCTGAAGATTATCTCCTTTCAGAAGACTTCTGTAAGGTATTATCAGAATGTGGAGGCCCTTTTCTCCTTTTTGAGGAACACACTCAGGTTTCAGCCATTATTCATCTAGAAAACTGCATTTCCAGTTATTAGTTTACTTGCAGACCTGGATTAAACTGAATAATGTAGCTGAACAGCATCCAATTTTTGCTGATTGTCAGAATGAGCTTGTTTTGCATACTTGCATGATCAACAAATGCCTACAAAAGGAAAATACATGCTCTATATTTTGTACCACTGGTCACTAAATATTTTTTTTATCTTACCTTAAAAGTAATAACAATTATCTGGTATAAATACTAAATGATGTGTAAATATTTCTCCACTGTACTCTAAAAGAATGGGAAGTAGCTCTGCCACATCCAGAAAAGTTGGTTAAAAGTTCTAGTGATAGAAGAGAAAGTGTGCTTCATTATGTAGAAAGTTAAAACCCAACCCTCTGCTAGAAAACTTTAATATCCTGGGAAATATTAAAAAGTCAGAATATTGTGTTTCCCTGGATGTGAAAAGGGAGAAATATGTTTTTAAAGACAAAGTAGCTTCCTGCAGCTCTCTGCCCACCCCACCCTCTTTGTCAATGAACCATTAAAGCCTGAGCTAGTCTACTTTACATAATAAAGGTAGGATTAGCCTACAGAAACTCACCACATAGCATCTGGGAACTCAACCAAACTTGGACTCAAAGCACTGCCTAGAAAGTTGCCCCTGCAAGGCCCCATGTGAGTCTGACAACCAATCAGAATACATTTCTTACACAGGAACAGGAAACAGAGAGGTGGGGCTGAACAGAGAGTATAAAAAACCCAGCAAGCCTCTTCTTTTCTTTCTTCACCTAACATCTGGAAGTATATAACCCCCCTTTTCTGTTCAGGAGCTCAAGCCATATGTGATCCTGTCCACCATTAAACCACCTTTCCAAGCAGCCTCCATGTTTCCATTGTCTTTTTTCCCACTTGGAACTGCACCCAGACATTTAATAATAATATATATTTCTTCCAACAGTTATCACAATAATAATGGAGCACTGTTAAAATTTAACTCTTTAAAAGCAGGAAAGTGATAGGATACCCTTAGGCCTATCATATTTTTGCTGCAACAATTGAGATAGAAACAAAACCTTTTGGAATGAAGGTAACTTTTCAGTGATAAGAGGAATGTCATAAAAAAAAGTCTGCCAGAATTGTTCCACATGGTCCCAAAGGGATACATACTTCTTTCTCTGCAGTTCCAGGAGCTCTTCGGTGTAGCTTCTTCCTCTGCTCCTTAACCCTCCTTTTTATGACAAGGTCTGCCTGTAAGTAAGGCCACTGTTGGTTATGCCTGCATGACTAATGTTAGGAGAGACCACACAACGCTTTGAAGATATGCATTGCCTATATGTGGAGGCATCCCACAAAAGAAATCAGAGAGACGCTGGGCCTGTGGGAAGCTACCAAATGACTGCATGAAATTCATGTTTTGAGAGGAGCCGCCCACAAAGAATTGGCTGCATGCTATCAGTCTGTGTGTACCTCCCAAGAATATTGATTTTAGCTGATTCATATTATGCATATATACTATTTCATATGTCATCACTCCGTGATTTATAGTTATCAGAGGCAGGATCAATGCCTGTGAGAGGTTGCATTAAGCTTTTTAGATGATAGAAAATTGTGTTGGTAATAATTTGAAGGACTTCTTGTTCAGGCAAGTTAAATACTGAAACCATCATAATGTATGCATATAAAGTAATAAATCAATTACATAAAATGGTGGTCAGCTTTTTAGCTTAACACACTCCCCGGAGGGAAAGGAGGCAAGTTTATAATGATCACTATAACAACAGCTATTCTCATATTTTAGACCCCGTTTTATTTTATGGATTGTTTTGAGAGGCCTGGCATCATCATATAAGACAGGCAGCCATACAAGTCTTCTAAATCAATCATTCAATCACACTGATCCAGAGCCTCCTGGATTGAGAGGTTTTGCTTGTTTGTTTGTCTATTTATTAAACTTCTATGCTGCCCATCAGTGGTGGGATTCAAATATTTTTACTACCAGTTCTGTGGGCGTGGCTTGGTGAGTGTGGCATGGCTTGGTAGGTGTGGCAAGGGAAGGATACTGTAAAATCTCCATTCCCTCCTCTCTCCAGGGGAAGGATACTGTAAAATCCCAATTCCCTCCCAATCAGCTGGGACTCGGGAGGCAGAGAATAAATGGGGACGGGGCCAGTGAGAGGTGGTATTTACCGGTTCTCTGAATTACTCAAAATTTCCGCTACCGGTTCTCCAGAACTGGTCAGAACCTGCTGAATACTACATCTGTGCCAATCTTGCAGAGGCATATTACCAGTGGCCCTTATTTGCACCTAAAAAGGTCTGTGCATGCGCACGTTAGGAAAGGGGATCCAAAATCAAGATGGCACGGTTTGGGGGCATGGCAGGCTGAGTTACTACCTACTCGGCCAAACTGGTCCGAACCGGTAGGAACCCACCTCTGGTTGAGCTTTACGACTTTAGTGATGGAGTTGCCAATCCCAATTACCATTGTTTAGAAAAAGAAAAACACAAGATTAGCATGCATACATTGAACCCCTCTAAGACCTGGGGATGAATCCAGGTCTGCACACAGGCCTCTGGATCACACAGAGGGACTCTTTCACCCGGCAGAGAAGATCAACATCTCAGAGAAGCAATTAAGACTTTTCGATGGTTAAAGATAACTTGGCTGTGACTACAGGTAGTCCTTGACACACGATCACAATTGAGGCTAAAATTTCTGTTGCTAAGTGAACCATCTGTTAAGTGAATTTTGCCCCATTTTATGACAATTCTTGCCATGGTTGTTAAAGTGAATCACTGCATTTGTTAAGTTAGCAAAATGGTTGTCCCTCCGGGGAGAGGGGGCGGTCTAGAAATTTAATAAATTATTATTATTATTATTGTTAAGTGAATCTGGCTTCCCCATTGACTTTGCTTGTCAGAAGGTCACAAAAGGTGATCACATGATCCTGGGACACTGAAACCGACATAAATATGAGACAGTTGCCAAGTGACTGGGTTTTGATTACATGACCATGGGGAGGCTGCAGTGGTCGTAAGTGTGAAAAACGGTCCTACGTCACTTTTTTCAGTGCTGTTGTAACTTTGAACGTTCACTAAATGAACTGTTGCAAGTCGAGGACTACCTCTATAGTCCACATCTTGATGGGTGGGAGCAGTGGTGGGTTTCAAAAATGTTTAAAACCTCTTCTGTAGGTGTGGCCTGCTTTGTGGGAGTGATTTGCCGGACATGTGACTGGGTGGGAGTGGCTTGCTGGCCATGTGACTGGGTGGGAGTGGCCAACTTGTAAAATGTGGTGAAACTCACTTATCAACGCTCTTGCTTAACAACCAAAATGTTGGCTCAGGAACTCTGGCATTGAAGTGTGCAAGTCTTAAAGCTGTCAAGTTACAAGACCCTTGCACCCCTAACCCTTTAGAAAAAAAACCCCAGGGGTGTTCAAATATGACAGCTTTAAGACTTGTGGACTTCAACTCCCAGAATTCCTCCTCTCGCTCTTCATCTTGATGATGTGCGGACGGACAGGGGGAGGGAGCTGGAACCGGTTCTAAACGGCACTGTAGATTTGTGGAACCTCTTCTATAGAAGAGGTTAGAACTGGCAGGAACCCACCCCTGGGTGGGAGTTACAATCAACCCCATAGGTACAACCCCAGGTTATACCTCCTGGTACACAAAAACCAGCTCTACTATATGATGAAAAGTTTACCCATAAAGTTGACTAGGGGAACTGTCATTCAGCTGTCCTATGAATCAGAAAGCCTACTTCCCCGCCCCCGTGGGATGATAGGAAACTCTGATGACAAACAGAAAAATTCCTCCCTGGCGGATGCAGTTACATGGATGATAGAACAATGATTAACCTTATCGTATTAGTAATGAACATCTAATATTTTCTTACTTACACTTATCCCAGATTTTTGTTTTCCCATCTCTTCCATCAGTCCATTATTCATTAACTACATCCTGGATTCTTTTATACTACAACATTTTTGTTTTGTTGATTATTTATTCATTTTTGCTCAGGGTAGTTTAAAGCTATTCCCTGCACAGTATTGGTTCTGCTACCAAGACCTTCGAATGGGTTGGGTGGTTGGGGGCATAGATTTATAGGTTTTCTCTCTCTAATTTGCTCTATCTCTGCAAATTATTGGATGTCCTGCATTCACTAGGGAAAGCTGCAGTCAGCAGGTGGCAGCAACTAGCTGTACTTGGTTGATCTTGAAATGCTAAGCAAGGCCCAAGCTGATACACAAGGCCCTGGACAGGCCTTAAAAGGATTCAGGAAAACCCAACATGGATGGTCTGATGCTGAATGGGAAGACACCAGTGGAATTTCTGTTGCTCAACACTGTCTGAATGTACAGCCAAGATATTGTGAAGGACTGGACAAATGTACCACCCTTACTAACAGCAGGAGGAAAATAGTGAAGACGGAAGGAATCAAGATGCCCTATGCAAACCTATGGCACGCGTGCCACGGGTGGCATGTAGAGCACCTTTGCCAGCACATGAGCCATTGCCCAGCTGAGCTTCACCAAGCGTGCACGAGCGCCTCCCGCCAGCCAGCTGATTTTCAGGTCTCTACAAAACACTATACGAGCCATCAAGAATATAACTATATATATCCAACAGGAACAGGAAGTGCCTCACGGGAACAGATAGAGGTAAATCCTAGAGAGGCAGGAAATGCATCACTGAACAATGGAGATGAATGCTAGAGAGGAATAAAGCTGCATACAAGTCTGAAATAACACCTGTAACAGTGTAGGCATGCAGAAGGGGTGGGGGGGAGCACAGGGGAGCCCGCACCATCTCTGTGCCCCTTTTTTGGTCCCAGGAGGCTTCAAGGAGGCCTGCTAGACAAAAACGGGACACGGGTGGGTCGCACTTTCAGCACGGGAGGACAAAAAGGTTAGCCATCACTGCCCTATGGAAATAACATCAAGAGTCTGGATGAAGACAATCAGGACAAATACCTGGGCATCCTTCAGGCTGATACCATCAAGCACAATGAAGTCAAGAAAGGTCAGAAATGAATATATATCATGAGAAGGAAGAAGATTTTAAAGTCCAAAGTCAATTAATGAAATACTATATCAAGGCAACAAGCACCTGAACAATTCCAGTCATTCACAGGGGTGCCAAACTGGCGGCCCATGGGCCGGAAGCATCACGTGCAGGCCACGCCCATCCCAGCTCCGCGAAGGGGGAAAACGTAGCGATACGTCACACAATGCCTCACGTTTGGCAGTAGAAGAATGAACTGGACATAAGCAGAACCAAAAGCCAATCCACGCAATGCTGTCACAGACTCAGTTCACCAAGGAAAATGGGTGTGTATGGCAAGTGGCAAGAGAGGCTGAAGAAGGAAAAACTGGCCTACACGAAAGACCAAACAAAGAACAGGAAAGATAAATGGAAGGCAAAATAATACATGTCCAGTACATAAAGAAAATAAGCAGGCAAAGCAGATAAGAAGACCTAGCAGTTGCTAAGAGCAGGAAACTTGAAGAAAGAAATGGGGGGGGGGTTGTTAATTCTGGCTGCACAATACCAAGTCTTAAGAACAAATGCATACAAAGCCTGAATTGGGAAGACAGCAGCAGACAGCAGATGCCGCCTTTGCAAAGAAACTGAAGAAACAGTGGATCGCCTGGTTAGCTGCTGCAAGATCACGTAAGACAGATTGCAAATAAAGGTACGACAAGGTAGCAACATTATTGGAATATTGGAATACCTGCAAGAAATACAACTTGCCTGCAAGAACTGGTGGGACCACAAAATAGACAACATAATAAAAAGTAAAGCTAAAATGCTCTGAGACTGCAATTCAAACAAATAAGTACCTGCCACAAAATACCTCAGACTTAAAAAGCAACTTGTAACAACTTACATCCTGTGACAATACCTATAATATTATTAAACAACAACAGCTGCTTATTCAACTCCTTGGGAAGGCTTGGCAGGTGGACAAAATCCAGAAATTCAAATCCTTGGTAGGTGGACAAAATCCAAAACACCAATCCAGTCTCAATTGATTATGTGACCAACCATGACAAATAATAATATTATGGCTGCTTGAGCAGTACTTTCAATAACATGAATGGATTTCTTAAAGTAGCAGCAACTTTTTTCGGGTTTGCAAGACTACCCTGAAGGAACCAAAACAACAGCAGTAGCAGCAGCAGCAAGGAATTGGGAAGACAGTTTTGTGGCAAAACTGTGACAGTTTTGAGGTCTTCTGCTTTGGCCACATGAAACAACATAGAGATGCATGGCTGAAGCCTGACTAAACACCCAGAGCACTGCTTATAGTTGTTTGAAAAGAGTGATAAGATTGACTGTGTGTTCACAAACTTTCAATGTGTTATTGACTGTGGCACTCATAAATCTTGTGGCAATGTCAGTCACTTCTGGATAGAGGAAAGGTTTGGAGAAAAAGGAAGGGAGTGATTTTAGCCTGTTGGATTTTGATTTATTTATCTATCTATTTATTTAGTCACTCATGTACAAGATAACAGGAATACAAATAAACATGAATAAGAACACAGGAAATGGGGACAGTAGGACAGGGACAATAGGCACGCTGGTGTGCTTATGCATGCCCCTCTTAGGAATGGGATGAGGTCCATGCTAGGAAGTTTAAGGTTAAAGTTATGGGAGTTTGGGGTTTGAAACCACAGAGTCAGGTAGCGCATTCCAGGCATTGACCACTCTGTTGCGGAATTTCTGCTTGTCTTTTTGAAAATGAGAAGCGGCAGCCCAGGAGTTATTAATGGCTTAAGTGGAAAATTAACCCTATGGTTACATATCCGATGAGCTTGCATAGCTCAATATATCTTTTTGATTGGCCTTAGCAGTCGGTATCTTGGAGACCATCTTCAGAGCTTGCTTTCTGCCTTTTTTGCCAGGCCGTGCTTCTCCAGACCCTGTCCCAGCACAGAGAAGACCTGTCATCCAACTTCCCAGGGTACCTCCCACTCTGGGGACGAGGCCATTATTCAGCGAAGAGCTTCTCCTTTTCCACTCCCTTCTCCTCCTCCGCAGGTGGGAAGGGTGGGAAAAGGAACAAGTTGCAAGGCCTTTCCGTGACAAGGAAAGACCAGCTGTTGATAACGGAGGCTTCCTCCCACCTGAGTTGCTGTGCAGGAAGGACCAGGAGAGGCAGGTCCAGACAAAAGCCCTGACAACTCTCCTGTTGGGTTTCCTGGTGTCTGAATCAGCACTTATGCAAAAGGGTGAGTGAACTGGAACGCAAATTGCTGCAGCAGTTACAATCCCTTTGAAGCTGCTGATCAAGTAGTTTATACCTGAGGGCTCAATCACAACGGGGTGATATCAGAACAGGGTATGCCATGGAGTTGGGGAGGACCAGTTTGGAGGTCAGAGATGCTCTTAATAGGCAATGCAAGTCATGGTTGCCCAATCTGAGAGCCAGTTTGGTCAAGTGGTTAAGGCTCCAAGCAAGAAACCAGGATTCTGTGAGTTCTAGTCTAGCAGGGTAACTTTGGGCCAGTCACTCACTCTCAGCCAAAATCACCTCACAGGATGGTTGTTATGAGGAAAATAGGAGGCGGAAGCAGTATAAGGTATGTTTGCTGCCTTGACTTATGTATAAAAATAATAAAGGTGAATTAAAAATTAAATAAATAAAGCTTTCCCTTAGTGCCAGCTTCTTTTGGTCCCAGAAGGGAGAGGTAAATATTGTGACATTTCAAAGATTGTGAATTGTAACCCCGATGCTTAGTTATTCCCAGCTTGCATGGCTAATAGTAGAGAATTCTAGGAATGGGGTAGTTCAGCAACCTCTGATACATGACAAGTTATCTATCGCTGGTCTAGCTTCGGTTTTAGACCACGTACTAAGTTGAGGGTACATGCCACAAGCTGGTGGAATTTTTCTGGAGGCAATTTTTCACAAAGATACCTATAGATTTACATTGTAAAAGCAGAGAGATTGAGGGTAAAGGAACCTAGTTCAGGTATACATACAGCAGACTATCTCTAACACCACTATTTTAAGACTTCAATCAGAAATCTTGATGAAAGTGGTATTGATATGGCCATCACCAAATCATTATACATTATATATCTTGCCTAATTATGTTCTCAACAACATTCAAAGGTAGATACACTTACACAGAACTTCGAAACTCTGGTGGTTATTCTACTTGATTCATAAAACAATCGTCCTGGGAAACCAGTTCTGAAGGACAAAACATATTTTAGTTAATATGAGTATAAATCAGTAAAATAAGTATAATTAAGCAAATTACCTGATGCTCCCCACACAACCTTGAAAAACAAGCCATGGGTAGCTTGGAGAAGTCAACGCTAATTTCCTGGCCCAATTTCCTGTCGCCAAGCATTGAGTTTTGTGCAGGAGATCAATTCATAGTTTGGTCCAACATTCTGAGAACATGAAGAAATGTTAGTGTGATTCTTCAAATAATATCTGTTGGCCACACATACTCACCCTAACCCTAACCCCCCCCCCCCCCCAATGCTGTTCTACTTACCATTGCTGACTTGGAAGGTAAGCAGCTGAGCTTCTAAAGGCTCCATTTTCAGTGCTGCGTGCAAGCACTTCAGGTGCGTGTAAAGCGCACGCTCACCGAATTGGTTGTTAAACCGGCAGCATTCCACCGCTGAGTTGATTCTAATGGTGTCTTTTGAGGTGAAAGGAGACAGGACCAGCCTATTGAAACAGAACAAGCAGGGGAAAGATAGCACTGTGTTGACCCATTTGTGGTAAAGTACTTTTTACTCAAAGTAGTAACTTCCAGAACTTTGAGCTACATTTCCCATCATTTCTGACCAAGCTGGGTACTTGTAAGCTAAACTATAAGGATAAGGATGCTTGATCTGTTTCAGATCTGAATTAATCTCTTTAAAGTCCTCCAATCTTTAGTCCTCCAATTTTGACACGTGAGGCCTCCTCTCCCCCAAATTTGCCTGTTCCCTATTGCAACGACTTTGGTACAAATCAGGATCCTGCTCTATCATGGCTGCTTGGCTAGCAGAGTTTTTCTGCCTTCCTGCCTTCCCCTTATGGCCACCTAACTCACGACTCCGGGCAGCTTACAAACAACTAAAAAATAATCATCAAAAAGCAATACAAATCAAGTCAAACAAAGAAAACTGGCAACCAAGGATGTGCCCAGAGTCAGAATCACTCAAAACTCTGGTTTTCTTTCTTAAGCAGAGATCTTAACCAGAACCATATACCCGTCTCTTTAAGGAAGAATTATTCAAAATGAATTTGTTGGCTTATAGTATATATATATGTTCCTGCAAAAGTGTGAAGCAGTATTGACAAGCAGGAAAAAAGCTAGGTGTGAAATGAAGGATTTTAGGAAGGAAAAAATAGCTAGGCTCTACTGTGCCGAACTGGAGTTACCAGCTGTCCTAAAACAAATTGCCCATCTGGATTTTTGAGCCAGATATTCTTGGTTCTGATTGCAATGGCATGTGGCCTTTGTCAGCAACTCCTTGACAGTCACACTGTCACCACAGGAAAAAAGACGAACAGTGTAAATATTTAAGGACTAGAAAATGGGCACGTGATGGATATCAGATTAGTCACAGTGCACAAGCCTACGAAAAGTGCAGCGAGGTTAAAAATGTCCCATGTCGGGGAGACTTATTTTGATTCTAAGCTCCTACCAGGGGTATTAAGTCTGGAATTGATAAAAGCCAGAATCCCCCCCCCCCTCCGGTAGATATGCTAAGGGCCATGAAGTGAGGGAAAACAACAATCCAGGCACCTATTCAAGAATAATAGACTTGAGCCAGTGGTGGGTTCCGGATCCTGTTGTAACCAGTACAGTGCAACAGGGCTGGCCATCCACCACATGCAAGCGCACAGCATGCATGCATGCATACTTACCGCCCGCGATGCTCCACGATTCTCCAGCTGCTTGGCGGAGCATCACACAGGTGCCGTATGCTTCATGCATGTAAGGCCCGATCAGCTCAAATACAGGTAAGGAGGGCGGGTGGGCCCTCCGGAGCGCCATACCAGAATGATACCTGGTGCTCCCAGCAGGCACTGGTGGTCGTATCCCACCACTGACTTGAGTGATCTTCACTCTGAGAGAAGAAATGATTATTATCCTCAGGAATTCTTGCAAACAGGAAGTACCGACCCAGTAGTGGGATTCAATTTTTTTTGCTACTGGCTTGGTGGGCGTGGTGTGGCTTGGTGGATGAGGTTTGGTGGGTATGGCAGGGGAAAGATATTGTAAAATCTGCATTCCCTGTCTGCTCCAGTGGAAGGATACTGCCAAATCCCCATTCTCTCCTGATCAGCTGGGACTCGGGAGGCAGAGAATAGATGGGGCCAGTCAGACTTGGTATTTACCAGTTCTCCGAACTACTCAAAATTTCCACTACCAGTTCTCCAGAACCGGTCAGAACCTGCTGAATACCACCTCTGTATCAACCCCATCTAGGTTTTTCCAAGAGCTGCTACAAGAAACAATGAAGCACGACAGTGGTATGTCAATAAAAAAAAAATCCAGGAAGATGGTTCAGTTTGCAACAGCACTAAGATTCTGGCTCATAATCCTCATTTAGGCTCACCCCAATCTGGAGCTCTCCCTAAATGCTTGCAATACGTTTTCTATCACCCTCGGACACTTGGCCCATTGATCCTGTTGGCTGGGGATACGTAGTCCAAAACATCTGGCTTACATCCTGATCAACATTAAATTGCAGGAAATATCAGTTCCAGATTGCAAGCTAGCAGCAGACACCAATGTCAATATGTACTTTTTTCTTTCTTTTGCTACAGTGCAGGATCTCTCCAGCACCTCCAAGGTGACACACATTTTTTCTAACTCAACCTGTACAGCCAGAAAAGTTGCTGTAGGAAAAGCGTAGAAGGCAAAAAGTGTTTATGCATAGTGATATGAAATCAGCAGCTCACACCACCCCACCCCCAGCGCCTAGAGAAGGTTCAAGGGAAGCCTTAATTGCTGCAGTTAGGCACCTGTTTCCAGACGCGTCCCATCCTCCTCCTCTAATAATGCTGCCTGGAAACATAAAACTGCAGTAGGGAAGGAACACTAATTCAGGGGAATACCGTGTTGCAAGGGGAAGTGATGCTAGAATTCCTGCCAAAATCATTTTTTTTAAAACAAGGGAGTGGTTAAGAAATGGAGCAGAAATAATCTGGGTCAGCATCACAAAGCGAACGGCACAGAAGGTGCTATGCAAAAATCTAAGGCAAGAGGTGTCCAACCTGGGCAACGTGAAGACTTCAACTCCCAGAATTCTCTGGCTGAGGAATTATGGGAGTTGAAGTTCACAAGTCTTCAAGTTTCCAAGTTTGGACATCCCTGATGTAAGGTGTTGTCCTAATCCAAGGCAGCCTTAGCAACTTTTTTTCAGAAGCAATTTGTCCTTGCCTCCTTCCTCGGGCTGAGAGAGAGGGGCTGGCTCAATCACCTAGCTGGCTTTGTGTTTACAACTGAACTAGAACTCAAAGGCTCCTGTTTTCTAGCCTAGTGCACTATATCATACTGGCTCTTATGTCCTTGATTTAGATGGCTTTGTGGACTGGGTAGGGCCCACTGCACCCTTTGTTTAAAAAAGAAATAGGAGGGAAAACCACCTGGTTGATAATTTGCATAGGAAGCTTCTTAGCTACCTCGAGGATCCTGAATGTTGCCTGTATGGGATGGTGGTACATATTGATAAGACATTAGTCTATTGTATTGATATGTCTAATCCATAAGCTGCCTGGCTTCACGTAGTACATGAAGCTATAAACCATGTTTTTAAGCCAGAATGGCTAGATTCACACAACCAGTCAGCAAGAAACCAGTTATATGATAGCATATATCAACCATTCTCATGTTGTGAGAGCTAGTGACACCTTACCAGACTGTTTCTTTATCCCATTCCTTGGTTAAGGCAAGAAATGCTGGATTGTAGCATAGTGGCTGCAATGTTTGCCAAGAGGTCTTCCTTGCCAAACTGTTCCGTCAACCATAATTCACTACATGGTCCTCAGGCTCTGCAACACCTTAAGAACAAGAAGACTGACTGGTTCTTGTCAGGATTCCTAAGTGGTATCCATGGGAAGGGCAAGAAACATCAACAAATGTTGCTTAATATTTAGTAGCAGAAGGATTAATATCATATCTGACCTCTGGTCTGGAATTCTTCATTCCTTTACCCCGCACATTATCTCTGCCTCCTTTTCTCCTTGCAATTTCTGTGTTTAGCTGACATGCTAAAGAAGAAATATTAGATACCAAGTGCCGTATTTTACTCAAAGTATCCTACTCGTGTTGTTCAGTTTAAAAATTGGTGTCATCTTGGATACCCGGGGACTGTAACCAACAAGAAACAAACCAAAGGCATAACATCAAAGTTTAAAGCATTCTAAGATGGCAACTGTTCTGAGTTTGAATGACAGGCCAGTCTAAAACACGGACTGCAAAGGGTTGGAAATCTCTCCCAATCTAGGTTTTCTTAGCAGATTGCGCAAATACGGATTTCCCTTTATCCTTCCATTTCTCATCCTAGATTTATGCACTATATGATGACTAGGTTCACACCATGTTATATTTATTGTTTAAATGTTTTATGTTTTTGTTTTATGTTATAAGCTGCCCAGCGAGATAGTGAGATGGGCAGCCTATAAATGTGAACAATAAATAAAAATAAAATAACCAAATTTGCTTCTGACTCCATCCTATGGGAACCCAATTTCCATTATGGTTTATGGCAGGGGTGTCCAAACTTGGGAACTTTAAGACTTGTGGACTTCAACTCCTAGAATTCCCCAGCCAGCTATGCTGAAGTTGAAGTCCACAAGTCTTAAAGTTCCCAAGTTTGGACACCCCTGGTTTATGGTTTGGCACTAATGTCACAAATAGGAACTCTTTCTTGGTTCATTCCCAGCTCCATATCCTCTGTGTGTGTGTGTGTGTGTGTGTGTGTGTGTGTGTGTGTGTGTGTGTGTATAAATAAATAAGTAAGTAAATAAATTGGAAGCCAGCATGTTGGAAAGCAAAGGAAATCAAGATGGGGAGAGATATACCAGTCAAGTGATCTGGAAATCCAGAAAAATGAAAAATAAAAATTGAGAGCATTCTGAAAGGCAAGAATAGGTCTTGAGAAGCAATTTCAGCAATATTGTGTTCCCCATGGTAGTTATGTTTTCTAAATTTCAAATATCCTCTTTGATCCAGACTCCTGGCTCAGCATGTTTATTAACCTAGCCAATTCATGGTTAACCAAAGCATGCCTTGGCACATGTGTGCATCCATTTTTCTTCGTGCCCATGCTGAGGAAGTCCACTTAGAAATGCTGACCGCGTAGGCTTTTTGTCAAAACCTCCAAGTTCTTTTCCATCATCTTTCTTCTCTCACCACCCATTCTCTGTGCACAAGAAACAGCATGTCTCTACACTGAGAAATGACTCATGAAGATCAGGACTCCAGACAGACTCTCTGGCTAATTAAGCTATATTTTGTTTAAAGAGAAATAGACTTATACCAGAGAGAGAATTAAAAATGGGAGATTCTCAGAAGTTTCAATAAAGGAAAGGGGATGGTAATTTTACAACGAATATGGGGCAGGATCTTATTCACCTATTAACAAATCACCCAAAGTCTCATCACTAGGGGGCAAATTGTAAAAGAAAACTGTTGTATTTCTCCTTTTCATGTAACCTTCTTGGAAGCAGAACCTTCTAGAAACAGATTACTGAGGTAAGGTTTTGGGAGTGCTGGGCATGGGGACTGACAGGAAAGAGGCAAAACACACTTGTCAGCTGTCAGGCCAGCCGATTAGGATTGCTAAAAAGAAGAGCATGCTATCGCCTAAAAGGAAAATTATGAAGACTGTAGGTTTTGGATTTCGAGTCCCTTGAAGTAGCTCTGCTATATGTTACATCCACAGTGGTGGGATTCAATTTTTTTTTTACTACCGTTTCTGTGGGCGTGGCTTGGTGGGTGTGGTTTGGTGGGCGTGGCAGGGGAAGGATACTGTAAAATCCCCATTTCCTCCCAATCAGCTGGGACTCAGGAGGCAGAGAATAGATGGGGGTGGGGCCAGTCAGAGGTGGTATTTACCGGTTCTCTGAACTATTCAAAATTTGTCGCTACCGGTTCTCCAGAACTGATCAGAACCAGCTGAATACCACCTCTGGTTAAATGGAAAGAAGAGGGAGGGGCTTAGCATGAAGGCATTGTCTGCATTTTAAGCCACTGGCCAAGACTCTCTCCCATAGCCTTTTAAAAATTATTTATTTATATGCCACCATTATTATTTTGATAAATAACTTACCATGGTGAACATACCTAATACTTTTCTTCTGCCTATATTCCTCAGAACAACCACCCTGTGAGGTGGGGTGGGTTGAGAGAGCGACTGGCTCATGGTCCCCCAGCCAACTTTCATGTCTAAGGTGGGACTAGAACTCATAGTCTCCTGGTTTGTAGCGAAATCATAATCGCTAGAGCAAACTGTTCCTTGTTGCTTTGTCCCCCACATCACTGGATTTGGTCCATTTTCAACCCCTCGCCCAATTTGGTGTAGCTCCCTTCAGAGTAACTCTGGAGAGTTACTTTGCTGACAGACAGTCAGAGACCAAAACTCTTTTCCATATAATTTCTCCCCCAAATTTCTATTGGGATGGAACGAATGAATAGAGAATGCACAGATTTGTTTAAAATCTGCAGAGACTAATTTACAGGCACAGGTACAAATGTAGAAACGAAAATATGGTAAATTGAAACAGAAATATAACATACATCTGCTCCAGGGAGACTTGTAAGCAGATGACTTGCATTTTATCCCATCTGCTGTCCAGGTGGCAACCATAGATGAGTTCCTTCAAGGACCCTGCTCTTTTTTCCCCCCCTGATGGTCCTTTCTATTTAAACTGGACTGGACTGGACTATCCTTTGGAATATCTTTACAGCCCTTCAGTTACGCAGCCCTATAAATAACAGTCTGTACTTGGACAGATGGCAGATGAAATATTGCATTCTCTCACTAGATAATGAGAAAGACAAAAAGTATTTTTCCCCCTTCTGTTCGGACTAAATATAATTAGAGTAACCAGTTTGTGAAAGGAAATCATAGCAAAGAATGTTATTAAAGGAGTGAGGATTTGTCTATATATTAATACCTAGTGAGGCGAAGTATTTACTTGTCGGTTTTTTAATGAAGCAGAATTTATCTGTTGCTGCAAGAAGAAATAAATGTCTACAGCTTTCTTCAGACATTGAAACTCTATTTTTTTTTCTATAATACCATAATACTCAAATGTTGGAAACAGTTTGCAATTCCAAAACAGGAATATGAGATTTTAGGAAAAAGTAAAACGTGAAGAGCTCATGTTTACATGCAGTGTATATGTATTTTTTTCATACAAGTAGTACTTACAACCATTCATTTAGTGACTACAAAGTTACAGTGGCACTAAAAAGGTGATTTAGGACTGCTTTTCATACTTATGACTGTTGCAGCATCCCCATGGACATGTGCTCAAATTCAGATGCCTACAACTGGCTCATATTTATGACCGTTGCAGTGTTCCTGGGTCATGTAATCACCTTTTGCAAACTTCTGAAAGCAAAATAAATGGGGAAGACAGATTCGCTTAACAATCAGGTTACTAATTTAACAATTGCAGTAATTTATGTAACAACTGTGGCAGGAAAGGTAGTAAAATCCACCTAACTATCTCGCTTAGCAACAGAAAGTTTGGGTTGAATTGTGGTCATAAGCCAAAGACTATCTCTATTTTATGCCATTGAACAAGAAATATCTTTAGGATACATTGATTCTTTCAAAAAGTCCTTTAGAATGGAAAACTAGGTTTACTTTTGCAAGAGTTTCATGTTGGAGAGAAAACACACAAAAAAAAAAGGTTCTGGGAAAGAGTTAGGATTGCAGCCATAAACTCCTAATTTCCCAACAAACAACTAGTGCAAACTAGTGCAAAACAGAAACTTTCATTTATCTACAAACCAATAAAAATTTGTGAATCAAGATCTGAAGTAAAAAATGGCTTATCAAATAAACTGAATCTAAAATAACCGTTGCAGTTAATTTTTAAACCTACTGCAAAAAAATACATTGGCCACTGACTTACATGGCAAGTCAAACCTATTTTCAGTTTCAAATTTACAGATTATGAGCAAAAAAACTAACAACGTAAACATGAAAGGAACATTCAACTGTTTCACAGTATGTATGCCAGGCATCATCATATTGTCATATTACTCTTGTGTTTGACAAAGGGAAATGTTCTCTCTTTTATCAGTTTATTGGAAGGAATGTCTGACTGGTAAGAGAATACCAAGATAGTCTTCCCATCTAGATCCAGCGACCTTTTCTGTTTACGCTCTTAATAAACTGCTTTTGTTAACATTTATCCAATTTAATGGCATTCATCCAATAATGTGGCATCTAAAATCTCTTCGATCAGATCAACAAAATGAAGGTGGTTGCATTTATTCCAAAGTAATACATTTATATTCAGAATTAGATTTGAAGTCTAATTATTTCCTGGAAAATCTTTCCGCTATAGTTGCAGATCTTCTTTTCTGCATGAACTGGGTTATGTTTCCTTAGACCATTCACCTAAAAATGTTAATTAGTGCAATTGTCTTGTAAAATGTCCTTAAGTTAGATCTCCCACAAGGAATGTATTCATATGTTAGAAGGTGAGAGGATCTTCGTTTTCTCACATCCCAAAGACATAACTGGTGTTTTGAAGGGGTTGTTTCCAACCACAGACCAGTTATTTGCAGGTAATTGTCTACTAGTTAGACCACAAGTGTGATAATTTCCCCACAGAACTTGGTTTCTGCATGCATACATGTGTGTTCACTGGAGCAAATATTTGCCCTATGCATACCTTTTGAGGCAAGGTTACCCCGTGGTTTCCTTCCAGGTAAGTGTATGATGGGTACCCTTTTTATAATTTCTATGAGTAATCATAAAAATTATAGCCCAAGTTCCCACACTACAACTAGTTCTGCTTACTCAGGAATTTTACTATGAACATATTCCAATAAAATAAAAAACTTCACGCACACACTCCGGAAAAAGAATCAGTTTGTTTTACTCTGAAATAGTCAAGAAAGAGGAGTACCTATCAGTATGAATAGTATGTGTGAATCTAATACTGAAATTCTATGTATGGTTACTTAGAAGTAAGCCCTATCAACTCAAACCAGTCAGATTTACTTCTGTGTAATTGTGGTTAAGGGACACAGTGGTTCAGTGGCTAAGGCACTGAGCTTGTCGATCAGAAAGGTCGGCAGTTCAGCCGTTCGAATCGCTAGTGCCGCATAAAGGAGTGAGCTCCTGTTACTTGTCCCGGCTTCTGCCAACCTAGCAGTTCAAAAGCATGTAAAAATGCAAGTAGAAAAGTAGGAACCACCTTTGGCAGGAAGGTAACAGCGTTCTGTGCATCGGTGGCGGTTGAGACCCCCAAACTTTTAGTGATGGGGGATTTTAACCTGCCATCGGTGGGAGAAGCATCCGAGGGGGTTCGGGAGTTCATGGCTTCCATGACAGCCATGGACCTGACTCAATTGATTCAGGGCCCGACACACGAGGGAGGCCACACCTTGGACCTTGTTTTTGTCTCTGGCCAGTGGTTGAGTGATCTGGGAGGAGGGAATTTAACCATCACTCCCCTGTCATGGTCAGATCACTCACTCCTCCGACTTGACTTCCCTGGTGCTACCCCCCGCTGCGGGGAGGCGGAACCGGAAAACACTAGATGGTTCCGCCCCAGGCGCCTGATGGAACCAGATAGATTCCAGATGGAGCTTGGGCCACCTCCTGTAGCCCTGACCCGCCCCCGGGTAGAGGACCTGGTGGTCGCGTGGAATAATGCGACTACCAGGGCCTTGAACCGGGTGGCGCCTTTGCGGCCTCTCCGGCGGCAACGATCCACCCTGGCCCCTTGGTTTACCGAGGAGCTAAGGGTGATGAAGCGCCGCAAGAGATGCCTAGAGAGTCGTTGGAGATCCTCCCGTTCTGAATTTGACCGAACACAGGTACGAACCCATTTAAGGACGTACCTTGTGGCATTGAGAGCGGCCAAACGTCAATATTGTGCTGCTCTCATTGCATCCGCAGAGAAACGCCCTGCCGCCCTGTTTCGGGTGTCCCGCTTCCTCCTGTTTCAGAGGCCGCGGGAGGCCCTTTTACAGGGTAGGGCAGAGGAATTTGGGAAATATCTGCAGGATAAAATCGCTCAAATCCGGAAGGATTGGGTCCCTTTCAGTGGTCTAGTGGAGACGTCCACGGCGAGTCTTGAGAGACCAGTCTGGGAGGAGTTTGACTTGGTTGCCATCGAGGATTTGGACAGAATGCGTGGACGACTGCGACCTACCACATGTTTACTGGACCCGTGCCCCTCCTGGCTTGTACTGGCATCCTGGGAGGTTACACGTGACTGGCTCCTGGGCCTAGTGAACGCTTCGTTGGGTGAGGGGTCTCTTCCGACCGCCTTGAAAGAGGCGGTGGTGAGACCCTTGCTCAAGAAGCCTTCCCTGGACCCTACGGAGCTGGCCAATTATCGTCCTGTCTCCAACCTTCCCTTTTTGGCGAAGGTTGTAGAGAGTGTGGTGGCTTATCAGTTTCCACGACATCTGGAGGAAAATGATTATCTAGACCTGCGCCAGTCCGGCTTTCGCCCCGGGCACAGCACGGAGACGGCCTTGGTCGCGTTGGTGGATGATTTCTGGAGGGCCAGAGATAGGGGTTGTTCCTCTATCCTGGTCCTATTAGATCTCTCGGCGGCTTTTGATACCATCGACCATGGTATCCTGTTGCACCGACTGGAGGGGTTGGGGGTTCGGGGCATCGTTTTGCGGTGGTTCGGCTCCTACCTTTCCAGCCGGACGCAACGTGTGTTGGCAGGCGAGCAGAGGTCGACCCTAAGCCCCCTTACTTGTGGGGTGCCACAGGGGTCGGTCCTCTCGCCACTCCTGTTCAACACATATATGAAGCCGCTGGGTGAGATCATTCGTGGTTTCGGGGTGGGATATCATCTGTACGCTGATGATACTCAGCTGTACATTTCCACCCCGAACCACCCCAACGAGGCCGTCGAAGTGATGTCCCGGTGTGTGGAAGCCGTACGGGTCTGGATGGATGACAACCGACTCAAGCTCAACCCCTCCAAGACGGAGTGGCTGTGGGTTCCGGCCCACCAGTTCAACCAGTTAATTCCATCTCTGGCCATCGGGGGCGTACAACTGGCTCCCGTGGAGCGGGCGCGCAATTTGGGCGTCCTCCTGGATGCCCGGCTGTCCATGGATGACCATGTGACAGCCGTGGCAAGGGGGGCGTTCCACCAGGTTCGCCTGTTGCGCCAATTGCGCCCCCTATTGGACCGGGATGCCTTACGCACAGTCACTCATGCGCTGGTGACGTCTTGCCTCGACTACTGCAACGCTCTCTACCTGGGGCTTCCCTTGAAATGCACTCGGAGACTACAGTTGGTCCAGAATGCGGCCACGCGGGTGATTATGGGGAGTACAAGGTACTCCCATGTGACACCTCTCCTGCGCGAGCTGCACTGGCTTCCTGTGGTCTATCGGGTGCGTTTCAAGGTTTTGATAACGATCTTTAAAGCGCTCCATGGCACAGGACCTAGCTACTTGCGGGATCGTATCCTGCCCCATACATCCCTGCGACCAATTCGCTCGCACAGAGAGGGACTTCTCCAGGTGCCGTCCACCAGACAGTGTCGGGGGGCGGCGCCTAGGAGCAGAGCCTTCTCTGTGGCGGGCCCAGCCCTGTGGAATGACCTCCCCCCGGATATCAGGACTACCTCTGACCTCTGCTCCTTCCGTGCAAAGCTCAAGACCCACCTTTTCCAAGTAGCTGGCCTGGCTCAACCATAGTTTGATCATATCGCTCCTGACGGGTTTTTAATCTTGTAATTTTACTTAGGGGATTTTAAATTACAATCTTAATTCTATTTCCATTTATCTGTCTACCTCCTCCACGTATATGTCTATATTTATGTGTATGTACTGTCTATATTTGTATTTTATGTGTTTTTATTGTACGCCGCCCCGAGTCCTTCTGGAGAGGGTGCGGCTAACAAATAAAATATTATTATTATTATTATTATTATTATTATTATTATTATTATTATTATTATTATTATTATTATTATTTAGTGCATTTAGTCATGCCGGTCACATGACCAGAGAGACAGCGCTGGCTCTTCCGTTTTGAAACAGAGATGACACCACCCCCTAGAGTCGGGAATGACTAGCACATATGTGCAAGGGGAACCTTTACCTTAATTGTGGATAAGGTCTACATATACAACTGTTACATGTTCTCCATCCACACACAAAAATGGTCAGATTGGAAAGAAGAGTCCGAGCATGTGCAGAGCGTTCTGCCTTTGCCAACTGAAAATGTGGAAAGCATTACAATTGTTGCAAGGAAAAATTTAGGTTAGAATAGCAGCTGATTCCTCGTCCCCTTCCTTTCCCAACCTCTGGATCTATGTGTTCTTTGGATATAAACATTGCTGCATTTAGACTCTAAGATGGAAGGCCATATGCCTAAAGTTAAAAGACAAAGATTCGAGCTTCTGTAGAAGAAATACAGAGCGACAGGCCCAGGGATTGTAGGACTGGCAAGAGTGTGCCAGAAACAGAGAACTTCCAGCCTTCTCTGGATCAGCTGATCCACGGGCTGAGGTTAAGGGGCCTCCTGCACCTCAAAAGTAAGACCTCCCCAAAAATAAGACCAAGTCCTTATTTCTGGGGTGAAAAGAAAATAAGACCTTGTCTTATTTTCAGGGAAACACGATATTTATTACTACAGGAGCTCTTGTATTAATCACCAAGTAGAGAGCAACACTTGGTGAATTTTGACTGATTTGACAAAGCTAACAAAGCCAGGTAGTATTTTGCAGAGTGTCAACTATGAGTCTGAAACCATATACTGGAAAGATACAATACTATCCCAGAAGAGATAGTGGTCTCTCATTTCTGTATTGCCGAAAACTATGCCAGGAAAACTACCTGGGGTGAAGTCTCTAGTGGACATTATGGACTTGAAGAGAAACTGCACGTTTGCTTAGGTTGTTTGTCAAATAACCTTGCCTTGCTGTGAAAATGTGCTTAGTTTTTGCTGACAGGAAATTGAAAGGATGCAAGTGTTTCCAGGAATCAGACCCAAAAGTCTTTGGGTTGGAGCTGGGGAAAAAAAAGTTAAGGGTCTTAACTATTAGGTATAGTTACTAGTTTTCAAATTTCAGAAAGCCAAGCATGTTTCGAGGCATAACTCTGTGTGTGTGTTGTGTGTGTGTATGTAAATGATATAACTTCATGAGGTGAAAACCTAGCTCCTCCGCACTTCAGGAGCTTGTAGATCAAGGGCTGTTAAGAAAACAGAATGACAAATCTTAGATTATCAGCCTTTTCACTGGATTTCTTCAGCGGTTCAGATGCTGAAGCAAATCGGAGAATAAAAGGGCGCTGCTTCTGATCCAGCGTTTGGATCAGCCTTCCTCTCTTTCTTACCGACTCCCGCTTCCTCCTGCGAGAACTTTATTCGCAGGTTCTGCATTTTTGTTTGTCTTAGGTGGACTCGCAGGTTACACACAGGACCGTCTGAATAGTATTATTCAGTCCACGGCTAGAGTCTTTCTCTCGGTTTCCTCGGAGGAGATCTACGGATTAATGGCTCCCCTCCCCGTTCCTCTACGTTTTTCCTTCCCGCACCGTCCGTACTATGGAGGGGTTACAAGCACCTCGGAGGAGGGAGATAGAAACCGGGAGACGTAAAGCTTCAACGGCTTTTAGGCAAAGCCCGAGGGCACTCTGTGGGGTCGACCGATCAACCAACCACTGGTGGTGCCGGCTAATCAAGAAATCCAGTACCGAGAGGGAAGCAAGAGTCCCTCGGCAGAGGAGGAATTTACGCGGGACGGAGGAATAAATATAAGCGGGCGAGAGCAGGAAACGCTGCTTATGGTGCGAGGAGGAGGAGGAGGCGTGGTAGGTCTGGGCGGGGCTGTCTGCTGGTGGGTGGGACCCCCGCCAGTAGGTGAAGGTTAGGCTCTCTTCCCTTTGATTTATATTAGAAAGAAGGCAAAAGAGTTCTAGCCTCGCTTCCTCCCCAAAGCGCCCTTTTCCCCCCATTTTTTTTTGCAAGCGAAGCTAAGGCGGAGGCGGCGGAAAAGAAGCAGCCAAGAGGTTGCCTTGCACCGGGGTTCTTTTTGCAACGCGGCTGCTGCTTTCACGAACGGCGAGGATGAGGTTCAGCGCGATAGCGGGGCTGAGCGCCTTGTTGGTCTTTGGCTTCCAAGCCGTCTTCGCGGTGAGTAGTAACAACCAACCCTCGGGGTGGGGGCGTCGGGGGTGAGGGGGAGAAGGGAAGCTTCTCCGCGGCGGCTCGGCGCCGCGTCCTGGAGAAGCCCGGCTTGCACGTGGTCGGTCAGCTCCAAGAAGGGGAGCTTGGAGAGAAGGAGAAAGCGGCGTCTTTCTTTCCTCTTTTGAAGCGGGCGTGGGGTGTGTGGGAGCCAGGTTGAGCTTTGGGGCTCTAATGCCTTTCAGTAGAAGCGGCGCGGGGAATAGGGGGGGGGAGAAGATCCTTCCAAGCCCCCCCCCGCGTCTTCTTCCTTTTCCCTCCCTCTCTCCCTCCTCGCCCTTGCTGGCCAAGCGGTCCCCGTGGAGGTTTTGGGGAGACACCGCTCAGGGAAGCGATTGCTGCCCCTTCCTCGCTCTTCTTTTTCCTTCTTTTTTGCTCTTCTCCGGCTCGTTGCTGCTCGTGCCGTCCCTCCCTTCCCCCTTTCCCCAATTCCTCAACAGGTCCTGAAGGACTAAAAAAGCTGGGGGTTGAGAGTCTATTGTGTGAGCCCCGGGAATGTGGCCGGCTTTATTTATTGGCTGCCCCCGAAAGCTTTATAATTCAAACCAGACCAGGGAGAGCCTCATAACCTGACTGGAATTCTTCTCTCCTCAAAGCCTCCCTCGCTCCCTCCCTGTTGTAATTAACCAGATATTTGCCTAGTTCGGCGTGGCGGTGCGCCTTTTCTGCTGGCTGCCTTTTTAAAAAAATAAAATAAAATAAACTCTTCGTGGCAAGTTATAACTCGAGTTTTAAGGATGTGGCGCGCCTGGCTCCCGGTGCTTCGGTGGCCCTGCCCTCCTTCCCGGGACCTCGCTAATCTCTGCTGTGGTGCTCTGTGCCAAATCCATTCGTAATGGTGCCAGTTTAAACACACATACGCACACACAGCCCTCTTGTGGGTAGGCTAACCTGAAAGCTGCCGGTAGAGTAGGTTGACTTCTCTTTCACACGTTAGGAAATTTTGGTGTGGGAGGAGGGATTTTCCCCCAGTAAGACATGGGAGCATCATACGTGCTTGCAAAGTACTGCTTTCAGTTGGATGCTGGGGTGGTGGTGGTGAGAAAAGTGATTTCTAGAAAATAGTTTAATATCAGGGGATATAGTTCCCGCTACACTGCACTATATGGCCTTCCCTGAGATACATAGGTCATTTGTGAGATTGTAGCTTGGCCATATATCATGTGGGTGTATTGAGCTGCAAATGGAGCAGTCATGAGAACTAAGCAAAGCAGATTAGGAAGGTTAGGTAATGAGTTGAGTTACTTCTGATATTATCTCCCGACAGATAAAGCAACTAGTCTTTATTACAGTCACAGACCAGCATGCAAAAAGCATTAAAACAATTTTAATAATAGTAAAAAATAATATTCTGAAATACTCTTGATTGTATAAAGTTTTCCCAGGTAAAGCTTTTGGATTATGAGGGTAGGGTGGAAAGAGACTACCAAATATACGGATCCTAAAACAAAATTTGAATAAAACATGTTGCTGTTTATCAGGTCCAAATAACTAGCATTTATAAATGCCTTAAACAGCGAAACTGTTCAACACCCAGCCTTGAAGGCAGAAAGCACCTAAGTCCTCTGATACATTTTTTTAGCCTGCTTTTTTTTTTTTGCTTTCGTAGCAAGAATCTTTTGTCTCTTAAGCAGAAGTAGAGTTCGCTTTCTTCTCCAAGGCTGTTTAAAGGTGTTCAGCTGCAGCTGTTAAAATGACAGTGGAAAACTATAATGTAGCACTGAAGTTTCTGAACATCACCTTTCCTCCCAGTGACCTCATAATTCAGTGTAATGATTAACTTGACCCCCAAGAAGTCTTACCACAATGAGGACATTTCCATATTGGTGTGATTCAATGGATGAAATACGATATAATTATATTTTGTTTTATGTGATTAATAGAAAACAGGACTGCATCTGGATACCTGTAGACAAGCTCACCTCATTCTGCTATGTTTGTTCCTCGGGGCTGGGTCAATTTTTTTTTGCTGTAATGCCTCCCTATTGCTAGCAAGAGACTACAAAATTGCACCAATTTAAAATCAGAAAAGAGATGTACTTTACTTAGAGACTTTCTTCCGCTGTGGAGTTCAATAAAGATGGATGTGTAAAGTTCCCTAGCAAACGGAATGTGCTATGTTAGTTAAAAACTAACACAACATTAATATAATTTATTACTTTAATAAAAGTAGATATGTTATTTATTAAAACTATTAAACCACTCCATGGAGTTACAACTTTAAAAGCTAATATTGGTCTACTCTGTGCTAGAGTGCATTCAGTATTTTAAAGCTATCGTCAGAATTCTTTTTTTTTCTCAACCACCAGATGTCGCCACTGAACAAACTATCTAACTCCTACCCAGAGACTCAGCCATAACAAATTGCTTAAATAATTTAATTACTCTTATTTGGGTCTAATAGCTCATCATAATTTCCATTAGAGTATGAATCTCTCTTGTTGAAGGATTAATCAGCTACAAACAACACTACAGTTTGCAACTGACTCTCCTTGCTAAGTCTATGGGAGGACCACCAAATCCATTTAGTCTGTATTGGTGCTTTAACTCAGAAAATAGCCTGCCCTATCTGGTTCTGGATGTATCTCTACACATCTTGTTATTGATTGATTGCTGTCATTCAAACTGCAACTCTGCACTTTCGTTATTAAGGTGGGGGACAACGACAAATAGTACAGACTGCATTTTTTTAAAAAGTAAAAATGGGATTCAGGTGGAACATGTATGGGAGGAAGTTGGATAGTCACAATTGGTGTGGCGGCTTTTGAGGTACATAAATGTGCCTTTAAGGTTTTTTTACTTCTCAACATTTACAGGCAGGAAAGGCATAGATAAAAGAAAGGAGTGGAGGCAAGAAATAATGGTGGTCCTTTATGAAAAGATTGTTGGAATTGATTCTTCCAGGTAGAGGGTTTGTAGTAGTAGAAGAGATTGTCCACTCATTTTTGTAAATGATAATATATACCTTAAACCCATTAAGGTAGAAAGAACAACTACAATACTTATTGTAACTTCTAAGCATGGGTAGCAGACAGCTGAGAGATAGGTGAATGGCTAAATTAAAGATTGTCTCAGTTTCCCCTCCCCCAAGATACTGTGATTAGAGAAATATCTTAAGAATAAGATACTCGTAATTCAGCCCATGTTGGATTTCTAGTACACTAGTAACTATGTGTTTTTTTAAAATACAAAATTCATGTGTTAATTACTTAAAAGCTCACAACTACACTTCACTACTTTTGAAGTCTCAATAAGCTGTCCAGTTTCATCTTTTATAAGATTGTATAACCTTTTATCAAGGAAAATCAGTTGTGTGGAAAATTTCGGATTAAAAAGAAGCTTCTTAAAGATTTATGCTGAAAATAGCTGTTTTTTGGCTTTGCAACTGGAGAGATATGGTTAACTGTAAAAGTGAGCAAATGACTTAAATACTGTATTACTGAACTTATTAATTAGTACAGACTTTAGTTGACCAATAAATGTGTTACATTCATTTATATAGGTAAGAAAATACTGTAATCAAATTCATGACTTGTCTTAAAACAAGTATAAGTATAATAGAACAGAATTCTGGACTTTGATCTGACCTACATACTATGAATTTGAACTTTGTATACTTTTTCTGTTAGGCTACCTAAGCAATACAGGATATTACTTTAAAAGCTGCCAGTCTGTGTTTCAGATCTTTCTATATGAGGATCTTTATTTAGCATTAAAAAAGTAAAGGCAGTGTCAGCAAAGATTTTAAAACAGATCATAGATAGATTGTTCTGTAAGTACTTTGAAAACTATGTGATAACTACCAGATATTAGCATGGCTTGGTTGAAAACAAATCTTGCAGACTAATCTTACTTTGGATAAGAAAAGTTGTCTGAAGGTTGTCTGAAGTTATCTGAAGGTTGCATCATTGCAACTGGGCTAATTTTTTCACTGCCCATCCAGACAGCTTCCTCAGTCAAAGCAAGTTAGGCAAGAGAATATACCAACTCCTGCCACACACAGTTGAATCATTGCAACGGGACACTCTGGGGAGGAAACCCCTGAGGTTGGTGTGGCAGAAGTTGGCTCATTCCAATGACTCCCTGCCCAACTGACTTGCTCTGAATGATGAAGCTGCTTGGATGGGCAGTGAAATATCTCTCAAACTAAAAATTAGTCCAGTTGCAATGATTCAAACTTCAGAAAACCTTCAGTTAACTACTTGCATGATTGAGAATCTTCATTGAAGATAAGAAAAGTTATTTAGCAGATTGTGGGAATGCTGCAAATGCAATATGTCTTGATTTCCAGAAACCAATTGAGAAAGTATTCCATAATATTCTAATTGGAAAACTGCTTATGTATGGGTTGGATAGGATGATAATGATAAGTCGATGTACAATACACCTGAACATTATACTCAAATAAGATATCAAACAGAATGTAACTCAGTTGTAGGGCCCGTGCTCTTCCCGTTTTCATTAATAATTATGATCATGGTTACTTGGTTGAAATTGTTTGATCCCACAGAAAATTAAGACTTTCTAAGAATGCCAATGTTATTTTTGTGATTGTACTGCACTGCAGGAATCTATGGCAACTTGCAACTTAAAGGTTCAGCTGGGAAGGAAAACTAGAGGTTTCTACAGGTTTCTGGGTAGCGTTAAGTGCAGTACCTATTCAATCAAATATTACTCGAAAATTCCAATAGAAAAGCATTGCAAGGAATTGCAATGACTTGCCTGTCATCACATCTCAACTATGTTAAACAGGAGGGCCTTTACACAGATTCATTTTGTATACTAATTACATGCTTTTCTAAGCCAGCAGACCATTTGGACTGTCATTCATACTAGAGTAGTCACCACAGGTGCAAACTATTGAAATGTCCTTGAAGGCCACTTGGAAGCTAGAGCTCCTCTGAAATGAAGTGGCTTGGAAAGTTAAAAGCATGGCATAGTATGTAGTTAACTGAAGAACTGTCTGTGTCCCATAACATCTGTCTGTCCCATGCAATCTGACAGAATTGTCATTTGTTGGGTCATCTTTCCTGTCTCTATTATAATTCCTTGGAATTGCATTCCCCCTGAGATTTGCATGGTCTCCACCTAGCCTCATTTAAAAAGGCCCTCAAATCCTGATTCATTTCCCATTTAAATCCTGATTCATTCATTCTCTTGGGATAATATGGGTTCTTAGGAGTGCTCTTCGCCATTGTGGGGGCATACTGATTTTTCTGGGTCACTTACACTTTTTTTATGAATTGCTGTTTTATTTTCTTTATCAGTTTTGAATCTTGTATGCTGTCCAGAGTCATTCTGAAGTGTTAAGTCTTACAAATCAATTGACTTAAATTAACAGATTCATATTGCCCCTACTAACCTGGTTTTGCTCCACCCCTGGGGCCTTGTGAGAAGCACCTTTTCTAACATGCTGCATTGTTTAATTCTTTCCAAGTCTGCATTTGTTTCCTTTATTGGGCATTGCTTAATCTGTTTGTCATGTTATACCTCAATCGCTGTCACTGTGGAGCAGCCTTACAAATTTGATTGATAAACAAATAGCTGTTCACGTAGGTAAAACTTCATCTATAATTCTCAGGAAATATTTTAGTGAACTTCTGGAAGAAATATAAAATATAGTTATATCCTTCTTAGTCTATTATTAGACAGTTAGCAAATTAATCCTTTAGCAAAGCAAGGGAGACTGTAGAATTATGAATTGCATTACCCAATTTAATGTCTTCTAAGTATGTTAAGCTACAGTTCCCATTATCTATAACTATAAGAAAGGCAAAGGAGAACTGAGTGGGTGAATAAAGCATGAATGATAAATACTACTTAAGTATTGGAACCTTTTTAATGCCCCAGTCCCTCTCTTTCAGCCCTAGAAATAGGCAAGGGCAAAGCACTTCCTAATCTTGCCACAAAAATTCTAGGATTAGTCCAGGCAATCACCAAGATTCAAAAACTGACATGAGGGCACACGTATACCCAGGCTAATATAAATGCTGCCTGCTCGAAACCTGTGGACTGGAAACTTAATATTTATAAATATGTGGACTAGAAACATATTTATGGAGAAATTCTTCTCTATTTTGCCATGCAATTTTCAATGATAACATAGTAGGTTTAGGTTTAGGTTTATTAAATTTATAGACCGCCCCCTCTCCCCGTAGGGACTCGGGGCGGTGTACAGACCGTTCGTGTATAAAACAACAAAATATAACATAAAACATCAGACAAAACAACGCAAACATACCGTCTATATATACAACCCAAACTAATTAAATAATTAAAAACAATTCTAAAACCAATTTAAAACCCCAAAATTTAAAATTTAAAAAGCCATCCAGGAAGTAGAAATTGAAATAGGACATAATACCACATTCAGTGTTATATGAATACTGAAAAATGTAAAGTATATTTGAAACATAATTTTAAAAAGAAAAAAGCATACTAGCTCCAGTCATAAGAGTAATGTTTCCATCTTCATAGAATCTAAAAATGGTGACTGGTTAATAGTTGATATCTTAGTTGGCAAAGGTCAATACAGGGACAGAGGGGAAAAAAGGCATAGGAAACAAATTTTGAGGGGAAAAAAACCCACGAAGTAGATGTAAATTGTAGAAGTGCATTGGCTTTGCTTACAGTAATTGACAAAGGGGAAATCTGAGCAGGAACTGGAACAGAGTTAATTATGAGGATGGAAATGTTAAAGAATTGATGCCAAATATAGATGAGGGCAAGAAGCAAAAGTATTTTCATTTTAGTTGGGAATAGATGCATATGAAGCCAGATATTCCTACATCTGAACACAAAATCTGAGATGTAAGGAATGGTAGTGTTAGCAATAATAACTCTTATAACTTCATTATTATGTGTGGTTAATCTACAGTTAGGTTCACAGTCTAAGGCGGATGGAAGCTTAATAATTCAAATCCTATCCAAGGATCCAAGTATTATTAAAGTGGTATCTAAGACTATAGTTAATTCCAAGCAAGGTAGTTTTTTAGGGTGTTCAGATCTAATAAATTCAGCATTACCAGATATTGAGGAAATCCTTTGCTGTTATATTCAGAGTCTTATACCAAAGATAGCAATGTTAGCAAACTTTACTATTAGTAGTTTCAAGCGAGCAAAGTTAACAGTTGGGGGAAAGAAAGTATCAATGTTGAACTTTGTAATATCAAGATGTTCTCCTTTGCATATAATGTTTATTTGCAGTATCTAAAAGTGTAGTTTCTTCAACTAATAACAATAGCTCTTAGACTTCACAGAACTTTACAACCCCCTCTAAGCGGTTTAGAGAGTCAACCTAATGGAGAACTTTAGGCTTTTAGAGTCATGAAAGAGGAGGGGAGAAGTGCCAGAGAAGCTCTGTTGGAATGTTAGCTTTAGATATGTCTAAAAATTGGCCAGTGACTAATGCTAACAAATTAAATAATTTGATAACACCAGTTTCCCCTGAGAATCAGTTCCATGATTCAGGCTGTTGGGATTGCTTGGCATTCTGGCATTTGCCTGGTCTAGTTTGGCACAATATCAGCCTAGGTTGATACTGGGTGACTTAAGCATTGGCTGGCAGGCACTACTACTACTTTTGTGGCTTACTGAAATTTGAAACCTAAGCGTCTTCCATACCCATCTAAGAAACCTTTGAGTTAATGTATATTGAAGTGTTTAACAATTCAGTAGGAGATGACAAGTTGATGAAAGACATGTATAATAAATTTATTTACTAGCAGACAGAATGACTGTGAAGACCTGTTTGTTACATTTTACATCTGTCCTTGATGTATTGTTCTTCACACTTATCTGCAATCTTCTTTTGAGTCATATGCTAATTGACAATATCTTTTTCTGGAGAAGGGGGTAAATGGTAACCTGTGCTTACCGTATTTGTTTTATTTGGGAATATTATTAAAGAAGAAAAAACTCTGTTTCTTGTCTGCTGTCTGAGGTTCAACTGCTGGTCTCAATAATTATTTTTCCATCTGTAAATGCACATTTTCTGATGCACTGTCAGGGTCTTCTAGTAATTTTTGTGCTAAGCTGCTTTATGGCATAGGGAAATTCTCTTTTTAAATAGATTTCACGTAGGTGCTTTGTATAATTAATAATCTTGTTACCTATTCCAGACAGTCTGGGATGGACAAAACTGCTTGATCAGCTATCATGAAGGTCATTTTAATTATACTGCCATAAAAATTGGATTCTGTAGGCAGATTGAAGTTCGACTAGCTTCACCCATGTTCCTTACTTATTAAACGATATAGGCAGATCCTTACATATTTATGCTTGGAGTTGGCTTTCCTTTCTCTGGAGAATGAAGTATTAATATTGAGGTCTTTTCATGCTTGAAGTCCTTATGTGACAATGGATACATTGTCTGTACTGGGCTGTACATTGCCACAAGCCAAAGTCAAGTATAGGTTCCTTACATTTCCATCCAGTTCAAAGAAAGGAAACTCATTTCACGTAGTAAATGAGTTCTTTTCTTGCTTTCCCCCTTTCCCATGTGATCCTTCAGTTTCAAATGCTAAATGGTAATTTTGATTAAAATCTAGACATGCAGAAATAGCAGTTGTGAAGGAAATAAATGACCGGAAGGGGAAATAAAATACTTACTGGAAATAACTGCCTAGTATTCACGCGTTGCCTGTTCAATTTTTAAATGGCAGCCTCACAATTATTCCAAGAGAAAGACTATTGTCATTTATTGTAACTGAAGCAAGAAGGATGGTTAACTTAGAAGAGGCACATAAACTATTGTTTGAGCAAGCAGTATTACAAAATGCCTATGTGTGAGCAAGGCCACACATTAACAGCTATAATTTATGCTTGCCTGATTAAACAAGTTGTGAAAAATAGGCCGTTTTGTACAGGTGCTACATGAGAAATTGGGAATATTGGCACTGTGTAAGCAAGCCACAAAGGAATATGTTTTTTGCTTGATTTCCTTGCTGTATTCTGGCATTTGATTTAAGGCACAAACCGATTGTACTACAGGCAGTCCTCAACTTAATTGAGATTGGAATTCCCATTGCTAAGTAACAGAATAACAGAGTTGGAAGGCACCTTGGAGGTCTTCGTCCAACCCCCTGCCTAGGCAGGAAACCCTACACCACTTCAGACAAATGGTTGTCCAACATCTTCTTAAAAGCTTCCAGTGTTGGAGCATTCACGACTTCTGGAGGCAAGTTGTTCCACTGATTAATTGTTCTAACTGTCAGGAAATTTCTCCTTAGTTCTAGGTTGTTTTACCCTTGAATAGTTTCCACCTATTGCTTCTTATCCTGCCCTCAGGTGCTTTGGAGAATAGCTTGACTCCGTCTTCTTTGTGGCAACACCTGAGATATTGGAATATTGCTATCATGTCACCCCTGGTCCTTCCTGTCATTAAATTAGACATACCCAATTCCATATGTTTTAGCCTCCAGTCCTCTAATCCTTCACGATGCAGTTGTTAAGAGGCTCACGTGACTGCAACTGATTCCCTTCCCCCATCGATTTTGCTTGTCAGAAGCCAGTGGGGAAGGTCACAATTGATGATCATGTGACCTCAGGATGCTGCAATCATTGTACATTCATGTCCTCCTTGGCCGCTTCCTTTTCATCCCTAAACAAGTTTGTTTACTAGATTAAAAAGTGTGTTTATTGTTGTACAACTTGATCACTAACACTGTTTCTCCTTTCTTCACAATAAATATTCATGTGTCTTGCTCAATAAATGTTAGTCAATAAACATTGTGTCCTTATTATCCTTTGACAACATCTACCAAGTTTAGATGATGTGTGGTTGGCATCCAATTAGGGTTCATAACTGTAACACTGACTGTAGACTAGGGGAAGGCTATGAATCAATCTTGCATTTCAGTATTGTAAATTCACTGCTTGTATAGATTTCTTTTACTAACCTGAATGCTATCATTTAAAGACCAGTGTCTAACATGCCTTGGGGTGTGATAAATTAGCTAGAGGACTTGAGGTCTGTCTTCAATGGCCCCCTGTGGCCCTATAGGTCATTTCCTGTGGCCCACAACAGTATTTAGGGAAGAGAAAGTCCAGTGGCACAGATGTCCCTTGACTGGAGGGGAAGATCCTCCAAATAAAAATTACTCCTTGCCCAGTTCAAGGAGTGGAACACAATTGCTGAGAATGTTGTGGGCTTCAGAAGTTGCCTTGGAGTGCCCTTTATTTGATATTCCTGTTATAAAATAAATATAGATGTTCTGGGTTAGTGAAAAATTGTTGGAGATAAAAAAAGTAGGTTTGTTTTGCAGTTTGTTTGTTTTTAATGGCATGCTGTGATCATTTTCTTTGGTTTTTATTCTCTGGAGCTTTTCTATCAATGGAACTAGTCTTCTTATGGTGCTCACAAAAATTTAATGTTGGGGCCTCTGTATTAATACTCCACCAAAGAACCCACTAGTTTATAATTGACAAGGCACATGATAATGTATTATTTTGTGGGCAGTTGCAGATTTGCTGTGTGAAAGAGCTTCTGTTCTACCCAGTCTCCAATTTAATTGAAACAATGCCAATCAGCCATTCAATATGGGTTTCCGTTGAATTAATAGTAAGAATTCTGAAGGTTTTTGTTTGTTTGTTTAAAGATAGCCTATAACTATTGGAATAAAAATTATAGGTTTTTTAAAATGTGAGCTTTATTTTAGAGAAAGAGTGTAAATTTGTTCTCTGTTAATTACTACTTCATATGTTTTCTAATTAATGCAAAACATGCAATATGCACTTAAATAATAAAAAAAGCTTTTATTTTTAATGTTAGAGGTGGTTAAGACAAGAGGAATTAGGAATTTCAGACACAACCACAACAAAAGGCTAAATTCAGCATTGAGGCAATTGATGCAGCAGATAATGTCACAATGGAAGAGGAAAACTGGAAGTAAATAAAATACTTTAAATGTGCTGTTAAACATTGGTTAGTACATTTCAAAATGAACCCCAAATGAGACAGGTTGTCCTCAACTTGAAACCACTTGCTTAGTGACCATTCAAAGTTACAACAACATTGAAAAAAGTGACTTATTTTTCACACTTATGACCATTGCAATGTCCCCAAATTCGACACTTGGCAACTGGAGGTTATGATGGTTGCAGTGTCCCAAGGTAATGTGATCACTTTTTGCAACCTTCTAACAAACAAAGGCAATGGAGAAGCCAGATTTACTTAACAGCCATGATACTAACGTATCAATTGCAGTGATTCGCTTAACAACCGTGGCAAGAAAAGTTGTAAAATGTCTTGTTTAGCAATGGGAATTTTGGACTCAATTGTGATCGTAAATCGAGGATTACCTGAATATTTTATTCACTTTGAGGATACCATGTAGGTAAAATCTCCATGCAGAATAATGAGTTAAAAACAGGTTTTTTTTCCTTTCTTTATTCTGAAAAATAACCTTCATTATACCTGAATATTGCAGTGGTTTTATGGTTTGATCTCATAGGATTTTCACTGGATTTGATGACTTGCTCTGTCTCCACTAGTTTTGAGATGAGAGCATATAGTTATATTTTTAACCATGTAATCTGGAGTGAAATGGAACTTGGGTGAAAAACAATGCATCCATTTCTGGTTACCACAAAACAAAAAAGTTGATGAGACCCCAGAAAGTGTGCAGAGAAGAATAACAAGGACGATAAAGGGTCTTGAGGGAGCTGGGTATGTCTAACCTATTGAACAGAAGGATTGGAGGGGGGGGAACATTACAGCTATCTTCCAGTACCTGAGGGGCTGTCACAGAGTTGACTTATTATCTAGGGTACCAGAGGACAGGACAAGAAGTAATGGGTGGGAAGCTTGTGAGAAAGAGACTCAACCTAGAAGCAAGAAGATTTTTTTTCTGTCAGAGCGAGCAATTAATTGGTATTAATTAATTAAAAAAATTAATTAAAGAGCAATTAATTAATTGGTAGAATAGCTTGCCTCCTAGGGTTGCGGGTGATCCATCAGTGGCGGCTTTCAAAAATAGACTGGACTACCATTTGACTAGGATGGTATAAGGCTCCTGCCTTGAGCATGTGGTTGGACTAGAAGACCTCTGAGGTCCCTTCCAGCCCTTTGATATTATGATTCTATAATGTTGCAAGAAGGGAAGAGAATATTTTTTTGTATTTAACATTTCTCCAATGCTTCATTCTGCTGAAATGGAAGGAAGAAAATGAAGTCTAGCATACTATGGAGTTGGTAAGCCTGGGTCCGTCCCCCCCAGGCATTGAGTATAAGGGTGGTAGATGAGCCTATCTGTATGGTTATTATTGAATGGTTTCAGACTATCCCTGTTGTTGTTTTTTCATTGTTTTTATTATGTTGGGATTTTACTTTATTGAGGTTTTATCCTGGGTTAGTCCCCTCGAGTTTCAATTTTTGAATTGGACAGCCAAATATATAATCTTAACAGCATGTAGGGGAGTTCCATAGCTATTTTTTAAAAATCTTGTAATAAATATCAACTACAGTTGTTGCACATTGGCTGAATTTGCACACACTGTATTTGTATACTGATTTGGTTAATATCAATTCAATTATGGTTTATTCATCAGTTTTATATACTGTTGGCTTTAATCAGTTCTCATTGGCTTATAGCAATAGCATTTAGACTTATATACTGCTTCATAGTGCTTTACAGCCCTCTCTAAGCGGTTTACAGAATCAGCCTATTGCCCCCAACAATCCAGGTCCCCATTTTACCGACCTCGGAAGGATGGAAGTCTGAGTTAACCTTGAGCCTGGTGAGATTTGAACTGCCAAATTGCAGGCAGCAGAAGGAGCCTGCAGTACTGCACTCTTAACGACTGTGCCACCAAAGCTCAGTAGGCTTAGGGTCACAAAGTCGACACAATAGGAAAAGTAACATTGCAAAATTGTAGTTAGTTCTTGACTGATAAGCATTCATTTAGGGGCCATTTGAGGTAACAAAAGGGCTGAAAAAAATGGCTGCCTAGCCAGTCGTGGCACAATTGTTACAAGGTCCCAGTGGTGGGTTTCAATTTTTTTTAGAATCTCTTCTGTAGGTGTGGCCTGCTTTGTGGGAATGGCTTGCCAGCCATGTGACTGAGTGGGAGTGGCTTGGCAGTCATGTGACTGGGTAGGCATGGCCAACTTGTAAAATGTGGTGAAACTCACTTAACAACGCTCTTGCTTAGCAACCAAAATGTTGGCTCAGAAACTCTGGCATTTGAAGCATGCAAGTCTTAAAGCTGTCAAGTTACAAGACCCTTGCACCCCTAACCCTTTAGAAAAAAAACCCCAGGGATATTCAAACTTGACAGCTTTAAGACTTTAAGGTTTAGATAGGACTCTTAGAGGCAGGCGGGGCGATTGGTGAGCCAGCCAGTGAGCGGCGGGTGGGGCAAGCGTGGGGAGGACGGGCGGGGGGAGGGAGCTGGAACCGGTTCTAAATAGTACGGTAGATTTGTGGAACCTCTTCTATAGAAGAGGTTAGAACTGGCATGAACCCACCCCTGCAAGGTCCCCACGGTCACATGGGCAGTTGACTTGCAGTTACAACAGTTGCAGCATCCTCTGGATACTTGATCCTCATTCGTGACTTTCCCAGCTGACTTCCTACAAGCAGAGACAATGGGGAAACTGCCTAAACCAGGGCAGGAGTGTCTAAACTTGGGAACTTTAAGACTTGTGGACTTCAACTCCCAGAATTCCCCAGCCAGCCAGAATTCTGGGAGTTGAAGTCCACAAGTCTTAAAGTTCCCAAGTTTGGACACCCCTGGCCTAAACTGTCAGACTCTAAATCCCCGTAAAAGAGGTGGTTGCCAAACTTTTCCTGAACAATGTCTCTGTGCATGCAACCCAAACCTCCAGGTCTTGTCCTGTAATGTTGGGGGGGGAGGGGGAAACATCCTCACACCTTTCATCTTATGACAAGTACCTCAAGCTTCTCCAGGTGGTATGAATGCTCAGAAGGCTGTGTTCCACCTGAAGGAGACACTCCTGAAAAAAGTACCCTGCTAGTAAGAAGAGCTTTAAGACGAAAGTGTTTTGAGTTGCACTTGGAAGCCTCTTGACAGACAGTGCGGTACCCACAACTTGTCGCTCTAACGGATCTCACTTACCTGCCCAACTGAGTATTTTTCATTGTCGACTTTACATACTCGGGGGGGGGGGCAGATTTTGAGAAAGGCACAACATAATTTAAATGCAGAATGAGGTTTATTCCTCTTATTTATTCCTGGCTCAAAAGCAATTGAAGGCATGGATGAGATCAGAATTGTTTTTAAAGTCCCATATGACTTTATCAATAATCCCTGTGAAATTGGCTAGCTTTAATTGCAAACCTTGACAGTGGCTCGTGGAAATGGCAGGAAGCCGCCTAGGCACTGCTATCTGTGCCAAAGCAAGAAGCCGGCTAGACTGTTCAAGGTCTTTCAGCTCAGCCGCCCTGAGCTCACATCCATGGCCTCAGAAGATAACCTTCACAGCTCAGTACACTTGCAGAGCTGAAAGGTACCTAATTCGATGTGATACCCAAGGCGCATTGGCATTCCCTATTGTGAGACCAGCACAGAAGACATCTGTGAGCTCTCTGGATACAAATGAAGCTCTGTGATCAGCTGCCAATTTTTTTTTGTAAGGTCCTTGACAGAAAATGGATATGCACTTTGGGCATAATGCTTGTGATTCTTTTCTAGACTTGGATAGCTAAAACAAACCTTTGGTTGTGCTTATTTATTCATTCATGTATTCTTTTAAAACATTTATAAAGCTGCCCATCTTATGCCCAACTCTGGGCAGCTCCCAATCAAGAATTGAAATAACATAAAAACTGTATTAAAACTATTAACATTAAAAGCAAAAAACTGGCTCCCAGTCAAGCTTCCAACATGCAGCCACCTCATCTCAGTTCTTTGGGGGGGGGGGGGGAGAAATAACTTCTCCCATGTTTTACAAAGGGGGAGGCAAAAGCCTGCCGAACTTCAGGGGGAAGAATGCCCCATAGGGGAGGAGGCTGCCCCAGAAAAGGCAAGCTTTTTAGCTCCCATAAGGTGGTAATGTTTATAAGGGAAGGGACTAGGAGCATGCCCTTAACCTGGCAGGATAGATAAATGCTCTTAGGGAAAGGCAGTCTTACAGATAACCTACATAATAACAGAGTTGGAAGAGACCTTGGAGATCATCTAGTCTAACCACCTACACAAGTAGGAGGTCCACATGCACAATTTCTCCAGCTCTGCCTTGCAGCTGCTTCTGGTGCAAGTCTGGGAAGGAGATCCTGGAAGAAACGGCACATTTTCCTGTACACCGCTTGGAGAGTCCAAGCAATGGGTTAATTCAGTCTGCTTGCCCTTAGGACTGAGGAACTATTTTTCCTTAAGCCACACCTCCTCCTGGTGTGCTCAATCCCCCAGAATTCTTCCTCAGTCAGCCCGTTTGGACGTATTTAGTTAGAGCTCTGAGCTAAATTGATCTTTTTTTTTTTTGGCTTGGACTCTCTAATTGCGTTTAAAGTTTTTTCTCTAATATTCCCCAACCTCGTGAGACGTTTCTCTCTTCAATTCTGCGACTTTCTTCAATAGAATCTGCACTTGAAGGCCAGGAGGTAAGCTACAAGGTGGTGGGGGGTGCCCCTCAGCCGATCCTCTTGGGACGGCTTCGGAGGCCTGCCGCTTGTCGTTTAAAACGGCGCGGCTGCAGCGGCGAGGTTCCTAAGTCCCCAGGCCCCTCGTTTGTTATTTTCGTCGAAGTTTTTTCGCTCCCCGGCCTGCTAGAGGACCTCTGCCGCAGGGAGGAGTGGGCGATCGTCGCCATTGCGAGGCGCGTTCGCCCCTCGCTCTCCCTTAGCCCCACGCTGTTGCGGCGGCCATTTTTAGGCGCGAAAATAGCGCGCCCAGCCATGGCCGCCATTTTGCATCAGCCTCGTTGTCAGGAGGCCGCTGGAGGTGGCAGGGCCTAGCAAGGGTTTCTCGGGCTAGGATCGCCACCTTCGCCATTTGTCTATTTTTGCGAGCGGCGCTGGTTCCTGTGCCATTCCAACGGTCATCATACCGGCTCAGGGAGGAGGCCTAAGTAAGCGCAGGCCTGAAGATTTTTTCTATAGTCATTCTCCTCCCTGCTTCTCCTGCGGGGCCTTGCACCTCGGTGCAGGCCCCAATCCTACCCCTGGGCCTCCGACTGGTGTGAAACATGGGATGATTTCATAGTATTGATTCGATTAATTGTATATATGGCAATTTTAACGATCATTTCGTTTTGTTTCCCATTACAGCACCCAGTCTATATCTATCCTTCTGCCTTATCATAGCCTTGCTCCATCTTGTGTGGTCATTGACTATGGACCTGCCCAGTCCTCCCGATTCCCAAGACGCTAGGCCGAGCCTCTCGCAGGCCCCTAGCAAGGGTTCCTCCTCTTCGGGGAGTGGGGGTGCGGGCAAGAGTGGTGGGGGTAGCTCTGGGAAACAGCGTTCCAGAACCCCTTCGGTAGCTGAGGCCAAGGATGCTGAAAGGCGCCAGCGGGCCCTTGACAAGCAATTCGAGAAGGCCAGACGCCAGGCAGACAGGGTGCAGTCCCTTTCAGGAGCCCCTCCCTCCCGGGAAGATCTCCAGTCGGTCCTCGCCGAGGAGGTGGAATCCCAGGACCTATCCCCTAATAGGTCATTTGCAGAGCCGGCTTCCCCGGTCCCTTCTTGGGCCTGTGAACAGGTTCCTCCCCCTGGGGATGCTAGCATAGACGATATGCAGGGTGAGGCTTCACCCCCCCTAGAAGAGGGCTTGGATCCCGATTCTGACTCTGAGGAGTTATCGCCCCGCATGCAGGAGCTAATGGCCCGCGCCATTGCCAAGGGCATCACGGAGGCCATGAAATTTAAAAGCCCTACCGCAGCGGCCCCTAGGGGTCCCAAGCCCGATCAGGCAGCTCCGCCCCCAAGCAAGCGTGCTCGCCATCCTTCCCTGGAATCCTCGGTGGTCAGCGAGGCCTCTGCCATTGAGGACCCTGACCCGGAGGTGCTAGGCCTCTCGGACGACGAGGACCTTCCCCCCGAAGCGCCCGCCTTTGCGGGTCTCTTCAAGCCCAGCCTTTTTAAATCGGTCCTTCACAAGGTCAAGGCTGCCACCAGGGTGGGGATCAAGCCCAAGCCGACCGCGCCGGCGGAGGATGCCCCTCCGGCTAATCCCAATGCGGTCATGTTTGATGTGCCAGCGCCCCAGCAAGAGCTGGTTCCGGTCCCGGGGCTGTTCCTCGACTTAATCCAGCGCCAGTGGGCTCAGCCAGCTACGCAATCCTCTCCCAGTGGGGTAGATAGGAAGCTTTATACTATGGAGCCAGTGTTGGAGGACCTTCTGGCCCTTCCCACTGTCGACCCGCCCATCGCTGCGCTCACTTCCAACTCCTCGCTACCGGCCGACCTCCTGGAAGGCCTTAAGGCGGAGGACAAGAAGGCGGAAAAGGCGTGCCACAAGACCCATCTGGCGGCTGCCTGGGCCATCAGGGCCTCTTCTTCCGCTTCCTTTTTTAATAGGGCTTCTGTGATCTGGCTGCGCGAGCTCCTAAACAAGCTCCCGGCGGGAGACATCCGTCTCCACCAGGACGTGTCAAAAATAATCGCGGCCTCCCAGTATGCCGCTGACGCGTCCCTCAATGCCACCAAATTTGCCTCCAGGGCCCTCGGTTCTAACATAACTTCCCGTCGACTGATCTGGCTCCGACATTGGCAAGCGGACCAGAAAAACAAATGGAAACTGGCTTCCGCCCCCTTTAAGGGGTCCAAATTGTTTGGCGAGTCCCTGGATCCTCTCCTCATTGAGTCCAAGGACAAGAGGAAGATCCTACCTTCTCTAAATAAAAAGCAGGAACGTAAGGCCGCTCCCTACTCTAGGAGGCAGTCCTTTCGTGCCTCCGAGCCTTCCACCTCTGCCTCTTCCTTCTCTCCCTCTAATAGGTCCTTCGGCCAGCAGGGCGACAGGTCCCAAGACAGAGCGCCCTTTCGGGACAGAGGCAGGCAGCAGTTCGGCTTCCGCAAGTATAACCGCGGTGGGGCCTCCAACAGGCCGTTCCGTAAGTCAAAGTGACTGCCAGGGCTTGGCGCCCATCGGGGGTCGCCTCCAGCTGTTCGCCTCCCATTGGGCCCAGAACACCGAGGATGCTTGGGTTCTGCAGACAGTCAGGGAAGGCCTCTCCTTGGAATTCCTGTCCATTCCCCCTCGGACCTTCATCCGGTGCCCTGTCCCGTCCTGCCCCCAAAAGAGGCAGCGTATGGACCAGGAAGTCCGTCATCTCCTGGACATCAGGGCCGTGGAACCAGTTCCCCAAGGCGAAGAGGGGAAGGGGTTTTACTCCATCCTCTTCCTGGTACCAAAGAACTCGGGGGGGTGGAGAGCCATCTTGGACCTCAAGAACCTCAACAGGCATATCGCCTACCGGAGGTTCAAGATGCAGTCTCTGCAGTCCATTCTGGCGGGGATTCGACAGGGAGATCTTCTCACATCTATAGATCTCAAAGAGGCATACCTCCACATCCCCATCCGTCCTCAGCACAGGAAGTTCCTGCGCTTCTATTATGCGGGTCGCCACTTCCAGTACAAAGCTCTTCCATTCGGCCTCTCGTCCGCTCCTCGGACGTTTACCAAAGTGCTGGCGGTAGTGGCGGCTCAGCTAAGACGCAGGCCCATAAGGCTCCAGTGCTACCTGGACGACATCCTGATCCAGTCGTCGTCCAGGCAGCAGGCCCTTCGGGATCTCCAAACCACTATGAGATCCCTCAGAAATCACGGCTTCACTCTAAACATAGAGAAGAGCCATCTCACTCCAACCAACAGACTTGTACACCTGGGGGCGGTGATAGATACCAACTTGTGCAGGGTTTTCCTTTCCCGAGACAGGTTGACCGGTCTAAGGTCCATGACCCACAAGGTGTTGAGCTTGAGGCAGGCTCCAGTGGTCCTTCTGTCGCAGCTGCTGGGAAAAATGATCTCCTGCATTTCCATCGTGCCGTGGGCCCGCCTGCATTCCAGGTCTCTTCAGTGGCTGCTGCTGCCGCACCAGAGGGCATCCAGGAGCAACTCTACCAGGCCGATTCGAGTTCCCCCGGACGTGAAGAGGTCTCTCCGCTGGTGGGTGTCTCCGGCCATCCTCAAGGGCCACCTATTCAAGGAACCCGAGAGGTTGATCATCACCACAGACGCCAGCCTCTCCGGCTGGGGAGCCCACATGGGGTCCCTGGTTGTTCAAGGCAAGTGGTCCCAAGTGGAATCCAGCTACAGCATCAACCTGCTGGAACTGAGAGCTGCTCGCCTGGCCCTGCGACATTTCAGCCGGCCCATCCATCGTCAACATGTGCTTCTGATGACGGACAATGTGGCCACCAAGGCCCACATCAACCGTCAGGGCGGCACCAGATCCAGAGCACTGATGAGAGAGGCGGAGTCCCTGGGACGCTGGGCGGAGCGCCATCTGGAATCCCTTCGCTCCGACCATATCTCCGGAGTGGACAACACACAGGCCGACTGGCTGAGCAGGACGACCATAGATCCTGCGGAGTGGAAACTGGACCCTCGCCTGTTCCACCAGATGTCCGACAGATTCGGGACTCCGGCCGTAGACCTGTTTGCGTCAAGGGACAACAAGCAGCTCGACCGCTTCTACTCCCGGTTCTTCACCCCGGGGGCGGAGGGGACAGACGCACTGCGTTGCAAGTGGCCCCGCGAGCTACTGTACGCCTTCCCTCCCCTGCCTCTCCTTCCTCAATTCATCTCCAAAGTCATCGCAGAGGGAGCAGAGGTCCTTCTCGTGGCCCCGCATTGGCCCCGCAGGTCGTGGTTTGCCGACCTTGTCCACCTGTCGGTGTCTCCTCCGTGGCGCATTCCTCCGGACCAGATCTCCCTCAGCCAGGGGGCCGTGATTCACCCAGAGCCCCAGTGGCTCCAGTTGGCCGTCTGGCACTTGAGGGGGACCAACTAAAAGACCAAGGCCTGTCGGAGGAGGTAGTGAACACCATTCAGGCGGCTAGACGCCCTTCAACCACTAGGATTTATGATGCGTCCTGGGCCGCCTTCGCCAAGTGGTGTGAGGAGCTGCTCATCGAGCCGACGACCGCGCCTGTTCCCAGAGTGCTTGACTTCCTTCAAGCGGGACTCAACAAGGGCCTGGCCCCGAACACCCTTCGACGCCAAGTGGCGGCTTTGTCTACTGTCTGGTCGGGCGACCACCTTTTGCCTCTCAGCAAAATCCCGAAGGTGCGTCTTTTCCTCAAGGGCGCTTCTAACCTTCGCCCTCCCACCGTTCATCGCTATCCTACTTGGCAGCTGTCCGTGGTCCTGCGGGCCCTCTCTGGCCCTCCATTCGAGCCTTTACGCACTACTTCTCTTCGATTCCTGACGCTGAAGACGGCCTTCTTGATTGCCATCACGTCAGCTCGCCGGATTTCGGAGCTGGCGGCTCTCTCTGTTCGCCAGGATCTGTGCGTCATCCACCCTGACAGGGTCATTTTGAGGCTGGACCCGACCTTTACCCCCAAAGTAAACTCATGGTTCCATAGAGCGCAAGACATTGTGTTGCCAAATTTTTGTCCTCATCCGTCGCATCCCAGAGAGCGATCCTGGCACAATCTTGATGTCAGGAGGGCCCTGAAGGTCTACATCGCTCGTACTGCGGAATTCAGGAAATCAGAGGCTCTTTTCCTCTCCTTCCAGCCCGGTTCCCTAGGGAAGAAGGTCACTTCCTCCACAATTGGCAGGTGGCTTCGCGCTTGCATTGCGACTGCCTATGAAAGTCAATCCAAAGCCGTTCCGCGCGGCATCACTGCACACTCCACACGAAGTGCTGCTACTTCAGCGGCCTGGGCCACCCAGGCCTCGATCCTGGACATCTGCAGGGCCGCTACGTGGTCCTCTCCTTCTCCATTTGTGCGACACTATAAACTGGACATTTTCGCCTCGGCTGAGGCGTCTTTCGGCAGGCGTGTGCTCCAGGCGGTTGTGTCAGAGACCGAATCCCGGGAGCCTTCTTCTGCCCACCCAGATGGACAATAACTTTGGTATGTCCCATTGCTTGGACTCTCCAAGCGGTGTACAGGAAAATGACCATTGGCTTACCTGAAGGGTCCTTTTCTGTACACCGCGGGAGAGTCCAACCCACCCTGGCTCTCAAGGCCGGGATTCGGGTTCCTCGTGTCAACAGTACATCATCTTGGACGCTTCGCTCCGTCCGCACGAACTGACTCCTTCAAAGAATTCTGGGGGATTGAGCACACCAGGAGGAGGTGTGGCTTAAGGAAAAATAGTTCCTCAGTCCTAAGGGCAAGCAGACTGAATTAACCCATTGCTTGGACTCTCCCGCGGTGTACAGAAAAGGACCCTTCAGGTAAGCCAATGGTCAATCCCTTCCGTCTTTCTTTTCCAAACTGTTGGCTGCCGAATTCTGGTTTTAGCTCCATGCCCTGCTTTCTGCCCGCTGAGTTTTGGCCATCCAGTTAAAGGTTGGCCAGGGTTAAAAGGAAACACCTGAAGTCCAGGAAACGGCTCAACTGCTGCACCAGACCAATAGGTTCAAATTAGTCCAAGATTAACATCGGACACCAACAATCAAGAAGTAAATAATACCCCATTCAAGAAACTGCCAAACAAGCAAGCAGCAAGCAGCCAAACCAAAGAACCTTCAAGGTCATTCCCACCAACATTGACAGGGCAAGCCACTAGAATATAAACTGAGAGCAAGCCCCATTCCTTACTAGCACTGATAATGTTACCCAGTTTGGGTAATGAAGCATTTGCAAGAAAATAACCTCAGAGACACCAAAGACCTCTCAAATTGGGGCACATTCCCTGCACACCAGCCACAACAGACACCACCTTGAGCAGGAGTAGTATTTGCTTTATCTATCAAATGTAGGAATAATAATGTCCTACCTTCCAGAATAGAGAAACATGCGTATTGGAGAATTGCAGAACATTTATATAGGAAATGTCTTAATGTAAGTAGTATTAGGCTTATGCTAGCCCTCTGCTTCAACTGATCAGTAATGGAGGATAATTTGATGAGGTTGATTACTAATGCCTTTTTTATTAGCATATGCATTGATTTGGGTTCAGATGCTATGTATCTTGGTATCAAAATGTGGAGATTACAGAATTGAACAATGGAGAAAGGGGATTAAAGTTTGCAATCTGTCAAGGATCAGGAAGAAGAGGAATCCTGTTAGCATTTGGATAGGGAGTTAGGAGACAAGTGAGAGGAATTAATGGTAAATTATTTGTCATATGATTCAGTACTTTGGTTTTAAATACAGTGATAGTCCAAGTAGTAACCTTGGCATGAAATTGGAGTTGGTAGCATATACTATGTATTTTGAGTCAGACTGTACAAAAATAGACTTTTTAAATACTGTGAGGTAAAAGTAAAGATTCCCCTCACACATATGTGCTAGTCGTTCCCGACTCTAGGGGGTAGTGCTCATCTCCGTTTCTAAGCCGAAGAGCCAGCACTGTCCGAAGACGTCTCTGTGGCCATGTAGCTGGCATGACCAAACGCCAAAGGTGCACGGAGCGCTGTTACCTTCCCACAAAAGGTGGTTCCTATTTTTCTACTTGCATTTTTACATGCTTTCAAACTGCTAGGTTGGCAGAAGCTGGGACAAATAACAGGAGCTCACTCTGTTACACGGCACTAGAGATTCGAACCACTGAACTGCCAACCTTTTTGATCAACAAGCTCAGCATCTTAGCCACTGAGCCACCACATCCCGTTTTAAATACTGTACTGTGTTAAAAAAAAACATTACCCCATATTGTCCAAGTCTTCTTCTGTCAGAATGTTGTTGTGCAGGGGGAATTTTAGAAATAAATCAGCAATCAAGATATGGCTTAGTAGGTTCTACTGCACTGTTTTGAAGGACATGTTCCTCATACTGTATTTTCTGCTGAAATGCTAAATTGCAATTTTATGGCCATGTTTACACTTATTTGGTAAGCTCAGAGGGAAAGAAGGGAACTTGCAGTTCTGCTCAATTTGTACTTCAGGTGAGACAACATGTGCTGTGTTATCCAATAGGCTACTACTAGTGTTTAAGAGAAGGATGGGAAGCCTTCAAATATGAAGGACATGTGCAGATGGCCATTCAGTCTGAGCTTTTGTGAACCAAACTCTTGAAACTGTTAACATTGTTATAGTAAGTTCTCTGTGGCATCTCTGAAACACCATTTCTGACTTTGAGGGGAGGGGTAACTGTTCTTCTTAGAACATTGTCTTCTTGTCTTGCTACCAGCCTTCTGAGAAGCAGATATCTCCAGGAGAGGTTACTCCTGGTCCAGATCTGTTACTGAAATAACAAAAATATTTGGAAGAGTTTGGGAAATGAGGACCAATGACACCATTGCAACTGTTTACTTGGTTTTTGGAAATGAAATACCTTAATACTGGCTTAGTATCTCTGAACTCAGCAGCCCTTAGACGTATTCTTGTAGGCCATGATTATATTAGTTTCAGAACAATTATTGGCTATATCATACACGAAGGGGAAAAAACTTGCATTTCACATCACATGTTCTAGTTTTATGGTGTATTGGTGCAGCCAGTCTTGTTAACTCAGCAGTGGTCAGTATTACTCAATAGTTCTGCTTTCTAGCACAGTTCAAAGGAACCTATATATTATTTGTCATTCATGTCATGTTAACACTTTGAATCAAACTATGTTTTTAACAACCTGTGACAATTCAATCAAATATTCTTTTAAAACGTACCTTCCTTTTTTCTAAGGCAGAGTTCCTTTCTTGTAGATTGGGGACCTCCTATTGCTTTTGGCTTAATCAGTGAGGTTTTGCCTTCCTGTAGGAAAAAGCTAAAAATGCCATGGAAAGGCCTCGACCCCAATACGTTGGTGTTGTCTGATCTTTATAATTTGTCTCCTTAATAAGACATTTATCATAATATCTCCCGTTTACAAGCAGACATTCTCCTATCAAGGATGCAGCCTTGCTTTGATATGTCTGAAAGAGGGAATCCTACCTCATTACGAGGATTCAACATGGAAATTCTACCTTGCCTGTCTCTTCCAAGGACGGCTTTCTGTCTGACCAGACCCATGCCAAAAGATGTGGGTGTTGGAAACAGAATAAGGAGGTGTCTACAAAAACACACACAACTGAAATGGAAATGCTGGAATAGGAAGCCAAGTGTTAAAAAGCCACTTGCTCTTTTTTCAGATCCGGCTCGTTGAGATGCTGCATCCAGCTCTGAAGTCTTCTACCATACTAGAGGCAGTGCTGCCTTAACTATACCTGTCCCTCATCCATACGTGTTCCTCTCAAAACACTTGTCCATTAACTATTTGAAATGTTAGCCATATCCTTATTGGGGTTCACAATATATCTAGACTAGACTAGGCTATCTAGACCAGTGGTTCCCAATCTTTTTTTTTTGCCATGCCCACCTAAGCATCTTTAAAATCCTGATGTCGTTCCCCCCCCCCCCCCCCCCGTGACATATGATTCTTACTTTAGTCAAAAAATAAACTCTACTCACGCGGAGGAAGCCTAAAAGGCCATTAACTTGGTTTAAACAATGTTCAAATTGCCCCCATTAAAAATCAAATTGCTCCCCCCTATGTGATCTGGACCCCACTTTGTGAACCACTGAGAAGAAGTCAATGTTTTGGGTGAGTAGAGTGTAACACCTCACCCTTTGACACAGATTTGGAATGATAAGAACATGCCATGTGAGCTCTTAAAAAGTAGCTGCTGGGAGGAAGGAGGGCAGGCAGCTGATTTAAGACTATGTGATTTGTAAATTAACACAATTAATGTAGCCAGTCTCAAAATACCATTTGCCAGGTGGCTTCCTACCCAATGCTGCATTTGTCTTGGAGAGGGATGGGGAGATGGACAATTTCCCAAACAAAGCATGGTGTGGTCACCCAGCGTTTTGATTTTCGAAGCATCCCTCTTGGAGCCAGAGCAATTCATGGAAACAAGGACAGTGCCACAAGTAGTCTACTTAGCAGCATGGGAGTTTCCCCACATAATTTTGTTATAATTGAACGAATATTTTGAAAGTCAGCAGGAGTAGGGAGCCTGGCAATTGCCCAGTGTCTGTGGGCACACTGGGGCTCTCAGACAGCACACTGTTATCCTGGTTTAGACATTCAGGTTAGAACCCAACAGGCAAGAGTTCATGCCTATTTACTTATAGGCAAGCCACTACTTGACTGTATATATAATCCAATTAAAAAACTGGATTTTTTTAAAAAAACTAATCAGTTGGGAAGAATGTTTGAAATACAATTGCCAGTGGTTGAATGAATTATTAGTGCATCTCATTAAGATTTTGCATTCAGGTAATTAGAATGCAGAACTAACTGCCTCACTGAGCCGAAGTAATAAAACTTTGCAGGCTTTTAAATACCCTTTTCTTTTATTGGATTTCACAATGAAGACAAATGAAAGTAAAGTGAGCTGATAGGAGTTGATGATGTACATCCAGCTACCTTAATTGGAGTTCAGGGAAAAAAAACTGACCACCTTGTTATTCTTGCCTACAATAGTTGCTGCCAGGTGACAGGCTTATACTTGAATTGAGCAGAACATATTCTTCCCTCGCAATAATGGAATCTGTGCCAACCTAAGACACCTTGTAACGTGGAGCAAAGCCCAAACCTTCCCCCTGCCCTATGGGCTAAAGCTGAGTCTTCCTCTCAGGCGCTCCTTCGCCCTCTTGTAGGGGTGGGCGAGCCCTGAATTGAGTACTGGTTGTCTCTGCCAACTTTAGGTGTGCCATTCCACTTAAAGTGCATGTATCATTTGTTTCCTAAAATGGAGCAGATCAGACATTTTGGTTTCTTCTCTACCACAGTCTTTGGTGGAATGAATGGCCGAAATATTTATTGAGTATCTGATTTCCTGCCTGAGAAATTGAAGATATCTGTGGCTTTTGGTTTAACATAGTTGGCAAAATAACTGCCTATTATATTTCTGTTTCAGATATTCCTGGGAAGTTGCCCTCCCCACATAAGTAATTATGAACTGGAAAGGAACAATAGAATTTTACTGTGTTTTTGCCTCATTTGAACGCAACATGAGAAGAAAGGTGCTGGAGTCACTTGACCTTTTTTTTAAAATTAATTGCTTCTCTAGAATTTTTGTGAGTTTTACCATAAAGATGGGATCAAATTAACAGGACAAATACAGCTAAGCTAATATTTCCATGGAGTCGTTCTTACAATTGGGCCTCATATCGATTTGTCTTATAGCATAGTTTGAGGCTAAACATGGGAAACTTGCAGTTTGAAATCTAATAGCTAATATGTGTGTGAGCAACTGACATTAAAATGTCTTGGCACGCAAGAAAATCTAGTCTTTCAGAGCCAAGGGTTGGAAAATAACTTGTAGATTGCTGAAATTTAGAACCTGCTCTTTTATTATCTATATACTGTTGCCTTTTAAGACACATATCTATGTTCAATTGCTTGGCGAAATAAAGTTACAAGCATGTCTGGCTACTTATGAGAAGATGGGTAAGCTTACCTTCTCTACCCAGAGGTCTCCCCTCTAGCTGTTTTCCATACTTAAGGTGGGTGCTACTTTTAACTAACTGCACACCTGTGTAGGACAAGCTTGTACAAGAAAAGATTCTGAATATATTTCACATTGTGTGGATAGTAAAATTAAAATCAAATAGTGTTTGCACTTTCTTACTTTTAATTAGGATAGGGGTTATTCAGAAGTAAACGGTTTCCTGTGCGTTTTGTGCTGGAATTGGAATTGGTGGCGCTCCAAATAATTCATTCAAATCTGCTTTTTTTTTTTTCAAAGCTTCATTCTGTAGGTTTGTTTCTCGGATAAAAGAAAAAAAATCATGTCCATGCATGATACGTTGCCTGAAAATTAATCTACTGGCTTCATTTAAAAGATGTAAACCTGATTAGTGACCCTGTCAGGTGGAGAAATTCTGCTATTGAATAAAACCGCTGGCAGGAGGTAGTGCAGCCAAGCTGTTGACCTCTTTAAGTTTTCCAGCAACCTATAGTTGAGAGTGGTATGATTTATTGCAGTGCTTCTCAACTACGATGACTTTAAGATGTGTGGACTTCAACTCCCAGGATTCCCCAGTCCACCACAGACGCCAGGCTGGTACCAGTATCCTCTACCTTCTGTGCCAAAGATAAAGCTTTCAATCTTCCATTCAGTCTTGGTGTTCATATGCCTCTAGGTCAGGGTCACTATTACTGTCATTGTCCCATTAATTGATTTACTTATTTTATTCTAAATAGTGGAGAGATTCTAAATAGTGGAGAGACTATTACAGCCCCTCAAGTACTGGAAGACTGCTAACTTTGTTAGACTAGACCAGTGATGGCGAACTTTTTAGACACCGAGTGCCCAAACTCTGCACATGCCATGCCCAAACTGAAAGGTGCATATGCATGCACGGACATGCTTGTATGTGTAGCAGAGATCCAAAGACCAGCTGGCTGGTGGGAGGCAAGGCATCCCAACACCGGCAGGCCAGCAAGAGGTAAGATCTTTTTCTTTTGTGAGCTTCTGTTTCGTCGTTTGCAAGGAAACAGAACCTTACAAAAGAAGCCACGGAGATCTGACCTAGGACGACGGTGCGCATGCTAGCAGAGAGGGCTCTGAGTGCCACCTCTGGCACATATCCCATAGGCTTGCCATCGCGGGACTAGATTGTTCATCATATGGTTTAGCCTCTTATCATCTTCAATGCTCTTCTCTGCACTCTTTCTGAGACATTTTCTGCACTCTTTCTGAGGTATTTTAGCTTAGTGCAGAAACATGCTACTAGGAACACTTGCCTTTCATTCCATCTCCCACTTTTCTTTCTTAATGGCAAGCAGGTAAATTATTAACGGCTAACTTGATTTCTCTGTGGAGAGAAAGAAATTATTAATCCTGCTGTTCCTTTACAAGTGGAAAAACAATTTCAGTGACCTGCTGACATAACTTAAAGTAGAATGGAAATATACAATCAAGCAATATAGATAAGATGACTCTGCACATGTGTTCCTCTAAAGAGCATTGTATGGAGAGGCCCAAAGGGAATATAGAGCTGCTACTTCACAGTCACTAGCCAATGTTGGGTTTATTTTTCATTTATTACATTTTTATGCCTCCCATCTTCCCAAAAGATGACTTTGGCCAGTGTGGCTGCATTGTGGCTGTTATCTCACGTTATTCGTGCAGGCCAGTTCATAGTCATTGATTACTTCAGAGAGATCTGGGGGTATAAAATAACTTTTAGTATAAAATACATGAGGGGAAGATACAATGGGGATTAGGCTTAATATTATCAATGTGAGGGGAGCAAAGATAATGGGTAATGTTACTTTATTTGTAGGAATGAAATCCTACAGGACTTCCAGCGGCTCTTTGGATTAGATTAGATCAGGGATCCCCTTAGCAACTTGAGGATTTCAACTCCCAGAATCCCCCAGTTTATGCAATGGCTTATGTTTCTAAAAGGTGTTTTCATTCTTCCTAACATTTTTTTCTTACAATCTATATTAGAAGGTGGTCGACCTCAGTAGAGATGTTAAGAGACATATTGATCATTTTATGAGAGATTTATTGTAATGACACTGTTCTAGTATGGAAGAACTGGAGTGTATGTGATTTGTAAGGCTCTGCGGCTTTACGTTTCATCTATAATTGGGCTAATATTGTTAAAGAAGTTCACACACAATTATTTAAGGAAATAGATTAAATGTTGGAAAAAGTTTGTGTGATATTTAATGGTAGCAGTATAGGAACAGTGGGTTATCCCAGACCCCTGTTGAAAGAGCCCATCTTCACCATAATGTAAGATCCATCAATATGTAGAAGAGCTAATCATTAAGTGTTGTATCCTATGATTCTTGACAAATGTATCTTTTCTTTTATGTACATTGAGAGCTTATGCACCAAAGACAAATTCCTTCTGTGTCCAATCACACTTGGCCACTAAAGAAATCTATTCTATTCTATTGTGCTTAGATCCCTGCTCCAGAAACAAACCCATGAAAATTGATTGTTCTTGGGCTTCTCTGATATCAAAAAAACATCTCAGGCTAAAGGGAACAAAAGGAAAAACATTACCGAATACCCACATGTGTGGGTATGCACAAATAGCCAAACACACACACACACACACACACAGTTTTGGGTGGTCCTGAATCCTATGAATGTCTGACTTCTATGTATTTCTGTTGCTAAACAAGGCAGTTGTGAAGTGAGTTTTGCCCCCATTTTTTGACATTTTTGCCACAGTTGTTAAACGAATCACTGCAGTTGTTAAGTGAATCGTAGTTGTTAAGCGAGCCGGGCTTCTTCCATTGTCTGTGTATGTTGGAAGCCGGCTGGGAAGGTTGCAAATGGTGATCACATGACCCATGGACAGTGCAACTGTCTTAAATACATGCCAGTGGCCAAGCAGCCAAAATTTGTTCATACGACCATGGGGATGCTGCAATGGTTGTAAGTGTGAAACTCAATCATAAGTCACTTTTTTTCCAGTGTTGTTGTAACTTAAAATGGTCACTGAACAAATGGTTGTAAGTCAAGGACTAACTGTACTCTGTTTCCCCCAAAATAAGACCCAGCTGGAAAATAAGTCCTAGCATGATTTATATTACAATATAAGCCCTACCCCCAAAATAAGCCCCAGTTAAGATCGTCAGCCAGACAGAAGCATTTAGTGCCGTATTTCCCTGGAAATAAGACGTAACTGTAAAATAAGACCCAATGTGTTTTTTGAAGCAAAAATTAATATAGAGCCCAGTCTTATTTTCGGGGAAACATGGTAGATATATATCATCACAAATCAAATGCAAAAAATGTCTGTGCTATAGAATTTCTGCAAGTAGGATAATTTTAATTATTCTTCACTATGTCCATGGGCGAACCTTCACTTTATAGCCTATAGCATGCAAAGCGAAGTTTGAATGGCCTGAGTCAAGAGTAGAGTTGGCTTTTTTTTTTAATGTTGAATCATCATAGTGTGGCCTTATTTTCTTCTCCAAGCATTTATATTACGTGCATCCACAATACAGGAAGGAACAGTAGACTCTCTTTCCAGAAAAAAATACAGATGTGCTCTGTGTCTGTGCAAAGACCATGAGAGGGGCAATATAAAATCTTTGCATCCTCGCCAGCATAATGATCAGTTTTTAATTAGTATTTAGTCATGTGGTCTGTTCAGTTAGCTAAATGTATCCTAATATATGTATATAATACATTGATTTTCTATTCTAAAGCAACCAATGGACATCAGTCTACCCCCTGAAGACCAGGATTCATCTGGAGATGACGATGATTCATTTTCTGGCTTATCATCGGGAGTAGGTATGCTTGGTTCTCTATTCTTCTATTGTTAATAAAACTCTTGCTTAAGTGTTAACATAGGGAATTAACATTTGTTGCCAGGAGAGCAATAATGATTACTGCTTCAGAAAATTTGGAAAGGGGATTAAATAAATTCATACGGGATAAGGCTTCTCGTTGCTGAATTTCTCTGTGGTTGTATGCTACCTTATAATAAATCAAGAGTTATACAACCTGAGGCCACATTTGTTCCTGACTCATAATAAAGAATGCATTGCCTAGACGCTCTCTAGCAGAAGTTTTACAATCTGATGCAAAGGGAAGGCAAGGCTATTAAATAGAAGGTTGAAGAAAAAAATATATAAAAACTAATTTAAGCGCTATATGAAGTCAGATTTGAGGTTTACTATTACCCACAGCTCAGAAAAAGTGATACACCTGTGTGTTTCTTAGTCTGGCCTATCTTGGAGAGTCCATAAATCAAAGGTGGTAGTCCTTAAAATGGAACTGCTTAGGATGGAGTAGTGACAAAGGACTATCATCCTCATATTCTCTTTGTAAGCCTTTTGGAGGTACCGGGCGGCCAATGTAACACAAAAGAGTGGGCTAGGTAGGCTTTGTTTAATCTGCAGGTCTCATTTTAGTAAATAAATGTTGCAAAGGCTTGTCACGTCTTAAAATACAGGGGGACATAAGTGTTTTTGCAGCATTGGTAAGGAACATTATGATGACATCAAGTGGGTGTCAGCGTTCCAGGTAACACCCCCAATGAAAGAAGACTCCGAGGCTTGAAGTTCCTCAAAGTTCCATTTTATTAGAGTTGTCATGTTGGCACATCTGGGAAAACCCAAATCTGAAAGCTTCCAGGGTTTCCCTACCCAAATGAAAGTCCAAGCTCCTGCCCAGCACCCACATATCCGACACATAGCCCAATCAGGCACTGTCCCAACTGGAGATGCCTCCCAGTCCCAGCCCTCCAGGTGCAGGGCAAGATGTCCTTGACTCTCTTGAGAACGGGATGTTGTTATGACTATATATCTCCCATACTCCATATAATGCCCCCCCTTCCCATTTTCCCACAGCAGGCCGGAAGTACCAGTGCAAAAAAGGGCTTCAAGGCCTGATAGTGGGATTATTAAAAACGTGGGGTGGAATTCTTCAGACTATTTGGCCAAGGTTTCTCTTATTGTAGCATTATACTTTACGTTCAATTAATCCTGATTTAAATTAATTTTGATGTTAGGTTCTCCGATAGAGGATGAAGTGATTGCCTTCAATGTTCCGTTACAAGGAAGCACAAATACTTCAATGATGCCTGAAGTTTCTACCAGCTTGACAGATACTCAAACAAAGGTTCAAGTAACGGATAGCCCTGAGGAAGATTATTCAAGGGCACCTATCTCTACAGCAAGCATACCTGGGTTTCCAGATGTTGCTCTCATATCCAAGGAGCCACCAGTAACTCCCGAAGACTTTGATTCGGTTATGGAGCCAGATGCTACAGAACCTGCTGTGCTGACAACAAGCGTCCCAGTAGCGCATCATGTTTCCACGACCAGAATTACAACTTCTCGTGCGGCTAGCACAGTTAATTTCATTGATATTCAAGACAAATCTAATATCGACGAAACACACTCGTTTGCCATGGAGCCAAAAAGTGAGATAAATTTGAATAGTGCCCTACCCACTATAGTGTCTTCTACTGCTCTAATGGATAACACTCCCCTACCTGAAAATGACATCTTCCAAGAATATGGATCTGGTGATCCGGTAAGAATAAGATAAATTATTGACTGCAGTATGTTGGAATACAAGTGCTTAGGAATAGTTTTGCTAGTACTTTTGTCACTTCTTAGTTGTCAGTTACTCCTGATAAGTATTAAAATTTAACTGTTTTAGATGTAGGCTTTGAAATGTGTGACACAGTGCCGGGTCCCTTGGGATACATGGGTGTGTATTTAAATATAGGTGCTTAGAAACATTAATGTGATTTATACCTCCTTTTTCCAAACAGGGAGATTTTATATTTTCAACACATGATGAAAATCAAATGAATGTAAAAGACGTTGCAACAGAAAATAGGATGGCCGATACAGAAGCCAAGGATGCAAAATCTGAAGGATTAATGGACAGGAAAGAAGTGCTAGGAGGTAAGCCTGTGTTTGTTTTGGGGTGTATTAGGACTGTACAGTACTTCAGATTTGGTTCCAAAAATGTATTTGGAGCAGTGCATGGAGATACAAATATGGCACCTATCTACATTTTTTCAAAATTGTTGCTTTACAGCCAACGCTGTTTTCTGTTTAATATTAATTGTTTTATATCAATGTCTATAATGAACATTATTTCTGACAGAATGTGACAATTACAATTATGACAAAGAGGCTTACAACTAGTTGGTCTTAGTCATGGATTTTAAAGCCAAAATCTAGAATCAAATAGTTGAATGGCTCAGATAAAGGTGTGTGTATAAAAGGAAATCACACACCTTTATGCAACTAGATTATTTGGAGAGTCAATTAATTTAAATATAACACTGATGTTGTGGGTATCCTTCCTTTCCCTTTCTTGCAATGAAAGGACCCAATAATCATTTCTTTCTGCTGCCCATCCATAGTTCTTTATTTTGGTACATTTATCCTGCACCTTTCCTCAGAGAACTATGAATTTCCTTCATGCCACTAAATTTGTTCCATTGTGCAGTATAGTCTCAAATTTTCTTTTAGCAATGACTTCTAAGAATGTGTCAAGCATTTTGAAATCATGGCATTTTGCATTAGATTTCTCCATTTTTTTAAGGTGGTTAGCATCCTTGATACTTCAAGAGTATTATGGATCTGATATGTTCATACCCTCCCTAATACCTGGAGCCTGGCAAATCATGAGCCACAGAAGTCAGCTGAGGCAGAGAAGCTAGTAGCTGCTGAAGCAAACGTTCATATGTTAAAGATCCTAGAATTATTTTAAGGATTGACAAAAGTCAATTGAAAATAGTTTTTCCATAAACAGTGGTTGCTTTTGAGGATATGAAAAAAAGATGGCTGTTTAGATTGCTTTATCTGTTCAAATTCAGTATACATTATTTCCTTGATGATATTCTTTGGAATTTACGAAGCAGAAATCTCCCTCAGGGGTTAGGACAACCTCTCTTTCCACTTTGGTTCTAGCTTGAAAACATAAACATTATCCTTTTCTTTTCCCCCCACAGGAGTTATCGCTGGTGGACTCGTAGGCTTACTATTTGCTGGATTCCTAGTTGCATTCATGCTATATAGAATGAAGAAAAAAGATGAAGGAAGTTATTCATTGGATGAGCCAAAGCAATCGAATGGGGGCTATCAAAAACCACACAAGCAAGAAGAATTCTATGCATGAACACCCTGAGCGAAAATCAAAGACCGTTTTCTTATTTCTGGACATCATGAGTTCTCGCAGCGTTTTAAAAGGGGGGAAAACTAAAAGCCATAAGACTGAATCGTAAGGCTCTGCCTCCTTGCCATTGGGAACTATAATTTCTCCAAAGTCAATCGGGATTAATAAAAACCTTACCTGCTTTCTTGCACAAAAAGATTACCTGTAAAGTGGGACTTCCTATCTTGTCTAAAGACTCCCAGGGGAAGATAAGGAATCAACTGTATGTATATATATATAGTCTTGATGTCTTACGAACGCACCGAGGAATTCGTATGGTACAATATGTGTATTGTCAGAGATTATCTCCCCCCCCCCCCCGCTCCCTTCCCAGCAAAATTGGCCAGCCACATTTTAGAAAATAATCTTTTTAAAGACAACGGTGTGGCTTTCGGCAGTTATTTTCCCCATTTCGGCCATTAATGCCAAGCCCCTGAATAAATAAGCCAATCGCGTGGGAAGTCCACCTGAAAAGTTACAGATCTGACCAGAGAGGTGGAGTTCTCTAACAGAAGTATGATTCCACTAGAGCTCAGTGGGAGAAGTGGTGTATCACCAATGCTTCAAATTCTGAAGCAGCACCTAGGGAAGTAGATATTTAAGATGTTCACTCTTTTCCTCTTCTTTTGGTCTTACTGCAATATCTCTGCTGCTCGCTGCACAAAAACCCCCACACACCAGTCCTAGCATCGGGACCAGTACTTTTTCTCTACCTCTTCTGTACTGAGTTTTTGATAATGGCTTCTCAACTCTGCCGCCTTGAAACTTCTCTCGCATAGTACCTAGAATGTCAGGTGTGGCCCGCAACTTACAGGGCAAAGCATGCCAAGGCTAATGAGGATTCCTGTTTCTGCCAAATCCCAGGGATTAGAATCCTCTTAGATTGGCATTTGCAGTAGGAATTCAGGGAGCGCACCTTTTTGGCATGCAGGGCCTAGGGGAATATATGTACATGGGTGATGACTTTTATCTCAGTCCAGCTGAGAACATTTAAGAGATTTTGAAGTTCAAAGATCTCCAGAAATTGTTCTGTGTAGAAGAGGGAGGTAAGAATGGATTGTGTGCCTTCATCACCGTTGCGGTGCCCCAAATTTAATGTCGGGGGAGGGGGAGGGTCATGGCTCGGTTTTGTATCACTGGGACCAAATCAATGAATGTTGGCACTTCTGAACCAGTATTTAAACGTGTTCACCGTGTTTGGAAGAAAAGACGATGATCTCTCCTAGCGGGCAAATTTCTGTTTAGAATAAAGAAGCATAGACGTATTATTTCCGTAATGCACAGGAGGAGGATATAGATGCCAATAATCTATACCACAATGTTTTGTAGAGGTTTTGTGTTTATAAGAAAACATTGCATCCAATTTAGGCTCTTTTGTTTCATCTCTCTTTTTATTTTTTTTGGTTTGCAATATATTTTTCTGCTTCTAGCAAAGTTTAGATAAAAGGATGGGGCTACACTAGTGCACTGTGAGGAAATATGGAATGCTAAGCTGAAGTAAATATTTCAGAAGGAGCATAATTGTGAGTTGCTGCCCACTGCACAGTTGGTGCCTTTTTTATCTCTTCCTGCTGGAAAGACCCTGGATGGGGTTACAAGCTTCAGTGAGTGAAAACAGGCTGTCAGCTTCTTACAGTACCAAGATATGGTGAAGTTTTTAAGTGGTGTGTCCTTTTTATGTATGGAAAATATGATCATTGACTTTCTCGGACATGGGAAACACTTCTCTTTTTCAAGCAAAGAATAAAACTCGTGGTGTTTTTTTTTTTAATGGTCAAGCTTGAAAATAGAATCTTGAAACTAAAAAGTACAATCAATTACTGATTTTTGTTTGTTTGTTTTATTTTGTATTTCACAACCATACACATGCAATAAAAAGGCAGCCGGTCAAAATAAGTTTGTCTTGTGTCATTTACCCGAAAAATGTTTTTCTACTCATTTTCTACTTGATTTTTTCCCCCATTTGTTTTGAATTGCAAGGTTATTTGGAAAAGGTTGGGAGGGGTGTAGAATACAAGGACCCTTGCTTGCTTGTTCCTGATTAGCTTGGTAGTCTGAAATGCATCTAAAAATGTGCATGCTTCCATTTAACGAAAAAAGCAAGGGCTTTCTCCGGGCTGTCTCGAGATGGACTGATTAAGAAACATTTAGAACTATTTGAAAAAATATGCAATCTGAGCATTAAAAAACAAGATAAGCGTATTGTCCCAAAATTGCCTCTCCAAAAGGTTCTACTGAAGAAGCTTCTTGGATGAGAAGTGAAATGTTTTCAAAGGAAAACAAAATAAATAAACCAAGAAAGTTCTCAGTTGCTTTTTGGAAAAGCACCTTTGGGGACAACCATGACCTGGATGATGGAGAATTTCCATAGACATGAAGGGTACAATATTAGTCAAAATGAACACATCCTACCTTAGTCATACTCTGAAATCAGCTCCCTGTTAAAGACAAGACAATTTGCAAAGACTTATTTCTAGTGTGAGGGAAGATGTGAAGGTCTATGAGGGATACCTACTGGTCAATTCAAAGGTTTCTAAGGGATGGTATGAACGCTTGAGTTGGAATGAAGACATATGCAAAAACAGCTGGTCTTCTGCCCTGGGAAAACTTTGCTCTAGGAGCTATGTAATTACTAATTTTCTAGATGGGGGCTTATGTGGTGGTGAGTAATAAACAAAATTCTATATTGCAGTGCAGTAGGACTAGACTGGTAGCATTCTTCTGTAAGAGGTGGTCCGATTGTCCATTTCTAGTCTGAAATTATCTTTTAAGTACTTGATGAGAAATTGAAGTGATATAACTCAACTGTATGGGGCAAAACTTTTTTTTTTTCGAATGAGACTTGGGGTCCTTTCACATGAGGATTTTGTTTTGTGTATATATGTTTGTGTGCAATTTTCCTACCTCAATTAGTGGACTTCTTTGTGAAGTTTTCAGATTTTTTTTTTTTTTGCTTGCAAAAAACTTATGAAATAACTCCAGAATATTCCAGATGTTTTACTCTACCTTTTCACAGCAATTTCATAACATTTTTCCTCCAATTCTTACCCAACATTAATTCACTCACTCATTCAGACCCGTATAGGAGTGATGCACATGGATAGTGATTGGATAGGATTTCTGTTTGCAATAAAGATAGATGTTAATAGTAGCATTTCTAAAGTTGAAATTTCTGTTTCATTTGCTCATACACAGAATTTAGCTTTTCTCCTTGGAGCGATGTTGTGAAGCTTGCTGTGAAGATTGCTAAAAAACCTGCTCCCATCCCAGTCATTGTTTTAAGACAAGGAGTAAAATGGCCATATTTATGTGGTCAACCTACCATAACCAGAGGTTATGACTTCAAAGAACATGAAGTTCAGGAGAAAGGTGGCTTGATTACTGCCCTTAACATTTGACGGTACTTACCTCTGTGTGTTAGCCCTCCCCTTGCTCTGCTACTGTGATTTATTTATTTATTTATTTATTGTCATCCTGTAACTATAGCCGACTGTCACAATTCATAGTAAAATGTGCACAGCTAAAGCCAGCAAAAGATAATAGGGGACATAAGATTTAGATATTCAGAAGTTGCAAAATCCATCTATTCTTTTTATTCTACCTTAGCACTTATTTACAGAGGTCTTCAAACTTAGCAACTATAAGACTTGTGGACTTCAACTCCTGGGATTCTCCAGCCAGCTATTCCCAGAATTCCAGGAGTTGAAATCCACAAGTCTTAAAAGTTGCCAAGTTTGGGGACCCCTGATTTATTGGTTTAATAAGTTGCACGATTTAAACAGCTGTGGTTTTTTCACAAGTAAGCATTAGTCTGTCGCATGTTAACCACAGCTATGAAAACGAGTATGGGAAAATGGTACCCAAACTACAGTGTTGAACATCATCAGCTTACACACATATACCTTTGCTGTCATGGTCTGTTTGCTATAGCAACCATTCCCAGCCAAAGGCTAAAACTTGCTAATGTGTAAATATCTGAGATATTTACTGATCTTCCAGAATGGAAATAGGAAACCTGATGCCCTCCAGTTGTTTTGCACACCACGTCTTATCAGATCTGTGCAAGTCATAGTCCAAGACATTTGGACAACACCTGAGTTGGGCATTTTTTTTCTTTCACATTTCTTAATGATGAATTATGCTGTAAAACTGGGTTTACAGAATAAACCTAGAGAAATGCTGGACAGGGCTATGCTAAGCAAAAGTGTGTTCATCTTCTGTGTCTATTCTGGAGAGAGCCAGGAAGCCAAACATTGACGCATAGCTTGTTCCTCACTTGATTCGGTAATATAATTTTTTCAGGTGTGCCTAACTACGTGAGACAGAATAATGATAATAAGGGTGTGTTTTTGCCCTAAAAAGTGACTCCTTGGGATCCCTGCAGTTGACATGTCAAAAAGAAGTAAGGATGCTTATTTCTAGTTCCTAAGTATGCATTTACAAAAAGGGACGGCTAATGACAAATGATTGTTATCCTGGGTTGACTTCATTGCAACTACTGATCATAGCAAGAACAGTATTGCATTGCAACTGTATTGTAAAAACAATATCTTTACAGTTTTGGGAGGGCTTCCTGGATGCTATTCACAAGTAGGGGGCCCAAGTTCTGCATGGATTGCGCCTGTTCTCATCCCTGCATTGCTGATGAGTTTTGCCCTGGATCCTCCCAGAGAAGACAATTTGTTTCTACATGTATAGTAGCCAAAGTGGAAACTTTTGCAGCTTCCATCACAAAGCTTTTAATTATAGTATTTGCAGACTCCTAAACCAAGGAAAAATGCCAAGGTCCACCAGGTAAAGCTCATGCATATATTTATCATTCCTCTTTGCTAAAGGTTTTAAATGAGGAATACATGTTGAAAGCATGTGTGTACATTGTGGGCAAGCACATATGTATACGCTGTACCAGTGCTGATTAGTTTATTGTGGGGGGGGGGGTTAATAACATCCCAAATCAGGGTGGTGGTTGTTTTTTTGTTTATCATCAGGTTTCTGAGCAAGACTGGGCTATTGGAAATTATTTTGTTTGTTTGTTTAGAGAAATAATATGTGAGAAGTATGCACGTGAAAGGAAAGCTACTTGGCTTTTTTCATGTTCTGCAAGAAATTAAACACCAGACAGAGTTTATATTTGTCCTCTCCGCTTTCTTCCTCACCACAAACTGATTGGTTAAGGTAAAAACATGTGGCTGGTCCAGTGACTTAATGAATTAGGTTGCTATGCTGAGATCTGACCTATAATCTCCTTAATCTGTCTGGTCCTTGTCTTTGCACTATAATCATGGAATAATGTAAATTTCCCCCTCTTCTAATTAAGTAGAATAAGAGATAATAAACATGTCACATGCTGCCTTGAGCCAATGAGATAAACTGCTTGAAAAAACGTTCTTTATGAAGTTACCTACTTTGCAGTGGTGGAATTCAATTTTTTTTACTACCGGTTCTGTGGGTGTGGCTTGGTGGGCATGGCAGGGGAACGTTACTGCAAAATCCTCATTCCCTCCCGATCAGCTGGGACCCGGGAGGCAGAGAATAGATGGGGCGGGACCAGTGAGAGGTTGCATTTACCAGTTCTCCAAACTACTCAAATTTTCCGCTACCGGTTCTCCAGAACTGGTCCGAACCTGCTGAATATTACCTCTGCTACTTTGTATATTTATGGAAAGGACAGATGATAAATCTCTTATATAGCAACGGATTCTTTGATAAAACATCATTTTTGGGTTAAAAACAACAACAACAACCAAAGAATGCATTTGATAAAGTTCCATTAGAGTTTGGCAGTGGGATGGTCAGGATGAAGGAGATACTTCAGTAACTGGAGAAAGGTGTGTAATCTCCCAAACAAGGCACAGGGGAAGATAAACAGGAAATATGAACTAAAATGAAAGCAGTTTGGCATTTCTATTGAAAGGAGTTGGATCCAGAATCACTTGTATTTACTTTCTTAGAAAATATATATTATTTACATAAACCTAACTCTCCATCAAATAACAAACCAAAGGGGTAAAAATATGCTTATGGCTAAAACAATGTCTAAAGAAATCCATTTCCGGACTATCAAACAACATATAATGCAGCAGGAGTCAACCAGACATGCCAAAAGTTGGGTTTATCTATGATGCACAGAATTGAGCAGTAGAAAATGCCCTCCTGATGATGGTGGGTGCTACCTAGTCCTTGAGTTGTAGCCATGAGGGCATTCAACTTGAAAAGATGTGGAAATAAGCAATCCCCTCCAGAACCAATTGTGGAGAATCCCGGATACAGCTTCAGAGAGATACATATTCTACAGCCACTTGATCTTGTTAGGTTTAAGCTGATGTTTATTCTTCCTTTATCTCCAGACACTGGCAAATGACCTTGACAGCATCACTCCTTTGGCAAAGCACAGAGATGTACAATTGGGTATCATCACATATTGTTGCTTCTTCACAGCACCCTGTGCTGATGAATGTTTGAATAAATATCCAGAATCTTGAGGTATATGTTAAGCAAACGAAGGTGTAGAACTCTGAGGCATCCTCCAAAGCAGGAAATTAGGGCTAAATCTTTCTCCCACAATCAATATTGACTAAAACTGACCAAAAGGAAGTGTGGATCATTTACTTTACTTTACTTTACTTTTATTTAGATTTTTATACCGCCCCCTCTCCCCAAAGGGACTCGGGGCGGTGTACAGTCAAATAAAAACACATCAATAAATAGAAAATACAAACACAAAGAGGAGGCAATAAGAAACTACATATCTGAAGTAAAGTAGTTAAAAGCAATATTTAAATACCCTAAAAATACCCAATTAAAATATCTGCCAGGAGGTAGAATAAGACTATGAATGGGCCAGGCCGGCTAAACGGAACAGGTGAGTCTTCAGTTTTTGTCGAAAGGAGCGGAAGTCGGTGGTGGTTCTGATATCGGGGGGGAGGTCATTCCAGAGGGTTGGGCCCATCACAGAGAAGGCTCTACTCCTAGGCGCCGCCCGTTGGCATTGCTTAGTGGACGGCACCCGGAGGAGTCCCTCCCTGTGAGAGCGAAACACCATGCCTCCCACTCCAGAAGTGAGTTGCTCCTGGTTCGCCCGGATTGGGTGAACTGGTAATAGCGGTGGCAGGAGGCTCCGCCCACCCACCCAGAGGCTTCGGCGCATATGCAGAAACATCACGCATGAGCATGCCCGAACTGGTAGTAAAAAAAATGGTAACCCATTACTGTCCCACTCTCAAACCTGAGCTGGTCCAGTGGGATCCTGAAGTCAATGGTATCAAATGCTGTTGAGAGATCAACATGTGTCAGAATGAATGTACTTCTTCTGAAGAGGTCATCATGTAGTATGACCAGAGGTGGTATTCAGCCAGTTCTGACCAGTTCTGGCAAACCAGTAGTGGAAATTTTGAGTAGTTCGGAAAACTGGCAAATGCCACCTCTGGCTGGCTCCGCCCCCTTCTATTCGCTGCCTCCTGAGTCCCAGCTGATCGGCTGGGGCTTCTTCTGTTGCCCTGCACAGGAGAACAGAGCTGGAAAGCAGGTTAGTGGGGTAGGAAGGGAATGGAGATTTTACAGTATCCTTCCCTTGCCATGCCCACCAAGCAATGCCCACCAAGCCACGCCATGCCCACAGAACTGGTAGTCAAAAAAATTTTTAATCCCACCACTGAGTGTGACCAGTATATCTTAGAAGCATATTACACTTTGAAAGAGGTCCACATTATCCAGTTTCTCAAGGGTCCTTTGGAATTGCAACTCAACCACCTTCTCAGCTGCCTTTCTCCAAAAGAGTGGAGATGGGATAAAAATCACCCAGTTCTGTTGGGACCAATGATGGAGAAGATGGACTGTTGCCTCTTAAGAGGTGATGGGGAAGACCCATATCTAAAAGACAGATTTAAAAAAGGAGCAGGGTTCAATCACATCATCGTGATTCGCAGTCTGATTTTTTTCAACCTCCCCCAATGAACTCCCTTGACACTTGTCTTAACATGTTTATTCTGGTTTTTTTTTTTTACATTTTATTTCATATTTATATCATTTATTGGCCACCCATCTTGCCTTAGGGTAACTCTGGGCGGCTTACAGTTACACATATACAGTTAAAACAGAAAAAGTTAAAATCAGGCAAAGCAAGGACACATGGGGAGGGCAGGGGTGGAGTGAGGAGGGGGATCTGTTATTACTCAATCAATATTGAGCTATTCCATTGCGCTATTCCCTCACTGGGGCCCTGAGCCGACCAGAAAAGCTACATCTTTAGGTCCTTCTGAAAAGATGGCCAGCCTCACATCAGGGTGCAAGATGTTCCAAAGAGCAGCAAGAGAGAAGCCCCTCCTCCTGGATCCCACCAACTGGAATAATCGGGCTGATGGGACCCACAGCATGCCTCCTCTGCCAGCACAACTGGTACAGGCCAATCCCAGTGGGGTGAGACGGTCTTGTTTGCTTTTAAAACAGGATGGGGCGGCTATTTAGTTAGGCAAAGAATATTGCCTGACAAAACCTGGAGCCCTCAACATTTTCATTTTCTAACAGGTTACAGTGACCTGTAGCTCTCTCATTTGCAGCAGCTGCCAGAGGACCAGCAACCTCTGTCACTGCTTTCCTCCTTGAACCCTGATAAAACATTGATCCTGGCCACGATGCTTGTGGGCAAGACTTTGGGGCTTCAACACAGATCCTGAAGAATTAAGGAGAAATTTCCTGTTTTCCTGGGAAAACAATCGGTGGAACAGCTTTGCCTCCAGAGGTTGTGGGGGTTCCATCACTGGAGGTTTTTAAGAAGAGACTGGAGAACCGTTTGCCTGGAATGGTATACGGTCTCTTGCCTGAACAGAAGACCTCCAAGATCCCATCCGACTCTGTTATTCTGAAGCAGATGCAGCCTTTTTTTTTTGCACAGATGTTTGTGAAAACAGAGAAGAGAAGGGTGGATTTGCACTGTTGGGTTCAAGGAGAAAGTGTGTGTGTGTGTGTGTGTGTGTGTGTGTGTGTGTGTGTATCCATGGCTATGTATGCATGTGTATGAACATTCTTTCCTCAAACCACTTATTAACATTCAGTCTCTCTTTGTCATCTGCAGGCAAGCACTTGCCTTTAATCTGCCAGGCATTCTGCTCTTTGATGCTCCTTTCAAAAGGAAGCAGAAGCATGCCTCAGCTGATCCTTCTGTGAAAAAAGAGAGCTTTGTTTCACTTGTCAGGATTCATATTAGCGAGATGCCCCCCCCCTCCCCTCTGACTTGCCAATTAATGAAACGTCCAGTTTTTTTCTTTCTTTTGGTGTTTAGATAGATTTGGAAACACTACAAATCCCAGCCCCTTTGGTCATTAGTTATCCTAGTGCTGGGTTCCCCAACATGGTGCCATTGAACGCCAAAGGGTCAGCAGACCTTTCTCTTGGTGCCTGCAGGGTTTCCTGCCTGTCAGATTTCTTTAAACAAAATCTCTTTAAAAATTATTTCAGTGACAAGAACAAACGGAGTAGCATTCTGCAATGCAAAGAGCCATCCTCTAAGGTCTATAGGCATTCTTAGAAACAGGAAACAGTGGACGGCACCCTGTTTCTCCAAAAATAAGATTTCCCCGGATAAAAAATCCAATTGGGCTTTTGGGGGCATCTGCTAAAATAAGCTCTCCCTGAAAATAAGCCCTCCCCTAAAATATTTAAAAACATGTGCAGCCGGTAGCTGCCATTTTCTGGTGGGGAAAGGGGGAAATATGTCCCAAGCTCCCCACATGCACTTGCCATCCATGCGGCACAGCCTTGCAGAGGCCACTCCCACCAACCCTTCTCTTAGTGGTGGCCATGAAAAGAGCAGCAGGTCCGGCGACACTAGGGCTGGCAAGAGTGTGGCAGAAAGAGACAGAACTTCCAGTTCTCTCTGGATCAGCTGATCCACGGACTGTGGCCAAGATTAAGGGGCCTCTTGTACCTCAAAAATAATAAGCCCTCCCCGGAAATAAGGCCAAGCGTTTATTTCAGGGGTCAAAAGAAAATAAGACCCTGTCTTGTTTTCGGGGAAACATGGTACTTTACTCCTATTATGGTGCGTGTTTTGGTTTCAGGATTGTTTGGTTTGCTTTTCCATGGGGGGGGGGGGTTCATTCTGTCCCTTGTAAACTGACTAGTCTTGGGTTGTTTATGAAGTTTTGAATGAATGAATGAATGAATGAATGAATGAATGAATGAATGAATGAATGAATGAATGGAATGGATGGTTACAGCCAAATGATTTGCATTCAAAACTGTCCACTTATCTAGAAAAAGATGGGTATGTGAACTTTGAGAGAGAAGTCTTGCACGGGCACTGGACTGAGTAAACTGGGATTCTATGTCTGGTTAGAGCTGTGGTGGCGCAGTGGTCAGAATGCAGTACTTCAGGCTAATTCAACTCACTGCCAGAAGTTCAATCCTGACAGGCTCAAGGTTGACTCAGCCTTCCATCCTTCTGAGGTTGATAAAATGTGGACCCAGATTGTTGGGAGGCAATAGGCTGACTCTTTATAAACTGTTTAGAGAAGATTGTAAAGCACCATGAAGCGGTATATAAGTCTAGGTGCTATTGCTGTACCCACCATCTTATTTATTTATATATACACACACAAAACACACCAATACCCCCATAGCATATTGCTGACATTCCTTTAAATGCTACTCAGTGTAAATTTTCTTCTACCTGATGTGCGCCAGATAAATGGATTTATGTTCTCTATCTTTTAGCAAGGAAGGAGCTAGAACCCAAAGAGATCAGGAGGGAGAATGGCGGCCTTGAGCATTACAGCGTAGCATCCATAGTTTATCAAAGCCGCCTTCTCTGCAGGGCTAGCTTATTTTCAAAGTTTATATAAATAGTTTTTTCCCCCCAATTCCAGTGAGTGGAGATCATACATCAAGCATGGCAGCAAATAGTTGAGGGCAATAACTCATATTAAAAGGCCATCAATTCATACCTAGCAGTGAGCAGTGCCCCTATATCCACAAACATGAGGCTTATCCTAGTGGTTGTGTTATCAGAGTTCAAGGGTACTGTACCCCAGCCAGTGGTGGGATTCAAAAATATTTACTACCGGTTCGGTGGGTGTGACTTGGTGGGTGTGGCTTGATGGGCATGGCAGGGGAAGGATACTGCAAAATCCCCATTTCCTCCCAATCAGCTGGGACTCGGGAGGCGGAGAATAGATGGGGGAGGAGCCAGTCAGTGACGGTATTTATCTGTTCTCCAAACTACTCAAAATGTCCACTACCGGTTTTCCAAAACTGCTCAGAACCTATTGAATACCACCTCTGACCCCCAACCCTTCTGATATGAGTGAGATGCTCCAGGTATGATTTCGGATCCTTCTGGATATGGTGGCTGAGAAAAAATAGATATGAATCAAAAGTTAAGAAAAACGGTGTTATGTTGTTAATAATTAAATTAATGGATTTTTCCTTCTGAATATGCCTCGTGATTTACAACATTTATCTCAGTGTCTTATTATAAATGAAGGGGATGTAGCTCAATATGATGGAAGCATTTGATTCACATTGATTCCTCCCCAAGAATATGAAACAATATCAAGCCACCCATTGACAGCACTGGAGCAAGTCAACCCCCACCGGTCTTTGAAACTTTATCCCAGAGGTTTGATGGATTTGTGTCTTTGCCTTTAGATATAATACACCAGACTCGAGGTATTCCCAACATATATTTGTCGAGAGAAAATCTTCGTAGAGAAAATCAATTCATTTGATTCTCAACTATTCTCCTGGTTTTAATAGGGAAGGAAAACTCAGCAAAAACAGGGAGCGGGGGAGAAGCCTTAGGGGACTAATTATCTCTAGGCAGCAGATAAGAAAATCTATGGTTATTCAATAAGGCAAAGTCTGGAGTTGATCTGATGAAGAAATAAGAGATAAAAGGAAATATTAATCAGTAATTTAAAAACACTCTCTGGTACCCTGAAGCAAAGGGTTTATATTTTTGGTTTTTTTTTTAAAAAAAATCTGTCTTTATTAGTACTTGTAGGATTGAAGTACTCATGGACTATGCAACCAGACTGGCAAAATCACTAGAGGCCCTGTGTCTTGAATATTAACAAGTCCTCTGTGTTGTAATCTAGAGGTGATGCTTCCACTTTTAATGATCTAGAGCAGGGGTGTCCAAACTTGGCAACTTTAAGACTTGTGGACTTCAAAGTTGCCAAGTTTGGACACCCCTGATCTAGAGGCATCAGGAGAGGGACTACAGTTGCATCTCTAACCCCATTTGGATCCAGGCCCAGGCCCTTAAGTCCCTGGGCCTTCCATATGCTTCAGAGCAGATGAGGAAGAACATGACTTAGGATGGAAAGAAGTGGCCAAGAGATGCACCAGTGGTACATCTTTCTGAGACATATTCAAGGTTATTTATACAATGAAAAAAAATCTACCCACTAGATATAATAGCTACAACACCTGGGGGGAAAATATACATTAACAGTGTGAAAGGCAGAACTTCGTTTAGACTCACTGTGGAATGATTAAAAGTGTTTGGCCATTAACACAATCACTCTTGAGGTGCCGCTCTGACATTGTAAAGTACAACTTTCTACTGAGCTCACTAGAGAAGGTTGAACAGAGAAGCAGATGGGCCAATGACCAAATCTCCATTGGAGAAATAAATGTGAAGCTAACTGAACATCTGTTAGGGTTCATAATCCTGCCTGGCATGAGGCGGTGGGAACCATTTTTGGAGCTCTACCGTCATTTTGAAAATCAAATTGTATACTTTCCTAATGATGTAAATGCTGCAACAGTTAGTTTCAAATACAGGCAGTCCTCGATTTACAACAGTTCATTTAGTGACTGTTTGAAGTTACAACATTGCACTGGAAAAAAGTGATATATGATCATTTTTCACAGGTACAACCATTGCAGCATCACGATGGTCACATTATCAAAATTCAGACGCTTGGCCACTGATTTATGATGGCTGAAGTGTTCCAGGGCCAAGTGATCCCGTTTTGCGACCTTCTGACAAGCAAAGTCAATGGGGAATTAGATTCACTTAATACCCGTGTTACTAACTTAACAACTGCAGTGATTCACTTAACAACTGTCGCATGTTTGTAAAATGAGGCAAAACTCACTGAACAAATGTCTCACTTAGCCACAGAAATGTTGGGCTCAATTGTGGTCGTAAGTCGAGGACAACCTGTAAATTGTCCCTCACACTGCCTTGTTCAGTTCTGTGGCACAGCTTTTGGGGTCCTGAAATGTGGACAAGACACTTGTAGCAGTAAAATATTTGAGCATGGTGATCTACTTGATCACATTCAATCTGGATTCTGTCAGCCACGGTGCAGAGGGTAGGGTGTTCCTGAAAGGTGATGGGTGTCTTTGATGGTGGATTCTGGTTTAGAGATAATGCCGGTTTTTGTGCCCTGATGAAGTACAAGTCTGCAATTTTTATCAATATAGTTGTCCATATTGTGTAGTGGGCTTCAGTAGGCAAGAACCAGACCAGCATAGCTACAACAGCATTTATTGACTCAAAACTGGAACTGAGGAACAAATGCCTGTAATTTATACTCTGGGCCTACAGGGTCTTAATCAATCATAATGCTTGAAAAACCCACCCAAATATGAACGTTCAAAGTTTCCCTCCAAAACAGTTGGAGCTAACTGTTAAGGTCATTTAAAGGTTAGTTTCACTTCAGCAGGACTTAACACAACTATATACATTCAATACAGAACAGTCCATGATATCGGTTTTTTTTTAAAGAATTTTATTGGTTTTTTAAACATTTATAAGGGAAAAGGTAAATGGAAAGGTATACAAATTTTGGCAGTTGCAAAGTGTGGCAGGCGCCCCCTCCCTCCAAACTCATAGAGTACATCTGAGTATAAAACATTAATACATAATCATATATAATCAGCATGTTAATTCTATTAATATTTTCAATCAGTTTATACATTGTAGTATATGTTCCACATATAATTCCATTACTACTTTCGGTCAGTTTATAACAGTGAGATTTTCTTATTCATTTTTGTGATCTGAGCTTTCTTGGTATTGCCCCTTCTCCCCCCGCTGGCAGAGCTCCGGCCCCTCCCGTGTCCTGCATATCCGTTGTAGGATCTTCTGTTTTTTCTAGGTTTGTTTTGTTTTTTTCCATAAAGGCCTGTGCCTCTATGGGTGTGTTAATTCTAATTCTTGTCTCCTCCCAGAATATCAGCATACCTTCAGGCATCAACCATCTAAACCACACACCCTTCTGGTATAATTTATTCGCCAATTGCGAATAATTTTTCCTTTTTTCCCTAACTTTCTTGGGGATCTGTTTCAAGATGGTTATTTCCCTGTCGTGGTATGTCAGTGCCTGCCCCCTTTGTACACCCAGAATTTCGTCTCTTGTGCTTTTTCTAAGAAATTTAATATGGACCTCCCTGGGTACATTGTGTGTTCTGGCATAAGCTGAGTTCACTCTATAAACCAGATCTATCTCCCATTCCATCTGTTGTTTTTCTTTGTGTATGTATTCAGCCAAAATGTTAGTCATAATGTCCCTTATATTTTCCCCATCTACTTCTATGACATTTTGAAATCTAAGATAAAAGGACATTCTCTCAAATTCTGTTTTCATTTGCTGGATATCAAGTTCTTTGTTTCCCTTCTGCACCGCTTCTACCCCCCCCCCCCTCACCTCCACCACCCCACCCTCCACAAGGTCCAGTCTCTGTGAGTTCTTATAGATTTGGACTTGATTCTCTTTAATTTCTTCCTTCATTTCCTTTAATTGCTTCTTAATTTCTTCCTGGCCCTGTATAAGTTGCTGAAGCATTTGTTGCAAATCCATCTCTGTACTCTTAGGTTGCATCAGGTCTGTGATCTTTGATTGTGTGGCAGGACTGGATGTTGCTGATGTCGGGGCAGAAGTAGCAAAGCCAGGTTTTCCAGGGGGTGGTCTTTTAGGAGACATAGTTTATAAGGTAAAGAGATCAGTCAGTATGGAGAATGGACAGCTGGAGAAGCAGAGCAGCAAGATGAGTCCAGGAGGCAAAAGATCCAGGCAGAAGAGAATTTCTCTAGTCAGTCTGGCAATAGAGAAAAGTTTTCCCCCCAGAGAGTTCAAAGAATAACAATCCACAAGAGATTCTTCTGGGTGGCATGGAGACAAAGACCGGAAGCCTGAATTTTAAAGGTGGAGTCAGGTTTCACAGTTCATGAAGACAACGGAAGTGTGCCATCTTGCCCTGCCAGCTTTGGGCTCAGAGGCATAACAAAGTTTTAAAAGTTCCCAAAGTCCTCAGATCATCCATAAGTTATGGAGCTAAATTCAATAAAAAATCACTTTTGCAGGGGTGAGGCATCATTGGTTGGCTCTCCCCCCTCCTCCTTCCCCTGGGGCTGAGAGCAGAATTGTTCCAAGCCGCTTGTCCAAAGGGGGGGGGGAAATCCCCCTCCCTCTAGCCGCGCCTCCAAAGAAATCCGAAAGTTAAAGTTTTAAAATGCTGAAAGGTCCTTCAAGTCAAGAAAGGGAATGAAGGGGGGAAGCGCCTCACCACACCGCCGCTGCTTCCTTCTATTGTTTCATTGTCCGATCAGCCTGTTGCGAAGACGCGAAGCGCCCTCCGAAACTGCTCCCCGATGCCTAGAGCGAAGCGGGGGGGCCCCCACCAGCCGCCGCCGATGCCAGGATCCCCCGCAAAGCCGCTCCTCCGGCAGGACGCCTCTCTGGGGCGTCCTGTGCCCCCCAAGAAGTGGGGAAGCCCACCGGGGAGCTGGAGCGGGCAAAGGACTTGCCCGTCGCCGTCAGCTGCCGGAACCGGACGTCCCATGATATCGTTTTTTGAGTCAGTTGAAAAGATTAGGAATTGGGGGCAACATCATTTAATAGTTCTTCTCCTATTTGTGGAATAGGTTCCTGAAAACATTTGGAAATGGCTGACAGTCTTGCCGTAGCATCACCTTCAATGCTATTAGATAGCTATCAAAAAGCCATTGAATATGGTGACCAGGAGATTTGTGGCGAGATGTCACCAATAGGCTGTCAATATTTAGTTCTGTGAGATGAGAAACAGAAGAGGCCATGGGGAATTTAACCAGTAGTGAACCGAATGAAGATCTAGAAGTTGAAAAAAAAAATCCCGAAAAGAAGTTCAGGGACTCAGTAGTTCCTGGAATTGAAAATTAGGGGAATAGCCTGGGCTGGGCAGAACTGCACTCCCCATGAAGGAAAAGGGGTGCAATCTGTAAATCCATGGATCCATCATTGTTTACTGGAGTCCCACATGACTTCCATGATTAGGAGCACTGAGCTTGATTCATCAATTCTGCTTTGGCTACTGGCTTTAGTTCATATATGAGGTGTTTTTTTAAATGGATACACCAGTTTTTCTCTCCTTGATGCTTCCGAACATGATGAGTTGGTGCATCTAAATATCCTCTTTCAGAATACCACACAGAGAAAGGCTGTAGCAATACCTATGTGCCCACACACAATTCTTTAAATGATGCTATACTTAGTACAATTGTGATGCTTGCATGCATAACCACTGGCTCAACAACGTCATCATAATCTTCATCGTAGTCTACTAATTTTCTGCTAATCTTGCTTTATGGGATTGCACATTTCCATGAACATCATGCTGTGTTTTGAAAACCCACGTAGAGCTTATAAGGCTTTCTTAGTTTGGAATTCTTAGTTTGCCAGAAGTCTTGTTTCCTTTTCTGAAGGATCCCATTCTCCCTGAGCAGCTCCATCCATTTCTGCTGGCAGTCCCTGTACCCCTTTACAATCACATTTCTTTAGATCTTTGGGATCTTCTTAATTCTGATTCTTGGTCCGGTTGATATTGGATATCAGGAACCCCTTCTGAAACAGATACTCTTTCAGATTAGAATAGGAATAATAGGGCAATCTATTCTCCAAAGCAACTGAGGGCATGACAAGAAGCAATGGATGGAAAATAATCAAGGAGAGAAGCAACCTAGAAGTAAAGAGAAATTTCCTGACAGTCAGAACAATTAATCAGTGGAACAACTTGCCTATATATATTCATTCTGTCTTTTTCTCACTTAGTTCAGGGCTGGTGTCATTTGTTGCTTCCCTTTGTGAGCTCCCTGGGTAGATCCAGGAGTGTTACTGCGAAAACTAGTATAATTTTGCTGAGAATGCAGCATCAGGAATAAACCAGGCCATTGCCAGTATATGAGGCTCCTGGCTTCACATATGAACAGAGGGACAGTCCCTCCTACAGACTTGAGTTCTCTGCATCATCATTTGCATGAATCAAGCATTTGAAAGTCATGTAATTTTCCCTAAACCTACTGCTGGGTTTGTGAGAGGCCTACTTAAAATATAGCTGAATCAAGTGAAATAAAATTACAGCAGGCTTTAGTTTTCCATTTCTTGATGTCTATAAAGGGATATAAGAAAATCTGATATTGTCCTGAAGTTTTCTCTCAAAAAGCAGCCTTCAAACTGCTTCACTTTTAGCTCTGGATGTTAGAAAGCAAATAATAAACAAATAAAACTCATTATAAAGATAAAGGTAAAGTCTATAAAAATGATAAACGTAACTCCTCTTTTACCTTTGGTTCTACTAGCCACACAGATCCATCTAAGTAATTTTCTTCACAATAATATGGAAGAGGTTTGCCACTGCCTTCATCCAGGACGTTTCCTTATCTAACATATCTGGTGGTCTCCCATCCAACTGCTAACCAGGTCCAATCCTGCTTAACTTTGCAAGATCAGGCAAAGTATTCCTGATATTCCTATCTAGCTGGGCATTTGTTATGCTATAAACACCAAAAAGAGCAAACTTGTTCAACTTTCAAAATAATGCTTAAGGAAAAAGAAAAAGAAACTGCTTAAGGGCTCTTCTGTTTGGCCTGTGGTTTAAAAAAAAAAAAACTCTTCTACTTGTAAGCTGATGAGCAATCACTTCCAAGAGCTTCCCTTGACCTCTGGGACAGCTACTGCTGAATTAAAGTGGAATGATTATAGTGTCTCACTTGAAACCTTTAAAGATTCATCCCTGTCTAGAGTGAATTGCAAGACTCACTGTCAGGAGGATTTAACCCTAATGCACAAATTGTGGTATGATTATTTTCAGGTGCTGGCAATGTTGTGGGTAGTCATACACCCATGTCTTTATGACAGAAGCACTGACGCACATTGCTCCAGTCCAACAAAACTCAAAACTAGAACTACTTTGGCTGAGAGCAATATGTCAGGAGATTGGATTTTATGACACCCATGACACCTTGTATCTTTTATATATATAAATATGTAAAACAATTTATATTGTCTTATTTATTTCCTAGTTTGATTTGATTGCTTATTAGAAACATATGATTATCAGTAAGTGCTGCATCTTATGATTCTTGATGACTGTATTCTATTCTATTTTTATTTATTTTATTTTATTTTTCTTTATGTACACTGAGAGCATATACACCAAAGACAAAGTCCAATCACACTTGGCCACTAAAGAATTCTATTCTATTATTCCGTTTTCCTGTATAGTTGGCCAACTCTCAGCCATGACATCTCAAAGAGTTGAGACTCAAAAGGGAGCTTCTCTTTCAGATTTCAACAGATGGGGAGAAGTCACTGGGAGAAGGTAGTCCTACAGAGGCTCAGGTGGTGGGTTCCTGCCAGCATTACTACTGGTTCAGCACCAAAAAAATTCGCTCCACGCGCATGCGCATTTGCGCTAAAAAAGGTCAGTGCATGCATACATTTAAAAAGGGGGGAAATTACATTTTTTCAATGAAGACCGTTCTGCGCATGTGCAGAACAGAAAATAAAGATGGCACCATCGAGGATAGAACTGGTACGGTCACGTGTCTAGCCGAGTTACTACTTATTTGGCCGAACCAGTCCAAACCGGGAGGAACACACCTCTATTCAGGTCCATAGCTGTGATGGACTTTAAAAATGATAAATAACATCTTTAATTGCCCCTAGAATCAAACTGGCTGTTTTCAGAGCAGAGATGTCAACTTTGTGAGTTGACATTGTTTCATTCATGGTGCTGTGTTGTTGCTGTGTGATAACAATAATGGGACAACTAATGCAGAACTGTAGAAGAATTTTTAGTCTGCTTTGTGTAAGCAGAATCCAATTTCTGATGCTTTGGAAGGATAATGTTGGATGCTTTGCAGATACAAGGATCCAATAAAGGAGAATACTTATAGCTCAGAATGGAAATGAGGGGTCCGTTGTGCTCTCTGAGGTTTCTTGCAGATGTTTCATTATCCAAACTAGGTAGCTTCATCAGTTCTGGCCTGCATTGATGATGTTATGTGGTTTGGATAATGAAAAGTCTGTAAGAATGCAAGAAAGCTCAGAGATCACCAAGGACCTCACAGATACAAAAATCAGCTATAACAGCCCAAATGTTTCTTTAAAAAAAGCTACCAATGTTTTATTCTCTTTCTTCTCTCCAAATTATGTTTGCACTGTTTACAACTTACAGTGGTTCTGTAATACTGCCAAAAAGGCACGTCAGATCTGTTTTACGGATCTCTTATAACCGTACAACCTAGGAAACATTTCAAAAAAGACAAATGAATGCATCATCTTTCTATGTTTCTTTCTTTTTCCCTTGTACTTGCAGAAGCTGGATTGAGTCTGAAAGGCCATTTCAGGCAGGAATTAATTTGGCTGTCGTAATGCTGCACTCAGTGACCTCCTGGGGCAGGAAAGCCAGAGGTGGAAGGGAGGAGAAATGTACAAAGACAACAGTCCCTCTCCCATAGCCACGTATACAAAACGCAGCCACCTACCGCAGCAAAATAGTTTCCCCGACTTTATCTGATGGAGACTGCCGATTCTTTGTCATTGAAAAGGTATTTGCAAAATGATTTGAGTAAGAAAGCAACGGGCATTTCTAGACCACAATTTGCTTCAAGGAGATGTGCATAAGATTTTCATGATTATTTTAAGGCCTCCAAGTTTGTGTCATACGTGAGCTTTCCAAATAAATTAAAAAACAAAACAAAACAGGAATCAATGACAGCAACAAATAGAAGGATGTGCATTTCAAGCAAGTTTATGTCTTCCTTTTAACAGTCCTGCAATATTCAGTCACCATCATGTATTTGGAATGTGGTTATATTTTTTGACTGCTTGAAGGCTCCAATTGCATAGAATGGCTGCATATTAATTTGTGTATTCCTACAACAAGTCATGTAATTATCCCCATCTAAACGGACCCAAAGCTAAGATTGTAACAAAAGGTGATTGAGTTTGTAGGCAAAGGGGAATTTTCACTCAGAGTTTTTGTACTACCTACTCAAGGTCCTTCTGCCCTGAGGATGAAAACCCCTTACAGCAATTGCTACATTTGACAGGACTATTAGTGTTCGATCGGGTAATGAAAGGCACAAAAGGTTAGCGATAACAGCTCTTTATTCAAGTACATGCAAACATCCACTGACTAGATGGTCGGACAGCTCTCCTTTTAAATGGGAGCTGTTCGGCCCTTCAGCCAATCAGGTTCCCCTCTGTTCCCACCGGCAACAGGGGACCTGAGTAGAGATTTCCATTGTCTAGAAGTGCCTCTAAGATGGCTATTTGTAGTTGTTTTGGAATGATTACCCGGTCCCCCCACAACAGACAACCCTTGATTGCCAACAGTTTATCCCGTTTGGAAAAATATGGTTTAAATTCCATCCCAACCGGCCCCTTGGGCCACCCCCTCCACACCCAGTTCCAAATTTGTTTGATTATGGGGTCCTTCATGGAGTGACATGCGACGTCGCTGGAGGAGACAGGTCCCGATTCCAGGCAGTCAAGCAGGAGCACCATGGCCTCGGGGGTGGGGTCAGCGAGCAGTTCTGGTAGGGGTCAGCGGCTCAATGCATCGGCATGCCCTAGCATGGTGCCTGGACGGTGGACGAGCCAATAGGAATAGGCCACCAGGAAGATAGTCCATCGGGTCATTCGGGGGGAGAGTGACACCAGAGTGGGACGGTCTCCAGCCAATAGTCCCAGCAGAGGCTTGTGATCTGTAATCAGTTCAAAGTACCTGCCGTACAGGTATTCGTGAAAACGCTTTACCCCCGCCACTGCAGCCAGAACCTCGCAGTCCAGCTGGTTGTAGTTCTGTTCCGCAGCGGACAATGTTCTCAAGTAGAACGCGATGGGGGCTTCCGTACCATTTGGCATCCGATGGCTCAGGATGGTGCCGACGCCGAAGGGGGAGGCGTCGCAGGTCAGAACCAAGGGCAGGGTCTGGCTGTTTTGTATTAGGAAAGAGTCCGCAGATAACAGTCCTTTCACAGTGGCGAATGCTTTGACCTGGGCTTTGCCCCATGCCCACTCCGCGTTCTTTGCCAGCAGTCGGTGTAGCAGTTCAGCAACCATCGCTTTCTGCTTGAGAAATACGCTATAGAAGTTAAGGAGCCCAAGGAATGCCTGCAGCTCGGTTTGATTCCTTGGTGTGGGGGCTTCCCTAATAGCTTTTATTTTTTGATTAGTTGGGTGAATCCCAGAACCATTGATCATGTAGCCCAGGAACTCCACTTTTGGTACATTTATCTTACATTTTTCTTCTTTGAGCCGGAGGCCCTTGTCTCTGATTCTGCTCAGAACGGCACGTACTCGCTTTAAAAGTTGCGCTTCGTTTGCGGCCGATACCAGTATGTCGCCAAAATAGGGGATGACTCCTGGTATCCCCTGCAAAAGTCATTCCATTATGCTTTGGAATAGTCCAAGGGCGATACTAATGCCGAATTGTAGACGGTTACATTTGAACGCCCCCCTGTGCTTCACGATGGTTTGGGCCTCCGCAGTAGCGCCATCTACTGGCAGCTGCTGGTATGCCTGCGCCAAATCTAATTATGCGAAAATCTTTCCTGGACCGAAGGAATATAACAAATGCTGGACTACTGGTATCGGGTATGCACTTTGTTGCAACCCCTTGTTAATTGTGCATTTATAGTCAGCGCATAATCTGATAGACCCATCGGACTTTACGGGGGTCATGATAGGTGTCTCCCAGCGGGCATGATCGACTGGTTCAAGGATGCCCTGGCTTACCAGTTTGTCGATTTCTTTGCCAATTTTTGGCCGGAGAGTGAAAGGTACTCTCCTGGGCTTTAGCCAAATTGGGGTTATGTTTGGGTCTAAACTGAAGGAAATTGGGTCCCCCTTGTACTCACCCAGACCGGAGGCGAAAACGTCCTCAAACTCCTTAAATATTGTTTCGGCAGTGCTCCCGGTGGTGGTGGCGGCTGGCCCTTCTCCTGTCTGCTTCCCATCCAAGGCATTGACTTTGGCCACGACCATCCCCAAAGCCTGGAATCAATCCAGTCCAAATAGGCTTTGTAGGTCGTCCCTGACCACGATCGCATGTAGTTTCTTACTGGTCTTCTTGTAGTGCACCCTGAATGTGCCCTGGCCCACGAAGTACTAGTCACGAAGGCGGACGTCTGGGCTTCGGAGGTCCTTCTTTTGTATTGCCAGGATCGTCTGTTTCAGTACTGACCATGAGATTATTGTTAAGGACGACTCTGTGTCGATCTCCATTTTGCAGGGGGCGTCTTCGATGAAGACCGTGACTTTTACCTTCTTGGGTCGATTTGTTCAGATGAGCCTCACCGGAACGGTGATGTTCGGCTTTTTGGTGTGACCCGGGTGGCCTCGGATGGTTGACATGAGGTTGGCAATCTGTCGCCAGCCTCCGCCCTCCTGTGGTACCTCTGGTTGGGTCATTGCTTCTGGCCCGGTCCTTTCTCCGTCCTCTCGGGTAAACCGGAGTCTGTGGGGAACTCACTGCGGCACACCTTGGCGATGTGCCCCTTCCGCTCGCACCACTAGCATGTCGTGTCTTGGAAATGGTAGGATGACCTGATGTGATCCCCTCCGCAGCTAGCACAGGGCAGACTTTGTGGCTTGAATTTTTGTGCCGCCGTTGTTCAGGTACTGCGCATGCGGTGGCTGTCTTCCTCCTTGCTTTCGGAGGTCTCGGGTTCTGTGGTTTCGCGGTAGATGCAGGCGTTTTTTGGTGCCTCCATCAGTGCGTTGTGGCACTGGAGGGTCTCTACGGACTTGTTTGCTGACTCTGCCACCCTAGCCTCGTCGAGTGTGATTTGTAGGGAGAGGTTGGATCTGGCCAGGAGCCTCATCTATAGATCCCGATCTCGGACTCCCAATACTATCCGATCTAGGATGAGATCATCCAACTCGTGGAACTCACAATGGGCTGCAGCTTTCTGGAGTGCTGCCACATACTCGTTTATCGATTTGTCTTCCCTCTGGTTTCGTATATTGAATTGGTATCGGCGAATGTACTTCGAAGGCTTCGGCGCATAGTGTGTCTTCAGTGTTTGTTGAAGCACGGACCAAGAGACGGCGTGCAGGGGCACTGGCTCTGAGAGGTTCTTTGCTGTCTCCAAGACTTTGGGGCCGCAGTATCCTAGGAATAGTTTTTTCTTCCGAATTTCTGGAATGCCCCCGAGATCGTTCGCCTCTAGGAAGACTTCGAATCGCAATAAGTACGCATCCCAGTCATCTGCGGCTGGATTGAATGGAGGTGGTTGGGCATAGGTGGCCATCCCGATCTCTCTGGGTAAATCAATTCTCACTGGGAATCCGCGATGGCCCTGCTGTTGCCTCTCCTGTGCTCCCGGCGGATGCTGCCGCACTATTAAGCTCTTTTTGTCTGAAAGACTTTGCTCTCTTGTTTGCCTAATTGCCTTCCAATCCCACCCTCATCACCAGTGTTCGATCAGGTAATGAAAGGCACAAAAGGCTAGCAATAACAGCTCTTTATTCAAGTACGTGCAAACATCCACTGACTAGATGGTCGGACAGCTCCCCTTTTAAATGGGAGCTGTCCGGCCCTTCAGCCAATCAGGTTCCCCTCTGTTCCCACCGGCAACAGAGGACCTGAGTGGAGACTTCCATTGTCTAGCAGCAATGGAGGGGGCAGTATCTAACAATTAGCCATACTTTTCTGTGTAATGGCTGCCATTCCCCGAAGATCTGCTACATGAAGCGTGGGAAATCTGGGCTCTGTGCAGGTGTTGTTGGATTACAACTCCAGTGGTGGGATGCTGCCGGTTTAACAATCAGTTTGGTGAGTGAGTGCTTTGTGCCCGTGAGCAGCACTGAAAATGGAGCATTGAGAAGCTCATTTGCTTACCTTCCAAATCAGCAACCATAAATAGAACAGGGAGGTGGGGGGGGGGAGGGATATCAGCTGTGCTGCATGATTGAAATGAGCTAGAAAGCAAGAAATAAAGGACAGGATAGAGCAGGGGCGGGTGGGCGGGGCCAGCTTATCGTCAGAGCTACTGGTTTTCCCAAACCTGTCCGAACCGGCTGAATACCACCTCTGTACAACTCCCAGCACTTCTCATTATTCACCATGTTGGCCCAAGGTTCTTCCACTGAAGAACCAAGTTGCCTGCATTTTGATATGAAATTCCAAGACTTTGAGGACAAGTGGAATCCGTGTTTGAGAAAGACTTTAGTTTAATGTGATAATCAATTTCACCTCTCACTGTGGGTGACGATGTGTCCAAGACATATTTTTTTTGGTCATATAATTCCATTAGAAGCACCCAGCGCTTCTTCTTAGTATATAGCACCTCTGATCACCCCAATGATCTACTCTGTTGGGCTGGGCCCCATTTTCTGGATCTGTCTGTCTGAATGGCTGTGTTGGGAAGATAGGTTGCATCTGACCATATTGTGCTGGCTAATGTAATGTCATTAGAATCACTATTGTTAACTTTCCATTTAGGAGTAGAGGGTCACCCAGAAGTAGAAGGAATTTTATTGACATACAGTTTCTGTGATTAGGTTGAGAATGTGTTATCCTTGCGCCCCACCATTTTTATAGCATAAGGTTGCACAACATGGGGGGGGGGGGTATTTAAATTGCTTAAAATATTATGGTTTGACTTCAAATTAAATGTACAATTTCTCATCCCAAGACAATGCTAATAAGAAGTGGCACCCCAGCCATCTAGGAAGAATAGCAATAGCACTTAGACTTATATACCGCTTCCTAGTGCTTTTACAGCCCTTTCTAAGCGATTTACAGAATCAGCATATTTCCCCCAAGAATCTGGACCCTCATTTTACCCACCTCGGAAGGATGGAGGGCTGAATATTGTGCCTTGTGTAAAATTAGTGGCTTTGACCTCTCCCTTCCAGGAAGAAGAGTTGTCTTCAGGATTGGAAGACTGAAGACTCATCCTTGACCTGCTCATTTGTCAGATATCCAAGAACCCTTGCTTGCCATTCAAGCAGGTTATTAATGAAGAGCAAGCTAGACATTTATGTGACTATGGATTCTATGGTTCTCTCCTCTCCTCCCTTGTAAACCCAAGGAAGGGCCTTCCTCTCTCTCTCTCTCTCTCTCTCTCTCTCTCTCTCTCTCTCCCTCCCTCCCTCCCTCCCTCCCTCTCTCTCTCTCTCTCTCTCTCTCTCTCTCTCTCTCTCTCTCTCTCATCTGCTTTGGGAGACAATAACTGTGTAGTAAATGGAATAAAGGTGCAACAGATGTCATGTAGGAAAATCACGCAACAGTGTGCATTCTTGCAGGTACAGTAAATTCCAGTGAGACGAATCTAACTTAGCTTAGCAATGATTCACTTTTCCCGAGTATGACTAATTTTGGATGCAACCCAACAGGTCTTATCTAAAACCCTGTGCAAATAAAGGCTGCCATTGCATAAGTCAGAAAACACGAGCGTGACAATTATATTCTAAAACTCTCCCCCACCCACCTACGGATGATTTCATTGACAGCTAAGGCAAACTCTCGGAATCCCAGCGTTACTCTTCAGAGTTAATTATTTCACAGATTGTACTTTCCATATCAATGTGGCTAGTCCTTAGCTTTCCCGGATTCTGTGAGGCCATAATGCAAGTGTAAGACGGGGGTGGGGGAGAAAGAAGCATCTTTCATATAACAACGATTCAGAGACATAAGAAGCAGCAAACAAAGTGGAAATATCCCTTTAAGAATGCAAGAGGTTTCAATGGGGGAAGAAATTGTTAATATATCTTAGGTGTAGCACAGACTTTGCTCTGTGGGAGTCAGCTTGTGTTAGCAACACTTTTGGAACTGAAGAAGAATAAATCACTTGGGGGGGGAGGAGGTGTCTTGGACCAATAATCTTTTACCATTTTTGTTACCTTCAAAATGGAAAAAGGCCTTAGGTGTGTCTTTTTTGTATGATATTATAGAAAAGGTTATGTCTATGAGTGCAATAAAGATTAGATTTGATGACTTTCATGGACCAAGTTCCGATTTTTGAAATGTTGCCTTTAAATAACATACCGGTAATAATGTCTCCAAAGAAAATAACCACCAAAAAGTGATTTCTAAAACCTTTGTTTTTAAAATATTTCTTTAAAAAAAAGAAAAGAAATACAGAATATAAACCAGGAGTACATCAGAAATGTTGCAGCAGTTCCATAGAGAGTGGTGTGGCTGTTTAGGAATTTGAGATTTTCCATTATCACATTCAAGTTCCTAGCTTTTATGAAGGCGTACATACTTTTCAAGCATGTTTCCTATACGTATTATCTATTTATACGGTACACTCCTTCCTTAATATTTAATAGCTTCTCATATTCAACATTTTATTCTTTTTTTATAACCACCCTGTGAAATAGGCTGATGTCACTGATTTCCAGCTTTAAATTATGGGTCAGCTCATAAGCTATCATCTGCTTTTATCCAGATAAGATTTAACTCATCCTGGACCTTCTTTTGCATATAGTTTACATGAACTTCATATTCCTGTCAATCGGGGTTATTAACCTGAGACTTCCCTGAAGTGCAACTGCCAGCAGCTTTAGGTAGCATGCTCAATGTTCAGAGAAGCTGAGGAGGAAAGATCAGAAACCTCAGGAAGCTTCCAAGTTGCTCACTGTCTCAAATTAGTGAAGAAAATGTGGACAGTAGACTGATATTCCAGGTGGATATGATTCTTTTTGGACAACCTCGTTAACGAATGAATTAGCTGTGATATGAAAAGGAAGGGGATCCTGGACAGCTTATTTACCTATTCTTTTTTTTTTTAAACTAAAATTTAATATGCTTTTTTGCAATCATAACACTGCAAACTCTCCAAAATGGGATGGAATCTTTAATAATGTAAAACCTTTAACCGTTCAGAATGATAATAAACAGGCGTAGCAAATCCAGCTCATGAAAAATTTGGATGATGTGCTACGTCCTGAGCTGATGTGAAAATCGGTACCAGTGGTAACTAAACACAAAGGAAATCCCCACAGCTGGCATTTCCACTGAACACACCAAATACTATATTTACCACATTTGCAGCATTGTGGTGTGTTTGAGCGTGGGGGAGGGAAGTAACTGTATTCCTCTGCAATTCAAGAGATTTCTGCTCTGGCTTGCTGCCCTCTCTCTCTCTCTCTGCCATGCATTGGATTCCACCTATCCAATTAAAATCCTTCCAATTTGTCATGTGATGTATCGGATGAACCCCTCCCCAGAGGAACAGCTAGGTCATTTTATAGTCTGGACAGAGTCTTCTTGGGGGATGGCAGGGAGGGTCATTCATTTGGGAGTAGGTTTGTTGCAGAAAATGATAATGTATATTTTAAAAAAATCTGATGAACCGAGCAGAAAGGTGGTGGTTGGGAAGTTGCAAGAAGTAAGCCCCACATTCTTATGCCTACCCTGATACGGGTAATCTTGGATTTATAGCAGTTCATTTAGTGACCGTTCAAAGTTACAACAGCACTAAAAATGTGACTTATGACCATTTTTTACACTGACAACCATTGCAGCGTCCCTATGGTCATGTGATCAAAATTCAGATGCTTGACAACTGATTTATACCGTATCTTGTGGGCTATAAGACGCACTGGAGTATAAGACGCACCATGATTTTGAAGAGGTAAATTTTTTAAAAGGTTTTAAAAAGGTTTTTAAACCCTCTGCATGCCTCATTTTTTTGCAAAAAAAAAGGGGGGGAGGCTTGCAAAGCTTTGGGAGGCTTGTAGTGTTCCTGGGGGCTGGGGCAAAAACAAGCAAAAAACAGTCCATTTTTCACAAAAATAGGCCATTTTTTTTGCAAAGAAAAAGGGCATGCAGAGCTTTGGGAGGCTTGTAGTGTGCTCCTGGCAACTTGTGGGTGGGCAAAAACGAGAAAAAACGGTCCTTCTCAGCCCTCAGGAGCACTTTCAAAGGCTCCTAAACCCTCTGCACATCCATTTTTGCAAAGGGGATGGGGTTTAGGTAGGCCAAAAATGCTGTATTCACTGTATAAGACGCACCCAGATTTTCACCCTCTTTTTAGAAGGAAAAAGGTACGTCTTATACTCTGAAAAATACAGTATTTATTATGGTTGCAGTGTTCTGCGGTCATGGGATCCCGTTTTGCAACCATCTGACAAGGAAAATCAATGGGAAAACCAGGTTCACTTAACAACTGTATCACTAACTTAAGAACTGCCGCAATTCACTTAAGAACTGTAAGCAAGAAAGGTCGTAAAATGGGGGCAAAATTCACTTGACAAATGTCTCGTTTAGCAACAGAAATGTTGGGTTCAATTGTGGTCGTAAGTCAAGGACTAGCTGTATTGATAATGTGGACAGCTTGTTTGCTGCCCTATCCCCAAGAACTCCTTTGAATGAGCCATTTTAGAGGTCCTTTGGTTTCGAGGCCCTGGATTCTGCCTTGAGTTCCCCTTTAACTCCATTTCATGCTTCTGTTCTTCCACTGTGTTGGTCTCCTGGCGAAAGGAAAGGAAAAAGAGATACACTAGTACTTGCTTGTTGGTTGAAATGCAAAAGTAAGTCTGGTGCAGCCAGGCGAGTGCTAACAGCGATGCCCCAAATCTTGTAACACCAGAGAATTTAAGATCTGGGAATTTGAAGAGGATTTTATTTTTTGTTTTGGGTAGAAGTACACCGTGCCTTTAGAGACTTCACAAGGGAATGAGATCTGCAAATTCTTTTACTTCCTTTAAGGTCATGAGGAAAATCAGCTGTGCCTTTCCTTTGGGGAGAGTGACTCATTATGTGATAATTACACCTCAATGGGATGCCTTTCCCCCTGTAATTTTCCCACTTTAATTCAGAGGGCTTCTTTAGGGCTCCAAAAAAAAAAAAAAAAAAAAAAGGGCAGGGCACTTCCCAACAGCTGTCCAGTTGTAACTCTGTCCTTTCATTTCAGCACCTTGGGAGTGTTACAAGTTGAGGCTGAAGCATCACTTAGTACACCTCTTCTTAATTAGGGCTGCTGCAGGGCTTCAATTGTTAAAAGAAACCTCCATCTGGGTTCAGTTCCAACTGGGAAGAAAGACACTGGAAACCTAGAGATTGTTTGGAAACATGGTTTAATGGTGGACAGGACCGCATGGTTTGATATCCTGGGTAAAAAAAAAAAGCATATGATTGGGAGAGAGAGAGACATTTATACCCTCTTGAGCCCTGCTTTTGAGTTTCCTGTTCCTGTGTAAGAAATGCATTCTGATTGGTTGTCAGACTCCCATGGGGCCATGCAGGGGCAACTTTGTAGTGCCTTGAAGCCCAAGCGTGGTTGAATCTTGCTGGGTGATGTAATCTCCCCAAGTGTCAGGTGGTGAGTTCTGTTGCTAAATGGGTAGAGGGCTAATCCTACTTTTTTGTATCTTATGAGGGCATTTGCTTATGAATATACCTAGCTACTGTATCTCTTTATCTCTTAAGTGCTGACATCTGCTGTGGGCCATTGAGGAAGGTGAGGGCTATTGGGAGTGAGTCTGCTTCCTGCCTAAAAAACATGTTTTTCCATTTCTCATCCAGGGAAATATAACATTCTGCCTTTTTAACATTTCCTAGAATATTTCATTCTTCTAGGAGAGGGGTGGGTGCTAACTTCCTACACTATCTTGCTTTTTTTAAAGGGCCAAACTGGTCTCGCCAGTGCAAACCTCAAGAAAAGATGTTCACACATCACACTGGTGTATTGTTTAGGTTAGAAAGCCAAGGATTCACAACTTTTTTTCCTGATGATTGTCCTTTCAGAACAATTCACAATTTCTGATTGTCCTTTTCCTTTCACTCATTTTTTGTCTTTCTCCATTCCTCCTGCACATGTAAAACGGAGACATGATCTGTAACAAATCTATGACAACGATGACAACAAATCTAAGGCACTTTTTCAACAAATAGGAATGGATAACACATCTATATTAGAATTTTGCTCGCCCAATAGCATGAAAAATCATAGGAATGGATGATTTGCCATTAAATGTCAGTTGAATAGAGATGGGGGATGCAGGTGACCAAAAACATGGATCTGGGAAGCCCCATTTGATACATGAACAAATGGTTGCTCTTTTCTGGTTTAGCACCATGTACAAACTCTGGTTATCTGACTTACAACCTGGGAAGCCGATCTGGGAAACTGCAACCCAAAATGAGCTCTCCCTTGACTAAATCCCATTGTACTTACTATTATTTACTTCTGACCAAATACGCATCGGATCATGCTGTAATTTTCGAAGCAACAGGCTCCAGGTTTTTAGTAGAACTCCAGCTTCTTCAGAAAATTATAGTGTTCATTAAGCCAATTTCAACCATTAAACCAATTTCGAATTTGACATAATTATACAATGCAGAGATACATGCTTAAACCCTGGATTTCCCACAGTAGAACTCTTATCCTGAAACTAAGGCAAGCTGCTTTGAGAGGGAAACTACTTGTGTTAAGTGGGAAATAAAGATTATGTGCAAACTCCCAGACGTGAGTAGGAGTGGAAAATATAGACATATCCTCAAGTGCTGATTAATGCGTTAATAAACAATAGGGCTTGTTAACTGGATGCAAAACTGGGAGTGAACAAATCAATTGAGTGTCAACAAGCTTCCCCCCCCCCCCCCTGTGTTAAGTACTTTGGAGTCATCTGCAAAGCTTTAGATGTTTGGCTACCATGGAAACCACTTACTGCATTCCATTATACAGAGTAGTCTGGAATGAAAGAGATATCTCTTACCTTTGCCCAATTTGTACAGGTGGGCCTTCTGTGCTGAATGGAATGATGATGCAGCAAGCTACCTTAAGAAATCATGCACTTTGAAAAGGTTCTTTCAACTTGGCAAAAACGAACTGCATTCGAGATGCCATATTCCAAGTTTGTCTGTCACTATTTTTTCCTCTTTCCTAGCAATTGCTGTTAATTTGGAAAGTCCATCTTCGGAGGAGAGAAGACACTAATTAACATGGCCGCGGTGGCGCAGGGGTTAAAGTGCAGTACTGCAGCTACTTCTGCTGATTACTGGCTGCCAGAGGTTTGGCAGATCGCATCTCACCAGGCTCAAGGTTGACTCAGTTTTCAATTCTTTCGAGGTTCATAAAATGAGGACCCAGATTGTTGGGGGAAATAGGCTGGCTCTGTAAACAGCTTAGAGAGGGCTGTAAAGCACTATGAAGCGGTATATAATCTATTGCCATGGCACATCTCATAGTGTGGCCTGCCTTGTTTCGATTTAGCATGCTGCATAATCTAGTCCCCATGGACCGAAAACTAGGGTTTATGGCTCATTGTTATGTGGTGCTCTTGTGGCTTATTTAACAAAACATGGTCAAGAAAGCAAAGCATAGAACAGAGATGGCACCTAGCCAGTAAAGAAACCAAGTAGGCTTGTACAAGGCAACCATCCTTTGATTTTGCAAGATACTTTGTGCTGCTTCAGAGGCCTCCTGTGACACAACAGCTATTGGGAAGAAGTAACAGAAGGTGCTGGATGGTGGTTTTTTTTTTTTAAGAGGCAGAGATCATGGGCTTTCCAAAATTATTTCAAAGAGGGATCTCAAAGGTGCTTTCTTTTTTTCCTTGTGGAATAAGAAGAAAACATTTCGCTTCTCATCCAAGAAGCTTCATCAATTCTGATGGCAGGGTGGTGTTGGTAGAGAAATGGGTACTGACAGTTGAGACGGATGGTGGGGAGATGGAAGGATAGACTCTGAAATGGTGGAGGGGAAGGGAGGGAAGTATTAAATTTCTTTGCAGTCATCTGGTCATCGGCATTTTCCCTGAGAGCTCTTGAGGCCACTTAGGAGTTGATCTTTGCCCTCAGGGTGCAATTGATTGTGGAACCTTCTTAGAACTTGTTGGAAGAAATGTCCTTCTGGGTTCAGTTCCAAGTGGGGAAAAAGAAGTTGCTTGGAAAGAAGGTTTATTGATGATGGACAGGACCACATTGTTTGAGGTCCTGGGGGAAAAGGGAAGAGATGCTGAGAGTGCCTGGGCTTTTGAATTTGAGCTTGTATTCTGATTGGTTGTCAGACTCCCATGGGCCATGCAGGGGCAACTCTGTAGGCTTTCCTGAGTCCCAGGCTTGGTTGAACCTTGCTGGATAATGTAATCTTCCCAGGTAGATGGGTAGAGGGCTTTGGGCAATTCCTACTATGATTCTGCCTGAAGGAGGTAGATCTTTGTTATGTATAGTAGATTGGCTCAGGCCTTAATGGTCCATTGACAAAGATGAGGGGACTGAGTTACTATTCTGCCCTTTTAATATTTCCTAAAATACCTCATTTCTCTAGGAGAGCGGTGGGTGCTGACTTCCTACAAACCGCAAGGGTTGCGGTGTCAACTGGAGATAGGTGGTGTCTTATTTCTTCTCTGTTGAGGGAGGGGTGTTCAATTCTAGCATAGATGGATTATTTTAACCCTCTTTGAAACCAATAGTCCTCTGAGACCACTGTGACCTGGATGACCAAGAATCTCCACAGACATTGAAAGAGGCACATTGTAAAAGTGAAGCAGAGCCACCCCAAAGGTAGGTTCCTACCGGTTCGGTCTGGTTCGGCCGAGTAGGTAGTAACTCGGCTGGCCACACCCCTGAACCGGTTGTATCTATCTTGTTTCTTGCTTCTGCAGATGCGCAGAAGCATTTTTTATAGTACTGCATATGCATGCACAAAGCACACGCACACCCTCAGCACATCCCTGAGCGAACCAGCAGTAGCGGCAGCTGGAACCCACCCCTGAGCAACCAATTTGGCGATTCGCTCTCTCACACACACACCAACCACCCATTCTTTAACAATGCAACTGCAATATAAAAAGGTGGGAGGATCTTGGGAAAACAAAAAACAAAACTAGAAACACAGTGGCTGGGGATGACGTCATACAATACAATACAATACAATAGTAGAGTTGGAAGGGACCTTGGAGGTCTTCTAGCCCAACCCCCTGCCTAGGCAGGAAACCCTATACCGTTTCAGACAGATGGCTATCCAACATCTTCTTAAAGACTTCCAGTGTTGGGGCATTCACAACTTCTGTAGGCAAGCTGTTCCACTGATTAATTGTTCTAACTCTCAGGAAATTTCTCCTCAGTTCTAAGTTGCTTCTCTCCTTGATTAGTTTCCACCCATTGCTTCTTGTTCTACCCTCAGGTGCCTTGGAGAATAGTTTGACTCCCTCTTCTTTGTGGCAACCCCTGAGATATTGGAACACAGCTATCATGTCTCCCCTAGTCCTTCTTTCTCTTAAGCTAGACATACCCAGTTCCTGCAACCGTTCTTCATATGTTTTAGTCTCCAGTCCCCTAATCATCTTTGTTGCTCTTCTCTGCACTCTTTCTAGAGTCTCCACATCTTTTTTACATTGTGGCAACCAAAACTGAATGCAGTATTCCAAGTGTGGCCTTACATTATAAAGTGGTATTAACACTTCACGTGATCTTGATTCTATCCCTCTATTTATGCAGATACATGCAGATACATATCTGGGTTACACACATCTTCAAAAGGATGCTCTTTGACAAACTTTCAAGGGAAACACCCTTCTGAAACACTTCTGGGAAGCATCATATTCCCTTGATTCTGAGCAGAGCAGTGGCAGGCCCTTTGCTCAGCCAAAGTGGCTTTTGCCTATGCTCAGAGGTCAGGTCCTCCGCTCCCCACGCTTCTTCAGTTTGAGGCAGAACAATATGCCTCCTTGAAGTAGATCGTCTTCTATTTACAAAAGCTTAATGTAAGTGCCCCAGCAAAAGTGAGAAAACAAAGCTAGGCTGTTCCCAGGCCTATTCTGGAAACATGCTTAACGACTGTAGTCAATCTAAAAAACCCCACGGATGTAGTAAATGGTGAGTTAAAATGTACGATGTCATGCTAAAGTTATTTTAGAATCTTTTCCATCAAAAACAAATTCATCCCAAATTGTGTTTTCATAGGGAGTAGCCTGACAAGGCATTTATTTGGTTTTCATGGGAGTGTCAAAATAATGCTGTGAATTCTTCCTGCTGAAAATAGAAAAATCATACTCCCAAGTGAAGATGAAATAACATCTTCATATAAGAGAATTGTTAAGTGTAAAAGGAAGAATAAACACAGCCTCAGCAGCTCTTCCCCTATAGGACAAGGCCTGTTGCTCTTCCATTGTAGCTCATACTGGTTGGTTTTGAACTAGCCTAAATTGATGCTTCCCATTCACACCTTGATTCTGGGACAGGGATGAATCTATAAAACGCCATGAGGAGCCGACATTCCTGGGATTTGTTGGTCCTCTTCCTATTCAGACAATATAGGGGATCACAAGACTTTTTCCTTTTAATGTGTTTTTAAAATGTCCAAATATGACCTCTTGCTAATTTGCAAGTCCACTGAAAATGCTTCTTTTAGTAACTATGTCTTAGTGTTTATCCACACTGCCTAGCTATTGTGCTGTACAATTGTACAATTATTGTAACTTTTTCCTTATAAATAAATGTGCACTTGTTCAAAATCCAACAGAAATTTTGGAGGTTTTAAATTACTTCTTTTTCTTTCTCTGGATTTTCTACTTTTCCCTGTGCTTCTTTTTCTTAATTCTAGTGGTGTACCATTTCATTGGTTTTTTTTTTCATAGCTGGATGGTTTTTACCCTTAGCTCCCAAATAACCCTAATAATAGCCTATTGGCTCCTGGAAAACATATAGGATAGGTTAACACTGGAGATTTATTGTTGTTGTTTAAAGCACCTGGAAAGCTGGGGAGTTCATGGGCAGAAACAATTATTAAAAATTCTGCAGGTTTTTGATTCACCAACACTCTGTGAGACAAAAATTAAACCTTTGAGCTATGATGGCACTTAAAATAAAAAGATATCTTTAACAGGCATTAGAAAATCAGCGGAGTGTTGACGCAGTTGAAGGGGCACTTGATCTTCTGTAAAAGTAGTGAATAAATTGCTCAGATTAGCCTGCAACAGATTGAAATGCTTTCTCTGACAGAAGCATTTGAGGAAAAGTGTTTTGGGGAACTGAAGGAGAAAACAAATGCACCCAAAGGTTGCTTTGAAGGAGAATGGGGGATTAATAGAGGGCAGAATCATTTGTGCCTGCCTTCCAGAAAAAAATATATAGTTTGTTTGTTTTGGCAAGATTGGGTAGAGCAAATAAGCCCTCAGGTTCTTAAGATAGCTGAGGGTCAGAAACAGAAAGGGCAGGTATGCTCTCGGATATCATAGAGTTCCACTTCGGCATGCATGCTTTCTGAATAATCTTTCTTGTTTCTTCCATTTAAAAAAAACTGGATTCCATAAATCCCTTCTTTTGAATTGCAGTCTGGAGGGGTTTTCTTGCCGGCTTCAGGATGTTGTCTTCCTAAGCTTAGCCTAGTATCTGCCCATGCTACAGGCCACGAGGACGAAATCCTGGAAATTATAGGCTGCGTGAATGCCTCTAATCCAGGTGTGAGTTTGTTGAGGGCATCCGTTCCCTCTCAAATCCCAATTATCACCTGCCATTGTTTTTCTACCCGGAATCAAGGGATATTCTTAAAATGTCACCCAAGAGTAATGGAGAGAAGAAGAAAACACAGGACACCATGTCCTATTTAGCAAGGAAGTAAACACATTTGTTCCTCATTTTAAAAAGGCAGTGGTTAATCTTTTTCAAAGGCAATATAAAAATAGTTTAGCCCTTGCTGCGCATTTGGGGAAGATGTAGAGAAAGGGCTTATTCCCATCTCAATGCAAATGTTTGGCGTTACCTTTTAAAAATCTCTTTATTGGGTATGATTGAAAGGATCAGAAGCCTCTGCAGTGAACCAATGATGCCAAAATGACAACCGTGGGATAGCCTCATTCCGCAAATGCTGCCTGGACCAGTGGTAGTATTCAGCCGGCTCGGATCAGTTCAGGCGAACCGGTAGTGGCAACCTGCGGGAGGGCCTGGGCCCGCTCCCCCTGCCCCAGCTCTATGCCATCCTATTTAGCCACGTTTTCTAAGCTGCACACATGCAATGCAAATCCTGTGCATGAGCAAAGTGCATGCGTAGAAGTGCATGCTCTCACGAAGCGAGCATGCTTACAGTTTTGGTGCGTGGTGAAGCAGTGGTAGAATTAGGTGAAACCCACCTCTGGCCTGGACATATTTGTGTGTAGATACAAGTGCATAAATTCCAACAGCATTTGTGTGATAGTACAATCAATCCTATGCTCCCCCCTTCAGTTCCACTTCTCCCGGCAGATGCTCACTGGAAAATGTGGCCTATTTGCACTCCATCTGTAACACTGTCTTAGTTAAAAATCATACTAGCAGTATAAAAATCTTAATTTGGGGGATTTCCTGAGGAAGTGCTTGATATCCCATGAGCCTTTGCCCCAGAAGAGTATTAGCAAGTACTGCATCATTAGCAAGTTCCTCATAGGCTGTGACCAACAGTAAGTGAGACTTTGTTGAACAGGCAGGGTTTCAGAGCTATATTCTGTTCTGCCCTTCTCTACTTTTATCAATGATTGCTAAAAAGGAGATAGTGGCTTTTTCCCATCCTTCTTTCTCTCCAGTTCTTTTTCTTGGAGGACTAGGAAATAAATTAGGATGATAGACAGTCTTGGTGTTTTCCCAGCAAGGTTGATGTGTGGAATTAATTTAATCATGTTGTCTGCACTGGGGTAAATCTAATTCCCTTGGGATTAGTTGATGGTTTTAATTAGTCCTTCTTTCATGTTCCTGCAATGCACTAATTACCCCCACCAACCCAATTAAGCATGTTTTTGGGACACAAGTTATTTGGCTTTGAAGGAATTATCCATATGATTCAGGTTATTTTTACCACACCTCCAAAATTTTTGTTGGCAATCAATTTTTCTGGGTGGCTTAAAAATAACTCAAACTAACTGAATGTTTTCCAATGGGTTATCATGAAGACCCCTCATTTCATGCTCATTTTAGTAAAATTCATTATTTTATTTTATTTTTAAATGCAAATTATGGAAGACCATGTCTTTGGGACTCTGAAGCCTTTTTTTGCACCAACAGATGGAAGTCATTTTTGGTCAACCATCCCAGTGTTTCAATTTCGGGCTTTGCAAAAGTGTTGAGGTAAAATAATGAAAGAAAAAGATCAGTGGAAAAGTTCACTCCTGTTTTGCCAAAATAATGCATTCAATATAAATGTCTATGGAGATTCTCAGTCGTCCAGGTCATGGTTGTCCCAAAGGTGCTTTTTCGAGAGGCAGCTGGAGGTTTGTCTGTGAAATCAGGGTTACCTGAGTGGTGCAAATGGGTGTGGAGCCTTCTTGGAACTGTTGAAAGGACTGTATTGTAGACTGGTGATATATGATGTCCTATCCTTTCCCCTCTGCTGACACAGGGCTGTTCAGTCGCCTTAACAATTCTCTAAAAGAATGCAAATGACCAACTGTCTTCAAGGAGTATAAATCCTTCCATTCCCCACCATCCAGTCAGAGCTGAAGAAGCTTCTTGAGTGAGAAGCGAAACCTCTTCAAAGAAAAACCAAAAAGCCCAGTTGCCCCTTGAAAAAAAAGCACCTTTGGGACATTCAATATAAATTTATCCATATAAATAACCAGAAGCAAAGAGAGAGAGCAAGACGCCTGTCCTTTTGAAAATCAAATTAGACATGGGGCTTTTCTTATCTTTGCATGTCAAGAGTGTAGTGGTTAAAGTGTTTGACTAAAAATAATCCCACCTTCAAGTTCATCTTCACTCGGAAAGTTACTGGAGACTTTGATCCAGTTATTATCGCTGAGTCCAACCCAGCCTACCTTATAGTGTTGTTATGGAGAAAAAAAGGAAGAAGGAGAATCTTATAGATGCCACCAAGAGCTTAGAAAAGATATGGGCTAGGAATTGAATGAAAATCTAACTAATATCACTGTGCTGTTTATGGAGCAGGCTCATAGATGTAGTTTGTAACTGATTCATACTATTGCCGTGCTAATTGTAATTCTCTGGTCCTGTCATAATGTTGATTATTTTGTTCTCCTGATTAGCAGTGAGTTGGCAATTGTAGTTTTGTATTAGGTTTTAAGGTACTTTTAAAAGGTACTGAGACTGGATTTTATTGATTTGATAAGGCAGTTAAGGAAATTATATATAATAAAGCTCTACACTTTGATCTGCCTTCCTTCCTGTTGAAGGCCTGACTTATTCATACAATTCAATTTTACCATTTCAACAGCCGGAGTCTCAAGACTTTCATATGCTAAGTCCTCATTTAACAACCACAGTTGGAACCCGCAATTTGATCCTTAAGCAAAGCAGTCAGGAAGTGAAACCAAAACTATGCTTATGATCTTATTTCAAGTTTCCTTTGCAAAGGTCATACATTTAAGGATTGGTTGTAAAGTTACTTTTTCATCACTGCTGTAAATGAGGCAATCACTAAACCAGGACTACCTCTAGTAGAACTTGACAATCCTGATATTCTTCTAAGTGACTGGTGGCAACATGTCCTTTCAGTGTCTGCCCTGTCTTTTCTAATTTAAAAGGCAACTGAAGACTCCAACATCTCTTACGTATAGCTTCTTGAGTGGAAGCTATTAGGATGGGAGATGATGGCTGCCAAACGCAATTGGTTTCTTTGAGAAGAAGTGAATGATGGTTATCTCTCTCTGTGCACCCATGTGTAAAACAGAGAGGGAACTTGGTATGCAGCAGGTCAGAAAACTGTGGGAGATAGAAATTTAGCACGGTGCAGCTGCTATATCCAGAAGGAAGCTGAAATGGGCAACCTGATAGCAATGTTCCAATATGTCATGGGTTGCCACAAAGAAGAGGGAGTCAAGCTATGCTCCAAAGCACCTGAAGGCAGGACAAGAAGCAATGGGTGGAAACTAATTAAGGAGAGAAGCAACCTAGAACTAAGGGGAAATTTCTTGACAGTTAGAATAATTAATCAGTGGAATAACTTGCCTCCAGAAGTTGTGAATGCTCCAACACTGGAAGTTTTAAAGAAGATGTTGGACAACCATTTGTCTGAAATGGAATCAGGTTTCCTGCCTAAGCAGGGGGTTGCACTAGAAGACCTCCAAGTCCCTTCCAACACTATTATTCTGTTCTGTTATTCTAAAATGCTACTAAAGATGTCAAATGTATGCATCTCAGGATACTTTTCACACAGGTTGCAAAATAGATGTGTGAATGTTTTTATCCATTTTACGTCTTTTACAAAGAAAAAAAAATAGATAGGTGGGGGGAGGAGAGAGGCAGAGAGATGTGAAATGCCAAACTCCTCTGCCAAAACGAGAGGTTCAGTAAAATGTATTGATTTAGCCTGGGCACCAGAAAAAGCTCACCCAATGCAGAACTGACAGTAGATGGGTGAGATTTGTCAGATTCTTCAACTTCCCACTTTCCCTACTGGGGGAGAAAAATAGACTGGCAAGGGGCAGTAGACAATTATCTTTAACTTGCGCTTTTGCTGGTGAGCATGAGTACACAGGGGGAGAGGTTAAGAAGAGGGCTTCCACTGTTTTGTAATGCAGAGAATGCGAATACCCAATGGGCGCTTTGCCAAGTGGGTGGAGGCTGCAGCCTTTGCCAGGGCAGCCGCTGCTGAGCTTATGGTGTGACTGGAGCCAAGGTGCACAGCGAGAGTATCTATTTCAGTCTCCTGCTGCCAGGATCAGGGCAAAGTCTGGGGCAGAAGCCCAATTGCCAATGGCTAGTGCAAAGCATGCTTTCTATTCTATCAGCCCATCCCCCCCCCCTCACAGGAGGGAGGCCTGGCATTGAAGCAAACTTGCCTATTAATTCCCATTGAAGTCTCCTTCTCTTATACCGATAGAGGCTGGGATGATGCTGGGAAAAAAGGCAGGAGGTGAGGAAAAGGTGTAGTTTGTCGTTTGTGTGGGATGAGATGTGGAATATTGGCAGAAAACTACAAAGGAGTCACCTGAGCTACATGTTCTGTCTCTGTTACTAAACTTTGCTAGCATGATGGAACCCAAGGTGACTGCAGTGCAAATTGCAAAATGCACTTAGCTTCATTTAAAAACAAAGACTGTATAACTCCATATTCTACTCTAAAGCTACAACTCTTGCCTGCCCCCATCATATGAATTTGATTGTTAGCCTAAATGGGGTTATAGGCCATGTCGTTTGTAATGACAAGCCAGGCCTCCAGACCCTCTAGAAATTGCACAAGAATGTTCTTGTGTGATTTTTTTTCCAGAGGCTCCAGAGGCTGCACGAGAACAGGGCCTTCTCACCAGCAGTAGGATTCACCTACCTCCCCTACCGGTTCGCAAATGTGAGCACTCGCACTTGCTTCGCTCGTGCATGCCGCATCTGCGCACAGGCACCGCCTTCTGCGCATGCACAGTGCTCGCGCATTACATTGGGGTGAGTGGGCGGAGCCTCCCACAGCTGCCGCTACCAGTTCTCCCAAATCAGAGAGAACTGGCTGAATACCGCCTCTGCTTCTCACACAACTTCTAGAGGCCTCATAAGAACACGTACTGCGTTCTCATGTGGCCTTTGCAGCTTCCAAAAATTGTGGAATTTTTTCTCACACAGTCTTCAGGGGCTCCAGAGGTCAAATGAGAAGGTGTGGTGCTCTCGTGTGGCCAGATCCTCTGGAAATCATGCAGGAGGGCTTTTCTTTTGCAAGCCTCTGGACAGGGATGAAATGCTACCGGTTCGGCCGGTTCACCCAAAACGGTAATAAAAAATGCTACCATTTGCCCAAACCGGTAGTAAAAAAATGCTTAACAAAGTAAAAGAAAAGTTCCGACAATCATCTGTGTTGCACGATGGTAGGAACTCTTTTTTTACTTTTTTTTAGCATTTGGGGTCTGTTTTTGCTCCAAGGAGATTTCCCTGAGGCCTGCTAGGTGCTGCGAAGGAAGGAAGGGAGGAAAGAAAGAAAGAAAGAAAGAAAGAAAGAAAGAAAGAAAGAAAGAAAGGGAGGGAGGGAGGGAGGGAGGGAGGGAGGGAGGGAGGAAGGAAGGAAGGAAGGAAGGAAGGGAAAAAGGAGAGGGAGGACACAAACCATTTCAAAACCATTTGAAATTACGAATGGTCCAAAAGTCATCAGCTTTTCTTCTGACTGGCACTAGTTTCTATGATTATATTACACCTATGTTAAAGCTATGCATTGGCTACCAATTGATTTCCAGGTGCAATTCTGGCTTTGGCTTAAAAAACAACAACAGCCCTTTGACACCTAGTTACTTTCAGGACCACCCACTCCAGCTAGAGACAACCTGTTCAGAAGATCCTACCAGGAGAAGTTGCAGTTTCATACGGGGATAGGATAAGGGTGCGTGTGTATGCTGGAGCCAAGAAATACTCTTTTTCCAGTGCTGGGGAACTGATTGATGATGTGAAGTTGGTCCCCCAACTCTTAGTGACCATATAAATAAGATAGATTTTCTCTATGGTGCTCTGTTTCTAAGTTGGTCTTTTCTGACGGTGTACCCATTGCCACTGTAACCGAGTCCGACTATCTTGCTGGTCTTCTTCTCTATCTTTTTTCTGCCTCCCTTAGTATTAGAGTGTTTTCCAGAGAGCTGAATCTTTATATAATGTGTCTGAAGAAGGAAAGTTGGACCCTGGCCATTTATGTCTTGAGTGAGAACACTTGGTTGATTTGTTTTGAGTAACCATGTGTTTGTTTTCTTGGCTGTTCATGGTATCCTCAGATATCTTCTCCATTACCCAAGTTCAGAAGTGTCAATACTCTTTCTAGCCTGCTTCTTCAAAGCCCACCTTTCATTTCCCTACTTTGGAACAACCTTCCTTTAATAGATGGGCTGTTCCTCTTGGTGTACACTACCTGAAGCTGGATTTTATTAGGCAATGTACGCATCTATATTTTATCTTGTACGTCTATGTGAACTGATTACAATGTAGTAGCATGTGAGTTTGACCAATGAATTATAGAATGGCAAATTAATTATTTTGCTCTACGTAAGGAATGAGTGAGCTCCATGCAAGCCCCGGTGCTTTATTTTTGCTCCCTCAATGCTCCAAGATTCAAATGTTCCTCCAATTTGACAAGAAATTTGATAGTAAAATGTTCATTTGAAGGTAAGGTTTCTCTCCCCACCCCCCTGAAAAGTAAGGCTGGGAAGAGAATTAATATTAAACTTGCTGTCCGGACTGGAAGCCATCTTGTGCATTGGACCTTCAGACCTGCCACATTTAATGCTGTGGGAAATTGGGAGGGAGGACCATATGGAGTGGGATAGATATAGTAAAAAAACCCTTCTTTTCTATGAGAGTCAAGGACGTCTTGCCCTGTACCTGGAGTGGTGTGACTGGGAGGCATCTCCAGTTGGGACGGTGTCTGATTGGATCATTTGATGGACATGTGGGGGCTGGGCAGGGAATTGAACTTTTGTTTGGGTGGGGGAGGAAACCTGGAAACTTTCAGATTTGGGTTTTCCTAAATGTGCCAATATGACATCTCTAATAAAATGGATCTTTGAGGAACTTCAAGCCCCGGAGTCTTCTTTCGTTGGGGGTGTTACTTGGAACCCTGGCGCTTGCTTTTCTATAAACCACCACTTGCACCCTTGAAATCCCTACCTCTACACCCGAAATAGCTCAAAGCACTCAATTGAAGCATTATGAGCTTTGGCAATTGAAAAACAAAAGCAAGAAATTAGAGGTGGTTGACCTCCCTAATTTTGGACCTCCCATCCAAAATTTTAGCTTGGTCTCCGACCCAAATTGTGTGTGTGTTTATTTATATATCTATATTTATATCTATATATCTATTTCTATCTCTCTATCTCTATCTATCCACACACACACACACACACACACACACACATATATATATATATATATATATATATATATATATATGCTGATCTTGTTGTATTCAGATCTTTTCCCGTGTAAGATTGAGATTGTCTTGGTAATGTTTCAGCGAGGTCTCACTCGCCATCTTCAGGCTGGGTTTTGGGTTTAAAATGGCAGCTCCGACCACGCTTTAAGCCCAAAACCCAGCCTGAAGATGGCGAGTGAGACCTCACCAAATCCTTGCCAAGACCATCTCAATCTTACACGGGAAAAGACCCGAATAAAACAAGACCAGCATATATATATATGTGTGTGTGTGTGTGTGCGTGTGCATGTGTGTGTGTATATATATCCCCGCTGTAAGTATACATGCAGGGAGTAAGATGGATATGATTCCCATACATTTTTATTAAGAGCAAGAAAGGGAAAGAAAGGCATTAGCTCAGAGACCGAACTTTTGCTTTGTATGTAGGGATCTCCACTTCTATTCTTGGCATCCTTAGATAGGAACAGCCCTTTCCTAATCCTCTGTAACTAGAAGGCAGCCAAACTTCTTGGGCTTCTGATTGTTTTACCCTTGCCATCATATCTTTGGCCTAATCTTTTGGTCATGTGGCATGGGCATTACAAAACTGGAAGTATGAGAAATCTGAAGGGAAGGGTTGGGAAAGTCTAGTGATATTATTCCTGGTTACTCCCGAGATAGATGGCCAAAGATCTGGTTCAACTTCATATGTTTCCTCCTACTGCCATTTCTGCATTTCACTGACTGACCTATTCTCAAAATGCATACTATGGGGTTCCTTGCTTGAAAATATATTTTAAAATATATAACAACTATAAGGAACATTTTGCTTAGCTTATGTAATAGAACGAGAAGGAAAAAGCTGTATAAATCAGTTTGTATTGCACTGTCAAGGAGAAATATGGTTAACACCTGTAGAAACTAAATTAATTTTAAAAAGGAACTAGTAGAAAGTCACCATTCATCTAGGAACAATGTAAGTGAATGAATCAAATTGCCTTTTGACTGCAGTAGATTTATTTCCTCCTCTTGACTTAATAGAGTTTTTCTCCTGCCGTCTAAAAACACCAAGTGCAACAGGCATTCTGTCATTCCACAGTCAAGCAGAATTTCGTTAATAAGGATTAATTATACTTTGCAAAGCTTCTGCTTTAATTTGGTTTCTAATTATAAAGTAATTGCTAAATCTTATTTAGATTAGAATTTATTTAGATTGAAAACTCTTATACCCCTTGACCAGTGGTGGGTTTGTACCGCTTTTACTACCGGTTTGCTTGTGTGCGTGCGCTCTCACGACGCTTCTGTGCATGCGCAGAAGCATCTGGGCAGAGCCTCTTGCCGCCACCTCTACCGGTTCGGTCAAACCGGCCTGAACCGGGAGCAACCCACCCCTGGCCTTGACATGGGAGTAAGACTTACTCAATTCAGCAGGTCCTACTTCTGAGTAGACATAGGATGTCCCTGACAGCTTGAGGAAGTCTGTGAATATGACCTGAATTCTAGAGGTAAGGCTATCATCTCCCTTCTCCTTAGATCTAAACTTGTTTTTGCCCACTAGTTTGTCACTTGTGCAATACTGTATGCAGAATCTCTGATCAGCAAGGAACCAGGAAATTCCTCCACTATACCGCCTAACATCAGAGTAAAGATTACGGGAAAACCCATTGTTTGCATTTCATTGTTGACTGGAAGTGAATCTACCTCTCTAATGATTCATTTGTAAAATGAAGGGGATAGTTCTGAAATCAGTCTCTCTGAAAAAGGAAAGGCCACTGGCCTCAACTTCTGTGGGAGGAAAGGAAACAAGACTCTGTGCTCTGGATGAGGAGGATTAAGCCCAATTCCACCCTGGCTAGCTTTTATGAGACTCATTCCTTCCTCCAAAAATCCCCAGGAAGAACTCTTGCTTTGTTTTCCATACTTTCCCCTCCCTTCTCCCTTCCTTTTATGCCATAAGCTTGAGGGCAGGGATTGTCTACTTTTTGTCATCCCATAAGCTGTTTGAGGAGCCTTTCAGACTGGAAAGTAAGGTGTCAGTGAATAAAACAAGGACTGCATCAGAAGGCCTGGGGCTCTGTATTAGGAATATAACTTGACTGCCTAGTTTCTAATCCATCCTTACTAATCTGAAAGTGTTTTTAGACTGCTTCCCTCCCTCTGACCCATCTCCCAAGAGGGAGAAGACAAACAAGGCTGGTGTTTTTTTCTGCGCAAAGTTCAACAGCCTGCAATTTCCCAGCTGCCTGTAATGACACAACTCCTCTGGCTACCAGGGTGGAAGGAAGGAAGGAAGGAAGGAAGGAAGGAAGGAAGGAAGGAAGGAAGGAAGGAAGGAAGGAAGGAAGGAAGGAAGGAAGGAAGGAGATGGATTATCCATCCATTTATTTCTAGGTCACCCACCCAAATGATTCTGAGCAAACAGCAATGCAAAGGAGGATTGTCTGACTACTATAGCAAGCAACCAGGGGTGTTATTCACTTACTTTCCCTACAGGTTTGCAAATGTGAGCCCGCCCATCCGCTTGCCTTCCGTGCATGCGCTTTGGCTTGAAAACATGCCTAAATAGGACGGCATAGAGACAGGGCAGGTGGCCTGCGATTTCCACTATCGGTTCGGGTCAAGTGGTCCAAACTGGCTGAATGCTACCTCTGAAGCAAACCCGCCTTGCCTTGGGTCTTGAGGATCCATTGCCAATTTCCCATTGCTGGAAGAGGGGGGGGGGACTTTGTTACATGAGCGTCCTGCTTTGTCCAATGAGCTCAAGAGATAATCCTCCCATTTCAACTTCAGAACAAATTGGGGGTGGTAAGTTATGAGAGAGGATGCTTAAAGCCTTCTTAGTTTAAAGAGGTTTTGAGTTAGTCTCTCTGGGCCCAGTACCATCTTGAAATTTGGGGATGAAGAACTTGGGATCCCAAGACCCCTTACATCCTCCAAAATGTGGCCTCAAGAGCACATTTAAACTTTGCTATCCAATTGCAGCTTTGAACGTGGCAAGGAGAATAAACTGCGCAAACATTTGAACAAATTACACGTGTTGCATTCAACTGTTATCTTAATTTTAATCTAATAAAAAACCCCATATGGAGTTAACTCTGAGTCTATCTCCTTCTTTGTCATACTTCCAGCAACCCCCGTCATGACCTTTGGAGAGCAAGTGTGGTCCTCAGCCGACAAAAGATCTCCTTTCATTAATCTAGTATGCTGGCTCTCTTGTGCAGGGGGAAATGTGGGTCCCGGGAAACGTTTTCAATCCTTTGAGGTAAGAGAAATGTTACACTGAGACAGCCCTTGATTCTACAGACCATCATTGAAGGGTTCAGTCTTCAAATAATAAGCATACCCATGTGAATTCATCCTAATTCTATTGCCTCGACGTCCCTTAAAAGAAGAGTAAATTAATTCTTTGACAAAGTATCTCTCTATTTTCCAAAAACAACTCAAGGATCAAAATGCTGATTTTTGGAGGGTTTTTTTTATTTTTTGGGGTGACTATGAAGCTGGCTAGTATTTTGATGTTACAGTCACATTTCCATTCAGGTTCAAAAGAGACACGGACTGGAATTCTGAGATTTTTGGCTGACCTTCTCTCCTCTCCCCTCATCTCCAAAGCCCCAGGGAGGCGGCACTTTAAGAGAAGATGATGGGGCAAGGCGAGCTCGTTTAGGCTTTCCCTCAAGTTGTTTTTCAGCTCAGAAAATCACCTTGCCGGCCTGTTTTTCACCCAGGAGTGGAAAGAGGCACGGAAACTATGGGAATTCCACACAAGCAAGCAAGCTGGACAAGCATGAGCTGAAAAAATGGCTCAGAGGGAAAGAGGTTTATTTATCCACCGCTATCATTTGTGCCCTCTACAGTGACAGACAAATAAGTAAACCCAAATAAAGCAACATATTGGTAGAGCCAGAGAGCAAGCAAATGTTTTTTTTTCCCAAGTTTTTTTTTATATCAAAGTATCAACTCAATGCGTGACCAGTGCGGTATCTAAGTGTCACACACTGTAATACAAATAAAGCTAATCAAGTTAATCATAATCCTTGCGTTCAACCCACGTATACATGTCTAATAATAATGCATATTTATATTAATTTATAGTCTCATTATTCAATTATTCCACATTTTCTCTTGTCATTACTTTCATTTCGTCATATAAAAGGTCTACACTAATGTTTCCCCTTTTCTTGTTTCTATTATTTATTCTAGCTTTTGATCATATCACCCTTTATTTTAAAAAAAACTCTTATCTAATTTCTAATCATGTCACCTACTTAAAAAAGAAAAAGAAAAGGAAGAAGAGAGTGAGAGAAAAGAAAAAGTAACTCAAAACAGCAACAACACAAGAAACATCCCTCTATCTTCCCTTGGGCCGCTTCAGTACTTTCTTTGCTAAAACAAATGCTTATTTTGAGATATTATTACTTTAGAGGTTTTTTTTTTTAATTATCTCTTTGAGTTGGGCCTCACTCTCAGCTGAGCAGAGTGAATTGAAATGCCATTACAGTCACAGGAGTTGAAATGAGTAGTCTTGCAGCAGAATTAGTGCGGTATATTTGAGCTGCGTCTATAAGCAACATTTGTATACGATGAGCTCCCACCTGCAATAACATGTAGGTACAAAAATGGCTTTCCAGATGTTGATGATGCCCGTTGGCTTTTATACCTTTATTGAGGTCAGTTGGTGGTTACGTAATAGGTAACTAAGCTATTTATCTATGAAGCTGCCCATATAAATATGAAATAGGGGAAAAGGCTGTAAAATAAATAACATTTTTTAAAAAAACAATTAGTCTTCCCTGTCATCGTCACAGCATATAGTGCTTTAGGGCAAGTTAAGAATGGGGAGAATTTTGTTTTTCTCTTCACTCTTACACAATTTTGAAGGGGGGGGGGGAGATACTATTTTTTTGGCTGAAGTCATTCAAGTTGACTTGAAAGTTTGCTTGAAAAACAAACTGCCCAGATGGGAAATCCCTTTTCCAGTTCTTGTTGTGGTTGGGTTCCAGAAGGAAATGATCCTTAGGCAAACTCTGTGGTTGCACCAGATTAGCAGGAAAAACCAGACTGTACAGAAGCAGATAAACACTTTGAAGTGCATCCTAATTAAAACCAATTTAGAGCTAGTATCGTTGTTGATTTCCCACAAAACTAAAGAATGAAAAAACCCCAAATGCCAGGTAAAGGTATCCTAATACTGAAGATAACTGGTTGACTGGAGGAGGGGGGTACGTGGAAGCTAGAATTTCCTCCTCAGAAGTTGGTTGTCAATGCTGGGTCTGAAGGGAGATACGTCTGCCATTTTCTCTGCCAAACTGGGTTACTGCAGCCTAACCTGTGTGGGATTATTCTTTGAAGAAAGGATGGGTCTATTAGGGAGTGTTCAGGACATGTTACAACTTTGTGCTTTGCAGTGAAAGTGCCTAAGGAAGGACAAGCATGTCTTGAATAATCTATGCTATTATGATCTTTATCTTTCTATGATCCCTTCTAAGGTACTGAGTGTAACAACTGAGCACCTTTTAAAATTATGGTCTGGCTCATTCTCACAACACTCTTTCAGATAGTAAGGAAGTGATCTCAGTCCCTTCCAGCATCCCTATCGTAGCTCCGCAAATATTTCAGGGAAGCTGGTGGGACCAAATCGAACCAAAATATGAAATTCCACGCCCAAAACCACAGAATGAGCATGGCCCAGTAGGAAACTTAACAGAAGTTCCCTGCCCTACATTGCTATTGCTGCAATCTTATTTTAACACAACACTTGTCAGTTTGATCCACCCTAGTATGCTGTATTGTCTTATTTTTTTCCTTCCTTCTTTTCATGAGGAGATTATATCTTCTAGTGTGGGGGAAAACACATTTTAAAAAAAACCCACTATGCTTCACCTATATCAAGCAGGCTAATGAATTTAAACCAAGGGATTCTCTCCCTACCCCTTGTTTCCCAGAGTCCTCTACAGTAATTATAGTCTATCATTGCAAAGAATGTGACCAAAACTGAAAAGCATTGTTATATAAGCACACTGGAAGAACAACACTCTATTTCTTATGGGTCATCCTTGACATGCAGTTCAATTGTCGTTTGTGAGACGATCCAGATTCATTTTTGTGCCATACGGTCTCTGACCCCTTCGTGGTATTGCTTTTAGCACTCTGTGCTGGAGTTAGTGCAACATATACATATACATATACATATACATATACATATACATATACATATACATATACATATACATATACATGCATGCACGCACACACACACACACACACACACACACACACACACACATATATATATATATATATATATATATATATGCTGGTTTTGTTGTATTCGGGTCTTTTCCCGTGTAAGGTTGAGATTGTCTTTGCAATTCAATATACACGGGAAAACACCCGAATACAACAAAACCAGCATACCTACACCCGTGAAAATCTACGAAAACATATATATATATATATATATATATATATATATATATATATATATGGAAGCACCAAGCCAGAAGCACCAAGCCGGAAGCAGCAGCCTGAAGATGATGAATGAGACTTCATCGAAACGTCATGAAGATACTTCCAATTCTATGCGGGAGAAAACCCGAACAACCAAAGACATACATACAAACACCCGCGAAAACCTCAGAAAACACACACACACACACACACACACACACACACACACACACACACACACATATATATATATATATATATATATATATATATATATATATATATATATATATATATGTTACAACCCCTGGTATGACTAATTAGCTCGAAATAGATCTATCCTAGTCTCCCTTTATTTATTTATCAGTACAATTACAACACACACACACACACACACACACACACACACATATATATATATATATGCTGGTTTTGTTGTATTCGGGTCTTTTCCCGTGTAAGGTTGAGATTGTCTTTGCAACGTTTCGTACATACACACACACACATATATATGTATATATATATATATTTGCTTGAAGGAAATCCTCCAACTCATCCCATCAACAGAACCCCCTAGTTGCGAAAGTGAATCTAACTTCTCAACTATTCCTGAGAATAATAGGATAGTTTATGGATCACAGGGTCAAGGGCATGGCAGCTCCATAAAGCAATATTATATTCCTGCATCTGCCCTGTATGATAATTGACGGCTACTTCCTTATGCCATATTGTTGTAAGGCTGGCCCTAACTGACATTTACAATGGCACCAATCTCAGACTGATGATTTTGTAGGGCTAAAATCTAGTAGCGGTAGGTTTGGTCCTAAGTTGATTGCATATATGACTAAATCTACATAATTACTCCCCATTGGTGAATAGAAAGACGTCATGCTGCTGGAAGCCTTCATAATGAACTAAGGTTCGGTTGAAAATGTGTCCAAACAATAACTCTGTCAAGGTGATGATAAGCAATGGCTACATTTTCATTATATTTTCATTTCAGTGCTGTAAAACACTGTGAAGCGATATATAACTTTAAGTGGTATTGGTATTGTGCGTGAGGAAGAACTGTATCTCCCACGTTTTATGAATGCTGTTTGGTCTTATGACAAATTCCTATCAGATTTGTTTAATTGCATTAAAATAGAAGTTCAACACCTTCAACAGAGAAATCATGACAACCAATTTAAGTCACAACTGTTTTCAAAGCAGTATAAATATACCAGGTATATTAATTTCCCAAGTTGCAATCCCTATAATTAGTTAGGAAAAACAGGAATTCACTCAAAATTGTTTCCACTTGGCTTGTAGCATATAAATATCCTGATCAGAGATGATTTGTGAAACGTTGGAAACAATTATTCTAATTAAATTGAAAATTCAAATCTCAGGCATTTACAAAGTAGGCCTTTTAGCCATTCTATTATTCAGTGTTTGTAGACAGCTTCACTAAAATGTGCTACTTGTGACTTGGAGCACTTAAGGCTACAGGGAAGAGAGAAAAGGAGAAGACACTTGTTCACTATTCCATTGATTCCAGGTAATTTGAGAATGCAAAGCCAATATGGAAGAAAAATCAAAACGCAATTTAACTCATTTCTGATATTATTCTTTATCTTACTGAAAGTATCTTACCGTATTATTCAGACCAAAGCATTTCCTAAAGCAGTTTTCATATGCTCAATCAGGCAAGTCTTGTCTGTATTCTTACAGCCTAAACATATGCAATTCTTCAGGAAATCTATGATGGGGTGGCATATGAGAAATCAATCCATCAATCAGCGTGAAATGTAATGTTTTCCAATAATGTAACTGACATCACAAATAAGAAAATATTGGGTATTTTGGGGAGTGTGCCATTAGTCCAGGAGTTCTCATTTCTTTTAAAGACTAGAACTAGGCTTCAAAAATTGGCTTTTTCAGATACATGGCTGGGATCACTCAGAAGGATCGGTTTAGGCCAGGACAAACATTAAATTTGATTCCATGTTAATGTACATGATTAACGTTTAATTAATCTGCTTAAAAAGATGACTGTGTGTCTTAAACCATTTCTTCCTTCAGCTGTATTAAAAGCTACATTGGCATTTTTGGATGCATTCTGGAGAGGCTGACTGAGGCCTTGAGGAGCTCCTAATTTAGATGTTTCATACCACTTTCTCTAAACCTGGTACTTTCCCAATATATCAGGATCATGGCTCACAGAATTCTTGATCCGTGTGGACAGTTGGCTGAGACTTCTGGGAGACACTGCCAATCTCTCTCTCTCTCTCTCTCTCTCTCTCACTCTCTCTCTCTCTCTCTCTCTCCCTCCCTCCCTCCCTCCCTCCCTCCCTCCCTCCCTCCCTCTCTGTTAGATCTGGGCAACGAGAGACAGACTGCGGACACGAAGTAACTTAACAGCTCTTTATTAGTAGTAGTAGTGATCCAGCTTGCTCTGAGGTCGGAGGGTTCCCCTTTTATAGGGATCGGGTACGCCCCTCGACCAATCAGAGGGATACCTGTTTCCCGCTGTAGTAGCGGACCAGAGGGGAGACTTATCTCGATATATGCTAATATCTAACACCCCTCCCCTCCTAGATGGAACGTTGCGGTAGGTAACATAGTCTTTTAGGTATGTGGGTGTTTGTCTTGCTCGGGAGGAATGTCGTAGTTCGGGTTGGTTTGAAGTAGTTGCAGGATCGGGTGCTTTTCCTGTTTCCCGTTCTGGAGGTCTTGTGCCTTCGTTGCTCGGGCGTTCAGGAGTCTGTTCGGCTGCGTTGTCTGGGGGTTTCTCTGCTTCGTGCGTGTTGTCTTGTCCCACGCTTGGCTCGCCGGCGTCGTCGTTTCCTATGATGGGGCTTTCGCGTGGCTGACTTTCTGTAGACAGGAAACTCTCGTCTTCGTTTCGAAGGTCGGAGTGTGCTAAGCGACCCCGAAGTTGATCGATGTGCCTTTTCCAGTTCCGCCCATCTTCTAGTTCCAGCAGATACGATCGTGGACCCGTGATGCCAATGACTTTTGCCGGCATCCATAATGTTCCCCCTGCGTAGTTGTGGGCGTATACTGAATCCCCTACTCTGAAAGACCGGATTTTGCTTGTAGAGTCTGGGGGAGCCGTGGCAGAGTAATTCGGGTGAAGCCGGTCCAGGTGGGACCGTAGGCGGCGACCCATGAGTAGTTCAGCAGGGCTCCTACCCGTTGTTGCGCTTGGGGTAATGTGCTGAATTAGGAGGTAATGGTCAATGCGTGTTTGCCAATCACCTGGGCCCATCCTAGCGAGGGCCTCTTTTGCGAATCGCACCATTCTCTCCGCCTGTCCGTTTGATGCTGGATGGAATGGCGCGACGAGGGCATGCCGAATTCCCAAACCTGCTAAAAATGTTTCAAACTGCATGGCCGTGAATTGGGGCCCGTTATCGGATACTAGGAGATCTGGCAGGCCATGGGTGGCGAAAAGTCGCCGTAGAACCTTTATGACTGCCTCTGCCGTGGTTGAAGTCATTAGGACTACATCTAGCCATTTTGAGTATGCATCCACAACTATAAGGAAAGTCTGACCTTGGAATGGCCCTGCGAAGTCGATGTGTATTCGCGACCAGGGTGCTTTGGGTTTCTCCCATTCTGTGGCGGGCGCTTCCGGGGGTGCTGGTCTCGATTCCTGGCATGGGTCGCAAGTGGCCACCCACTCCTCTATTTCTTTGTCCATGTTTGGCCACCACACGTAACTTCTTGCTAACGCCTTCATTCTAACAATCCCCGGATGACCCATATGTAAAGCATCTAATACATTTTTACGTAAAGCATACGGAATAACAACTCGATCCCCCCACAACAAACAACCCTGTAGCACTGAGAGCTCGTCCTGTTTTGACCAAAACATTTTGAATTCCGGGCCCACATTTCCCTTCGGCCACCCCCTCCAAACCCAAGTTTGAACTTGTTTTATTAGATTGTCTTTAGAGGAGAACCTTGCAACATCGTAGGAAGAAACCGGTCCCGAATCCAAACAGTCAATGAGCAATACCGGTACTTCTGGAGTGGGGTCTGGCAGAATGTCAGGTAATGGGCAACGGCTGAGTGCGTCTGCGTGTCCAAGAGTGGAGCCCGGTCGATGAATCAATTTGTATGAATACGCAGCCAGGAAAACAGTCCACCTGGTCATGCGAGGAGAAAGGGAGACCGGAGTGGGGCGGTTTCCCGCCAGAAGTCCCAACAGCGGTTTGTGATCTGTGATCAGTTCAAAATTGCGGCCGTAGAGGTATTCGTGGAAACGCTTTACTCCCGCTACGGCAGCCAGCGCTTCCCTGTCCATTTGGCTGTAATTCCTCTCGGCCGATGAAAGAGTTCTGGAGTAGAAGGCGATGGGTGCTTCTTTTCCGTCGGGCATCCTGTGGCTGAGGACTGCTCCAACTCCGAAAGGTGATGCGTCGCAGGTCAATACCAGCGGTAGGGTCTGGCTGTATCGAACAAGCAGTGAGTCAGTGGTGAGCAGGCGCTTTACCCCGGCGAAAGCTGCAGCTTCGGATCGTCCCCATTTCCATGGTGCGTTCCTCTGGAGTAGATGGTGTAGTGGCTCAGCAACGGTCGCTTTCTGCCTCAGAAAAACGCTGTAGAAGTTAAGTAATCCGAGGAAGGCCTGCAACTCGGTCTGATTTCGTGGTGTGGGGGCGTCCTGGATCGCCTTAATTTTCTTTGAAGTGGGGTGTATTCCCTGACCATCGATTCTATAACCCAGGAATTCTACGCTAGGCACGTTAATTTGGCATTTTTCTTTTTTGAGGCGGAGACCCTTTTCTCTGATTCTGGCCAAAACAGATCTGACTCTTTTGTTTAATTGCTCCTCATTTGCAGTGGACACCAAGATGTCGTCAAAATAGGGGACGACTCCTGGTATCCCTTGCAAAAGTCGTTCCATGACGCTCTGGAACAATCCTGGGGCAATGCTTACGCCGAATTGTAGCCGGTTGCATTTGAATGCTCCTCTATGCGTCACTATAGTTTGGGCCTCCGCTGTGGCACTATCAACTGGCAGTTGCTGGTAAGCTTGTGCCATGTCTAATTTTGCAAATACCTTTCCTGGCCCCAACGAGTGCAATAAGTGCTGTACTACAGGCACAGGATATGCGCTCTGTTGTAGCGCGACATTAATTGTGCATTTATAGTCCGCGCAGATGCGGACTGATCCGTCTGGTTTGACTGGGGTCACGATGGGCGTTTCCCAGCGCGCGTGATCTACCGGCTCAAGGATTCCTTGCTCCACTAACTTATCTATTTCCTTATCTATTTTTGGGCGGAGTGCAAAAGGCACTCGTCTCGGTTTAAGTCGGATTGGCGCCACTTTGGGGTCTAAATTGAATGATATTGGTTTACCCACATACTTACCAAGACCGGGGCTGAACACATCCTCGAACTCCTTAAAAATCTGTTCAGCGCTGCTGTTTCTCACGGCGTTGATTCCGGTGACTTCTAACCCCAGGGCTTCAAACCAATCAAGCCCCAGAAGGTTCTGCAATGGCGCGCTGGCGATGGTCACGGGCAGCTGGGCTTCGATGTCCTTGAAACGGATGTGGAATGTGCCTTGGCCCACGATGGGGACTTGGTTCCCCTGGTAGTCTCGTAGCAGGACGTCTGGAGCGCGTAGTTGGCTCTTTCTGAGGCTAGGGATAGCCTGTTTCATGGATGCCCATGAAATGATCGTCAGGGTCGATCCTGTGTCAACTTCTAGCTCGCAGGGTGAGCCCTCCAAAAGGACAGTGACTCTCAGCCTTTTTGGCCGCTTAGGGCGGACCTGATGTATTGTGGTGAGATACGTTCGCAACTCTTCTCTCTGGGTCAACTCTATCTCATCGTCAACATCCTGAAAATACTCTCGTTGAGCGTCTTGATAGAACGCTCTTTCAGCTCTTTGTGTGTATTCTCTCTGGGGATACGCTCGCTCAACTCCTTGTGAGTAATCTCTCTGGGGATACGCTCGTTCAGCTCTTTGGAAATATTCTCTCTGGATAAACACTTGTGGATTTCTCTCTGGGCGCCCCTTTTGATTTCGCCAAGCCCCTGGGTTGGGCTTCTGTTGGCGGTACATGGGTGGCTGCCTTGAGGCAGGGATTCCGCTCCGGCACACTCGTGCGATGTGCCCAAGTTTGTTGCAGTGCGAACAAACAACGTTCCTGAACCTACAAGTAGACCTGGGGTGATTCCCTCCGCAGCTTGCGCAGGGCGGCAAACGGGATCCGGGTCTCCCCCCAGGCCTCAAGTGACTGCTCTGCATCAGGTGACTGTCCTCGAACTCGGGATTCTCGAAGTCGGGGCTTGTGTCCTCGTAGTGAACTCTGGTTTGTCTTGGTGCTGGCTGGTTTACGTTGGCCCCTCGTTGTATGGTCACTGATGATTTCTCCGCTGACTCTGACGCTCTTGCTTCGTTTAACGCTGTCTGTAGGGTTAAATTCGGGTTTGCCAACAGCTTCTTTTGCAAAGAAATGTCTCTTAACCCACAGATGAGCTGCTCTAAGATGTGCTCTTCCAGATCCCTGTATTCGCAGTGAGTTGCTGCTTTTCGTAGGGCTGCAACATATTGATTGATGGATTCTCCCGCCTTCTGGGTCCTCATGTTGAATTCCTTGCGGCAGACATGGCGGGAAGGTTTTGGCGCGTAATGAGTTTGCAGAGTCTGTTGCAACGTCGTCCATGATACTGCCTGTATTGGAGTAGGCGCGGTGAGGTCTCTGGCCGTATTGAAGACTTCCTTTCCGCAGTAGCCGAGGAAGATGTTTTTCTTCCTCGCATCGGTGATCTCCGTGTATTCGTTCGCTTCGAGGAAACACTCGAAACGAATCATGAAAGCTTCCCATTCGTCGTTTGCTGGGTCGAAAGGAGCGGGGGGAGCATGCATTGCCATCTTCTCAGTTTGAATTTGCCGCGCTGCGGTGATCTGAGATGGCTGCCGGAATTACTGCCGAATTCCTGGGCTGGATCAAATCCGGAGATTCTGGAGGTAGCGTTTTCGTCCTATCTGTCTCTCAATCCCACCCTCGTCGCCAATGTTAGATCTGGGCAACGAGAGACAGACTGCGGACACGAAGTAACTTAACAGCTCTTTATTAGTAGTAGTAGTGATCCAGCTTGCTCTGAGGTCGGAGGGTTCCCCTTTTATAGGGATCGGGTACGCCCCTCGACCAATCAGAGGGATACCTGTTTCCCGCTGTAGTAGCGGACCAGAGGGGAGACTTATCTCGATATATGCTAATATCTAACACTCTCTCTCTCTCTCTCTCTCTCTCTCTGCGCATTTTGCATGCCAGGTTGGGAAAGAGTACTAGAAACTCGGGGGGGGGGGGGAGTAAAAGATGAATGAGGTTTCACATAAGGGAATGGCCCCCGACTGTCTTTATTGATTCCAGTCTTATTTTGCAACAGAGTGAACAAATTCATCTAAGAGTCCCTCTTGTGCTGGGGGTGTGGCAACCCAGAATGGGTTGGGTGGAGCTGGTCCATGTGAGATGTTAGGAGCAGAGCTTGTGATTATGGCCCTCCAGCCAGGGATAGGCTTCTCCATGCTCTGGAGGCTTTCCTCGAGCCTCTGGGAGGGCGAAAACTGCCTCCCCTGGGCTCCGGAGACCCATTTCTAGCCTTCCGGAACTTCCAGGAGGCAATTACTTTTTCCTCCCAGAGCCTCCGCACGGGCCCTGCACTTACCTCGCATCCAAAACAGGCCGCATGGAGACTCCTGGATGGGGAGGGGCGGGAGGGGCCAGCCAGGTGTGGGGTTTGGAGGCTCTCTCAACCGACCATAACATTAGCTATGGCAGGGGTGTCCAAACTTGGCAACTTTAAGACTTGTGGACAGGCTGGGGAATTCTGGGAGTTGAAGTCCACAAGTCTTAAAGTTGCCAAGTTTGGACACCCCTGAGCTATGGGTTCTCCCAAACCCAGGTGAATCTGTAGCAGCCCACCCCTGCCTCCATCATATTTAGGTGTACTTTCTGCATTTTTTGAAGTAATGCCTGAACAAGGCTTTGAGTACCCAGAGAAACAATTGACTTTAATGTTATTCAGTAGCAGACATGAAATTTGCCTACAGTACTTACTTCAAAAAGTTGCAATGTGAATCAAGCGTAAATGCTACCAAAGCAATACTGTAATGTAATGTAAAACCATTATTTTTCTATTAAACTAAATGTAATGTTCCTCTTTCCTGTTTTTAATTTTGGATAAATTTATTGTTCTTAAGCATCAGGTTAATACAAGGTAGACCATTCAAAGTCATAATGTCATTGAAAAAAGTGACTTATGACTGTTTATCACACTTATGACTATGGCAGTATCTCCATGGTCACATGATCAAAATTCAGATGCTTGGCAACTGACTCATAGTTATGACGGTTGCAGTGTCCCAGGATCATGTGATCCCTTTTTGCGACCTTCAAAGTCAATGGGCTAGCCACTTAAGAACTGTGTTACTAACTTAACAACTGCAGGGATTCACTTAACAACTACAGCAAGAAAGGTTATAAAATGGGGCAAAATTCATTTAACAACGGTTTCACTTAGCAACAGAAATTTGGGGCTCAGTTGTGGTCATAGGTCAAGGACTATCTGTACTTTGGCTTTTAGGGGGAAGTGGCAACCAATGACGCAAAGGCTCGGGAACAAAGATTTCCATCTCCGTCTTATCTGAGAACTCCAAAATGGTCTTAGTTCTGGGCAGGAGCATCTTTAGTGTACCACAATGATTCCAAAATGATGACATGTACGTTAATGTCGTGGCACAAATGCCAATACATCCTGACATCTGACATAAGCATATATGCTGCAACATTTATATGGTGATGGTGACACATTCATTTCACTGCAGTTTCCACCCTGCTTCAGCAGATACTATTAGTAAGCACATCAATATACTGTGCCTTTGTGTTGCGTATTGGTTTTTTTATATTTTTGGGTACAATACTTCTTTTTCCATTTTAAGATTATATGTTACCCTGAAATAGTTGGAGGAAAAAAAATTGTAATGTGTTGGAGAACAATTTGCCTTATATATATATCGAGGACTACCTACATTCCTTTAAAATGTTCTGCAACTCTAGACACCATTCCTTTCGGTTTGGCCATGGACCCAAGTGATCAGGATGAAGATTACGTTGAGTTTTTGGAGGAGAAAATGCATCATCATCAAATACTATAATCCTACAGCCTAACAAGAGTCTCAAGTGGTAGACATTAACTGTGGCTCTCCAACTGGACGGAAGTGAAGGATGGTATTACTTAAGTCAATAGCCAAGCTGACCCTGGGAGAAAACAGAGAGTGATTAAGAACTTCCTGACTGACCAGGCAGCGCAAGGTGCACACACTACACATCTGAAGTTTTTGTGGTCACATGGTTGTGACCAAAACGTCGGCTCTAGTCCGAGCAGATGGCGACGCAGATGGATGCCGTCAAATCCGATGACCCTGCAAACACAAAGGTTTGTTTTTCAGCGACTGATCTTTCTAGACCACGTCTGCTCTTAATCATATCTCGGTGTACCCGGCTGACTATTTCGGTGTCTTCAGTCAGAAACGGCCTGAATGATTACTCTCAGGAATTTCCTGCTTCCCATTAAGGCATATCCTGGTGGATCAGAGAGTTTGATGACCTTGGATCTTTTAGCTTGATTGCAAGCAGGCCTCATTATGCTACAGCCTGATCCTCCAGCATGGATACTTTCGCTTGTTATGAGCCTTCGTTGTTGCGTACAGCAATACAAATGTACAAATAGCTGGTTGCAGAGACTTGGCTAATTATGGGAGCAACAGTTTGCAAGTCAAACAATGTGCTTATCTTGATCTGGTTGACAGTAACCACTTCCCTACCATCACCCCTCTAGGTTTAAGATGTCAGAAATGCTGATGTCAGCACATCGCCAAACATGGACACTATGGGTTGGGCACAGTAATGGTTTCCTCTTACCTTTGCTACTGGTTCAGAACTGGGAGCAGGCCCATGGGGGGGGGGCACTTCTGTGCATGCGCAGAACCTTCTGCACATGTGCAGAGCATCCGTGACGATGTCTGGGCGGGTGGGTAGAGCCTCCCGCCACCACCACTACTGGTTTGCCCGAAACATGGCAAACCAGCAGAATGCCATCTCTGGTTGGGCAGGTAAAATGTGCTTGGGTTCTTCAGTTTATTGAACTTTAGCTTGCCATGTACAAAGCATGTATTATAAAAATGCAGTAAAGATAGGCTGATTGCTTTTGCAGAGTGTGCAACCTAATGAGACCAGCAAGACGGGAAGACCTTGTGATAACACATTTTTCTTCACACCTAGGGTCATTGCTTGCTTGCCTTCTTTTATCTCCATTACATCAGTGCAAAAACATTTGGGTCACATTAAACCAGGGGTGTCCAAACTTGGCAACTTTAAGACTTGTGGACTTCAACTCCCAGAATTCCCCAGCCAGCTCTGGCTGGGGAATTCTGGGAGTTGAAGTCCACAAGTCTTAAAGTTGCCAAGTTTGGACACCCCTGCATTAAACCATTCTTTTGTCAGTGACTGCTAGCTCTATGTAACTATCACTTTCTTGCATTTACTTTTACCATTCCTTATCCTACTTATTCCATGTGTGTTCATGAGTCTACCTTGTGATAATAGTTCATGCATCTAATGAAGTCAGCTATAAACCATGAAAATCTATACAGCGTTGTATTTTTTCCCTTTTTTAAAAAAAATGCTCTATGGTTGTTTTTGCTTCCTAACAGTCTGATAAAGCTGTTTCTGAGGGGGGAAAAACATATAGTGTTGTCGTATTTTTCCTCTGCTTATTATAAAATTTTCTGTGCTGGCCTCTTCAGTCTTCTATTATACTAGAAAACAATATTAATAGCTCCCCCAGGCTTCTTTTAGGTATTTTTTAAAATTGTGGACACTACTTTTTGACTTCTTAAATGGAAGAATATAAAAATAGTCCAAAACAAATAACAACTGATGTGGAGTGAGGAATCGTATCTTCTTGATTATTTCTAGCTGCTAAGAATTGTATCATAGAATAAAGTAGGATAATAAAAAGAGCTGTAGAACCAATGAAAGAAAGTCTTTTAAAATTTAATGAATTTATGCTACAGTATGTGCTAAGGAGGAGGATGGGAACCAAACTACATCAAGTGGGCCTTGCTTCCTTACCTATGATCTATCTGTCTCAGTTGCTCCAATAAATTTAACCCCAGGAGTCTCATTTAGACTGATTTATAGTGGGGTTTAGCAGGGCTTATTTCTAGAGGGACGGGTTCTTTTCATTGCGAATCAGAGACACCACTTCCTGCTCTGGTAGCAGAATGTTTTGGTGGCCTATCAGGTCATCCATAGGCAGATGGAAGAAAAATAATATCTTGGATGAAGGTTTGCATGAAAAGGAGCAGTAAGAGGTATCAGTAAAAAAATAGAGGCCACACATTTTGTACTAGAGAAGAGGTGGGATGAAATTTGCCACTTTAATGAACATGGTGGAGAGCAGTGGTGCTATTCAGCCAGTTCTATCCAGTTCGTGTGAACCAGTAGCGGTGGTGGCGGGAGGCTCCGCCCCCACATGCCCAGACATCATCACGTCCTGTTTTTGATGCTATGCGCATGCACGAAGCAGGTTCACATTTGCGAACCAGTAGCAAAGGTAAGTTGATTTTATCTCGGTGGAGATAGTTGAAACCGTTTTGACCATCCTTGTTTTACCAAGCCTTGATGTTAAAACTGAGTAGACTTAACCAAGATTCTCAAATCCATCAATTTCACCAAATTTATCTGGCTGAGTGAGCCATTTAATGCTGCAGAGTCCAAACAAGTACTTTGAATTAGCTCCAGAAACAACCTGGTAACTATAGCTATGTAGGTGTTTTTAAGGAGAGATTTAATACAATGTGGTCTAACTCCCAGGAAAAAACCGCAGATGGATTAAAGTTCTCTTGTAATTTCCAATTTCAAAGGCAGGTGACTATAAAAAATGCATGAAAATGGTTAATCCCATGGGAGAAATGATTTAGATGCCAATAATAGCAGTCTGTTGCAATCATAAGAGGATGAAATTCCCCAAGCTTCAAATCCAACTTTGGGATTACTGTCAACGGCAACAGTTTATGTTGAACTGAAAAGAAATTCATCAAGGTCAATTGGGGCCACAATGGCATGTTAATAAATAGAAATTGGATACAATAGTGATCCTCATTCATTTCACGATGTGCTCTTATCATTGATTTTGTGAGTAGGTTTGAGCTTTATAGTATCTCTGGACAATGTGCCCATTTTTCCTCTTAATTTTGATGCCATTGAAGGATATTAGGTTAGTGGCAAGGACTTATTGTTGTAACAACGGCTTAAAATTATTTTTCAGGTCTTTATTTCACTTTGTTAAATATCGTGGCACTTAATAATTTTATAACTCTCTTGGCGACTCCAGAAAATGTATGAGAGCAACCGGAAATCAATTACTTTTAAGACATTTTTAAGACATTCATAATAAAGATAGGGACGTGGTGGCTCAGTGGCTAAGACTCTGATCTTGTCGATCAGAAAGGTTGACAGTTCAGCGGTTCGAATCCCTAGCGCGGTGTAACGGAGTGAGCTCCTGTTACTTGTCCCAGCTTCTGCCAACTTAGCAGTTCAAAAACAAATAAAAAATACAAGTAGAAAAATAGGAACCACCTTTAGTGGGAAGGTAACAGCGTTCCATGCGCCTTTGGCATTTAGTCATGTCGGCCACATGACCACAGAGACGTCTTCAGACAGCACTGGCTCTTCGGCTTTGAAACAGAGATGAGCACTGCCCTCTAGAGTCGGGAACGACTGGCACATATATGTGAGGGGACCTTTTACCTTTACCTTGATAAAGGTAGAAACTGAAGGTAACTTCTCTAACATGGGGCAGGGTTAGTAAAAGACCAATAAAGCTTGTGCACCTCTTACAAGCTTTCCCGAACACTAGCTGCTGAGAAACAAACAAGGAAGAATTACATCAATTCTCAAAACAAAGGGAGTACTTCTGTAGTGGAAGCTGAGTAGTGCTGACCGGTATCTTGCATGTGTATGCTTTGTCTGTGGGATGCCAGGATGGGGAGATTCCACAAGGAAGAAATGTAGCAATGTTTAGAGTCGGGAAAAACCTCGCACTTCTGAATAAAGAGTTGTTTGTGCAATCAGGAATGTTAAACCCTGAGTTGAAAAGGGTCTGAGATAACCACAGCAGACTCATCATCAATCCACAAAGGAAGTTTCCTGAAGAAGGTTGTGTGGAAAGATTGCAACATGTTAACCATGGCCTTCCTGGCCATAGGAATTTGGCTAAATACATTGTGTGTGTGCGGGGGGGGGGGGGGGAATCATATGATGTTTTGAATCACATTTAATGACCCTTTGTGGAAGTATTCGTCAGATTCGTTATAATCTGCCAAACATTTCAAAAGAGTTTGACAACAAGTCTTTCCTAATTATTGCTCAAACTGCAGAGGAAAGTTTGGATAGGCACCAAGCATCTCAGAGTGGAATACCTGGGATAGTGGACCCAAGGCTCCCCCAGTGTTATGGAACAAGGTAATCTTGGCTGATATTCATAAAAGTTGACAGGAATTGAACCTAGTTAGTAGACGGACAGGAAACCACAAGGTAATCCAGTTTCCAGTAATTAAGGTAATCTAGTAATCCAGAGATCCACTTTGGTCTAGTGCAGGGGTGTCAAACTCACGTCGTCATGGCGTATCAGGACTTTTTCCCTTTTCATTAAACCGGGCGTGGTCGTGGCCAGCGTGTGACGCAGCCAGCCCACGGGCTGGGAGTTTGACAGCCCTGGTCTAGTGGATAAGAGATCAGTCTAGAAACTAGGAGCAATGAGTTCTAGTTCCACCTTAGCCTTGAAAGCTGGGTGGGAAACTTTGGGCCAGTCAAACCCTCTCTCTTTCAGCTCTACCCACCCCACAAAGAAAAATTGTGGGAAAAACAGCAAACCAAAGAAATTATGGTGAGATAAGAAAAAAGATAAATAAAACAAGTTTAAAGCATCACATTTGCTAAATTTCTCCCCACCTTCCATCTTTGAAGACGTTCCTCGCCTTCACCACTGCTTCCTATTTTGCTTTTTGCTCTTTAAAATTCTCAAGCCTCTTTTCGAGGCTCTCCGCAATTCATGCTGTTCTTGTCTTTCCTTTTTATTTATTTCTATTTATTTATTAGGCTTGTTCAAGTCGCTCTGTCTGACTTACAAAATACTCTGGGCGAATCCTGAATCTGAAGAGTGGCTGTGTAAGTACAGGTAGTCCTTTACGTGCAGCCATTTGTTTAGTGGCCATTTGAAGTTACAACTGAAACAGTGACTTATGACAGCATCCCATGATCGAAATTCGGGGGCTTCGTATCTGGCATGTATTTATGACAGTTTCACTGTCCTGGGGTCATGTGAGCAGCATTTGTAACCTTCCCAGCCAACCTCTGACAAGCAAAGTCTGACAAGCAATGGCCATATGATTCACTTAACAAGTGCAATGATTTGCTTAACAACTGCGGCAAAAGAGATTGTAAAACGAGGCTCAACTCACTTAACGACTGTCTCACAGCAACAGAAATTTGGGACTCAATTGTGGTTGTATGTTGATGACTACCTGTACATAAAACAGTTAGCAATCTGGCTGCCTCCATGCTAGGATGTGGAACAAGGCCATACCTACCTACCTACCTACCTACCTACCTACCTACATACATACAACATACATACATACATACATACATACATACATACATACATATATATATATATCAGTGGTGGGTTCCGGATCCCGTTCCAACCGGTACGGTTGGAATGGGCCTGGCGGCGTCCACATGCACGCTTGCAGTGTGCGCATGCGTCTTACTGCTTCCGCGAGCCTCTGCAACATTCCAGCTGCTCAGCAGAGCGTTGCGCATGCGCTGTACGAGTCTTGCGCATGTGCAGAAGCGCCAAAGACTTCAAAGACCGGTAAGAAGCTTGGGCGGGCGGGTGGGCGGGCCCTCCGGAGCACCGTACCGGAACAGTATCCGCCTGCAACCCACCACTATATATATATGCAGGAGAAGAGGTTCTTTAAAATCCTAGCTTTTGAAACTTTAAGTTTCAGTGTCTGTGGAGATTCTCAGTCATCCACATCATTTAGTTGCCCCAAAGGTTGCTACAAAGAGGCACTTGAAAAAGACCAGATGATTGCAAGGAATATAAATCCTTCTGTTCTCCACCATTCAGAACTGAAGAAGCTTCTCGGCTGAGAAGCTAAACATCTTCGAGGAAAAATAAAGAAAGTCTAGTTGCGTCTTGAAAAAGCACCTTTGGGTTTAGATTTCATTATTTATATGTTGATGGCAGACAGTGAGATGCTCATGAGCTCCACATGCCTGAAGGCAGTGGTGGTGTGTTCTTACCAGTTCGGACCGGTTCAGCCGAACCGGTAGAGGTTTGGTGGCCTGGGTCGCTGGAACTGGCAACGACCCAGGCCTGCCAACTCCCCTCCCCCCGAACTGGTTCCCTGGCGGCTCCGTAGGCACTGCCATCTTGTTTTTTCAGTTCTGTGCATGTGCAGAACAATTTTAATTGCACTGTTCATGCTCACACAGCATCACACGAGTGAACCAGCAGTAGTGCCTGCTGGAATCCACCTCACCTGAAGGCTATGAACATGCACAGAGGACAAAAGGGGGTGCAAGTCATGTGCCTTATGTTGACATCAGGCAAACGATGCAGCCTATCTACAGAACGGATGTCAAACCTGATCATGTCATGTGACATATTTTAACGTATCATGGTGGTTTTTTTGCATTTGCGGAGTTGGGGTAGGCACGGCCTGCACCTGATGCATCAAGCCCATGGGCCACCACTTTGATAGGCCTGACCTACAGAGATATAAACACATCTTTTGTGCAATGATGTTACAATATGCACATTGTCCATTGGACATCCTTGTTTCTTGCCTATGCAACAAACATCTCCCTTCCTCCTCCTGACTTTTTCAAAAACGTTGTTTTTAATTTTAAATATTAGCTGGAAATCTGGCCTGCTGCAAAGGAAAACAGTGCCCTTGCTTCCACCTTGGTTTTTTTTTAAAAAAGAGAAATGCTTTGCAATACATTTTAGTTTCCAGAAAAAAGGCTTCTATTTTCATTTTAAAATTACTGTGTGTACTAACAAATTTATAAATCATCTACCAATACATATAGGAAATTTATGTGGATGCATAATTTATATGGATGCATAATTAGTCTGTTACAGAAAACCAAATCTGCCTGGAGATTCAACTCAGGCAGGTTGGATCAGGTCAGTTAAAAAACCAGAAAATGCCATCAATTTTCCAGTTGTTACTACAGGTAGTCCTCGACTTACAACAGTTCATTTAGTGACTGCTCAGAGTTACAAGAGCACTGAAAAAAATGACTTATGATTGTTTTTCATACTTACAACCATTGCAGCATCCCATGGTGATGTGATCAAAATTCAGATGCTTGACAACTGTCTCATATTTATGACGGCTGCAGTGTCCCGGAGTTATGTGATTACCTTCTGGCAAGCAAAGTCAATGGAGAAGCCACATTCACTTAACAACTGTCTTACTAACGTAACAACAGTGATTCACAAATGTGGCAAGAAAAGTTGTAAAATGGGGCAAAATTCACTGAACAACTGTCTCATTTAGCAACATAAATTTTGGGTTGAATTGTGGTTGAGGACTACCTGTATTTGTCTATTGAGGGATTTAATCCAGAATGTTTTACTTTCTTCTTCAGAAGGAGATGGATTCTATTAGCAATAAGATTACAGGTAATTCTCATTCAGTGAACACAATGTGGACTAGCAACTTGTTTGTTGCTAAGACAGTTGTAAGTGAAACAACAACAGTGCTTATGGTCTTAAATCAGCTTAGTTTTGCCTTACAGATTCGCAAACGTCATCAATGTGAAGACCAGTCATGAAGTTACATTTTCATCACCATCATAACTTTAGTCACTAAATGAGGCAGTTACTAAATGAGCACTACCAATGGTGACCATCCCATCAGTGACTGAATCACCCTTTGTTTCACCTCAAAAAGACCTCAGAAAGAGTACCTCAGAAAGAGGATCAGTCCTAGCTCCCCACTCTTCTTAAAATGGAACAATTCCACGTGGTTTTTAATAGCCTTTAAGTTCCTTGAAGCTTATTTTTGTTTGAAGCTGCAATCTTAGAGCTGTTAAAACAATTGTGTAATGGAATGAGATCAGAGAACCGAATCACTCGCGCTCCCTATGCTGTCTTGATGTTTCTTACAGTTAATCGCTTTTTAAATTACTATGAAATAGTATAGAACAAGTACAGGACAATAACGGTATATTGTATGCTGGAGACTAACGCAGAAGGCTGATATCCTTCAAGTATGTTGGACTTTAGCTCCTATGTACCCAAACCACTAGGGATTAGGAACAAGGGATTATGAAAGGTGTAGAACAAAAGTTCTAGAGGACCACTGGTCACCACTCACTAATCTTTTAGACTACTATGTTGATGTGAAAAAGACAGAAGGGATACTTCTTCCCAGAAGGACTACCCATATTTAAAATATATCCTTAGGTAACTTGCTCTGTTTTCCATGCTGAGGTATGGTGAGGACCTGCCCAGGAGGAAGTCTGCATCTATCTATCTATCTATCTATCTATCTATCTATCTATCTATCTATCTATCTATCTATCTATCTATCTATCTATCTATCTATCTATATCTATCTATCATCTTTCATTCATTCATTCATTCCATTCCATTCTTCCTTCCTTTCTCTCCCTCTCTTTTCCTTCCTTCCTTCCTTCCTTCCTTCCTTCCTTCCTTCCTTCCTTCCTTCCTTTTTCTTTTCTCCTCTTCTTCCTCTTCCTCTTCCTCCTCCTTGGTTTAAAAGGCATATTCTGTATAGAAACTTTTAAATGCATTTGTCTGTGTTTTGCTTTTATTTTTCCTGTACAACATTTTCTTTTTACTACTGCTATTTTGTTTTCACATTTTTAATGTGCCACGTTTTAATCTTTAAAACGTGGGTTTAGAAGACATGGTGAAATAATAAAATGTAAAATTAAATGAAAAAGTAAGTGGCAAAACCATTTGTGTATTCATGACATGTAGTCCTCGATTTATGACCACAATTGAGCCCAAAATTTCAGTTGCTAAGTGAGACAGTTGCTAAGTGAATTTTGCCACATTTTATGAGCTTTATAAAGTTTTCCTAATCATTCAGTGAACCATTCTGGTATAGTAGTAAGGGCACCAGGCTAGAAACTAGGAGATTGTGAATTCTTGCTACCTATGCCTTAGGCATAAAACCAGCTGGGTGACCTTGGACCAGTCACACTCTCTCAGCTCTAGGAAAGGAGTAATGGCAAACCACTTTGAAAAAAGTTGACAAGAAAACTTCAGGGACTTTGTCGAGCAGTCACCAAGGGTCTATACTGACCTGAAGGCAGCATTAAAAAAAGAAAGATAAAATCCATTTATGGAATTGAAGAATGATTGGTTAAGATGATGGAACTAACAGAGACGGCAAAATTAACTTATTTGTTTAGAGTAGATCAACTATTATATTTATTAGTGGTTGGAAACTCCTTAAAGACTTTTTTGCTGGAAAAAAAATCAATTTATAATTTATGGGTTTGATGATTTAAAAAATTGTAGGTTATGGAAGACCTTTAGAGATTGATGATGCAATTATGATGTAACTTTAAAGAGAAAAGATAGATATACAAATGCATTTATATCTGACATCAAAAAGATTGGAACCTGCTTCTTTATAATTTTTTCTTTTCTTCTTTTTCTATGTTGTTTCTTATTCACTATTCTTTTGTATTTTCTTTGTTTCTGTTCTAATATTGATATTGCTTTTATTTTGTTATAAGTTTTCTCCAATAAAAAATAGGTATGTAAAAAAAAAACCATTTAAAGGCATATAACCTAGTTTGACTCTACGTTCATACAGATAATCAATCGTTACATTGGCTATCCTATCTTCAGAACTAGTATATGTGCTCCAGGTTTTTCCCCTGACCCAGCTTTACTGGACAAAACAGATTTTTAACTTCATTGTGGCTTCCAACACTGATACATCATATAGCATGATATAGCATAAAATACAATAGAACCTCTGCAAACGAACTTTCTGACCACGACTAAATCGGGTTCTGACCAAACAATTCACAAATTTTTAAAATCTGGTCACAAACACATACTCGAGTGGCGATTCTGTATTTTATATTCCCTCCCCTTGTTAAGGGCACCTAGGTCAGGGGTCAGCAACCTGAGGCGTTGGAGCTGCATGTGGCTCTTTCATCCCTCTGCTGCAGCTCCCTGTCACCAGTTGGCTCCACAATTGATAGGGCTTTTGGTTAGGACAGGTAGAGGAAAAAGGATGCCATGCTAGGAGGAGACTCCATGGTGTGGGAACCATACGTCTTACACATTGACAGAAAAAAATCAGAGCACAAAATACAAGCTGAGCAGATATGACCTTGTAGACAACCCCCACACTGTCAAGGACCTTGAAGTACTCATCTCAAATGATCTAAGTGCCAGAGCTCACTGTAACAGCATTGCCAAAAGGGCATTAAGAGTTGTTAACCTAATCTTGCGTAGCTTCTTCTCCGGTAATATTGAACTGCAAACTAGGGCATACAAAACTTTTGCTAGACCAATTCTTGAATACAGCTCATCTGTCTGGAACCTGCACTGCGTATCAGACATAAATACAATCAAACGAGTCCAGAGATATTTCATGGGAAGAGTCCTCTACTCCTCTGCTCGCAACAGAATACCTTATGCCACCAGACTTTTTTGGGTGTAGACAACTTAGAACTTCGCCGTCTTCGATCCAACCTAAGCATAGTACATAAAATTATCTGCTACAATGTTCTACCTGTCAATGACTACTTCAGCTTCAACCACAACAACACACAAGCTCCCAATAGATACAAATGTATGGTAAACCGCTCCAAACTTGATTGCAGAAAATACCACTTCAGTAACAGAGTGGTCAATGCCTGGAATGCACTACCTGATGCTGTGGTTTCTTCCCCAAACCCCCAACACTTTAACCTTAGACTGTCTACCGTTGACCTCAGCCCATTCCTAAGAGGTCTTTAAGGGGCGTGCATAATATTCCCTTGTATTCGTATTCATTTCATGTATTCATAATCATGTTTATACTAATGTCTGTTATATAATTCATACTTGATGAAATAAATAAATAAAATAAGTAAAGCGAACTTCTGGCCGGCTTCAGAATTGAAGGCTTCCGGATAGGACCTTTGTGGCTCTTTGAGTGTTTAAGGTTGCCATTCCCTGACCTAGGTAAATCCATTCCTTATTCTTTCCTTCCCCCTTCTCTCTCTCTTGAGTTCATCCTCTTCTTTTCTTCCACCCCCATCTATTTGTACAGTTAGCATTGCGCGTACATCTTTAAAAAGCAAATACAAAAAGACTGACCAAAATTTTAAAAAGAGTATTCTTGATGGGGGGGGGGGTCACAATTCCTCTCAAGTGTCAGTTTTGCAGTTGGTTGGTGTCGTTGGATTGATCCCTTAGCTGAATTTTCCCTAGCTTAAGTAGCTCTTTTAAGCAGAACTTTGCCACAATTGATCAGATTTTATTATTTCCTACAAATGGGGCATGGCCATAGGGCCATCCTTTATTACATGCTTTAATACTGGGTGAGAGTCATTGTTATCGTTCTGACTATTGGATAGATTTTGCTGGGGGGGGGGTCATTGTTAATTCTGGTTGCTTCTTTTAAGTATTGATTAAATTTATATGCTACCCGTCTCACTGTCAAGTGACTCTGAGAGGTTTGCGACATCATAAAAGCACACTATAAAAGTATGAGAACATTAGCAACATTAAAACATTCAGCACGAAAATTAAAACACTAAAAACAAAAGTGAAATAATAAAGGACAAATACATAAATGGGTTAGGAGCAAAGTTAGGGTTCTTTATTTTTACTATTGAAACTACTGCTTATTTATTTGTGATATGAATTTAATATCTATTTTTTATGATAGAACTTTGATTCTGTATCCTTCCTGTAATGGATGTTGTTCAGTGGTGGGATTCAAACAATGTTACCATTGGTTTTGTGGGCGTGGCTTGGTGAGCATGGTGTGGCTTGGTGGGCGTGGCTTGGTGGGCATGGCAGGGGAAGGATACTGCAAAATCCCCATTCCCTCCCCACTCCAGGGAAAGGTTACTGCAAAATCCCCATTTCCTCCCAATCAGCTGGGACTCGGGAGACAGAGAATAGATGGGGGTGGGGCCAGTCAGAGGTGGTATTTACCGGTTCTCTGAACTACACAAAATTTCCACTACTGGTACTCCAGAACTGGTCAGAACCTGCTGAATACCACCTCTGATGTTGTTGCAGAAACAGAAGATGGAATTTGTTTTTGTTTTTGTTTAAAAAAGTCAGGGGAAGAAGCACCAACAAAGACTCAAGGATGAGGCAGTAACATTGGATGTCTTCTTGGAAACCAGTATCTGCATCATAATTCCTTTCTTCATTTCAGTTAATGGGAAAATAAAAGGTAATTCAAGGGCTTTGCTGCTTGAATCTGAAAAGCAGCCATAAAGTCTTTCGTTTTGTGGGTAAATGTGTTATTTTATCTGATCTTTCTTATCATAACACTATGGAGATGATCAGCAAAAAGCTATGCTAAGCCAAGGATATGGTTGCATGTCAAGAAGAATTTCAGAACTTGAATCCATTTAGAAAATAAATACCTTTTTAATCAAGTATCAAACTACTGGCATCTGGTCCATTGCTCCAATGCATAAAAGAGGATAACGGAATAATAAATGAGCTACAGCATTTCTCATTTATCCGTACTTAAAACTGAGTCTTTTGGAAAAAGTGGGGATTGGCAAAAATCGATTCCCAATGTTTGTAAATAATTTGGAATTTTCATAATGCAATCCTAAAATCATTTTTAGGAGACATTCCCATGAATTAAATGGGCCTTACTTACTTAGGAGTAAACATAGCAAACTTTGTCTAGAACAGGGGTCTGCAACCTTGCCAACTTTAAGCCTGGAGGACTTCAATTCCCAGAATTCTCCAACTAACCCTAACCCCAGCTGGCTGGGGAATTCTGGGAGTTGAAGTCCTCCCAGAATTAAAGTTGCCAAGGTTGGAGACCCCTGGCCTAGAAGGAGGCATTATGCTCTCTTATGAGAAGATTTTTTTCTCTGCAAACACACATAATTATGTGCTTTACTTCTGAATTATAGTTGTCTTGTTTAAGAAGAATGCTGTTCTGAAAACTTTTGGCATTGACAAACATACATTGTCATTTACTCCTAGCTAGAAAGAAATCTCCATATTGTTTCTTCCCAGGGTCCTGTTTCTGCATTTGGTATACAATGCCCAAAGTGAGAAATGTCCTCAAACAAACAATTCTTGCACAATCTCTAACACTCAAGATGAAAAACGACCTCTACAATAATAAGATAAACTCAGGATGCTGTTTGGGTCTTCTCTTATGTCATCTTTCATCCCTTTTTTTCCAGTCCAAGCTGTAGAATTCCTTATGAGTTTCTCCTTTCCATTCATTCTTCTTCTTCTTTATCCCCTTTCTCTTCTACCCTCCTCAAGAATCTCCTCAGGATATTTTTCTTTGTCAAAATCTGTTTCTGTTTTCATTGGTGGTGTCAGGTTAAGCCCTGGCCTTTTACCTAAGCATTTATTGATGGATTATTTCCTGCTATTTTTCATAAGGTACCGTTCTGCCGCTTTATTTGTTCTTAAGGGGCCAAACATGACTTTGCTAATTTAAAACAAATGGTAGCCCTGGTAACCTGCTCCATGATTGCCTAGAAAATTCTTATATGAGGGAATATGACCTGATTCTTCCAAATTATACTGACTAGATTGGTCCAGTATGCTTCAGCCCGATGACTATATTAACCCATTTTCTTGATTTGTACAATGCTTTGAATAATCAATGATTTTTACAGCCTGTGGTTTTTTTAAACAATTTTTTTTTTTTTGGAACCAACACAAACGGACAGAACAAAAAACAAAAAACATAAAAGCATCTTCCATTACAAATTATAGAAAGTGTGTCAGTTGGTTACAAAATTTCTGTGCATCCCTTCCATAGTCATCACTTGCAATACATATCAAATCACATATTTTTAAATCAAATATATTTATATATATTACTATTATTGTACCTCAACCTTCATTTGACTATAGTTGCTTTTACTTCCGTTTATATGAAATATTTTAAATCTAAAGTAAAATTATACAATGACATTCCATTAGATCTTCCTAAAAACATCCAATAACATTACATCTTTATAATGTGTTCTAAATAAAAATTAATTATATTTAATAACAAAGCTTTTAAAACTCCTCTCATAGTCTCCATTTGTAATTTATATAAAATTTCATATTGTCAAACTAATATATATATATATGCATTGTTATCATTATTAATCCTTTATTTGACTATAACTATTATCACTTCATTTTATACATAATACTCTAAATTTAACTAAATTTAACAATTTTTATTATACACTTTCATTACATCAACTTGTATCTTTCCAGTAATAGTGCAGTCTTATGTCTTTTGCCATTTGTATCATTAGTATTCTAATTACTTTCTTAGTAAGTCTTGTATGGACTTCTCTTCGCAAGTTGTTGTTCATTTCGTGTCTCATGAAAACTCGAAACCCTCCATCTGCTCCTTCCATCAGCTTGTCTTTGGTTATCACTGGTGCTTCTGTTAATATTTCTCTCCTTACCGCCATCAATTTTTCTCTTTTTTCTTCTTCTATGCTTTGAAATCTGGGGTAGAGTTCCAGTCCATCTATCTCCTCTTTCCATATTCCGCTCTTGCCATTTCCAACCATGCTCAATTTATTGTCAGTATTCACAATTTTCTTATCTCTTTGCTTGTTTTTTTTCTTCAATTTTTGGACTCTGTCCTCCACTTTCTTCATTTGATAAACATCCTCAATTTTCCATCAAATTTTTCTGTTTTGTGTTCTATAGTCTCCAATCTCTTCTCAATTTTCTCTGTTACTACTAATAATTTTTGAATTTCAAACATGATCATTTGCAATATTAAAGTTTCTTTTTCCTGTTCCACCATTCTTCCAATTTGTAAATACTGCCACTATAGCATTCAAGGCTTTTTATTAAATTTCAAGCAAGTTCATTATAATCTTTCAAATCAAGGTTTTGTCTTCCCTCCAATCCAGCTGGTTATAGAACTCCCAAAGAACACCTGTGTAAACAATCTGTGTTCTTCCTACTATCACTCTTGGTAAACAAACTGAGAAACCTTGAAGTGTCAAATGATCAAAGAGAAAAAAGAAAAAAACAATGTTTCTAAGCCTCCAGCCTCTAAGTGGCAGTGTTACTTCTTTTCCCTCTGTTGTTACAACCCTCTTTATATTCCTTTTTATATCTTATTTATGTTCAAAATTTAAAGAGAAAACAATTCTTAAAAGGAGAAAAAAACAATCTAATCGAGATTATAAAAAAGAAAATTTTTAATCCATAGGATGCATATGGATGCAAAAATTCCATCCATAAAAAGAAAAATGAATAAAAGATAACAGACTAAGTTTAATGTAGTTTAATTTCACTGCTTACTCTCTTCTGTCTTCAATTTTAATTTTGCTTTGATTTTTTGGGGGGTTGTCTCTTTTCTAATAATAAAATTTCCTCACCAATTCGACACACTTTTTCTTTCCGCTTTCTTTCCATTCCGGAGCTGTCCCAACTTCAGCAACTTCAAAGGCTGTGTTTCTGTCATCAGAAATAAGAGCTTCTCCTGGATCAATCAGAGACTTTGCAGTGTCCCTGAGATCAGCAGGACGTACTCTTCACTATCACCATCTCTGCGGAATGGTTTAGGTCCAAAAGGACCGTCCAGCAGCAGAAATATCAACTGCCGCAAAATATCGTGTTGTCGCGACGTCAGCTCCTCCTCTCCTTTTATAGGCTGTGTTGATGCAACTCTTTCAACTATGAAAAAAACTAATCTTGTTGTTGTTAGTTGCAAAGTCGTGTCCGACCCATTGTGACCCCATGGGCAGGCCTTCCTGTCCTCTACCATCTCCCGGAGTCCATTTAAGCTCACACCTACTGCTTTGATGACTCCATCCAGCCACTTTATTCTCTGTCATCCCCTTCTTCTTTTGCCCTCAATCGTTCCCACCATTAGGCTCTTCTCCAGTGAGTCCTTCTTTCTCATTAGGTGGCCAAAGTATTTGAGTTTCATCTGCAGGATCTGGCCTTCTAAAGAGCAGTCAGGGTTGATCTCCTCTGGGACTGACCGGTTTGATCGCTTTATAGTCCAAGGGACTTGCAAGAGTCTTCTCCAGCACCATAGTTCAAAGGCCTCAATTCTTTGGCGTTCAGCCTTCCTTATGGTCCAAGTTTCACAACCATACATTGCAATTGTGAAAACCATAGCCTTGACTATACACACTTTTGTTGGCAGGGGGTTGGCAGTGTAACTAAGCTTAATGCCAACTAAGTAAGATATATTGTACATACAAATCTACCAGGTTCTCATCTGACCTTGTGAAGCAGGCTGTGTAAAGTTACCTTTGATGCCATTATTAACTGAAGGCAGACTGAGGCTCTACGAAATTAGACTTCCTTTGGGTTGTTGTTGCTGCCACTGTTGTGTAGCAGCAATGCTTCTGAAGAAGAAATGACATTTCATTGACTGCTAATTTGAACTATCTTTGGCAAGCAACCAGGGCAATGATGGCTGGAAACTGACAGCAGTCCTTTTCAAAGACTCAGCTCTTTGCCTTTGTAAAAAAATAAATTGTTTACATGCATGCTTTGCATTCTACCACTATAAACAGAGGAAGCTTTATGTATGTATGTATTTATTTTCTGCCTTTATCATTTTCACCAATAAGTCAAAGTGGCAAACATACCCACCTTCCTCCTCCTATTTTCCTCACAACAAGGTGAATTGGGCTGAGAGAGAATGACTGGCTCAAACATACTCAGCTGGCTTTCATGGCTAAGGCAAGACTAGAATTCATAGTCTCCCGCTTTCTAGCCTTAACCCCTGGACCAAACTTGCTCTCATCATCTTGTTTCCCATCCATTTTATTTCTTTTGGAAGGTGGATCACCTCACCTTCTGGGCAGCAGGGCAGAATGAACCAAAGCCCACGCAACTTGATCTCCATAGCAAAACTAAGCCCACTCCCCATCCAGTTCTTTAGAACATAGCATCACCCAGACATCACTGAAATGATGGAAAACTTCTAATTCCTGTTATTTGAGCACAACTGCAGTTGGGCAACTCTCAAAGTTGCTTTAAATCACTAGCAAGGAAAGGATCAAAACTTGGTTCCATAGAAGCCATTGGCTCATCAGGGAGACTCACCTGAATATAGGTGTTGTGTCTATCAGCTGCCTTCAGGGTCAGACATCAGTGTGGCAGCCGAACAGATGAAGCCTGTTCTCAGTGTGTGCATGCACAGAGTGGCCAGACGAATGGAACAGCTAAAGAACAGGGGTCGACTTGGGAGTAAGGCTACAGGTTGACGATGAAAGGCCCCTCCCAGAGGAAATAAAAGAGGAGTGACAGGAGAGTGGAATTTGCAGTTTGAAGTTCGCTTAATTGGTTCATGACTCTCCCAGACTCCTTGCCAAGTTTTGCAGATGTCGACCTGCCAGCTCTACAAGCCAGATAAGGTCAGTGACTGTAAATCCTCCCTTGAAAGACTTTGCTGGGGGTGAATGAGCAGAATCCACAGTAAATTAATAAAAGGGGTTTTTGTCGGGACCAGGAGTTTGCTTCATGCTCTTGGGAAGCCTAGGTCAGAACAATAGGTAATCTTCATCCTACAACAGTTTAGTGACCATTCGAAGTTACAAAGGCAGTGAAAAAAGTGACTTATGACTCTTTTTAACATTTACGACCTTTACAGCATCTCCATGGTCACGTGATCAAAATTCATATGCTTGGCAACTGACTCATATTTATGACGGTTGAAATGTTCCAGGGCCATGTGATCCCCTTTTGCGACCTTCTAACAACAATGTCAATGGAGAAACCATACTCATTTAACAACTGTATAAGAAATTTGGAGAAAAACGCTACTCTGAGCAAAAATATGTTTACCAGTTTTTGTAAAGTTGGGATCGCCCTTTAGATAAGTACAATATCATTACCCCTTACAATTGATAGTTACAAACTGTTGAGCTGTTAAGAATTACAGTTCAGTACAACAAGGCAAGCAACAGAGTCTCAATAATGACTGTAAGGGGTTATTGTTCTAAGGCAGCGATGTCAAACTCAAGGCCCGGGGGCCGGTTCTGACCCGCGGGGTGCTTAGATCTGGTCCGGGGGCTTCCCTGGAAACAGATCCGGAGCGGATGGGCCCCCTTCAGTGGACCAGGGGAGCTGTCAACAGTGAGTCTTGTGAGACCATTCTGGGAGGAGTTTGACTCTGTTGCCCCCGAGGATTTGGACAGGTTACGTGGACGGCTGCGACCCACCACATGTTCAATGGACCCGTGCCCCTCCTGGCTGGTACTGGCATCCTGGGAGGTGACACGAGGCTGGCTACTGGGCCTGGTGAACGCCTCGTTGGGCGAGGGGTCCTTACCAACTGCCTTGAAATAGGCGGTGTTGAGGCCCTTACTCAAGAGGCCTTCACTTGACCCGATGGAGCTAGCTAATTACCGTCCAGTCTCCAACCTTCCCTTTCTAGCGAAGGTTGTTGAGAATGGGGTGGCACAGCAATTTCCGCGACACCTTGATGAATCCGAATATCTAGACCCACGCCAGTCCGGCTTCCGACCCGGGCACAGCATGGAGGCGGCCTTGGTCGCGTTGGTTGATGATCTCTGGAGGGCCAGAGATAGAGGTTGTTCCTCTATCCTGGTCCTATTAGATCTCTCAGCGGCTTTTGATACCATCGACCATGGTATCTTATTGCGCCGGCTGGAGGGGATGGGAGTCGGAGGCACCGTTTTGCGGTGGTTCGGCTCCTACCTCTCCAACCGGACGCAATGTGTGTTGGCAGGAGGCAGAGGTCAACCCTGAGGCCACTCACTTGTGGGGTGCCACAGGGGGCGGTCCTCTCGCCCCTTCTGTTCAACGCCTATGTGAAGCCACTGGGGGAGATCATCCGTGGTTTTGGGGTTGAGTATCATCTGTACGCTGATGATACCCAGCTGTACATTTCAACCCCAAACCACCCCAACGAGGCTGTCGAAGTGATGTCCCGGTGTTTGGAAGCCATCGGGGTCTGGATGGGGGACAACAGACTCAAACTCAACCCCTCCAAGACTGAGTGGCTGTGGTTACCGTCACCTCAGTTCAGCCAGTTGACTCCATCACTGGCCATAGGGGGCGAACAATTGCCTCCTGTGGAACGGGCGCGCAATTTGGGCGTCCTCCTAGATGCCCGGCTGTCAATGGACGATCATATGGCAGCCGTGGCAAGGGGGGCATTCCACCAGGTTCGCCTGGTGCGGCAATTGCGCCCCCTACTGGACCGGGATGCCCTACGCACGGTCACTCACGCACTGGTGACGTCTCGCCTGGACTACTGCAATGCTCTCTACATGGGGCTTCCCTTGGGACGCGCCCGAAGACTACAGCTAGTCCAGAACGCAGCCGCGCGGGCTATCATGGGGAGTACTAGGTACTCCCACGTAACACCTCTCCTGCGCGAGCTGCACTGGCTGCCTGTGGTTTTTCGGGTGTGATTCAAGGTTTTGATTACCATCTTCAAAGCGCTCCATGGCACAGGACCTAGCTACCTGCGGGATCGCATCCTGCCACACACATCCCTGCGACCAATCCGCTCTCACAGGGAGGGACTTCTCCTGGTGCCGTCCACCAAGCAATGCCAACGGGCGACGCTTAGGAGTAGGGCCTTCTCTGTGATGGGCCCAACCCTCTGGAATGACCTCTCCCCCCGACATTAGAACCACCACCGACTTCCGCTCCTTCCGACAAAAACTGAAGACTCACCTGTTCCGATTAGCTGGCCTGGCACATTCATAACTTCTACCTCCTGGCAGATATATTTTAACTGGTATTTTAGGGGAACCGTTTTTAAATTTAACTTATGGGGTATTTTTTAGGGGTTTTTTAAAACTATACTTTAGATACTTTACTTAGATGTACAGTTCTTCTTTTAACCTCCTCCATAACTATTTAATTATTTAATTATTTATGTTATGTATTTTTATGTATTGACTGTACACCGCCCCGAGTCCCTTCTGGGAGAGGGGGCGGTCTATAAGTGCAAATAAAGTAAAGTAAAGTAAGTAAACAGTAAAGGACCAGCCTACAGTGCCTCTGTCAGCAAAAACGGAGGTTGGGAGGGCCACCCTCCTGAGCTCTGTTTTTGCTGGCAGAGGGTTGCAGGAGGCCGTCGCAACTGAAAATTGAGCTCGGGAGCCCGTTTTCGCTGGCAGAGCACTCGGGCCTCCATAGTCGCCCCTGACACGAGTGACGTCGTGCTGGACACACCCAACCTAGCCATGCCCATCCTGGCCTCCCTAAGTCAAACACAACCCTGATGCGGCCCTCAATGAAATCGAGTTTGACACCCCTGTTCTAAGGAGATTGGATGCAATGTTTTTTGGAAGGAGAGGAATGACATGGGTTTCTATATAAATAGATTTCAATCTATTGGCTTTCAGTTCAAAAGGGTGTGTATGTGCAGAGGTAGCAGAAAAGTGACTTTTTTTCCTGTGGGATCAAAGGTTTCTCCTTCTCCTTTTTAATGATGTACTTGTGATGGACACTGACATTTTAAAAATTGATGCTCACTTTGGGCTTCACTGTCAGAGGCCCAGTTTCATGTTTAAGTTTATATCATACTTCCAAGAATGAAGGAAGGCGGGCAGGGAGGAAAGCTACATATGACAATCTCTGAGAAACAGAATGTGCCTCTTAATTCAGACTTATCAGGCTCAGATTGTAACCTTCCTTTGCCTGTTTTAATTCCATGAAATATTTTTAGTCATGCCAATTTTTCTGTTCTTTCTTCCCTTGTGCAGCTAATTGCCTAGATATCCCCAAATGCAGCATTTCTACACAGAGAAAAATAAGGGGTCTTGGAAAACATTCAGATAGGCAAAGAACTGTGGCAATTGCAAAGGGGAAGGGGAAACAGATTGGTCAAGCTCGTTTTGATCTCTTTTTCTGTTTTTGTTTAGGGCAGCTGTCTAGTCTTGTGGCTGAATTTGTCATTTTAATGAGCAAGTTTCATTTGGTCAGCAGCAAACAGTTTCATTATTGGAATGTATGACAATAAAGTTCTCCTTTCTGTCTTCTTTGTCTTGGAACTCAGAGGGTCAAATCTGGGGACTGTTGCAAAAGGCCAGCATCTAATACAAATGAGATTCTGTTTCTCTAAGCTCACTCAGGATGTGTTCCTGGCATTGCACGACAGTCGGAGAGAAGGAAAAGCTTCTGTTCATTTCAGTGAACAGAAATCATATTTTCTAGACCCAATTGGCACCTTGGCTGAGATCTCTCAGACCCTGGAAAAAGGGAATTTGTGGAGTCCTTATGATCTTGGCTTGTTTGATACTGAGTTAGCTTCTGGTTGGTTGTGTTGTCTTCTGATATGTGTTGTTTTTTATTTTAATTGTATGTCACCCAAAGCTGGACAGCTTCAAAATATATACAGCCATACACATGGCTACTTTTAGAGTTCAGTCCTCTCCTATGCCTGCTTATTTCCTATATAAAATGCCATTAAAATCCATTGATCAATTACATTTTATCAATGAAATGCCGAGAGTCTACTTGGTTGAGCATCCGGCTACATATCAATTAGTTTTCAGGACATTAAGAATCGAAAGAAGAGGAAAAACACGCCTTTTCTAGAGTGTGATAATATGTAGTAATGCAGATCTCAGTTATAACAAGATTTGGATGCATAGAGTTGGATCTCTCGTATCTAATACATGTAGAGGGAGGATGTCAGGTGTGAAAGTTAATTAAACTAATTTATTGCTACTCAAGCTTCTGCACAGGAATATTCTCAAGTAATGGTTAACACCAGTGGTGAAATCTAATTTTTTTTACTACTGGTTCTGTGGGCATGGCTTGGTGGAGTCATGTGACTTGGTGGGCTTGGCTACGTAGTCATGTAACTGGAGGATCAAAAGACAGAAACTCACTTTAACAATGTCCTGCTGGAGCAGGGTTGGACTGGATGATCTCTAGGTCCCTTCCAGCCCTGGATTATCCTCTGAAGCTGCATCTAGTGCCAGGTTTGTAGTCCTTCCTTCCTCTCCTTTTTTCTCTCCTTCCCTCCTTCCCTCTCTTTCTTTCTCAGCACCCCTCCCCACCCCCTGTTTTTGGCCTAGCAGGCTTCAGGGAAGCCTGCTGGGAGCAAAAATGGACATAACCCCTGTGTTTCTGGAGAACCTGTAGTAAAAAAATGCTTAAAAAGTTAAAAAAAAGGTCTTAAAATCAGCTGTGTGACGTGCGATCGTCAGAAATTTTTTTAAAAAAAATTGTTAGTATTTTTTTACTATCGGTTCTGCGAACCAGTAGCATTTTTACTACTGGTTCGGGCGAACCGGCCCGAATTGGTAGCATTTTACCCTTAGTTAACAATTGATTTGGTGAAGTTTAGGATTAGCCGAAACCATGATTAGAGTTACAAAGGATATAGCAATATACTCTCAAGTACAGATACTGTTTCGAAAAGCTGGGAAAACAAATCAGATAATGGGAATTCCTTCAGAGGATGAACCTATTATCTTTGCTACCTCTCGGGTTTATCCTTGAGTGTATTTAAACATACAATACTCTGCATTGGGGAAACTGGGGCATCCTTTGGGAGAGTATGGTTTTGCATCTTGTTGGAATTGTGTCATTGTTTTAGCAGGTTGTATGAATCGGACCAGCATAAAAAGTCATTCTATGATTTTGGAATAGCATGATATATGATCATAGCCATTATTATTAGGGGACTGGAGACTAAAACATATGAAGAACGGTTGCAGGAACTGGGTATGTTTAGCTTAAGAGAAAGAAGGACTAGGGGAGACATGATAGCATTATTCCAATATCTCAGAGGTTGCCACAAAGAAGAGGGAGTCAAACTATTCTCCAAAGCACCTGAGGGTAGAACAAGAAGCAATGGGTGGAAACTAATCAAGGAGAGAAGCAACTTAGAACTGAGGAGAAATTTCCTGACAGTGAGAACAATTAATCAGTGGAACAGCTTGCCTCCAGAAGTTGTGAATGCCCCAACACTGGAAGTCTTTAAGAAGTTGTTGGATAGCTATTTGTCTGAAACGGTATAGGGTTTCCTGCCTAGGCAGGGGGTTGGACTAGAAGACCTCCAAGGTCCCTTCCAACTCTACTATTGTATTGTATTGTATTATCTATCTATATCTATATCTACATCTACATCTATATCTATCTATTATCTATCTATCTATCATCTATCTATCCATCCATCCATCCATCCATCCATCCATCCATCCATCCATCCATCCATCTATCTATCTATCTATCTATCTATCTATCTATCTATCTATCTGGCCATCGTTCTGTGTATGTGTGTGTGTGTGTGTGTGTGTATGTTCCAGCATAACTCTGGAACGCCTCGAGCAATTTCAACCAAACTTGGTACACAGATGACTTACTCTCTGGAAACAAACACTGTGGGAGTAAGGCACCCCTAACACCCCTCGGGATGTGTGTTCTGTTATGATACAGCCTGTTGTGCCTTCAAATGGCTTCCACTGTACTGCTGTAAAATGGCTTCTACACTACAGTGCAGTGGAGTTACCATGGTAACAGCTTCACAGTACTCCACAAGGGGGCTCCCTCTGGTAAGGGGAAAAATCCAACATTAGAAATTACGTTTGGTCTGGACATTTCCCCCCTATAAATAAGTACTCGGACAAGGGTTATCAGCTAGTATTTTATATACTGGTTTAGGATTCAGCACGTTGCATAAACCCAAACAGACAGATGATCATCTATCTTTTGATATTTAGTCTGTAGAAAATGACTGTTTTGAACTTTGCATCTGAAAATTGTTTACAAAAACTTTATGTTTGAGCATTGTGCAATATGGGGTAAGTAAAGTGAAGCTTATTTAACCAAGCCAGGGATGTACATTTTCTGGATCCAGGCAACTTGGGTTTGTGGTGAAGCAGTTAAAGCACATACAGTCCAACCTCTTCATTTTCAGCTCAAGGAGTGAATCAAAGCTAAGATGTTAATAGAAAGGAGCATTAATTAATCCTGCTGAATCAGTTACCCGTGTGTGCTTTCTGGATGTGATTGTTGCTACAAACTCTAACAAGAACCAGGTAGGTATGACAAATAAAGGCCCCAGGCAAAAACTGAAAGATCCTGAGTCTTGCCTTAGTCATGCCTTAGTTACAAAAGCCAGCTGGGGGACCTTGGGCCAGCTCCTTTCTCTCAGCGCTGGGAAGAAGACCAGGACAAACTATTTCCAAACTAATTGCATAATATCAGCTTCCTGCCACCAGAGGCATTTGCCCATGTAACTTGCCAAAGTCTATCAGGAAAGAAAGCTTTCTTTTTTTCCCTCCCAGAATCTGATGCTACTTGGGCTTCTAGTGGCATCTCTGCAATTGCATTGATCACATTCTCTGCTCCCAGGCCCTTAAAGTACTGCTTCTGCTGGTATGTGCTCCCTCTGCTTCTCTTGGAGATTGATGATCAACCTGAGGGTAAAGGAAAATTGCTGCTGAAATGCCCAACTGGTAGATGGCACTGAGAGTGACATCTAAGAAGTACTGTTGAGAATATTTATGATCAGCCTACTTAACGCCTTCCCAAAATCTGAAGCTCTACTTGGCTATTCAGTTCCTTTTCTCCCAGAACCTCCTTTCATCTGTTGGAAGAAATGTCCTTCTGGGTTCAGTTCCAAGTGGGGAAAAAGACATTGGAAATATGGAGGCTGCTTAGAAAGATGTTTAATGGTGGATAGGATCACATGGCTTGAGCTCCTGAACAGAAAAGGGGGATTACATGCTTCCAGATGTTGGGTGAAGAAGAAAAAGAGGCAGAGATACTGAAAGTCCCTGGTTCTATGCCTTCTCTGGCCTTTGAACTTCAGCTTGTATTCTGATTGGTTGTCAGACTGCCATGGGGCCATGCAGGGGCAACTCTGCAGGCTGTGCTTTGAGTCCAAGTTTGGTTGAGCATAGCTTCTTCCCAGGTGCCCTGTGGTGAGATGGGTAAAGGGCTAATACTATCATGCCTTAATCCCATGAAGGGGGAGATCTTTGTTATGTAGAATAGATTGACTCAGGCCTTTTAATGGCCCATTAACAAAGGTGGGGGAGAGAGAGTCTGTTTCCTGCCTAAAAACATGTTTTTCCATTTCTTATCCAGGGAAATATAATATTCTGCCTTTTCAATATTTTGCAGTATATTTCATTTTTCTAGGAGAAGGGTGGGTGCTAACTTCCTACACACCAAAAGATGTTTCCTCCTGGAGGTACCAAAGAGGAGCCAAACAATTTTTTTTTCTCTAATGGCCTAGTGTAGACCAATGCTTTTTTTTTTATTTCTCTGCTTTTAGAAATTGATCGCAGTGGCTTTTTTTTTAGCCATAAATAGAAAAAAGTTATATACATTTTCATGAACAGCTTTTGAAGCTGCTCCTCCTCCTCCTCCTCCTCCTTCCTCCTTCCTTCCTCCTTTGACATTATGTCTAGCAATTTAAACAACTGCTAGCCAGTCTCAGATCACTTCCCCTTTTCTCCTTTTTACTAAGATCCTGGGAGATATATTGGTATCAAAGCTCTACATGGCCTTGAATAAAAAATGGCTAGTTGAATAACAGAATTGGTAAATATATATCTCTGTTGGTTCTAGTGGATTATTGAAAAGAATTTGGTAACCTTAACTATGATATCCTACTTGGAAGTTTGGTTCATGCATGAAAGCTGCTTTATCATGTCAACCTATCTCTTTTTGCCAGAGCAAGTAAACATGAAACCCCACTAGAAGAGTAGGTTCTTCAAGGGTCCATTTTGTCTTCTAGATTCTAAAATCTAAAATCCTCTAGATCAGTGGTTCCCAACTTTTTCTTGGGAAAAATGCCCCACCTAAGCATCTCTAAAATCCTGATGCCCCCCCCTGTGACATATAATTCTTATTTTACTCAAAAAGTGAACTCTACGTCTAAGAGGCCATTAACTTGGTTTAAACAAGGTTCAAATTGCCCCAATTAAAAATCAAATTGCCTCCCTGTGGGGCCTGGGCCCCACATTGGAAACCACTGCTCTAGATTAAGAGACTGTATTCGTCTTAAAACCATTGACTGAATTCACGGTTAGAAGCAAAATCCAAAGAAGTTGGCATTCTGGTGAGGGTACCCTCATTTTGAAACACCAATGATGGTAATTGAGTGGTCTTGGATCTAACATTGCTTCTGAAAAACCAGATGGTCAGAACAGACAGGACTCCTGTTGCTTAGTTTTGGTACCTCAGATGCACTTACGTTATGAGGTGAAGAAAGTTGTTCTTGACGATCTCTCCTTTCAAATCTATTAGGGGTCACCTCTGAAGTATTTGGAAATTATAGCTGGTTCAAAGTACAGTATCTTTTGCAAAACAAGACTCTTGCCCAACCTTACCTTGTGGACCTGTACCAAATTTGAAGCTCGTGCACAAAGGTCAACACTTCTTGCTTGCACTTAAGGAGAGAACACTTGAAGTAACTAAGGACATAGCGAAGAAAGAAGGCAAATATTTCTTGTTCCCTCTACAAGGAATCAGCAGAAAAGAATTTCTTTCCTTATAATGACAGAGGGCAATAAATGACAGCCAATTTGGTCTAATGCAGTGGTGGGCAACCTTTTTTTTCAACTGAGCCAAATCTCGCCAAAACCACAATTGAAATTTATTTTGAGTGCCACATTTTTAAAACCGAAAATACATAGGATGGTACACTGTTTTTAGTTTCAATAAACTCTGGCATTTGAAGCACGCAAGTCTTAAAGCTGTCAAGTTACAAGATCCTTGCATCCCTAACCCTTTAGAAAAAAAAACCCCAGGGGTCTTCAAACCTGACAGCTTGAAAACTTGTGGACTTCAACTCCCAGAATTCCTCCTCCAGTCATGTTGGCTCAGGAACTCTAGCATTGAAGCATGCAAGTCTTAAAGCTGTCAAGTTGCAAGACCCTTGCACCCCTAACCCTTTAGAAAAAAGAAAAAACCCAGGGTCTTCAAACCTGACTGCTTGAAGACTTGTGGACTTCAACTCCCAGAATTCCTCCTCCAGTCATGTTGCGGTGATGTCATCTGCGTGGATCCATCTTCGGCTTTTTTCACAGGGGGCAGGGCTGCTGCTGAAGATGTTGACGAGCCCCTGCTGCCACCAGAACAACAGCTGCCTCCTCCTCCTCCTCCAACAGCACCACTACATTTGGAGTGAAGCCGCCAAAGTTCCCGCTGGCGCTCCCTCCACTCGGAGCACCGCGTTACTCCTGCTGCCTTCTCCGCCGCCGCCATGCTTTTGAGAAGCCATGAGGCTTTTTTTCCCTGCTCCTGCCCCCCCCCCCCGCCTTCCTACTGGCTCCCGCGGCCTCATGGCTCCTCAAAAGCACAGCAGAGGAGGAGGGGGCAGGGTAACGCAGGGCCCAACTCAGGTGCTCCGAACGGAGGGGGAGGTGCCGCTGCCATAGGCGGGGGCGCCGACGGGAGCTTTGGCGGCTTCACCTCTGCCGCAGCGTCGGGTGCTGTTAGAGGAGGAGGAGGCAGCAGCAGATATTCTGGTAGCGGCAGGGGCTTTACTTTAGCTGCAACGCCGGGCGCAAGTAGCTAGGATTGGCCACCCACAAAGGACCTCCTCCCCGGGCTTGCTTTCCTGGCGTCAGTCGCTCCGCGCTCACCAAAACAAGTCCAGGGAGGTCCTTTGCGGGCGGCCAGTTCTAGCAGCCGCGCACCTTAGAGGGAACAGTGGGAGGGAGGGGAGCGGGCGCCTGGCACACAGAAGAGCCGCATTAAAATGTGTAAAGAGCCGCATGTGGCTCGCGAGCCGCGGCTTGCCGACCACTAGTCTAATGCAATGATGGCAAACCTTTTCGGCACCAAAGTGCCCAAACCGAAATGTGCATGCATGCACAAGACGGAGCACCGTAAACCCAAAAGCCAGCTGGCCAGCGCACACATGTCTGTTTTTTGGCTGGTTTGGGCTGGAAAAATGGCCTAAAATGTCCCCGCAAACAGCCTGAAAATACCCTGAAAAACAGCCTGAAAATCCTCCAAAAAGTGGTCCAAAAAACAGCCCCCAAACCCTGAAAATGGCCTGTTTTTTGGCTGCTTTTGGCCGTTTTTTGGGCCGGCGCACATATGCACCAGAAATCAGAAGAACAGCTGGCGACGGTGCGCGTGCCCACAGAGAGGGCATTGCGTGCCATAGGTTCGCCATCACGGGTCTAGTGGTTAAGACACCAAGCTAGAAAGCAGGAGACTGGGAGTTCTAGCCCAGCTTTAGGCACGAAGGATGGCTGGGTGACTTTGGGCCACTCACTCTCTCTCAGCCCAGTTCCCCTCACAGGATTGTTGTTGTGTGGAAAATAGGAGGTGAAAAGAGTATTATGTATGTTTGCTGCCTTGAATTATTTATAAAGATAATAAAGGTGATATAAAAATAAAGAAATAAAAAATAAAGAAGGTGATAAAGATAATTCCAATTTTGGGTGCCAATAGTGACTGTCTCTCACTCATGATTTCTGTAAGTCTACTAAGGTTTTGGAACATATGGAATTACATGCAAATTGTTTAGTTAGTTTTCATAACTGAAATTTAATTCACTTTTGCATTTAATGCATCCATAATAGCTTCATAGATGTGATTCATAGATTGCTTTAGAAATGACTCTTCCACATTGTGTCCCTCCATAATAATATTTAGGTAAGTTCTGAGGAACTTGTCAAAACCACCTATCGGTCAAGTAGGTGGCATCTAAGAAGATTGTAGGAATCTTGGCTGGTGGCTAATGGCTCGTCGCAAAATTGTGGAGGATTTGTGCCATTCTTTTCCCATCCCCCCCTTTTTAATCCCTCCCTCTTAAAGCTCTTTGCCTGTTCTTGATGATTACTATGCTGGGAAGAATGTGGAGAGCCACCTAAATCAGTGTTTCTCAAACTTGGCGACTTTAAGTCCTGTGGACTTCAACTCCCAGAATTCCCCAGCCAGCTATGCTGGCTGGGGGATTCTGGGAGTTGAAGTCCACAGGACTTAAAGTCGCCAAGTTTGAGAAACACTGACCTAAATTGATCCATGTTGCTGCTCTTTTGGATAGAGAATGAATCAGCAGTATGGATGTGACTAAACTCGGTGTGGATGGCCTAATGAGCCGGTAGGCAACCAGCCATCTCTGAGATGACTCATGCGTGGGGGTGAAAAGGCTCTGAGCAAGCTTGCTTCCTTTACAAGCCATTACATGAACTTCTGCTCTTTCATGTTTATTGGGATTATGGCAAGGAATTGGGTCATGAATGGAGGATAATATGTTACGCTTCAGTGCCAGAGAAGGAGGCTTTTTTTAAAAAAAATGCCAGAATGTTAAACTGTTTCCTGCTCAAACTCTCACATCATATGAAATCTGCCAATAGAAACGGAATTAGAATCTCATAAATGCTGCTGGTGTATATTTTTCTCCCCCCTTCAAAAAGAAGCCAATCCTTTCTTTTCCCCAAAGAATGTAATTGCCACTTCCCATCAGGGTTCCACATACGTGGCTCTCCAGCTGGAGGTTTTTGTAACAAACATTTGTAGATTGCCAAGAACGAAGAATTATTACACTCTTTATAAGGAGGGATAATCACTTAAATCACTTGGGTGCATGTCTCTCAGGTGAAGTGAGGCAAAAATCAGTGTGTGTTTTATAAAGAACGTGTCACTTCAGAAATCATGCAAAGAAAAACAATATTTTTAAGTGTTTATAATTTACAGGTAATCCTCGACTTACAACAGTTCATTGCGTGACTGTTCAGAGTTTCAACGGCACCGGGAAAAGTGACTTATGACCATTTTTCACACTTACGACCATTGCAACATCCCCTGGGTCACAGGATGAAAATTCGGATGCTTAGTAAACGGTTCATATTTATGACCGTTGCAGTGTCCCGGAGTCATGTGATCCCCTTTTGTGACCTTCTGACAAGCAAAGTCAATGGGGAAGCCAGATTCACTTAACATTACTAACTTAACATCTGCAATGATTCACTTAACAACTGTGGCACGAAAGGTCATAAAATGGGGCCAAACTCACTTAACAAATGTTTCACTTAGGGACATAAACTTTGGGCCCAATTAAGTTCGCAAGTTGAGGACTATCTGTACTGTGAGTGGAAATAACTCCTATTTTTAGGTATGTTATTTGTGTTATATATATATAGCTTAGTGGCTAATACAACTGCCTAATATGTAATACAGCCCAGGTTCAATTCCCAGTAAGGGTATGGCTAGCTGATGAGAGCTAAATAGCTTGAAATAGATCTATACTAGTCTCCCTTTATTTATTTATCAGCACAAATGCAACACAAATGTAACAAGGCAACATAAAGGATGGCTCCTAGGGTGAGCCGATAGACAGAAAAGGAAAGTAGTATGCTCCCTCCCATATTTGGGCATCCCAGGGGTTGCGACACAATACCTGTGTGCGTGTGTGTGTGTGTGTGCGCGCGTGCATGTATGTATAGGTATAGATATAGGTATAGATATACATACACACCGTATGTGTGTGTGTATGTAGATGTGTGTGTATGTGTGTGTATGTATACGTGTTTCCCTGAAAATAAGACAGGGTCTTATTTTCTTTTGAGCCCTGAAATAAGGGCTTGGCCTTATTTTTGGGGAGGCCTTATTATTTTTGAGGTGCAGGAGGTGGCAAGCATGGCCACCTCATGGCTGCTGCTGTGTTGCAATATTTTCAGGGTGGGCTTATTATCCGGGGAGGACTTATTTTCAGGGATACAGAGTATATATATAGTATGTATGTATGTATGTATGTATGTATGTATGTATGTATGTATGTATGTGTGTTACAACCCCTGGTATGCCCAAATATGGGAGGGAGCTCACTACTCCCCCTTTCTGTCCTTTGGCTCATTACAGAAAACCATCCAGGCAGAAAACCATATTTTTATTTTTAATGTTGCCTTTGTATATTTGTATTGTATTTGTGCTGATAAATAAATAAAGGGAGACTAGTATAGATCTATTTCAAGCTCTCTCTCATCAGCTAGCCATACCCTATTTTTTTAAAACGAAGTTTTATTGGTTTTTAAAAAAATAAACAAGGAAAGGGGTGGTGGAATAGGTTACAAATTTTGGCAGTTACAATATGCAGGAGGTGCCCCCCCCCCGTTCTCATACTTTTCATTTATTAATACATTAGATTGTTACTAATTAATGATATTTTGTCAGCATATAAACTTTTATCTTCAAATAATTTCAATCATTTTACATCAAACATATTTTCTTGTTCATTTTTGTGATCTGAGTTTTCTCGATGTTGCCCCTTCTCCCCCCTCCAGCAGAGCTCCAGCACCTCCCGTGTCCTGTATGTCCTGTGCAGTATCATCGGATTTATCTAGGAGGACTTTATTTTTTTCCATGAAGGCCTGAGCCTCTGTGGTTGTGTTAATTCTAACTCTCATGTCTTCCCAGAATATTAGCATACCTTCTGGCATCAGCCATCGAAACCACACCTCTTTCTGGTATAATTTCTTCGCTAATAGCGAATAGTTTTTTCTTTTATCTCTCACTTTCTTAGGGATCTGTTTCAGAATGGCTATTTCTCTATCTTGGTATTTTAGTACTTGCCCCCTTTGTGCACTCAGAATCTCATCTCTTGTGGTCTTTCTGAGGAATTTAATATTCCTTGGAACATTGTGTGTTCTGGCATATGCTGAGTTTACTCTATAAACCAGGTCCATGTCCCACCCCATCTGTTGTTTGTCTTTTTTAATGTATTCAGCCAATAAGTTTGTCATAATGTCCCTTAGATCTTCATCATCAGCCTCAACCACATTTTGAAATCTAAGAAAAAAGGACATTCTTTCAAATTCCATTTTTATCCGGTGGTTCTCAAGCTCTTGGTTCCCTTTCTGCACTCCCCTCACCTCCCCCCTCATCTCAGCCGTCCCCTCCTCCAAAAGATCCAGTCTCTGTGAGTTTTTAATCGCTCGGTCTTGGTTCTCTCTAAGCTGCTCATTCATCTCCTTTAGTTGTTTTTTTAAATCTTCCTGCCCCTTTAAGAGTTGTTGGAACATCTGCTGGAAGTCCACCTCAGAAGGCTTGGACTGAAGCAAAGAGGTTAAAGTCTGTTGTCCACTGGGGCTGGACGCTGATGATGTTGGGGCGGAGACAGCAAATCCCGGCTTCCCCGGGGGTGGTCTTTTGGGTGGCATTGTAATAAGCAAAGAGATAACAATGTCAATACAGAGAGGAAACAATTAGGGAGGAAAACCGCCAAGAGAGGTTACGAGGCAAGGAGTCCAAGCAGATAGAAACCTTTCCTGGATTCAGCTCCTGGCAATAAAGCAATAAAGTCCTTTGTCCCAAGCCCAGAGTGAAATGTAGCAAGAGATTTATCTGAGTGTCACGGAGACAAAGACAAGATGCCTGAAGCTTCTATGGGTGGAGTCAAGTTTCAGTGTCTATGAAGACAACGGAAGTGTGCCATCTTGCCCTGCCAGCTCCGGGATCCAAAGGCAAAGACCAAAAGTTTTCAAAGTTTTCAGATCATCACCTTATTACACAATTGCAGTCCCAAATCTGCCTTTGCTATGAGCGTGATTTCGTTGCATGGCTCCCCCCCCTCCTCCTCTGGGGGCAGAGAGCAAAACCGTTTAAAGCCGCTTGTCCAAGGGGTGGGGGAAACCCCCTCCCTCCAATCACACTTCTCCAAAACAGGTTGAAAGTTAATTCTAAAGAGCTGGCAATTTTTTTTCCTTCAGTCAAACAAAGGAACGGGGGGAAGTTTCCACCTCACCGCACAGCAGCTGCGTCCTTCAAATCTTGCTTTTCTTCCAGCTGCCTCATCGCGAAGACGCCACGGCGCCTCCCCTCTTGCCTCCCGGTGCCTAGGGCGATGCGGGGAGCCCCCCCGGCCATCGCCAACTCAGGAGGTCCCCTGCTATGCCGCCCCCTCGGCAGGAGCCCCTCCAGGGCGTCCTGTGCCCCCCGGATCAGTGGGGAGCCCACCAGGAGTGCGCGGGGCGAGCAAAGCTTGCCCGTCGCGATCCGCAGCCGGAACCGGAAGTCACCATACCCTATTTTTTACAGCACAAATACAACACTATATGTATATGTATGTATATATGTGTCTATATATCATCTGTATATGTAAGTATGTATGTAAGTAAGTATGTATGTATGTATGTATGTATGTATGTATGGAGAGAGAGAGAGAGAGAGAGAGAGAGAGAGAGAGAGAGAGAGAGATGACATATAGACACATACATACATACACATATACATTCATCTATATATTAATATTCATAGACATCCCTGTTCTGTCCTCTTCAGGTGATTTTTTGAGGGGAAAGAGTAGATAACCTTTATTGTCATTTTTTTCTGTGGGCACACTGGCACTCATTAAAAATGAAATTCTGTTGCCTGCTCTCAAAAGTGTAGAGATACATAACACGCATATAGATATGATATATCTATATGGCTGCAATAAATTAAGATTAGTAACTTAATAGCACATTCCACTATAGAGGAAATATTAGGCATGAGCAAAGAGCTGAGCATTTACAAGTCGAGACGGTTCATTCTCTTTCCAGCAACTTTGCACTTTGCCAAGAGTGCTTCCTAAAGAGTCCCTTCAGAGTAACAACTCGAGATGCACAAAGAGCCATAATTACAGGGAAATGTCATCTTTTATTATGCAGGTCTAGATGTGCTTTTCATTTTGGCACAGAAGAAAGGCTGGGTGTCCTTGTCTATGACCATTTGGAAAAAATGGAAGATATTCAGAAAGTAAACAGACTGACAATTCTTACAGATGCTACCTTTTGGAAGATTGCTATTTCAAAGAGTCACATTTTGCCAGGTTCCAAGGCAAGGGAAGGGGAGTGATAAATGTGAAGCAAAGGACCATAGTAATTGCAAGGATCTCTGTTCCACAGGCTGAGTTGAATGAATAAGCTGAGATTGCATTCTATCATCATCAGCATCATTATTATTGTATTGTATAGTATCATCATTATTATTGAAACATATCCCCATCTGGATAGCAACATCCCTTCATAACCTACTTAATCTTATTGCAGGGATTAGTATGGATTCAGGTAGGTTATTAGTGCTGGGTAATTTCAATGCTCTCTGGGTTGGAGGCGGTGTGAGAATTCATTTCAAGAATTTGATTTCTTTGCCATGATTAGACTTTGGCAATTCTTCCAGTTCCACCTCTCTAAATACTTTATTTCATATTATAAATCAAACCAAACATATTTTATGGTTAAAGATTACCGTAAAAAATTGGGCTAAAAAGAGGTAAAAGCATCAAGAAACCAGGAGACTGTGAGTTCTAGTCCTGCCTTAGGCATGAAAGTTGGCGATCCTGGGCCACTCATGCTCTCTCAACCCAACCACTTTGCAGGGCAGTTGTTGTTGTGGGGAAAATAAGAAAAGGAAGCAGAATTAGACATGTCTGCTCCTTTGAGTTATTTATATGAAATAATAAAGGCGGGGGGGGGGATCTAAAAAAAATTGGAAGGACAAAATCCTCGAAATAAGATAATTGTATCTGAATAACATATAACCATGATGATGAACCTATGGCAATCATGCCAGAGGTGGTGTGCAGAGCCCTCTCTGTGGGGACGCATGCCAATGCCAGCTGCTCTTCTGGTTTCCAGTGGGCACATGAGCGCCAACTAGCTGGCCTTCATGGGTATTTTTTGGGCCATTTTCAGGCTGTTTTTTTGGGCCCTTTTCAGGCCATTTTCCAGGCTGTTTTTCATGCCATTTTTGCCCTGAAAACAGCCTGGAAAAACCACCTGAAAATGGCCCCAAAAAAGCCAAAAAGTGGCCAAAAAAACCAGGCATGCGTGTGCCGGGCAGCTTGTCTTCGGGTTTACAATGCTCTGGCATACGCGCATGCAAGTACGTTCCAGTTGGGCACTTGGTGCCAAAAAGGTTTGCCATCGCTGACACATAACACAACGTAATGTAACGTAACGTGACGTAACGTAACGTAACATAACATAACATAACATAACATGACATAGATTGGGAAATAATTGCACTATTCTGAGGAAATGGGCTTAGGACTGCAGCAGTGGTGGGTTGCAGGCGGTATGCCCTGGTACGGGTGTATCAGAGCCTGCCTGGAGCACCGGGTACTGTTCCAGTATGGTGCTCCGGAGGGCCCACCTGCCCACCCGCCCAAGCTCCTTATCTGTCCCTTAAAGCCTTCAGCGCTTCCGCGCACACACATGATGCATACAGCTCCTGCGCTCCGCTGAGCAGCTGGAGGGTTGTGGAGGCTTGTAGAGGCGTCACTGGCAGGTATGATGCATGCGCGCACTCTGTGTGTGTGAGCGCGTGCTGTGTGCGTCCATGTGGATGACACCGGGCCCGTTTCAACCATACCATTTGGAACGGGATCCAGAACCCACCACTGGACTGCAGCCTTTCCCATGTGAGGTACGTCTACTGTATGTAAAAATTAAAAGAAGCAACTTTGTGAGATTGAAATGTTTGCACAAATGAAGCCTACAGCTAAGCGAGTTGTCTAGCATGTGGATTAAGGCACAAAAGAAAGTGTGAGAACAAAAGCCATTTAATGTAAACTATCCTGCTCTGCTGGAGAATCAACTTCTCTGACTGAGGTAATTGTGTGACAGAAACCCTCAAAAATGAGGACAGAAAAACTAGAATTTCGATGGTGCCCAGATGTTGAGAAAGACAATGCTCACTCCTTTCCCTGGCTGGCAGAACTGCTATCACTTTCTCTTGCAACATATCCCATTGTTGCAGTGCAGGGTTTAGACCAAGCCCTTGTACACAAAAACCAACAGAATCCCAAAGGATGCCCAGACACCAAAGCTTGTAGGCTGTGTGACTCTTTGAAACGGTAGAGGAATCCTAGGAACAAATGCTATCTTGCTTGCTGATGAGATTAAAGAGATATCATTATTTCAGCACACCCAGCAAAGTTTCTATCTTATATCAAACTAAGATAGCATTCATTCCCCACCAGTTAAACTCTTAGGAATCCATCAAATTGTCTACCAAATGATGGTTGGAAAAAATGATAAAGCAACATACAGATTTAAAGCCAGAAATAGTTCTGTTGGGCATTTTACCAGATAAATATAATAAGGGGAACACATATTTGATTTCACATGTATTAACTGCAGCTAGAATTGTATTTGCATAGCAATGGAAAAGTGAAGAGATCCCTATGAAAATGTGATTTAAAAAAATGCTACAATGTGCAGAAATGGATAGACTAACACAATTAAGGAAAAGAAAGAAACTGAATACTTTTTGATATGGAACTTTCTCAATGATTAGCTAATAAAAATAGAAGTGAGAAACATGAAAATATAAGAAAAGGACTAATGATATAAGGGAGGTTTGTTAAAATGGACAAGCTATTATTATATACTTTATTCATTAAATATAAAACTCAGTCAACTGAACATTCAAAAATGCATCACAAATACCATTGACTGGTGCTAATGGTTGATACGGGTTGCTGCCAGCATCCTAGGTATCTTCTTCTATTATTGTTGTTGTTGTTGTTATAGACCTAATACCAATGTAATGAACATTATTGTAACCACTTTGATTATTATTTCCTAAAACTATTTGTATGCAGACAACACACTAACTGAAAATGGAATTTTATATAATTGATATAATATATATTCTCTCTCTCTCTCTCTCTCTCTCTCTCTCTCCCTCCCTCCCTCCCTCCCCCCCTCTCTCTCTCTCTCTTATCTACCTACCTACCTACCTACCTACCTACCTAGTCTACCAAATGTTAGTGAAAGCTGTACAAACATTCAAACAATAGTGAAAAAAAGCATTGCTTGATTAGATTCAACCTGTGGTTCTGTATTACTTAATGTGATAATTGATTGCACCACTATAGTCAATAAACAGGTTATCTGTTGATACCACTTATTTTTAAGCTTGTTCTTGGCATTGGGAATATAAAACCCCACTTTCAGTGCCTGCTACACAATGGTGATTTGTAACTGATTACTATTAAACTATTATTGAACTGAACAAAACTTCTAATCAAATCTATGGACCCATATGAACATTTGTCCTACCTCGTGTATGCAAACTCACTTATATATATTTGATAAATCCAGAAACACAGGTGTTGCTTCCAAGGCGTGGCAGGTACATAGTACATGAAGTTCTAGGTTCTTGGAAACAATATGGTTACTCAAGTTAATTAAAAAGGCAACTGCTGCACTCATGTAACACAATGCGCCTGGTTAGGCGGTCAGGTTATATGTAACGTGGTGTGGTATGCAAATACGGCCACTGTGGTTGATTTATTATTTATTGAATAGTGAGCAAATATGGAGATATGCTCCAGACATAGAGCCATAATGCAAGAGATCTATCCGAGCACACAAACAGTCTACCCAAAATAACTCTAAACACAAGGGGGGAAATTTTGATTTAATTCTAGAAAGATGGGTTATGCAACAAAATGAGAATGCCTGCTAGGAAGGATCATGTAGAAGGACAAAGATGAGTCTGAACATTTAAAAAACATGGTGCATGAGAGTCTATCCATGCTGAGATCCCCCTTGAAAAGAAGTTTAAGTAATGTGTTGGCTCCTTAGATTCTGGGATGGTCTCGTTTTTTTCAGAATGGAGGAGACAATGGCTATGGCTCAGACTCGGGATATTGGATAAAGGATTCAACTGCTAGATGATCTGGAAACCAAAAGAAGGCTGCAGGGATTCCCTGACAATTTGATCAAATTATAGTTCCCATCATTTGTGAAGCTTGATCAAGATCTATTTAACATGGAAACACCATGGTGATTGCACTGTAGGGAATCACAGGCTCCCTGAACAAGGTGTACTTACCGATCTTGTACAATTTCATATTTTAAACTCTGTTAAGTCACAGACCATCAGCTCACTGAAGTATATAGTGAAGTTTATTTCTGCGGTCCTGATGGCAGCCACATTTTCCTAAGAATAAAGACCAATTCCTTCTTTAAAAAGAAGATATCTTTTTACAACAACAACCGTACAATGTGCATCTCTATCTGTAGAGCAGTGGTGGGTTCCAGATCCCGGTGCAACTGGTACGCTGCAACGGGGCCCAGCATCCCCCATATACACGCGTGCATGCATCCTTACCTCCGTGACGCTCCAGCTGCTTGGAGGAGCATCACGCAGGCGGCCTATGTTCCGTACGCATATGTGGAAGCACCGAAGAGCTCAAATACAGTTAAGGAGCTTGGGGGGGGGGGGCCTCAGGAGCACTGTACCGGAACAGTACCCGCTGCTCCCGGCAGACACCGATAGGCCCGTACCGGGGCGTACCACCTGGAACCCACCACTGCTGTTGAGCATGACCACCTGTAAAAAATTTGTAAATGATGCTCCAGCAATGTCAGCTCCAGTTCATTCCTGCACACTGTGATAATATACAATATGGCTACATTATCCATTAAATGTAAAACTAAGGTGTCAATAAAATGACCTGAAATTAAAAAAAATACTTTCAGACTTTCCAGCTGATTTTTTTGGTTCTAAACCGTGTGTGTGTGTACAAGAGAAGGAAGAACCAGAGTGGGATAGAAATGATGTGTTTTCTCTACCGTGCCAGTGAGTGTAAAGACTGTTTCTTAGTTAACAAAAGCAGAATAACAGACTTGGAAGAAACCCTGGAGGTCTTCTAGTCCAAACCTCTGCTGGACTAGGAGACCTTGTATCTTTTCAGATAAAGCTATGATGTGCAACGAGAATTTTCTTTTACACACGCAGCTTCCTTGACAACATTTAAACTTTGTGTGTTTGCCGTTAAATGCAGAGGCTGAATTGTCCAAATCCAATACAAAGAACTGCTCTCAACCAGGGTTGTGTTGCTGCCAATGTTACTGCCGGGTTGCTGTCCGTGCGCTTTGTTGTGCAGTTGTGCAGTTGCTGCGCACACATGCGCAGTTGCCTATAAATTGTTCTGCACATGCACAGGACATTAAAAAAGGACTAAAAACCATGCCAGCAATAGCATGGGCAACTGGGGAACTGGTTCGGGTGTGTGGCTAGCCTGCCTTCCCTACCGGTTCAGCGACCCAGTCTCAATTTCCACTACCGGTTCATCTGATCCGGTGCGAACCAGTAGCAACCCACCTCTCCTCCCAACCCTGGTGAGCTTGATCTGAAGCAAGCCAGAAACATCCTGAAGTGTCAAGTTTGCAATTCCTGCAAGAATCTTAACTGCTACCATCTGTAGGGAGGAAAGACACCAGAACAATATTTCTTTTTCTCTCTGCCCTTTCATTTATATTTTAGCTCTGGCTACAGAGCTTAGGCTGGCATCTTTCTTAAGTACCAGGGGCCTCTTTCACATCAAATAAAGCTTCTGAAATAAAACTCCCAGCAACCAAACGTCCTGGGAATATGTACAAATGAAAAATCCAGAGATTTCCCAACTCTCTTCAAATGGCAACATTTGATCTGTGCATTGGAAACTTTTTCCTACCCAATGCTAACCTTTTTACCATAAATTACATCATCAGCAGCATCCATCTCTTCTAGCAAACTTCTCTTTTAGTTTAAAGCTGAAATGGCAAAAATATGGAAGTCTGTATTAACACATTTCAGTATAAAGTGCTTTGGCACCAAGCGAGTTACAGTTTCATAGCATATTCATCTTGTTAGAATTCAACTCTAGCCAAAAGTTACATGCATGTAAGCTTGTGCAGTGAGTCCAATTTTATATTTGATCCATTTGTATGCTTAGTAATATCAACATTTAAAGAAAAGATAGATTCCTCAAGGCTATGTCCTCGTTTGCACCTAACCACGGCACAAACATGTTCTAGCAATATCTCTTCTCTGTTTCATCTCCGGATATATGTTTGTCTTGGCCCCAGCTCATAAATGGCAATCTTAAGTCACTCTCAGCTGCACCAGAGCTAATATAGAGTTTCCCTTTACTCCAACATTTTCAAAAGGCACTTCAAGATCCACAAAATATGACAGATGTTATCATCCATTAACAGACAATAATGACATGATAATGATGGACAATGGAAAGAGGAATGTCATTCCAGTGTAATTTTCTGTGAATTCCCTTAATAATAACATGAATATGATTAATAACCAGTTTTCTATGCCATGCCTTCTTGATGTTGCCTTAGCTTAGTCCCATAGGTAAAGCTGTGTAAAGGCAACAACTGCTGTTTCAGTTTTCAAGTAATGTTTTTCCTCTTCTCCTGACACAGGTTCTGTTGAGGACACAATCTTGGACCTTTCATGGATGACATGATTGATGACACGGTCCGGACTCTGGGATCTGCCTAGCTCTTTAGAGTGGGTTTAGAGTGCTGCAGATACATACCTTCTCCTCACCACCGTAGTTCTGAAGGGGTATCTTCATATATCATGACAGATTAGTGTTTTCTTGTCAAGTCTGAGGTGGGATCCTTGTATCCATAAGTTTAGCATTCTTTTTTTTAAAAAAAAAAAAGCCAGGAACCTTCTTTTTTACTAGTTCTATCTTTTAAAAAAACAGGACCAGTCTTCTTATGAGACAGAGAGTGCTGCACCGAAGGTTAGTTAAAGTCAAATCTTAGAACTAGTTTCTGCTAATGATGCACTGCTGGGTCGGTTCTCAATCGTTTTAGTACAGGTTTCCTGCTGCTTCTTTGAGAAAGGATTTTGCATCGGTGGACATTTTACTGTTTTTATTATTTTGGAGGGAAAACATTTGGCCTACTCACATGTTATTTTTCTTAGGAGATGCTGGCCAGAAGGCCTTATTACCAGCACTGCCATTGCTTTGTAGCACTAGCTGAGCTTATTTGTTATCAATTGTTCCTTCTGCATCCCGTTTTTCATGCCAAGAACCTTTCAGTTGGGCTTTTCTGGACACAACTTTAGTGACCTTTAAGAAGAGGACTAGATGTATATCCTGAAATAGCCCAAGTGATGGATTACAGGTATAGAGGGTTGCTTAACCATTACTTAGGCAATTCGATAGAAGGTTAAACCAAAGCTTCTAAGTACGTATCTGCCCTGGACCAAATCCGATCCTGTTAGATATTAAGGAGAATGGTTAGTGATTGTTTCCTCCTTCGGTAAGTGACACTCAAAGGGAATGGAAATGAATTCAGGGGATTTCCCCAATCGCTTTTTTAATTTGTCCTGCATAAAAATAAAAGTTCTAGCTAAACATAAACCAAATTCTAAAAACTAAAGAAGAACTGAGAAACAATGCCCATTTTGCCATCTGGGTTCCACTAAAAATGACATACTCAGACAAAGCCAATTAAAGAAAATACATTTAGTCCCCTCTTCCCATAGTACCTGTGTGGTAACAAAGAAGAGCAGCTGATGGAACCAGTTGAAGTCCTCAATCCTATAATCCTATCCACAGGATTTCCTTCTCTCCACTTCTTGTTTTCAAGAAACATGGAGGTGCTTTGGGGGATAAGGGCAGTATCCTCCACTCATTTTATCATCGTGGGAGCCAAGAGGGAAGTCTCAATAATTACTTGCCATATTGTAATTTTTTTTCTGCTTTCACTTGAGTTGGTGAGCATATTTTTGTTTACTCTGCCATTCATTTCCTGCCTTCAACCTCCCCCACTCCTTTAGTATATGAGCTACCTGCCTACAAAAAGGCCAGAAAATCTTTTGTGAGACAAACAAAACACAGAAATGACAAAGCAAGCAAGCAAACAAAAACACCTAATATGGATAGCATCACATCCTGGTCTTGTTAACACAGCAGCATAAAAACCAGTGGGATAGCACTTTAACACAACCGTCTGGCTGTGCCCAGCGAATTCAGTTCACTAATAGCTACATATTATACAGCTGGAGAAATAGAGAGAAGGAATCAAATGGAGGCAAAACATTTGCGACAAATTTTCATTCTATTCTATTCTATTCTATTCTATTCTATTCTATTCTATCTATCTATCTATCTATCTATCTATCTATCTATCTATCTATCTATCTATCTATCCATCCATCCATCCATCCATCCATCCATCCATCCATCCTCTCCAGCGCTCAGGAGCTCTCTGAAAGCCTCCATAAGAGTATGCATGGCCATTTTTGTGAAGGGGGCAGGGCTTCGGGAGGCAAAAAAATGCTGTATTCGATGTATAAGACGCACCCAGATTTTCAGTCTCTTTTTTGAAGAAGCACCCGGAGTGTTTTATATTCCGAAAAATAGGGTATCTATCTATCTGTCTGCCTGCCTGCCTGCCTGCCTGCCTGCCTGCCTGCCTGCCTGCCTGCCTGCCTGCCTGCCTGCCTGCCTGCCTGCCTACCTACCTACCTACCTACCTACCTACCTACCTATCTATCTATCTATCTATCTATCTATAAAAAGACTGTATGTATGTATGTTGTATGTATGTATGTATGTATGTATGTATGTATGTATGTATGTATGTTCTAGCATAACTCTGGAGCACCTCGAGCAATTTCAACCAAACTTGGTACACAGATGACTTACTATCTGGAGAAAAATACTGTGGGGGTAAGGCACCCCTAACACCCCTCGGTGTGTGTGTGTTCTGTTAAGATGCAGCCTGTTATGCCTTCAAATGGCTTCTACTGTACTGCTGTAAAATGACTTCTACTGTACACCATGGTAACGGCTTCACAGGACTCCACAAGCGGGCTCCCTCTGGTAAGGAGGAAAATCCAACATTAAAAATTATGCTTGGTCCAGACATTTCCCCCATATAAATAAATACCCGGGCAACAACGGGCTATCGGTTAGTGTTTATAAAAAAAATATGTGACAGGAAAAATATCCCCTTTATGTCCTCCTAATTCTATCATGAAGTTACCAACATCTTGTGAATGCTATGTTTTTTAGTAAAACGTGTGAGTCTCAAAAGCTGGATCTGGGAACCCGGCAAGCACCAAAGGAAAACTCTGCAATCGCAGTGCTGTCACTGGAAATCAAGCTGTCTAGCCTGATCAATAGCTAGCAAAAGTCACCCTGTGGCTAAGAAATGTGGCTGCCGCTTCTCTTCATGGTTGCTTAGCAGCAGCATCTTCCATAACTTGTCATTGGTCATTGACATCATGAGGAGGTCCTTGTCTCGCTTTCACCTACCTCCTCCCAATTTGTACTCCTGGAATATTATGGATTTTTCACTGGCTAAAAATAGGTGTTTGATTACAAGATGTTCCTTTAAATGAACTATAATTTCCAAAAAGCTTTCTTTTTGGCTTTGGTGACAGAGACTGTAAAGGAGCTACAAAAACTGATGGCATATTAATTATGTAAGCGGGAAGGTATTGGCTTTGTCACTGGTAATAAGCCATTTCCCTACCTTGTGGTGGCTACTGCCAAAAAATTAAGGAATGCAAAGCATTTGAAAGGGGCTCTTTGCATAGTGTGTGGCATGCAAGCAGGGTAACTTTCCCTGAAATATTAAAGCCCATGTGCCTTTCAGAAGGCTTGGTGCACAGGTTTGTGGGAATAACCAAGAAAGACTCTGAAGTAGTCGTCTGGAACCTGTTGAATGACACGGTTACTTTAATGTTTTGGGGGGTGGGGGATTCATTCGCATTTTGTGAAAGTCCCCTTTAGAAAATTTTCTCTAGCTTTAGTAATGACAAACTCACCTGTTACTGCTGTAAGCTTTTGAAGAGGCCCCATAAAGGAGACTATTTGTAACTCAGAGTTGAAATAAGGGGTCCTTGGTGCTTTCTGAGCTTGATTTTTTTATTTTTGCAAGAAAACAACCAAGCTCAGAGAGCATCAAGGGCCCCTTTTGAAGACCAGATATTAAAAACTAATCATAATACTTAACTACTGCAATACTTTCTCAAGAAATCATTTCCAAAGTAATTTAACAATACCAGGGTGCTGGTTCCAATCATCTATGAATAGAAGGTGCTTGTATTTGAAGAGGGGTGTACCAAACCAAACTCATTTTGGGATTACTTCTTGGTCAGGAGCAAAGTCCATACAGTTATGTGCAGCTAGAGTCATTCTTCTCCTCTACTTTGGCAGTCCTCCAGAAAGGAAGGGCTTAATGATCTGCCTGAACTTGTGGGAGGTGACGTGATCTTCTTTGGCATGGGAAGAATTGTGAAATTTGCCTCCTTATAAGCTAATGGCTAAAAAGGAGGTGTTTCATAGTCTTATTCATCTATGACAGTTACTTGTTCGGTTATTCATCTATGAGGAATACTTGTTCTTATGTAAATGTGCTGACATGCTACGTCGCCAGAAAAAGGAGCTGGATTAAAAGTCTACCCTAGTTAAGGGATGGCATTTGTTTTCCTAGATAGCAATAGCACCTAGACCTATATACCACTTCATAGTGTTTTACAACCCTCTCTAAGTGGTTTACAGAGTCAGCTTATTGTCCCCAACAATCGGGCTCCTCATTTTACCCACCTCAGAAGGATGGAAGGCTGAGTCAACCTTGATAGGACCTCCAGTTAGATCCCTAACCTAGTTCTCCAGATAAATCCACGAAAGACTTGGCTTTGCAACCCTGCAGAGTCCCTGCCTGTCATAATAAACAACCTTGTGCCAATAAGGCCGTTTCTCTATTGCCTCTCATTAATGTGCACCATCTAATTGTGATGGTGGCTGGAGCAACATTTTCCTTTGCTGAACATTTGTTCCAGGAAAAGCTATAATATAAGCTTTATATTATGTAAGCTTACGAGTACAAGCTGCTTGTTTTGTTGCTCTTATGAGACCCGATTATGTCCCACATAGATTTATTTATGGCTTTATGAATACATCAGTGAAAAACCATGCTTTAATAGACATTGCAGGACTTTTGATCTCACTCATAAAAATCAAGGGGAGGGGAGAAGCGGCCCATCTCTGTTTAAAGTTCAACTTTCTAAAGGGCCGCTCATAAAGTAAGAGGCCTGTGATTCAGGAGAAGGAAAATGCTGCCATAATTATCACGTCAATTATACTTACTTTTGCCCAGTGACTGCACAGGTCCTGAGGCCATGAATTCTGAGACAAGGGACATTCCACAGTATGTAGGCTCAAGGAGTGGCAGGAAGTACAGCCAGATGTCATCAATAAAATGTTCTGTGGGGTTAAGCATTGGGGGATTAGTTATGGTAGCTTGCACCTCCAATACAGTCATGTTACAAAATCCTTCCTCATCCTATGAAATCATCTTCCTTCCAGCTTTGCCCACAGCAAAATTCTCCCTACCTCTTACTGCTCATCTTGGATCATAGGAGATCCTCTGGTTGATTTGGGAAGCAAAAGGAAATGTCCACTTTCAAGTGCAATAGGCCAGAAGATATTAGAGCTTGGGATAAAGTCTCTTACTTGATTCATAATGACCCATGAGCACTTGCCTAGTTATTGTTGAAAAATAAAGGCGCAATTCAAGGGAAGCAAGGGACTAGCAGATGGCCACTGACTGAATAGAAGGCAGGAGGGACAGAGTTCTAAATATTGAGCTATCCCCTATCCAGCGGTGGCTTCTGGCTTCTGTTACTGTTGGTTTGCTAAGGGATGCGCTTACTTGCACGCATGCGCAATAGTAAAAAAAATTGCTTCTCCGTATGTGCAGAAGCAAAAAGCAAGATGCCGGCGCCTATGGTGCCGCCGATAGAACCAGTTCAGGGGCGTGGCTGGCCTAGTTACTACCTACTTGGCCCAACAGGGATGAGCCAGTGGGAACCTACTCTGCCTCTTTCGCTCTGTGGGAAGTTAGCATCCACCCCTCTCCTAGAAAAATGAAATATTTTAGGAAATATTAAAAGGACAGAATATTTCCTCTAAAAGGGAGGCAGAAACTCAGCCCCTCACCTTTGTCAATGGGCCATTAAGCCTGGGCCAGTCTATTCTACATAACAAAGATCTACCTCTTTCAGGCAGAACCATAGCAGGAATTGCCCAATGCCCTTTCGTTACATCATCACCCAGCAAGGCTCAACCAAACTTGGGACTCAAAAACACAACCTACAAAGTTGCCCCTCCATGGCCCCATGGGAGTCTGACAACCAATCAGAATACAAGCTCAAAAACCCATAGAGGGTATAAAACCCAGGCACTCTCAGGATCTCTGCCCTCTTTTTTTCTTCGCCCAAGATCTTGAAGGGTGTAGTCCTGTCTACCATTAAAACCATCTTTCCAAACAGCCACCATATTTCCAGTGTCTTTCTCCCCACTTGGAACTAAACCCAGAAGGATATTTCTTTCAACAGCTCAATAGTTATTATAATATTTTGTCACAGTGGTGTGAAAGGAGGGGGATTAATGAAAAAGTTCATTGCTAACCCACATACACAAGCGCACACTAAATTGAATGCCAGCATGTACGCACAATTAACATTTAATTTTAATGCTGTTTCTGCCCTTTCGACAACACTTCAGCATGTACTGTATATCCAGAATATTACATGCACATGAAACAATGTAATATTACTTTTCTCAAAGTGGCATAAAAGAACTAGACATATCCACTTTCTTTTTCTGAAACAAGGTTTGGGAAGCCAGAACTAGCTGGCTATTAAAAATAAGGTCTATTCAAAATTTATGGATCTCTAGAGAAAGCAAAAAAATGATCCTTTCCTCAGTTCTCACAATGCTCAACATGACTGTAGGCAAATACCGCTATATGTTGATTTAATTATTTGCAGTCACATCCTGATTGTTGCTTGTAAAATCATAGGGTAACAGACAAAATTGCACTTGAGTGATTTCACAGAGGGAATAAAACATACCAGTCTTCAAATGTTTCCAAGTTTTTATGTAAAAAAAGAAAGAAAGACATTCCTTTTGAGACACAAATCTCTTTCATTCCACAGAATCAAAATCTCCCTAAAGGGCAGGAGAGCTATGAAATAATTCCAGAAGCAACAATGCAGCAAATCTTTATCAATGTGTGGTTTGCTTCCACAGAGTCATCTTTATAGCTAAGTCCTGTAAATGGTGCTTATAACATCTGGCTAATCAACATGCAAGACCTCCAAGTATTGGGAAAAATAGGCATTCTGAAATTATGTGTCCTTTTTAAAATCTAGTTATGCAGAGAGCATTCTCTTACAGTAGCTACTCAATGTTCTTATATCACTCTTTCCTTTTAACTGGTTTTCCAGATCTATGTAAGAATCTTTTTAATTATACTGTATGTTTTTTTCTCCCCTGCCTGCTGTATGTATGCAGTGCTGGGCTGCTGGGGGTTCAGAGGGGTTCGGGAGAACCTCTAGCTAAGATTCTGTGCAGTTTTGAGATCCCCCAAATCCCACTCCTGGCTGGCCCCGCCCTGGCCACCCCTCCCAGGGGTCCCAACTTGGCCCATTTTGTTTTTTTTATAATTTTTTTTATTTTTAATTTTCAAAACAAACACAACACATAAAATCTTCCTTATTTACATTCTGTAGAAAGTGTATCAGTTGGTTACAAAAGACTTTCGTGCATCTCTTCCACAGTCATCAACCATAATTCATATTAACTCAAGTATTTTAACTCAGATATATTTATACATGTTACCATCATCATACCTCCATTTTCATTTGACTATAATTGTTTAAACGTCCTTCATCATAAAATATATCAAGATTTAAAACGTAACCACATACTGGCGTTTCATTTACTATTTCTAAAATCCTCCAATAACACTGAATCCTTATGTCCTATTCTAGCTAAACATCCATAATATTTAGTAACAAAATTTTCTAAACCTCCTTTCCAAATCACTGTTTACAATTTACATCCAGTTTCCTTATGTTGTACCCATACATATATATACGTTATCATTATCCCTCCTTTATTTAACTATATCCTGTATCATAACATTTCCCCCCCTAATAATCCAAACTTAACTAAGTTTAACTTAGTTCTTTTTTATTAACCTTTATATATAATCCAAATGGATTTCTAATCTTCCTTTCATGGGTACCATTCAATATTCTTATCCAATTATTACTTATCATAACACTACACATTGTATACATTATTATCATTATCAATTATTTATTTAACTATATCTATTGTCACTAAATTTCACTAAGTTTAACTAGTTTTAAATTATACACTTCCACCTATCAACCTGTATCTTTCCAGTAGCAAAACAGTATCATGCCTTCTGCCATTTGTGGTGTCAGTCCTCTAATCATCTCCTTAATCAAATTTGTATGGACTCCTTTTAGCAACTCCTTGCTTATAAAATCTGTCATGTAATTTCTATGCCCTTCTTCTGTTTCCTTAATCAGCTTATCTTTAATTGTCAGTAGTGTTATGGATGATGTTGCTAATAAAATTTATCTCTTTAAATCCATAAATTCTTTTGTTTTTTCTTCTTTTGTGTCTTGCCATTTGGGGTAGAGTTCCCCTCCATTTAATTCCTCTTTCGGCATTCCACTCTTTCCATTTCCAGAAACAAACCAATCACCATAAATATCAGCAGATTTAATTTCTTTATGGTCATTTTCCTCTTCGGTTTTTAGGATTCTAACCTCCACTTTTTCCACTTGATAAACATCTCCAACTTCTTCATCATATTTTACTATTAGATGCTCTAAGTCTTCCAACTTCTTCTCCATCCTCTCAAATGTGTTAGATAATTTTTGAATTTCTAAGAGTACCTTTTGCAGGCTTAAAGTTTCTTTCTGCTGTTGAAATTGTGTCATTATCTCCAGCTGACAAACACTGCTACTCTAGCTTGGAAGGTTTTTACAAGATTAAGCATAGATTCACAATAAAGTTTTATTTTCACTTTTCTCTGGTTGAAGATATACTTCAAAGGGACATCTGTATGCTTTTCTTCTTATCACTTTCTATAAACAAGCAGTGAGACCTTGGAGTGCCAAGCCAGGATAATCAGTAAGGAAAGTAAAAGTGTTTCGTTTCCAATACACAAACCTCCAGCCTCCGAGTAGCAGTGTTATTGTTGCAATTTTCTTTGTTTCTTTTTGTATCTTTTTTGTATTTCAAGTTAAAAAAAGGTCCGATTCTTGAATGAGTTAGAAAAACACCCACAGTAATGAGAGACGAGAATTTTAGTCCATAGGTTACAAAGAATAATAAAAGAAAAAAATAGAAGAAGAAAACTTAATCCATTCCTTTTAAAAGGCTTGCATAAATTCCATCCATGAACATAGCATTTAAAAAGTAAGATAACCCAAAACCATTCCAAACTTAATTCCGCAGCTTATTTTTTCTGTTCTCCAATTTAAATTAATTTTAATTTTTTTATAGGCAGTCTCTTTTAAAACGGTAAAAATTCCTCACCAGCTGGAAAATACTTTCACTTTCCGTATCCTTCCATTTTGGAGCTGCCCCAACTTCATCAGCTTTGGCTGGATTTTTTGTCACCAGCTTGAAGAACTTCTCTTGCATCGATCAGGGCTTTGCGATCTCCCTGAGATCAGCAAGACCTATTCTTCCTGTTCGCTATCTCTGTGGGACGGTTTAGGTCCAATTGGACCACCCAGTGGCAAAAGTATCGGCTGTAGTCTCGGAGTTTTGAGACTGCATGTCCGTATCGTCGCAACGTTGGCTCCTCCTCCCTCCCCACGCAGCCCATTTTGGATGCAGGTAAGTGCAAGGCGCACATGGAGGCTCAGGGATGGCGAAAAATGAGCCAACTGGAAGTTCAGGACGCCTGGAAATGGGCCCGTTTCCGCCTCAAGAGGGCCTCCCGAACCTGGGGAGGCCATTTTTGCCCTCCCGGAGGCTTGACAAAAGCCTCTGAAGCCCAGGGAGGGCAAAAACGCCCCCGGCCATGGTGCAGGAGGCCAACTAGACCATGCCCACCATGGCCATGCCCATTGTAATGGGGCAGAGAACCCCTTGGTAAAGTTTTTGAAGCCCACCCCTATATGTATGGGGAAAATTCTCCAAATATCTTATTTAAAGGGCATTGCATTGCTCCTGATAAGGAATTATACTTAGCCATTGATGGAAATATGCAAATAAAAAAGGAGCCCAAATACTTTATTCCTGTATCCTTCATTACTAAAATGTGCGTGTATATTGAGGCAGTCTATCAGGAAGCTAATTTCAACCATCCAGGCGTGTATAGGCACACCTTTTTAGCTCATACAGTATATGTCTTCCAACTGGCTCCTGCCACAGAATTATCTTCCAACCTTTCTAATTGAAATGGTGGTTTAATCTCATGGATCAGGTCTTCCATTGGCATGGATTAAAATATGACTGCGTTGCTTAACAGGCAATGCAACAAATTGTTTAAAGAACACGGGCTTGCCTCAACATATTAAGCAGAGCAAAGCTTTCGATGCTTCAGACTCACTAAGAACTGAAAAAGGTTGAGCTCTCTAATATAATTCATCCTGTTTACTAATTCAGGGAGTGAAAGAAGAGATAGAAGCTACCTCCTGTAATACACGATTAGCTCAAATATAAGTCTTCTGTATTTTCTCCCCCTTTTTTCCCCCCAGAACATAATTCTTTTTGTGCACCGTGAAGCTGTGCTACTTCAGGGGAAAATATACAGTGATCATTGAAATGCCATGTTCGGAATGAGTAATTTAGCTCCATCTATCTCTTGCTAATAATTTATTCCTAACTCAATACTCTCAGCCCAAGAAAATTAAGATTGGACAAAATGAAAATGAAATGTCGACCTGCATTTTTATATAAAAAGGGAAGAAGACCCTCTCTGTAATGAAAGTATCATTTTGTGCTTTCCACCCACGCATAATGCAATTGATAAAAAGGTCAAAAGTATCTTATGTGTCTCAATTTAGATTTGTTTCCAGCTTGAAACCAGAAAAAACTACTAAAGACCGAGAGTGTTTCATACATCTTAATTGTTCTCCATTTGTTCAGATATACAAAGAATGTGTTAATAACAAACAAGAACCTAGAAAGATTAATATGGGAGACCATTGCAGTAACTAGTTTGAGTTGCTCTTGCTCCGGGTTTTATTTACTGTTAGCTACTCAGTGTCATTCAAGTGAGAAGAGTAGCCCTGTACATTTATTTAAACGCATATGCAGGTCCCTCTGAGCAGTTCACAAATAAAAACATTAAAGACAAAGAACAAAGCCAATAATACACAAAAATGAGGAATGAAAGATAGCCAGGGTGACAAAAAACCAAGGCAGGAATGAAAAAATAAACCCACAAAATCCGTATCTATCATTTAACTAACTAAATAAAAAGGGTAAAAATAAGAATTGTATTCGAACAGTGGAGAAAGTATTTGCCAACCAGCGTTAATATATTCAATACCGATCTTGTTCTTCCTTAAAGGCCTTTATACAAAGTGCTTCTTAAGAATACTTGGGAATAGTTATTTCAAACCAATATATATTTATTTTCTCAAAGCATCATGTTACCACAACTAAGGATGCCTCTATATTGTCTCTTTTTCATTTCAAAGAAGCGTTATCTCCTGCTTTTTCATTACTACTACTACTACTACTACTACTACTACTACTACTACTACTACTACTACTAATAATAATTAAAAAGTACTGTCCAAAATGCATAGCAACAATTTATCAACTTATTCTCAACTTCATCTTTTTTTTAATATAGTACAGGTAATTCCCAACTTACAGCAGTCCATTTAGTGACTGTTCAAAGTTACGACACTGAAAAAAGTGACGTTTCCATTTTTCGCACTTATGACCGTTGCAGCATCCCCATGGTCATGTGATCCAAATTCACCATTTGGCAACTGACTCATATTTATGACGCTCGCAGTGTCCTGGGGTCATATAATTATATTTTACAATCATCTGTCAAGCAATGGCAATGGGAAAACCAGATTCATTTAACAACCACATTACTAATTTAACGACTGTGGCAAAAAAAGATTGTAAAATGGAGCAAAATTCACTTAACAAACATTTCGCTTAGCAACAGAAATTTTGGGCTCAATTATGGCCGTAAGTCGAGGACTACCTGTGCTATATTAGTGGCTTCTTTCTCTCTCCTCATCTTCTTTTCAGCACCTTTGCCCATAAATTCTCCCTTCCATTGTTCAGGAAATGCCTCTTAGAGCCTCCACAATATTTCAGCACCAAAGGGACAGGAACAATTTTTGGGTAACGTTTTATTTTAGTCCTAAATTGTGCTCATTTATAGGCTCACCCAGAATTATGAAGGAAAAATTCTCTTTCTGAATCCAAGGCATAAATTCATTTATTTCTTTTTTAAAATATATATATATATATATTTTCAGTACTGTTATGATGTCTGGGTGGACTCTGGTGTTAATCTTCAATGTTTTATCATTGTCAACACACTGCAGCAAATAATCATTGGGATTCACACAGAGTATTTCACAACAGCAAATGATATATTTTATAGATTCTGTTCAGACTGAGAACTACCAAGAAGTTTGGTTATTGGTCAATAGCTACCCTACGTTTTTCTTACAATCCATCCATCATCTATCAGCTTTCTAATTTCATGTGATGATAAAGGATTGCAGAAGCTCTCCTCCCTGCCTAAATAAATAACTCTGCGTTATCCCAATGTCTGAATTAAGCAATAAATATTATATTTTGATTCCCTGCGGGTATCACAGCAGAAGAAAATTAAGCTTATAGAACACTGTCTCAAGTGATTAATTTAAGGTAAAGCCATGATTGCTGGTGTTGTTATATTTTGGTTAATTCTCATCACATCCCTGAGAAAAGCGACTGTAGAAATGAGTAACCTCCCCTCGCCTTTGTAACTAAAGAATGTTTGTGTGTCCTCACAGGTTATTAAGGTTACTAACTGACCAAAAACTACTGGCCTAACAAGTTTGGGGATTTATTCCTTCATATACATCTTGTTGGTTGAGAAAATTGGAAACTTAAATTTTGCTCCCTGCGTCTGGTTTTTCAACTTCTTCAACCTCTCCCCCAGTGCCATCTCCATTTTTCAAAGTGCTTCTGTGCATAATGCATGAATATTAATTAGCCAAGGAAAATCAGGTATTTGTTTTAAATGAGCCGTTCATATCTATATTCAAGCCTTGTGGTACAAAACACAAATTAATGCTGGGAAATCTGTACCTTGAATGCCTGCGTGGTCTTCATAGTATTTTTCATTCACTTCGATGAGTGGGAAAGGCCAGGATACTTACTGATCTAGTTGATCACTCAATGATTGTTCTGACCGACCTCCACAATTGTAACTGCATGTAATCCATTCCAAACTGAGCTTGCTCAGATCCTGAAGGAATCTCTTGGAAATCTCTCTCCCACTTATTCATGTATGAACAGAATATAATTCCTTTAAAAAGCAAGTTATGATCACAGGGAAGACAGCAAAGAAACTGGAGCCTGGATTTACTTCTTACATCTGAACCTCACAGAAGGCCTGTTGTCTAGGGAGGAAGAAAAGTTGTGGAAAGTAGAATCATGTATGAATGATGTTGGGGAAAGAACAGATTTCTGAAGAAATAACTAGATTTTCTGCAGTGTGGAATGCCACAGAGGAAGGGTATGTAAATATTACATTGCATATTAGATGATCATCAAGACAGCCAGTATATTTTGCATAAATTTAGGTAGCCCAGTAAAATGGTAGCCCAGAAGATACTAAAAGTATGAATATGTATGAATATTGTTTTCCCTTTGAGCAGTGGTGAAATTCTCCAAAGTCTGCTACTGGTTCGGCGAGTGCAGACTGAGGCATTCCCATGCAGTGCTAAGAAAGGAGCATTTTGAAGCCTTCTGAGTCTGCAAAGGTGAGTAGAACAGTGGGGGGGGGGGGGAATTCGCTTGCCATGCTATTTAAATTAGCTAGAAAGCAGGAAATCTGACGATTCTAGCTAATCTAAATCGTGTGTCACAGCTGATCATCGGAAATACTGGTTCGCCCGAACCAATAGCATTTTTTACTACCGGTTTGCGCGAACCAGTCCGAACTGGTAGCATTTCACCCCTGCCTCTGAGGCATCTTATGGAGCAAGTGGATCCAATGCACTACATTTATAACTTCTAGTAGCAAAGAAAATTTATCAATACCAAAGTTTTATTACAGATGAAACTGGGAAATGTGGCATCAAATCTGCACCTGAAAGAACTGATGTCAACTTCTGGCATTTCGGGTTGGCTGTCAAAACTACAGCTAGTCCTCAACTTAAAATGGTTCATTTAATGACTGTTCAAAGATACAATGGCCCTAGGGGGAGGCGGAGCTGATATCGCGACGATACGACGTGTGATCTTGAAGCTCCAGGATCGCCGTCAATATCTCTGCCACTGCACAGTCCTTTTTTTTTTCTTTGTTCAATGCTCTATTGCATTTTCTTTTTAAGAATTTTTCTTTTTTCCCCTAAGTTTGGAATATAAAGAGGGAAGTAAAAGTAGAGGAAAAGAAGTAGCACTGCCACTTAGAGGCTTGGAAACATTGTTTTTCTTTTCTTCTTTTGAGCATTTGATCTACATTTCAAGGTCTCTGAGCTTGTTTATTGAAAATGATGCCTGTTGTTTAGGTAATTCTGAGGTGGTTGCTGGTTCTGTGACCTTCCTGGCACTGTCCTTTATAATTTCCCACAATGCCTTGATGGTTTTTATTCCAGTGGCTTTGTCTTTCCTGTCCTTCGGGTTAGGGAAAAAACTGGTTTCATCTGCAGTCTTTTGGGGAGAAATTGTTATTTTTTGGTGTTTTCCTGGCATTGTCATAGTTTGTGTGTGTGGGCGTGTAATGTCCCACAGTTATCTACACATTAATAATGATCAAGTACTAATAATATTTCCTTATACATTTTAGTGACCTTTCCTTACATAATTGGTGTTTTCTTTCATACTTTTAGATTTCTAATTGCTGTTTCTGTTGGTTAGCAATTGATAAAACAAATCCCACATGAAAAAGTATTCGAAGCCTTCATGATTTTAATTGTCAGTTTATTCATTCCTGCACATTCTAATATTTATTCATTTTCATATCTTTGTTTTTTCCACTGTTGTGTAAACACAATGCCAGCAGCTGCTAACATGTGTAAAATTAAATATGTATTGTATTCCCTTTGAAATACAAGTAGTAAATAGTAAGCTACTTACCTTCTGTAAATAGCTCTTTTATTGTTTTGTGTACTTATTTTAATCTTATTTAAGTAGTAAGTGCACAAAATAATAAATTTGCTTTTTTATATCTTCTTTTTGTAGATCATCCATTGGGGCAAAGAATTCAGTGACATTGTCTTGGTCACTCCCACCCGGTCACATGGCCGGCAAGCCACTCCCACTCAGTCACATGGCCGGCAAGCCACTCTCACAAAGCAGGCCACACCTACAGAAGAGGTTCCAAAAATTTTTGAAACCCACCACTGCTCAGATTCCAGAACATAGAAGAAGAAAAGGGAGAAAATTTGGCAGAAGTAAAGATAGAAATTCTGGCAGAAGCATCAGTGATTTTACCGTATATAAATTATAAGTGAGGACTATGGAGAGGATGCACAAAAGTTTTGTAACCAAAGATAAACAATTTTATACAGAATACAATTTAAAGATGTAAAATTACTGGATGGTTTTGGGATGATGTGATGAAATGCCATAATGTAAATTTATTTTACACTTAGAATATTTCATATAAAAGGAAGTAATAATGGTTGTAGTCAAATAAATGTTTAATAATGATAATAATTGTATGCATATATATTTGATTGATAATATGAGATTTTATACAAATTGTAAGTGAAGACTGTGGTGAGGAGGCATAGAAGTTTTGTAACCAATCGACACACTGTATGTAACTGGAGGATGGTTTTTATGTTTGTATATGTTTGTTTGTTTAAAAATAAAATAAAATAAATTATTTTTTTTAAAAAGATACAACGGCCCTGAAAAAAGTGACATGAGCATTTTTCACAGTTACGAACTTTGCAGCTTCCCTGTGCTCATCTGATCAAAATTCAGGCACTTGGCCAACTGTCTCATATTTATGACCGTTGTTGTGTCCTGGGGTCACGTGATCCCCTTTTACGACCTTCTGACAAGCAAAGTCAATGGGGAACCACATTCACATTACTAAATTATCAACTACAGTGATTCGCTTAACAACTGAGGCAAAAAAGGTCATAAAATGGAGCAAAGCTCACTTAACATCTCATTTCACAACAAACATTTCGGGCTTAATTGTGGTCATAGCTTAGCTGTAATGCTTACTTTTGCCCTGTTTCCATCCCCGCCCCTCCACCAAATAATCTGTCAGGTTTATACTCCAATCAGCAACAAAGCTTGGATGTTTCTTAGAATATTTCCAACATATTATGGACATTTAAAAAAACAACATATATATACCCATTTAATGCAACGTATTCAAATAAAGAAAACCATAAAGGTGTTGACTTAACGCTGTGACTGTTTTGTCAATTTTCCATTAATATTTCACGTGCTTTAAATTAGTTTACAAGAGGTCCTGGGAAGGAGAACATGAGAGGTCAAAGGCAGATTTTATTTATCTGTTCTTAGAGCAGAAATCCAATATTTCCATTATGCTGGATTGGATAGTTTTGACTATCCCTTACTTTACACTAATGATTTAATTTGTGCAAGGAAAAAAAAAACCCCTCCTTTCATTGATTATGTCATGGTGGTCAAAGTCTATCTTCACTTAAAACAAAGAAAATATACTACCTCTGTACTCTGAATATTCAGCCATTCAAGAAGGGCCCTTAATCTCCCTAAATAATATTTAATACTAATATTTATAGTTACAAATCTTGTAATAATATGTAATCTTAATATTAATCGTTGCAAACCTTGTAAAGTCACAATCCTTAAATCCTAGCAGGTTTAGAAATCAATGACTTTCTCAAGTAAGAGTTGGAAAACATGAAGAAACTTATGATAGTCTTACTCCATAGAAGAACGTTGAATTTATTATTGTTAGATACTTGTTCTAACTACAGTAGTTAGAACTACAGTAGGTTTAATCCTATAGGTGGATTGTTCTCACTTGTGGTATTTAATAAAGAGCTGTTGTTACCGTTAAGCCTGTGTGTGCCTATCCATTACCCAATCTAACACTGGCGACGAAGGTGGGATTGGAAGGCAACTAGGTGAACCAAAAAGAGCGTAGCAATCCAGCAAGTACATCCAGCCCGGAGCTCAGTGCGGCTTCAAGCAGCCATTTTTGAGCGGCAAACTCAAAACGCCCTCAGAACACAAAATGGCCATGGACGCCCCACCGACTCCGTATGACCCAGTCACTGAGCACTGGGACTCATACATGCTACAATTTGACTGCTTCCTGAAGGCCACAAGAAGAACGTGTTCCTCGGGAAGTGTTTGAGACGGCCGGGAAGTGTTTGAGATGGCGAAAGACCACTCTGAGCCGACACCGCTGCAATCAGTCGCCTGGTCCGTGCTCCAGCAAACGCTGAGGACCCATTCAAACCGTGTCTCCCACCTTGCGCTAGCTCTGGAGGAGACCATGCCAGATTGGCTTGCCGTTTCCGCGATGCAACCTGCCAGCGGTGCGAGGCATGGTACAGGCATATCAACAATTGCCTGTAGATGGTGCTAAGGCGGAGGCCCAAACCATTATGATGCACAGGAGTGCATTCAAATGTCACCGCCTGCAATTCGGCATTAGTATCGCCCCTGGACTGTTCCAAAGCGTCATGGAATGGCTTTTGCAGGGGATTCCAGGAGTCGTCCCCTATTTCGATGACATCTTGATATCGGCTGCAAATGAGGCGCAACTTTTGAAACGTGTACGAACAGTTTTGGCTCGAATTAGACAAAGGCCTCCATCTCAAAAAAGAGAAATGCCAAATTAATGTGCCAAGGATTGAATTCTTAGGGTACCTAATTGATGGCTCTGGGATTCACCCGACCACACAAAAAATTAAAGCTATTCAGGATGCCCTCACACCTCGCAATCAAACCGAGCTGCAGGCGTTCCTTGGGCTCCTTAATTTCTACAGGGTCTTTCTCAAACAGAAAGCCACCGTTGCTGAGTCCTTACACCGTCTCCTGGCAATGAACACGAAGTGGTCCTGGGGCAGAGCCGTGGCTGCTGCATTTGCCACAGTAAAATGACTCCTGTCGGCGGACTCCTTTTTAGTACAATACAGCCAGACCCTGCCATTGGTGCTGACCTGCGACGCTTCCCTGTTCGGCATCGGCGCTGTCCTCAGCCACCGCATGCCCAACGGAATCGAAGCCCCTATTGCATTTTACTCCAGGACCTTGTCCGCCGCAGAGCGGAACTACAGCCACCTAAACCATGAGGCTTTGGCTGCAGTGGCCGGAATAAAGAGGTTCCATGAGTATCTATATAGCCAGGACTTCAAACTGGTTATGGACCACAAGCCGTTGTTGGGCTTACTGGCTGGGGACCGACCTACCTCAGTGTCATTATCACCTCACATGACCAGGTGGACCATCTTCTTAGCTGCCTACTCCTACCGCCTCATCCACTGACCAGGTTCCACTTTGGGGCACGCTGACGCGTTAAGCCACTGTCCGCTGCCAGAACTTCTCGCTGACCCTACCCCCGAGACTCCAGTCCACAGCAGGGTTACCAAAACATACAGTATTGTCTTACTACAGTGTCAGAGCCCTATTTGGTCTCAGTATTGAGCCTGGTGAGTGGTCTTGTCCTTATAGTTTTAATGCAACACAATGAAGGTGTTTGCTAGGTTTGTCTCCCCTCCCACTCAGTGCCTCTCATCTTATGTGGTGGGGCAAGATTGGGCAGTGTAGGCAGGTGCTTGGGATGGAGCATTGAAGTGTATTTCGCATTGCCTGAGTGGTCTTCCATGCCTTTTCTCCACACCAGCAACTTGCCAGATGGGCCATTAGGGAATATAGGTTTAGCACTCTTTCAAAAAGCACTTGATTCGTGTTCATAAATAGCCCAATTGACAGGCCGCAGCTAAAGATTAAGGGGTATAAGAAACATTGGGAATCCATTCTCCCACTTCATCCCGTGGCCCTCCACACCATTACTATGAAATGTCTGTAGGGCAAACAAGTACAGAGGAGAGATATGGGGTGACACGGGAGAACTTGATAACGAGCAAACTCTGCTCTCAGTTGGACGTGCAAAGGAACAGTAGTGACCAAGGCCAGAATTAGCCAGTGGAGTTGGCAGAACCAGGATGGTGCCAACTTTCATAATCCCAAGGTAGATATTATTTTTAATGCAGTCATGTGAAACTCCTTGTTGACAGAAGCATCAGAACACTTGACCTTCTAAGCAAGCACAGGACTAGTATTTTCCAAAGAGAGTGTTAAACAAGTCAAGCATTTTACATCGAGTCTGAGTGTTAAGCCTCAAGATAAGGATTTTGCGTAACAGGTGACAGGTGCTATGGAAAGTGCCAGTCAGATAGTATATGGGAAGGTACCTCCTAGAAAGCCAGGAACCTTACCTTTCCTACTGCAGCCCAAACCCAATAACAGTGCCTAGTGCACAAACTAGGAGCCTCTTGATTTTTTATTTTTTTTTTGGGGGGGGGGGAGAGAAGGAGAATGCAAAAGTTGGCTTGAAACTCAACATTAAGAAAACTAAGATCATGGCATCCGGCCCTCTCAATTCCTGGCAAATAGATGGGGAAGAAATGGAGATAGTGACAGGTTTTATTTTCCTGGGCTCCAAGATCACCACAGATGGGGACTGCAGCCAAGAAATTAAAAGATGCTTGCTCCTGGGGAGGAAAGCTATGGCAAATCTAGACAGAATACTAAAAAGCGGAGACATCACCCTGCCAACAAAAGTATGTATAGTCAAGGCTATGGTTTTTCCAGTTGCAATGTATGGCTGTGAAAGTTGGACCATAAGAAAGGCTGAGCATCAAAGAATTTGGGCCTATGAACTATGGTGCTGGAGAAGACTCCTGCAAGTCCCTTGGACTGCAAGGCGATCAAACCGGTCAGTCCCAGAGGAGATCAACCCTGACTGCTCTTTAGAAGGCCAGATCCTGAAGATGAAGCTCAAATACTTTGGCCACTTAATGAGAAGGAAGGACTCACTGGAGAAGAGCCTAATGCTGGGAACGATTGAGGGCAAAAGAAGAAGGGGACCACAGAGAATGAGGTGACTGGATGGAGTCACCGAAGCAGTAGGCTTAAAGGAACTTCAGAGGAGAGGAAGGCCTGGAGGAATGTTGTACATGGGGTCACGATGGGTCAGACACGACTTCGCAACTAACAACAAGAAGTGCACATGTCCATGGAAATCACTGTTTTTGGAAAAGAAGAAATACACTTCTTTAAATTGGAATAACTAAGAATACGTTGCTTGAGCTGTGATTTGGAAATGGGATCAGAATCAACTGATTGTTTTTCCTTGCAGTCCATTGTATTCTTAGTAGAAAAAAAAACTCCAAATAATTAATATTCTCTCTCAGTATTATCAGTTCAGCTATACAGTACCAATGGAATGACTTTTAAAAATATAGATATATAATTGTTATGAATAATTATTATTACAATAGAAAAAACTAACTGGGTTTTTTCTGGTTTGAATCTTTAGTCCTATAGGATCCAATTTCTAAAATCATAATTTATTTTTTTTATGGTTTACAACATCCAGGAGAGCCGAAATAATTATGTTTCCCACAAGAAGCTGTTTCTTTTCTTATAGTTAACTCCAAAATCTTATAGTAACAATCAATATTACACATTCATTTGCATCTTTAATATTCATAACTTTCCTAGATCAAACTCATTTTTAGCTTTTTGCTGCTTATTTTAATTTCTTCCATTTTTAAACCTATAATTAATTTTTCCTTTTAGAGTTGAAAATAAAACTCAGCCAATGACTTTTCAAATGTGTCATTCTAAAGGTCTAATAGCTTTAAGATGGTAAATAAGCAATTTCCAAGTGAGGTTTGCAAACGGTGTCCTATAAAAAGCTCCACTGTGGTTGTGAGCAAGATAGCTAATTCCAGGTGTTCAAACCACCACAAAAAAACAAAACATAACGACTTCCGGTTCCAGCGGCCACCAGCGACGAGCAAGTGTTTGCTCGCTCCGGCTCCTCGGTGGGCTTCCCCACTCCTTGGGGGGCACAGGACACCCCACAGAGGTGTCCTGCTGGAGGGGCGGCATCGCAGGGGACCCCTGGATCGCCGGCGGCCGGCGGGAGGTCCCCCGCTTCGCCCAAGGCGTCTTCGCTGAATGCTGCGCGGAGAATGAAAAAGCAGAAGGAAGCAGTGGTGGTGCGGTGAGGCGCATGCCCCCCTCCAATTCCTTTACTGAATTGAAGAACTTTTCAGCAGTTTAAAACTTTTTCTTTCGGCTAACTTGGGAGGCGCGGCTGGAGGGAGGGGGATTTCCCCCCCCTCGGACAGGTGGCTTGGAACAATTCTGCTCTCAGCCCCAGGGGAAGGAGGAGGGGGGAGAGCCAACCAATGATGCCACACCCCTGCTTAAAGTGACTTTCTTTGAATTTAACCCCATAATATACTGATGATCTGAAAACTTTGGGAACTTTGAAAATTTTGTTATGCTTCTAAACCCGAAGCTGGCAGGGCAAGATGGCACACTTCCGTTGTCTTCATGAACTGTGAAACCTGACTCCACCTTTAAAAATTCAGGCTTCCGGTCTTTGTCTCCATGCTACTCAGATAAATCTCTTGTGGATTGCTACTTTTTGAACTCCCTGGAGTGAAAAACTTTGCTCTGCTGCCAGGGTGATTAGAGAAATTCTCTTCTGCCTGGACCTTCTGCCTCCTGGACTCTTCTGGCTGCTCTGCCGCTCTGACTGTCCATTCTCTACACTGACTGAACTCTTTATTCTATAAACAATGTCTCCTAAAAGACCACCTCCTGGAAAGCCTGGCTTTGCCACCTCTGCCCCAACATCAGCAACTTCCAGCCCTGCTACACAATCAAAGATAACAGACCTGATGCAACCTAAAAGTACAGAGATGGATTTGCAACAAATGCTTCAGCAACTTTTACAGGGACAAGAGGAAATTAAGAAACAATTAAAGGAAATGAAAGAAGAAATTAAAGAGAATCAAGCCCAAATTTATAAGAACTCACAGAGACTGGACCTTTTGGAGGGTGGGGCGGCTGAGATGAGGGAGGGGGTGGAAGCAGTGCAGAAGGGAAACAAAGAACTTGATACCCAACAAATGAAAACAGAATTTGAGAGAATGTCCTTTTATCTTAGATTTCAAAACGTGATGGGACATCATGATAAATATATTGGCCGAATATATCCATAAAGAAAAACAACAGATGGAATGGGAGATAGATCTGGTTTACAGAGTGAACTCAGCCTATGCTAGAACACACAACGTACCCAGGGAGGTACCTATTAAATTCCTCAGAAAAAGCACAAGAGACGAAATTCTGGGTGCACAAAGGGGGCAAGCCCTGACATACCATGATAGGGAGATAACCATTCTGAAGCAGATCCCCAAGAAAGTGAGGGGAAAAAGAAAAAATTATTTGCAATTAGCGAATAAATTATACCAGAAGGGGGTGTGGTTCAGATGGTTGATGCCTGAAGGTATGTTAATATTCTGGGAGGAGACAAGAATTAGAATCAACACA